>NC_135376.1:30010000-30662500 GCF_049243985.1 Paroedura picta
ACCACTACACCGCCCTGGTCCTGATTGCTATCCCAGTACAATGATATGGCCTATTTATGGCATGTTGGAAATAAAATAGAAATGCTGTGTGTGTGTGTGTGTGTGTGTGTGTGAGAGAGAGAGAGAGAGGGAGAGAGAGAGAGAGGGAGAGTGACTGAGTGACTGAGTGATCTGGAAATTCCTACTCCTGCCCAAATCTACAAACTCTCCGGAACACGATTAAGCTTAAGTTTCACTGTCCCATGATTTCTCTCACCATGTTCTGCCTCCTGGGGCATGCTTAAGCCTCATCAGTCTTGTTATTTGGCTTTCTTACAGTAATTTATGAAGTTGTATTTTTTTCCTGCACATTTAGGAAGCCTCTGCTTTTTCCATAGATGACCTGGTTTCACTGCTTTCATCATTAGCACAGGGACTCACCACATGAGAAGAAGGGGGACACAGAGAACCTCTGTTAAGTCTGTACCAGGCCCTTAGGAACTATACAGGTTTCATTGCCGCAGGTGATAATCTTGTTCATTCTGCTGGCCTTCAAAGTCGTAATACTCTTGATGCCATCTGAATCCTTGACAATTATGAGACAGCACTGGATTTTATAAGACTCCTCTATGAAACAGAAGTGGTTATCCCAGTCACTTCAGGGTATGGTACAACTCTTCAGAATGAACCAAGGAAGAAAAAAAGGGATGATAAAATAGGGCAGACTTGCAAAAATAAAAAGGATCTTGAAAAAGCAACAAAGGTTGAAAGACAATGAAATTCAAAAGCAGGACAGAAGGCAGGATAAGTGGAAGGTCTCAGCTACAGCTAAATGGAGTTAAGCAGTTGGTGGCATAAAGAATTTGGTGTGAGGAATTGGAGACGAGGTATTTTTCATTACATATCTTCTTTAACAAAAGGAATGGGATGGTTCTACGATTCCATTAGCCTGGTGTCCTAGCCTGACATAGTCATGCTCCTCTATATTTCCAGCAATAAAAGCACAATAATAGCAGTAGACATAGGAGTCAATATAACTGAGAGGTGTTTCCACAATATTCCTGCCGACTCTACTATTACCTACCAATCATCTTGACACTTGGTAAGAACACACCACATTACAGGCATCAAGCAGCATTCACGGATTAGCACCATCACAGAGCCCATTCAGTGCCTCCTCACACACATCATGTTCAGTCCTAAGCACATATCAGGTGGAGCTCACCTGAAAGGTGCATGGGAGGCAGAAGGCATGTGCCATCCTAAGGACAATGAACAGGGAGATGTTCTGCAATAAGCCAGGACACCAGCATCTGCAGCACCAAGGACAACTCCTTGGTAGCAGACCACTTGTTCTGAAAACGTCTGCAGCCAGGTAGAGCACTTATCTAGCTATTTTATTTTTACCCTGCCCTTCTTCCAAGGTACCCAGGGCGGCATATATGGTTCTCCCTCTCCCGTTTATAGTTAACAACAGCCTTGTGAGGTAGTTCAAGCTAAGTGTTTGTGACTGGCCCAAGGTCACCTGAAGGGGCTGTGGCTCAGTGGTAGAGCATCTGCTTGGCATGCAGAAGGTCCCAGGACAATCCCTGATATTTCCAATTAAAGGATATGGAAGTATTGAAGTGAAAAAACTTTGTCTAAGACTCTTGAGAGCTACTGCCAGTCTGTGTAGGCTCGACTGACTTTGACGGAGCAGGATTTGATTCAACAGAAGTTGAAATTGCTACTTCTTTGACTGGTGCACTATCAAATGTTGATCAACTATTGTACTGCATTTCCAGACTGGAGCTCTTTAAAGGTATTGCGTCATCCAAGTCATTTCAAAAATCTGTAGAAACAAAACAAGCCCTTTTAGAGAGATCGCAAATGTTTCACTGACATTTTAAATTCATTTGTTATCTGGGTCAGATTTAAAGTTCTCAAACCATGAATATTTCATCACATTTAAGGTAAAAATCTCTTGCCTCCCCACCCCCCAGTGTGTTGTAACTCCTAAAATATATATCACTGTGAAAAGTTCAGAGACATCCTTTCCCAAGATAGCATCTTTTTTCCTTTCATTCTTTGTGCATGTGTGTGTGTGTGTGGCTTAGCTTCAACATTCTGTAATGCAGACCCTTTCCAAGATAGCATCTTTTTCCTTTCATTCTTTGTGTGTGTGTGTGGCTTCGCTTCAACATTTTGTAATGCTGATCCTTTATCTTGTATTTCTTTGGTATTGCAAATCATTCTAATGCTGGCTCAATATTTGAGACAGGCAAAAAATAATAATGTTTCCCATTCCTGCTAAGAAAAATAGCAACCCAGAAGGCAGCTTTGTGTGTACAAGAAAGAGTCATTGCAGTGTGGGGACACTCCTGTGCATATCCCAGTACTAAATCAACTGCCTGTTCCAACTTCCGCCCCCTTGCAGTAGAGAGGAAGTCTTAGTCTTGGCCTTTTCTTCATGGATGCCTTGGACTTTTTGGTGAGAGAGGCCACGACATTGTTAAGGTCTGAGCAGATGATACAGCAGTTCCTTAAGGGGTTCATGCTTGAGTGATTCAGGGAGCCTGTATACGGTCACTCTATGGCCTCACAGAGAATGCTTCTTGAGACCTAGGGTTATAACTTGGAGTGCCACCTGGTTAAATAGCTCTTCTTAAATTTATTTATTTATTTATTTTAAATGCTGGTGAACCAGCTTTTATTGAAGTTACATAAAACAGAACAGGGGAAAAAAAAGAGGAGTACATAAAATTGTGCTGCCATTGTTGCATGAAAAAAGAAATCACCAGCTTTTCGAGGAATACTAACTGGTAACACACTCAATAACATAAATTCAGAACAAACTGGACATTTAACTTTCAACATTCCTTCGAAAATATGATGGATTTCTTTCCAGAACTTTTGCATGTCCACCACGTATAGTAAAAGAAACCAACATTTTCTCTACACTTCCAACATTTAATTAATTTATATTTCTGAATTGACTAATATTTGTTGATTAAATTTGCATAAATGTACATATGCAATGTCAGACCATTGGAATTATATTATTTATTTATTTTATTTATGATTCGATTTATAGCCTGCAACTCTCAGCAAGCTGGCTCGCAGCGGGTCACACTAAACCCCCCAATAAAATATAAAACTTTTGTCCCCATTAAGACACCCACTGAAGAAAAAAAACCCTATGCCAGTGACAATTCAAATCCCATAGAGCTAGCTAAAATCTGGTTGCAGGGGAGAGAGGGGGTCCTAGCTCATGCGCCATTTTCAAACATTTCAGAGATGAAAACAAGAATAGGAGCAGTCTGGCCTTATGCACATACTCTAGAACCACACCAAAGATCACTACCTAAGCATTCCCACCCTACAAGTAGCCAGGCCCTCTCTTCTCCTCCTACGGTGTGCAGCATTAATGTGTTCAGCACTAGCTCCTCCTATGCTGATTGAAAAGGAAAGAAAGTGTCACTTTGACTATGGGTATAATTGAAAAACACAGGTGTTCTACATGCATATACTTCAACATAAATCTCAACTGCTGTAGCTAGAGTTGCCAGCTGCCTGACAACAAAAAATAAGAAGTCCTGTCATTTTAACAGAGGTTTAAAAAGGTAAAGGTAAAGGTATCCCCTGTGCAAGCACTGAGTCATGTCTGACCCTTGGGGTGACACCCTCCAGCGTTTTCTTGGCAGACTCAATATGGGGTGGTTTGCCAGTGCCTTCCCCAGTCATGACCGTTTACCCCCCAGCAAGCTGGGTACTCATTTTACCGACCTCGGAAGGATGGAAGGCTGAGTCAACCTTGAGCCGGCTGCTGGGATTGAACTCCCAGCCTTATGGGCAAAGCTTTCAGACGGCTGCCTTACCACTCTGCGCCACAAGAGGCTCTAACAGAGGTTTAAGGGGAGATTATTTACCAGCCAATGGCATTCCCTGGACCTGCACCTTTCCTCACATTAAACCTCTATGAAAAGTACAAAGCATTTTTCTCCAGGCTTGCTGACAACTCTGTCTGCAGCCTGAGAAACAGTAAGCTTTAGTATGGTATCATTAACCATCTACATATGTTTACATAAGCCTAGCCTAAAAAATAAAATGCATGGGCCTCCCTCACTCAGATGTCACTTTTTGACACCTGGTGGAGGGAGCTTTAGTAATAGAATGAACTAGAAACTTGCGCTGACAACATTGTCCAAAGGCAGTCCAAATATTCTCTCTGTTTACAGTGCAGGGGTTTACCAGGGGCAGGTACCCTAAAACTGGGTAAACTGGGATAGTTGGAGATGATGACCTTTGTAGGGATGGGGCCAGATCCACTTTACTTTGCCTGTAGTCTATAGGTGAATTAACAAGAGCACCCAACAAGGACTCAAATTCTGCAATGCTGAAGACTCTCCAAATGATCTGATAACTTATATAATGTCATTTCCAATGAGCACAGATCAGCAAAGCTTTTTGCACAGGCTCTTAATGAGCATCTGTCAGCAGGTACCTAACAGTCTGGAATTATTCTTCCATCATGTTCCTAACTTGGAGTTCCTCACTCCCACATTGGTACAAATCTCCCCATGCCTTTTTCTTTCCAGTTGTTCCTGAACAATCGGCCTTGATTGACTTCACTCCTGGTACAAAAGAATCAGTCCAACTATTCAGTGATACGTCACAGCAAATTATAATCCAATCCATATTTCTACTTAATAAAATGTCGTTTACTAGAGGAAGCTATTTACATCTTGCTGGGTATTAAATTATCTCCTGAAAATGTCTGCTAAAATACTTCTTTTGGTGACAGTAAATGCAGGCTTTGAAAGCTTGTATGCTGTTAGGCAGTTAAAAAAAATATCTTGGTTTCATTTTCTGGGGCTTTCGTATAACTGACAGTCTGATCCACTAAGGTTTCATTCGATGCTGGTAAACTCTAATCCAGTTTGGGGTGAAATAAATATGTGCTGGGGCTCTGTGTGATGTTTTCAGAGCACCGAGGAACAAAGGAATAAGGTCAAATTAGATTAATGGGCTTCAGGTCCTTCACTTTACATTGTGATAAATATATTCGAGAGACTGTTGAAAATGGATTAGTTACCTTTCAATATCGTTTGCAGTTCAGTCCTAGCATAATCACCATAACAGCACCACAGATGTTATGGTACAGCTCCACTGGTTTAGGGGCAGCAGAATCATGTGGGGTGACAGGGGTTCCATAGGAGGTGCAAGACCTAATCGGGATACAACATACTCTCCTCTCAAAATCTCAGTGTGGGTGTACTGTCATGCCAGCAAAAGAGGGCAGAAGTTAAAATACTCTGATCTCAGTCAGACCGTTTACGCACTGGGAACTTCACTGTCCCAGCTCCTGTGCAAGAGCACAAATCGGGGGCAGATGAGGCGCACCAGGCCAAACGCTCCCCCATGTGGGTGCAGGAAGACGTGGGGCAACCTGCTACGACTAAATCTCCAGCCTACAGCCCAGCATGAAACCTCCAGTGCGTAAATGATCTGGGTGAAAAAAACCTAGCTGAACTTCTACCAGAACTGTGATGGAGCAAAATATTCCTCCCCCTCCCCAAAAGCCCCTGGAACCAATCAACTCAGCTACAGCAGTAGCAGAAAATTTAAATCGCCCAAAATCAAAACGGAAATCGCATTCTGTGTAGATGGCAGGGACTGAATCGACCTGGGATTGGAATAAAAGCTCTGTGCAGTTTACACTCAGGTTGGAGCATTTCAAATTCCTCTCATCTCTCCCCCCTTCAAATACTGGTATAATGTTGATGCATTCATGGAATATCAAGCTCCATGCCAGCTCTGCAATCTAATTCATAAGTTTTGGGGGAAAGTGAATAAACTCACTACTGCTTATTGGCAGGGTACTATGGGGAAAGAGCAGTGGGACACCCCACTCCTGTGTTTTGGACCAGTGGTCCCCAACCTTTTTATCACTGGGGACCGGTCAACGCTTGACAATTTTACTGAGGCCCGGGGGGGGTAGTTTTTTGCAAAGGGATATCGCTGCTGCCTGAGCCCCTGCTCCATTTGCTTTCCTGCCTGCACCCCTGACTTCCCACCGCCTGCTGCGCAGTGCCACGCTGAAGGGGAGCCCCAGCTATGGCAGCAGCTGGAGAGCACCAATGGTGAGCTGGTGGCAGAGTGGTAGGGCAGCCCCTGGGGCATCAGCCGGGGAGGAGGACGAGGAGGAGCCGTGGCCCGGTACTGACCGGGGGTTGGGGACCACTGTTTTGGACTACAGGTGTACTTTGGAGTACTATCAAATCTTTAAATCTTTAATATTCAGACTTTGAATTAAGCTAAAAATTACTTGGGATATACAAGGAAAAGAAGCATGTGGAATCACCAGTTTAAAATGTTCTTATCAGACAGCTGAACGGGGTAAAGTTCCATCACTTACTTTAAATATTCCTCTGTACAGTCTGTGCGGTTAAAGAGTACTAAAGGGAAAGGCATGCTGTTTAAAATACTCGAGCTATGATTGAAACACAGCCATAAGATTTCACCATCGACCTTCCCTTTTGGCATCAGCAATCTTGCTCAATGTTCAAGTAGCTGCAATTTGTGGGAGAAGAACAGAGTACCTTGTTAGAAAGCTCTGTTCCTGGTCAGTATCCAACCAACCACCAACCCAGCTCTCCTCGCGAAACTAAACTGCCTCGTCCCACTTCTGCTGCAATCCTGCAGTGCTCCAGCAAACGGCTGCAGGAGAGGGGAATCAGAGAAGCTGGCCTTCCCTTCCCCAGAAGTGCCTTGTGTTCATGAAAAGCACCCGTTGCATAAGAAAAAAGATAATTTCTTATGCAAAAGTTTTCAGCAAAAAGACCCATTTTCTGGTATTTCCAAGTAAGAAGCTTTCTTCAAACTTAAAAAAGGAAAAGGAACATGACAAAATCACAGATTGCTTTCTAAAATGTATTACTTATTAATATGCTAAGCATTTGTGCCTGAGAAAGCTTAAATTGGGGTGGGGTGTGTGCGAACTCTCAGGGAGCCACTCAGCCTCTGTATTGGCATCTCTGGCAAATACACTGGCTGAAGAAGTAGTTGTTCTGGCACAGCCCCAGCTCCCTGGTACAGTCCTGCCATGGTGGGACAGCATTGGGCTGGCAGCACAGACCTCTGCACCAGCATGGGAGTGAGACGGCCGAGGTCTGTGGCAGGAGTTAGTCAGTCCACTGTGCTACTCCAGCCTGTGAACACCCCCTGCCCGTGGCAGAAAGTGATGCCCTCCAGAAATACAGTGTCGCCGACAGGAGTCCATGCAGAGCAAGAATCCCGCTGCCTGCCCATTGCTGTGGCCCCACCTGAAGGGCCTAGCAGAGCACAGAATACCAAGTACAGCCATAGCCAATCACCTCTGTCCAGAGGCAGCCAACCCCCCTCCCCAGCTGCTCCCTGCCATTCGGTGGAATGCACAGCATAAGACTGTGCCTCAGAGCTCCCTGCAGTGTAGACCTACAGTGTGTGGCTTTGCATTTTGGTGGCGGGAAAAGCACAGAGTGGGCACTCGGTGCATGTGGGCAAACATTTAGCACTAACACCCATGTGGCTAATATCTCTCATTGCAAAACCCTAACAGGTACACTCTCTGTGTAGGTTTGACTCAAAGGGGCAACTGCAGACAAACAGGTAGGCAAGTGCCGGGAATCAACCCCATTGTTCACATGCACCTCTTCCAGTCTCCTCACCCAAGGCTGGCCACTACATCCCAAATCTGGCTTCCATAAATGGGGACAGTGGGTTAGTGTGGGGGTGGCCCCAGCCAGCCCCTCCCCACCATGTTCCAGGCCATTGTCATCAGGAGAGTTGCCCATTATGTGGGATGGGGGCGGGGAGGTAGGGATGCTTGCAGCTCTGCATTGGCCTGCTGGCAGCCTTCTTTGACAGGACTCCCCCCATGGGTGGAGGACAGGGTGCAACTGTGAGTCAGGGCACTGGAAGCTCTGTGGATGAGCCAGCCAAGCATCCCTGGCACTCAGTCCTTTGCAGGATGCAAATCCTATGCAGTTGCAGCAGCACTGCACCAGTCATTGAGTGCTCCCACCCAGGAAGGATAAGTGTCGTTGTGATGGCAACAGCATCTGTCTTGGGGTGGAGGGGGATGTCTCTTGGCAGATCCACACATACCCCTTGGGTGGGACTGTGGACCTTGCCAGTGTGCCACAGACATGACCAAACCTAGCATGGTGCCTCTACTGTTTACTAGAAGAGTTGGCTTTCATACCCCCTTTTCACTATCCAAGGGAGTCTCAAAGCCTTCTCTTCCTCTCCCCATAACAAACAACCTGTGGGGCTGAGAGAATCTGCCCTGTGAAAACAGTCCTAACTAGGCTGTGACTAGCTCAAGGCCACCCAGCTGGCTGCATGTCGAGGAGTGAAGAATCAAACCCGGCTAACCAGTTTAGAGGCCACTGCTCTTAACCACCACACCAAGCTGGCTCTCGCTGTGCATGTCCATTGCTTCCCCACAGGTGGCCATTCGCCAGGGAGACCTGGCCACATGACTTTGCTGCTCAAGATCAGACTTGCCTGGAGTATCCAGGTCAGGAGTGGTGGCATGATTATGCTGGATGCCTCCACCTTGGCAGCATTAGGACTATACTGTTACTCATATAGAGACAATATTGCCCTGAAGCTGATCCTGAGTGTACTAGAGCAGCTGTCCCCAACCCCTGGTCCAGGGACCGGTCCCGAGCCGAGGATCAGTTGATAGTGGGCCGCGGCTCCTCCTCGTCCTCCTCCCCGGCTGCTGCCTCGGGGGCTGACCTGCCACTCTGCCACCGGCTCACCTTTGGTGCTCTCCGGTGGCCGCCATGGCTGGGGCTCCCCCTTGTCGTGGCACTGCACAGCTGCTGCTGGCAGCATACCCTAGTGGGCAGCAGAAAGTCGGGGTGCTGGTAGGAAAGCAAGTGGAGAAGGGGCTCAGATGGTGGCGGTGGTGGTGGCATCCCTCGGCAAAAGTCTACTCCCCCCCCCCCCCGGGCCTCAGTAAAATTGTCAAGCATTGACCGGTCCCCGGTGATAAAAAGGTTGGGGACCACTGAGAATCTGCTATGAGGGGCACAAATGTTCGAGCTACTAAGGAACAGTGATCATCACATTTAATTTACATAAGACCCGAGCACTACCTTGTTTGCAAGGTCCTTCACAGCCGTGTTATACTTTTGGTGGTGGTGGAATGTACTCTCAAGGCTCAGCTGTCTTATGGTGACCCTGTGGGATTTTCATGGCAAGACACATTGAGAGGCAGTTTACCACTGGCTGACTCTGGTATTCCTATCCAAATAGTAGCTGACTCTGCTTAGCTGCCAAGATCTGACGAGATGGGCTAGCCTGGATCATCTAGGTCAGGGCATTTTACTTCTAAAGAAGCAATTTCTCAAAGATAATGGGATTAGTTAAAAAGAAATTGAAAGGAAAGTCAGGAAGGTCAAACTCTTCAGGATGTTTCGAAATTATTTTTAAAAAACAGTAACAGGAGGACTGCTAGAATGGAAACCACCAAGTAGGAAGGGTAGGATCAGTGAAAAGAAGAGGTCACTGTGGCAACATGAACACTTCAGTTCTTTAGAAAGTGGAAATCTAGCCCAAAAGAGGAAAATCTGAGGAAGCACAATTTCTGATAAAATAAAGGCAAAACAGAAAATAGAGAAAAAAATGGAATGTGAGGACCACGTTGCTAGATGCTAGATGCATTAGGACAAAATAAGAAACAATGAAGTGCAATCCTGCATAAATTTACTTCAAGGTCAATTAATTTATGGCTTATGATAATCATCAAAGGCTCGTTAATGTGGTCCTTACATGATTTCAGCAGACAGGATGGGCAAGGGTCCTGTTCATAAATGGTGACTTTTCAGCGTTATTGGAGGCGCTGTGGCTGAGTTGCACAGCACCTGCTAAGGATGCAGAAGGTCCTGGGTTCAATTCTTGGCATGTCCAGTTAAAAAGATCAGGCAGGAGGTGATACGAAAATCCTTAGTCTGAGACTCTGGAGAGCCACTGCTGGTCTGAAGAGACAGTAGTGACTTTGAAGGACCAAGGGTCTGATTCAGCATAAGGCATCATGTGTTCACGTGATCAAAATGATCCATAAGCAGACCTGATGACATATTAAACTTTTCTTCTGACACACTAAGCCTATATTATAGCCACGATTTAGATCAGGGTGTATTTATCAGCAAAAAGAACCCTTTATAAAGGTGCCATAACTAATTCAGTTCCTGAAAGATGAAAGGTTCATAATGAGGAATCAGCAGATGTCAAGATACTGGGAGGATCATGAACTAGTGAAAGTAATGGTTGCAGAGAAATGACTTTGCCACACGCACTGCTACTTCACAGGTCTCCTTCAGTGTGAAGTTTCCACCAGTGTCTTTCTAGGCATCTTTTGGCCCTCTTTACGGCAGGGGTAGTCAACCTGTGGTCCTCCAGATGTCCATGGACTACAATTCCCAGGAGCCCCTGCCAGCGTTTGCTGGCAGGGGCTCATGGGAATTGTAGTCCATGGACATCTGGAGGAACACAGGTTGACTACCCCTGCTTTAGGGTACCCAACTCCGTGGTAAACCATGGGGCTGGCTTCCACCCCAAGGACAGAAGGGGTCATTGAGGAGTAGTCCTGTCAAGAAGCTTTACATCCCAAGCTCCCACTGCAACCTCAATAAAACAAATGTTTGGAATCCCAACATCCCCCAGAGCACTTTGGAATCCAGAAGGATCCGGTAGCCCTCATGGGTAGCCCACTTTAATAGGGCTCCCCTTTCGTTTGTGTAGGTGTCAGTATCATATTCACCCCTGACCTCATTAGAAAACCATTTCATATGTAGCCTCTGTGGAAGGATATTGGGTGAACATCTAATTTCTAAAAAGATGCTGGTGAATATTCAGCCGGCGAGAGCTGGAAGCCACAATAAAGCAGGCAGGCAGGTCAGGCTGAGAGAACGCAACTGCTCCGAGGCCAGCTGCAGCGCCACACTGCCTCGTCAAAATTGAACGCAGATACAATTCAAACTAACTGAAACTGGTTCCTTCAGTTTTTGTTTTATCATTTGAAATGGTTTCCTTATAACTGATTTAAAAATGGAAGTTCGATGGAAACAGCATGGCTGAACGGACAAAGCAAAAACTCCAAGCCAGCACTTCCTTCCTCACTTCCCCGCGCCTGCACTGAAGCCTCCAGCGGGCCAGCCCGGGGTCAAGCCCCTTGCGAGCGGGCTCCTTCCGGCCCTTTTGTGAGACGGGCAGGGCAGAGCAGAGCAGAACAGGGCAAGCGCCTCTCCTCCTCCTCCTCCTCCTCCTTGGCGGGCTGGGGAGGCGCCACTGAGGGGCGGGCGGGCTGGCGGGCGACGAGGCCGCTGGGCGTGGCGCGGAGGGCGGCGTGGTTAGGCAGGAGGGAGGCGGGCGCGGAGGAGGCGCCGCCTGGCCGCGGTGGCGATCCCTCGCCGGCGGGCGGGATAAATGCCGACATCGGGGCGGCTGCTCCGCTTAGTAGCTGAGGCAAGCGGCGGGAGGAAGGAGCCTGGTTGCTCGGAGGAGAAGGCGCGTCTCAAGCGAGCTGAGGTGAGAGCAGAACAGCTTCGCCCGCCTCCGCCCTCTTTCCAGGCTCCCCCCCCCCCGGCATGTTTAGGTTTCTTGCGCCCCTCGGCGAGGGTCCAAGTGAGCCCCCAGCCCCGCGGCGGCGGCGGTTCCCCGCGGACTCTTGTTGAGGGACGAACTAGCCCGGTGCTCCTCCCGGGAAGGGAACTTTGCTCGCGCTCTCTTGATGGCGCTGCCCCGTCCGGCTTCTCTGCGCCGCAATAATGGGGGGGGGGGGGGTTGAGTTTGCGGGCTTTGTGGGGGAAGAGAGGCAAGAAAGTGCTCGGCTTGTACCGGCTCAGCACGCAGGCTGCCTTCTGTCCCTGAGGCTGGGGACTTTCTCCCCCTCCCTGCCGGAGCTGGAGGCTGTCTCAAAGGAGCGCTTCGCTGCTCCCCGACCTGAAGGTGCCTGTGGCTCGCCGGCCCAAGTTGGGAAAGGGGAACAAGTTTCCTGGCGCATCATTGAGAAGCATTCAGAAAGAGGACTGCCGTAATTTCTGAGATTCCGTCCTCTCCAATATATGAATGGGGTAAATACGACTGGTTACCGGCATCGACACATCATTGGCTATCATTGAGTTGTTGCAGGATCGCCGTGCCTGGCGGCTGGCTTGCCGTATGTGGGTGGACTTCTGTAGAGCTGCAGGCGTGTAATATCCCAGCAATGCATGGAGGCATTTAGTCACCTTTATGTTACCTTTCCACCTTTACCTGTCTGCTTCCTTCCTTCCTTGGGCTAGGGCAACCTTGGAAATCGATCACACTTTTCACCTCTCCCTTTGTTTTATTAGTAAAGGGCAGGGTACCAGTGAATAAGCAAGGTTTCCGGTCATGGAAAACAGGGGACTGATTTAAAAGTAGAATTCTAGTTCCTTGTTGCAAGAGTTAAAAAAAAAAAAACACAGACATCTTTCTTGATTTGGGCTGGTTTTGCTTGCATAATCTTGTTTTCCTCTCACAGTAGCTTCAGTCTGTGGTAGAAACCTGTGACTTCGTAACCCTCCCAGCCTGCTAGCATAAGCCTGTGCTTTTTGCCAGGGTGCTCTGATTATTTGCAAGTTGTGATCATTTGCTCTGTCTCCTCTCACTGTATGGTGTAGGCAAACGTTCTTGTCTATCTGGTCAAGTATTAATCACAACCTCTAAAGTTTTTCAGCTTCTCTTGTAGCAATGAATAACAATAGCAGTAATGCCATCTGCCATTATGAAGGTTTGGTAGTGGTGTGGGCATTTAATAAATCAGCAAATTGATTCCTTGGTCAGGATTCGAAATATGTAGGTTAAAGCAGATTATAGAATCATAGAATTGGAAGGGACCTCATGGTCATCTAGTCCAACCCCCTGCACTATGCAGGACACTCACATCCCTATCACTCATCTACTGTAACCTGCCACCTGATGAATATATCTTTGCCAGTATTCAGAATGTTACCAGTATGGGGATGGTTGGTTTTCCTTGATTTGTGTGGGGAAGAAACCTGTTTCTATACTTGGACATGGGGACATGAAATATTTGATTTGTGAAGGAATTGTGAAATTGAATTTGTTTGAAATTAGAACTGGTGCCTTGTGACTTGCCTGTCATCTATGCTGTAAAATAGTGGCATAAAAAGATTAGGGAGTTTGCCTAAATTTCTGTAGCATCCTTTTATTCCAAAGGAAATAGATACATGATTTGCATACAATTAACATAGTGCTGTCTTGTTGCTCTCTTATACTTTCTTCTTGTAGCTAAAATTTTGAGCCTGACCTACATGAATATGCATTCTGTTACTTTAAAGTTATATTTATTATTATATTAAAAGCTCTATGCAGTATTTATGCAATTCACCCTGCCCTTCTCCTGAGTGGGACTCAAAGCAGCTTACATCATTTTCCTCTTTCATTTTATCTTTACAACCTACCCTGTGAGGTAGGTTAAGCCAAGAGCAGGACTGGCCCAGAGTCACCCAGCAAACTAACATGGCATGAGTAGGAATTTGAACTTGGGTCTCAGTCCCGCATACTAGTTCAGTGCTTCCAACCACTACACCACACTAGCTCTCAATTTAGCATTGTTGTAGTATAGATAGTTTTATTTTGTGGTCCTTATTTCTATCCCTCTGTGCACAGATGCCAAAAATTCTGAACAAAGTTTTGGGTATATTTCAGGGGATAATGGGAACATGAGTAGCTAAAAAAGCATGTTAGTGAAATGTTAATTGTTAGCTTCTATATAAGGTTAAACCATTCAGGATGTGTTTTTGACAATGGTTTTATAATAAATTTGCTGTTTGACCAGCATTTTGCACATGAAAAGCATTATATAAACATATGTGACTGGCTCATTTGAGGATGTGGTCAGCCTTGGAATGAGCAGATGATGTGACTGCTGCCCCTACTAATCCAAGACTGAAGCTGTGTTAAAGTCAGAAATCTGATGCAGTTCAGTTGAATATAATCTGTTTTGAAAGAATTCCTTAGTATTAGGAAATCTACTGCAGTGGCAGGTTGGTAAATCATAAGACTGGTGTATAGTGACTAGATACTTCAGGACTAAATACATAGACAAGGTACTGCAACCATGGGCCAATTTACCTAGAATGTAATTCTTGAAAACTGCACTTTGATAGCACTACCACCTTTAGTGTTGATTGTGTGCAGTTTTCTTAACGGCTGTTGCATTTTTCACTGTAGGCTTATCGGCTTCCTCAGGCATCCTACCTATGCTGAATTGGTGGTCTTAGCTGCCAATGGGAAGCTAAAGAATTAATCTGGAATGGGATGAACCTTTTGTTAGCTTTGCCATAGAACTGGAATGTCTTTCCCAGTTTGGCAAGGCACTTGGCTGTCCAATTTAACAAGCAGTCTCTGAAAGCATCTTTTGAGAAACTGCTCAGAGTGAAGAAATAGGTCAGCCACAGAATATATGCTCAAGGAAGGCAATATTTCTTTTATCTACGCTGTTTGAAGAGTCTACCTTAAATGCTAAGACAAAAAAGAAAATCTGAGAGCTGTAATGCAACCAAAAGACATGATATATAGCATTAATAGTTCCCAAAGACAATTGCAGAGGTGTTTGTAGTGTCTGGTCTGGACTCAGCTTTAAGACGGGTGTTTAAAATATAATCTGTTGCCATTCAGTGAAAACCATTTTGACAGACAGATCTGTTCTGTAGCCAGTAATTTGTATAACTGTCAGTGAAATAAGACCATTCTTCTTACTCCAAGAAGTAAGAAGAATGGTCTTATTGGGCAATGTAAAAATTGGCTATTTAAAAATCTGTACCATAAATAAAAACCTGTAAGGGGTGGTGGGAGGAGTTGCACTCATCACACACCTGATTGGATGTCCACCCAATGAACGGCCAATCAGGTGGGCTGTCCTGCCCCTAGCTGTGTCCCCTCCAACTACCTCCATGTGGAAGAGGTGCCAGCCCGCTCTGCTGCGCTAACACCCAGAGGTGAGCCTGCTGGTGAGCGAGCTGGGAGAGAGAACTGGGTGGCCCAGGCCCGTGGTGTGGAGGGAGTCGGCCAGGTTGGGCCTGCCATGGAGAGGAGCCCAGGCCTGGCCTCCACAGAGAAGGGTGGGGGTGGGCTGCAATGCAAGCCTTCACTGCTGCATGTGGAACTGTCAGTCAGCTCACCTCTGAGCTGGCTGCCCTGTGTGGGTGGATGCTGGCCTCCATCAAGGAGGCCAACTAGCTCGCTGGGTGGGGGGGGGGCAGGCCCTGCCATTGGCCCTGTATGCTGGCCTGGCTTTGCTGGGGAGGCAGGAGGCCTGCAGTGGCTGCGGGGCCCTTGAGGCCTGCCAAGTCTCACGCTCAGTCACCCGCCTTGCCCAGCCAGGTGCTGGACTCCCTTGAGGTAACTTGTGATAATGTTTGTGGCTTGATTGATTGTTCACTCCCGAAAAGGCTCATGGTGGTTCACAACACAGATATAAGGTAAAGGTATCCCCTGTGCGAGCACCGAGTCATGGCTGACCCTTGGGGTGACACCCTCTAGCGTTTTCTTGGCAGACTCAATACGGGGTGGTTTGCCAGTGCCTTCCCCAGTCATTACCATTTTACCCCCCAGCAAGCTGGGTACTCATTTTACCGACCTCAGAAGGATGGAAGGCTGAGTCAACCTTGAGCTGGCTGCTGGGATCAAACTCCCAGCCTCATGGTCAACACAGATATAAACCCCCATAAAAACAATATTAAGATTCCCCATTACCTCCCCTCGATGGCAAAACTCCCCCCCCCCTTTCTGGTTCACAGATCAACTGGAAGCAAGCCTCAGGGGAGATCTTCCTAGGAGGATCTGATGATCTATGTGAGATCATGGTGCATTGAAGTCTGCTTTTTTAAATAGTTTGTCACTGCATCTTTCTGAATATTTGGACTGTGGATTTAAACACTATTTTAATAAGCCCGTGATCTCAAAAACGTATAAGCCTTCGGGTTTGACATGGTGTATATAGTTGGCTAGTAAGAGCCTCTTGTGGCGCAGAGTGGTAAGGCAGCCGCCTGAAAGCTTTGCCCATGAGGTTGGGAGTTCAATCCCAGCAGCCGGCTCAAGGTTGACTCAGCCTTCCATCCTTCCGAGGTCAGTAAAATGAGTACCCAGCTTGCTGCTGGGGGGTAAACGGTCATGACTGGGGAAGGCACTGGCAAACCACCCCGTATTGAGTCTGCCATGAAAACGCTAGAGGGCGTCACCCCAAGGGTCAGACATGACTCGGTGCTTGCACAGGGGATACCTTTACCTTTATATAGTTGGCTGCTTTATGCTTGTGAACAGGTAAGTGTACTTGGAATTTGCTGATATATTCCGTATTTTTTGACAAGCTGGCAAAATAATATGTTGATTTAGATGCTATGATTGGTTTAGGAAGAATTTATTAAGAATTACTAGACTATAGCACATGGTTGCAGGGTGAAAACGTTTCATTTCATAACGAAGAATCATAGCGGTGCAGCATAGTTAGCATAGTTGAATGCTGTGCCCAACATAACATGGCAGGAGCTGACATTTGCCTGAAGCTCACTTCTGTATCAAAATTCGATCAGCTAGTCACAGACGAAACTTCCCTAGCTCCATGTGCATTCAGATGGCTGGTATAATGCAATTCCAGCGTAATTGAAGGTGCCGTGTCGTTAAACATTGGCCACCTTGCCAAAACAAAGGTACATTTTTATGCTGAGCTCTACAGTCATTCTCATCATTTAAAAATATTTCAAATGGAAGTCCTCATTGCTGGCTTTCAATTTGAAATCAGCACAGAAACTCGAGGAAATCTGAGGCTATGAATAAATGGTTCCAAATCCATATATTGTCCAGTTATTTATTTTCCAAAACTCTAGTTTTCAAATAACTTTGGCAATCAAAAGTTAGGCTTTCATTTTGAGCCATCATTTTGGGAATGGCTTAGGATACAGGTTTCCTTCTCGTAACACTATTGCCGTAAGATTATATGTACAGATAAGCTTTTGTGTATCCATTAGATTTCAGTGAACAGGAGTCACCGAATGGATGCTGTAGCTGTAAATAAGATTCTAGATTCAATGGAGGAATAAATCAATTTTTATGCTTCTGTTCAGGAAAATATTGGGATGATACAATGAAGCAAGCTTGAAGTGTTTTGTTTTTTTTTAAGTACAGACAACTGGTAAATCAAAAACGATCCACCATACCTGCATTTTTCCCAGTGGTTCCTAATGCTTTATATAATGAACGTCATGCCTTTTTACTAATAAGGGTGTGGATCCAGAAGTGTCTAGAAGGGCACAATTGGATCATACCCGTTGTTTTAAACATTGAAGAAAATGGCGTGTTATAATGATGGTAGCACTTGAATAATCAGGAATGAGTTTTCTATCAGGTTTCTTTTTTATCCTGAATAGTAAATCAGGCACTGAATATCTTGAAAGGTATTTGTTCAAGTCCAAATGAAATGTTGTGTTATTATTGTTACTAGCTTCATTTATAGTCTGCTTTTCTTGCCAGGACTCAAGGCAGATTATAAATATGGTAAGAACTATTTGGTCAATCAGCAAACAAGTTATAAAGTTTTACAGAATCATTTTTATAATGAGCCTCTAGGAGAAGGGTGGGTGTAAAAATAAATACATAAAATTGACTCTAGTAACTATGATTCCTAGAGAAACAATAATGCAGAGGTGCTGGACAGAATACAGGAATGAGGAAGGCTTTTCAGTCAGTCAGCCAGCAGAAACAAAACAAATATACAATTCAATACAACAATATAACAATTCAGTCTAACAACTGATATATATATATATACACACACATACATATACACACACATATACATATACATACATACATACATATATATATAATGCAGTTTGACTTGAAATGAGAAATTTAAACACACAAGCTAACGAAAAGCTGTTTAAGGCATCAAACTATATCACTTACCTGTTATATAAAGCAATTCAGTATAAAACTGTTCAATTTAACAGCAAGCTTTTTGATAGAACAAAATAGGAGACACTAGAAAAATCTGGATGTATGTCTTTGAAAATTTAGTTGTGAATATTCAGTATAGGAATGCATTGAACATTAAGTGCACCCTCTGGTGTCTGCAAGCTGGATAGAAGAGTTAATCTGTGTATCCATTGAAATATAAGATATGAACAATTATTTCCTAACTAGCCCCAAAGCCTGTTGCATCCAGGAATGTAACTGGCACTAGCGGTCCGCCCCCCCCTCCCCCCAGGGCACCACCGCCACCCTACCTCTTTGCATTGCTGGTTGCTCGGTTGATGTCCCCACAGCTGGCTGGGTCAAGCGGCAGGCTTGCCAAGGTGCCACAAGAGCACCCTCCTCAGCATCCAGGGAGTGTATGGCTGTGAGGCTGTCTGCTTGCCTAGTGGCTGGCTTCTAGGAGTGGACACTCCAGGGGCTGTCCCAAGATGGGCGCGTCTGGATTGGCCCATGGAGCTGGAAGTGATGTCCAGGCACCTGGACAGGTGCCAGACATTGCTCCGCCACAGTGGCTCTTCTAAAATATGTAATGGTTAAGGATAAGGATGATGCATTCCTCTAAATGTTTATTTTGCTAATGGTGTTCTATAAAGTCCAACAAATGCATCTTAGATGTACCTTGCCTGCAAAAGGGAGCTCCTCCACCAGGCATTTGGTTGAGGTTGACTTGAAACAAAACAACATCTACTGGGCCCCCAAACATCCCTCCCTTGAACACATGCGACAGATCTGACAAATCCATGGACCTGTTAGATTGTTCACTATGTTAGAATGTTATTCTCTGTTATTGTTATTACTGTTACCTTTCATTCATTATAATCAGTGAGCTTGATGTATTGTTCTGTTACATTCTATGTGAACTGCCCTGAGCCTTAGGGGAGGGCAGTATACAAATGCAATAATAAATAAATAAATATATGGATGCATCTATGTTAATAGGGCCAATATTCCAGTTGGACCCAAACATGTTATGCCCAAGAATAAGATGAAATCTTCTTTCTCCCACCTCTCATTCTATGTCTATGGATCTTCTGACTTAGTTTCTTTACCTGGTTGACACCCTTAAATCTTAATGATGTTCCATAAACCAAATAAGTGATCTTGAGTTTAAGATTCATGTATCTGTTTTCTGTTAAGTTTTCATAGACTTTTGCTGGCTTGAAGGGAGAAAGGCTGGGAAGTCATACTGAAATCACCAAGTAGCTAGGTTTAACTTTTCTTGAAATTAGCCGAATATGTTAACCATTAAGTGCCCAACTAGATGTTGGGAGGAGCGAGTGAAAAGATCCCAGTGTACGTACTAATGTGTCTTGTCCTTGTGCAAAGTGGGAGGAGTCCTTTCCTTCCAATTTACTTTACTTTTGATAGTGGATATAAACAACAGTGGATTCTGTAGTCTCAATAACTAATCTGGACACTGGTGAATAGCCATAGCAGTGCAAATTTAAACATAAAAATGGGCTCTAATGGTAATGGTTAGAGCCTCTTGTGGCGCAGAGTGGTAAGGCAGCCGTCTGAAAGCTTTGCCCATGAGGCTGGGAGTTCAATCCCAGCAGCCGGCTCAAGGTTGACTCAGCCTTCCATCCTTCCGAGGTCAGTAAAATGTGTACCCAGCTTGCTGGGGGGTAAACGGTAATGACTGGGGAAGGCACTGGCAAACCACCCCGTATTGAGTCTGCCATGAAAACGCTAGAGGGCGTCACCCCAAGGGTCAGACATGACTCGGTGCTTGCACAGGGGATACCTTTACCTTTACCGGTAATGGTGGCACGAGTGGTTAGGAAGAGGGGATGCAAAAAACATCTGTCCGAGGTAATTGTGGGAAGGTTTGTTACTCTAGAAAAGGACAGAAGTTTGCCCTACTTTATCGGTGGATGATCGTGTGGAACGTCTAATCTGCATGTGGCTTTGGCCTTCTTCGTATATAACTTGGTGTACGTGACAGGCATTATATTATAATGTTGCTTTTTGCATCTTGTAGGCTTGTATTCTATGCCGTAGCATCATGCACATTAATTCAGATCAGTGATGGTATCTGCAGTGGCCCACGGTTTTATTTCATATCTAGTTGGAGTAGGTAATTAGATGTGGCTGGGCAGTGTTAACAGGATGCCTGTTCTTCTTAGCTTTCATTTTATGTGTGAGAGAAAGCAGATTGATCAGTGCCTGCAGAACCTTTTGCGGCAAAAACACAGTGTGTGTGTGTTGGAAAACATCTTGCTGTGCTCACATCATCTCATCAGTTTTTTGTCTCCTTTTTGCCTTTAGTTATAAAGGCTGGGCATGGCGAGAGGCCGGAGCCCTTGAGCATGATTTCATGGCTCACTGCCTGGGGACCATTGCTGGTCAGTCTAGTGAAGCAGGACCCATCCAGCATGTATTTGCTTTTGTTTGTTTTGATTATTTAAATTACATTGTTTAATTCGTTTGAAAGTTCTGTAAGCCACTTTGGTTCCTCAGGAGAAAAGCAACATCAAGAACTATCTTCATAAATAAATAAATGCAGAGCTATTTGATGTTGACAGACCTATGATGTTGTAGAATGCTGAAAGTTTCTTCTGCAGGGCTTGTAAAGTGATTTCTTAACAGTCTGGGTATTACTTTGGTATTAGCCATGTCAAACACGTGAGCTGCAAACTAGTTTTGATCAGATGTCAAGAAGTGGAGGCATGATTTCTTTGTTTATCCAAGTATGTAGATGTAGGGTTGGTTAACTACAGGTACTGGGATTGCTAAACTGGAGATACTTGGCAGTTAAACCCAAGGTGCTTGGCAGAAGGCCATGAAAACCCATAACTGGCTGAGTAAAGTCAAGCGTTTGGTTAACTCTGTTTGCTTATCCATTCTGGTTGTAAGTTCTGTTTGAACATTAATGTATCTGAAAGTAAGTGTAGATGTGTTAGAAGAAGAGTTTTTTTTCTACCCTGCTTTTCACTACCTAAAGGAGTCTCAAAGTGTCTTACATTCACCTTCCCTTTCCTCTCCCCACAGCAGACACCCTGTGAGGTATATGGGGCTGAGAAAGCTTTGACAGAACTGCTCTACCTGAAGAGCTCTAACAGGACCATGACTAGTCCAAGGTCAACCAGCTGGCTGCTTATGGAGGGGTAGAGAATCAAACCTGACTCCAGATTAGAGTCCGCCACTCTTAACCACTATACTATGCTGGCTCAGGACAGCTATGTGCTTTTGGTATGTTTGTCCATGAAAGAGCAGGATTGACTAAAGCAGGGGCAGTCAACCTGTGGTCCTCCAGATGTTCATGAACTACAATTCCCATGAGCCCCTGCCAGCAAACGCTGGCAGGGGCTCGTGGGAATTGTAGTCCATGAACATCTGGAGGACCACAGGTTGACAACCCTGGACTAAAGGACATCAGAAATAGCATGTTTTAGCCAATAGTCATTACAAACTCACAAGTTTGCTAATTAAATACCCTTTAAAATGAGTAAAACATAATAGTGGAAACAACTTGTGGGTATAAGTTATGAGGTGCATTGTGTGCTGTACAGTTCTTCCTGTGAATCATGCATGTTAATCATGCATTTTCCAGTGTGCATATTTAAGTTCTTGGAAGACAATTTATAACCAGTGATTATTTTTTAAGGTTAATTGTTTTATTAGCTTACATTATTTATAATCCTTTGTCTCAGAGATTCAATGTGAATTATGTACACAGTTGTTGAAAGCGCTTTTGAGATTTTCAGCAAAATGTGGTACTACTTGAAAAATCAGAGCCTAAACCGCTACAATTACCAGGTGATAAGGACTCAATATTCATATTGACCATGAAACATCTCAGTTTTCTGTATTCTGTTCTCACATGCTGTTTTGGACTCTTGAGAGTTTGAAAAAGTTGGTGCTATTTCTCTGGCTTGTTGGCATGGGTGTGGAATGGACAAACTGTGGTTCTGTTTTTTTCTAAAATGTTCTTCTGGGACTTCATAAAGCTTACAGCAAGCTCCCAAATGTATGTGTGTATATATAACTTCCCCTCCTCACCCTCATTTAAAACTGCATAACAATGATCTTACAAAGAGTACCGTTTTCCCAATAGCCTTGTGACTGTCAGTAGGAATGGAAAGAAGATGAGGTCTATTGGCAGTTAATTAGCTAAGACATCATTTCACTAATTGTTCAGCTTGACAAGGTCATAGCTTATGTTTAGGAGTTGTACAGAACAAAACATGTGGCGTCTCCTTTATGTATGTGTACTGTTGAAACAGTACTAGAACATCTTCGCTTTCTGTCATTTGAGATTTCTCAGAGTCCCTTAAATTTACGTCATAGATTTTTCATTTTGGTTCTGGGCTTGGAACTTAAGTAAACCTTATGGTAATTCCTGGGAGATTTGGGGGTACAGATAGATGCATCCTGCCATTTGTTTAAGGAACTCAGAGTGGTGCATGTTCTTCATGTTATCCTTGCAAGAATCTTATAAGGTAGGTTAGGCTGAGGAAATAGGACACAAAAGCTTATGCTTGAATAAAACTTCGTTGGTCTTAATGATACCACTGAACTCAAACTTAATTCTGCTGCTTCAGACCAACACAGCTACCCACTTGAATCTAAGATCATTCGGTGAGAACTAAATTATGGGTCCTACATTCTACAAAATGTATATCAGATTGACCTTGAGGGGGGTATGCTTGAAGGCCCTGCACTTAAAGTTGAAGTGGCCAAATGTTCTCTTAGACACTGATAGTAGAAGTTTCTCTTACAAAATTGTTGGTGCTGGAAAGCCTAATCCACGGAAATTCCATGGGGAAGGGAATGGCAAACCACCCTGCATGGAGTCTGCCAAGAAAACTCTAGAGGGCGTCATCCCAAGGGTCAGAAATGACTCAGTGCATGCATAGGGAATACCTTTACCTTTAAACAATTCCAGTAATCTTATCAAAAAAGTGGAACAACTAAAATATTGAGAAGGGTGATGATTTGGTTTGAGTTTTTAAAAAATGCTTTAAAGCAGCATGGTAGAGATCAAAAAATTAACTGTGTGGAGGGACAGAGGAATTTCTCATGTAAAAAGTATGCAAAATATTTGAGCCGACAATAGAAGTCTGGATGTTTTCAGCCCTCATAACAAGCACAAGATCATCCAATGAAATTGTCAGTTTTGGGTATACAAGAAAGTGAATCACCTCCACAAGCTCAGTTCCCTATTGCAAGCTGTAGTAACAGAGGAGTATAATGATTCATGGGAGATTGAATAGCCAAGTTTAGCCCAGGCTCATCAGAGCTTGATACCAATCAGTTGGCCACAATCAGTACTTAGAGTAGGAGAACAACAAGGAATTCCAATTGCAAACCACCTCTGCTCATCTCTAAGAACATGAAAAGAGCCCTGTTGGCTCATACCAGTCATCCATCTAGTCCAGCATTTTGTCTCGCTAAGTAGCCAACCAGTTTCTCTGGTTGTCCAACAACAGCCCATAGCAGCTGAAGCTTTCTTCTCTTGACACTCATGTTCAGTGATGTTCTACCTCATAATGTGGAAGTTCTCTTTAGTTACCAGAGCCTAGTAGCCACTGATAAGACTATCCACCATGAATTAATCCCCCTTTAAAGCCATACCTTTGGCCATCTCTATGTCTTCTGGCAGCAAACTCCACATTTTAATCACTCACTGTGTGAAGAAGTATTTCCTTTTGTCTTTCTTCTGTACTTTTTCCAGGATTGCTATGTCCTTTTTGTGATACAGTGAGTAGAACTGCACACAGTGTTCCAAATGAGGCCTCACCATAAAGCTAAAGTCCAATATCTCTTGCTTGAAATACTTGACAGATGGGTCCGTGTAAGTTTGTTGTGACTCGACAGCACATTCTTCTCCTGTCCAGGTCTATTATCCTTAATGGTTAAATGGAACTACCATTTATTAATTATTACATTTTTATACCATCCTTCCAAGGAACTCAGTGTGGCTTACATCATCATCATAGTAAAATAATGCAGGTTCAAATAAATTAAAATATTCCATAATAAAATACAGAAGGTTAAACATAATAGTTAAATAGTTACTTATTGCCTAGACCGTACTGCTCAGGAGTGACCCTTCTTTGATAGTTTGGGGGGAGGGGGGAGTGAGGAGGAAGTATGAAGTCAGATGTTTACATTAATTACATTCTTGTTAAATTCGTACACAGAAGCAGTGAACTTATTAGTGTCAAATGGAATGGCCATCACCTCTTGAAAAAACTCACAGCAAGCATAAAAGTATGTGGCAGCTAATGGAAACAGAATGTTTGACTAGCTGGAGACTTGGAACTTGCTTATGCAGCTGGAGGAGATGGTAGAACAGAATGCCCCACATTGGACTGCAGTCCTGATTCTGAATATTCGTTTGCATTAAAACATTTCATAGACTTGGAAAAGTTGTACAGCCAGAAGAAATCGTGTTCCTCCATTGGCTGAGCCATCTTTCTGCCTGTAGGGAGTTTTCAAAATATGGAGTATGGCAAAATGTGTTTAGAAAACCTACCTCAGCATTCTGGCACCTTATTTCTATCGGTCTGGCCACACATATAAATCAGGCCTAGGTAGAATCCAGTGAAACTTGTAGCTTTAAGCAAGGCAGATCTACAGCAGGTATTAAGGGGTTGGCTGGCAGGTACTAGTTAAGGAACTGGTTTTAGTGGCCATTGAATTAATCTGAACAGTGAAGTGGTCAATATATCATTCGCTGAAATTGGGGCAAGAGTGGTCTCAGTCAAAGCCTGCAGATATCTTGGGAGTCGGGAAGCCGACAGGATTTCTAATGGTTGGAGAAGGCGCCTGCTTGTCCTTCCTCATGACTAGAAAGCTCAAAACATATTATGTAAAATATGTATACAAGAGTATATGAGTGTGTTTAGTATGAGTAATCTATGCGTAATGCAGAAACCAGCTTTTCTTGATGTGGAATTTGCATTGCCTAGGCTAAGAATTTTTAGCAGACTGTATATAGCTCAGGCCATGTTGTCTTAAGATGTAGAACTGCTTTGGCAAAAGCACTGCTAACATGGCTGATTCTGCATTTTTTCTTCTGTTGTCAATCCTACTGAATTCAGATTGATCTGAACCCGGGTCTTCTGCCTTTGTTTTTCCTGAATTGAAAGAGACGTTGCATTCCACGCTTAATAATTGTCTGACTGCTCTCTCTCCTTCCGGCTTGATTGGGGAAGCTAAGATGGGGAAGGGTGGGTTGCGTAAAGCTCCATCTGGCATTGAAGGAGCACAAGGCTGGTGAGGGGTTTATTTCCTGCCGTTCATCTCCTCTACAGTCAAATAAGGGGGGGGGGTAATGGAGCACCGGGTAGCTTGTTTATTTTTCTTTTCCTGAACAAGTGGGGGGGGGGGAATGAGAGGGGAAAGACAATTTCAGAACATAGAAGTGTAGGCTTTTGGACAAGAGCACAGTCACTTAAAAAAGGAGGGCAAAAATAAATCTTGTGAGCGAATGGCAACCGGGAACTAGCAGTCTTTGAACTGACACCCTGATGATGCTATGCTACCATGCTATGTCAGTGTTGGAAGCATGGAAGAGGGGGGAGGATGTTAATCTGGCAAAATGCAGAGATCTAAACTTAATACTGGGGCTTTTGGAGCGGTTTCCTCAAATGTAGCAAGTTATATCCACTCCTGGATATTGTGGGAGGGGGTAGTGTCACCCTGGATCAATCATAAATTTAGCAGAGGGAAAATGTAAAGTGCTATGTATCATAATGGAAATCAAGTGAGATGTAGAGGAGTTTTTAAAATTTGTGGGCATTGGAGATAAAAAGCAGATTCCGCCCAGGTCACTAGGCAAACAGAATCAGTTTCCCTAAGCACACACTTGCTTCTGTGATAGCACTTACGTAGACTGAAAGCCTTACCATGTAGGTTTCATATCACACTGGGATGTGGGCTGAGTTGCAGGGTGGGTGTTATGACTGTGGCTTTTGAAGGGCTGGGAAATGTCAAGTTTTTAGATGCCAGGTTTAGCAAAACTGCCACCTTTCAACTTGTAAATGAGTTTCTACATTCAGCAGAAATAAAATCTTTGGTGGTCAGCATAAAATTGTACGTTTTTATGTTGTGATAGATTTAAAGGGCAACGTGGCCCGCAGGTCTGTTTTTCAGCCTTTACAGTGACAATTTTCAGTCTTTCACTTAACTGAGATTAGGGGGAATACTTCCTGTGCTGGCACCCTTGTCTTTAGCAGCTAGGTCTTAGTTCCTGAAGTCCAAGAAGAATGTTAGATGATGACTGATTCGTCAGCCTTGATCCTGCTAAGAAAAGAAAGTCAAGAGAACAACGAAAAACAAAACAAAAGCACAATGTGGTAATAAATGTGCAATTACATTGAAGAATCTTCTTGTGCTACTGAAAGAAAAATAGCTATAGGCTTAACCTGAGCGACAAATACACTGAGCAAACATTTTAGATGTCTGGAAATTTAAGAGTATAGCTAGGAGGCTCTGCATGATACAGGTCAAGAATGAGATGGGTTATGCTTGTAGTAAAGGTTAGCGATTTACTGGAAGCCTATGAAGGTGCGCAGGATGGAGTTACTAAATTATACATGCCTAACCATTCAGATTCTCCGCATACAAAATTAAAATAATTATATGAAAGATACTTGTATTTATTACAAATTGATAATAACATTTTATAGGCCCAAATGGCCTTCAGTAGTTAATTACAAAGTACATAATAGCTGTAGACTTTGAACTAATAATTTCAAAAAGTTGGATCTAGTTGAAATTGTTTTAAAATCAATAATTGTGACTCAGGGCAGAGATATAATATAGAGAGGCCCCTTTATAAATAACCTTCTGCCCTGGTTGAGTACACGTACTTAGGATGGTAATTCCACAATGTACCTTCCTATTTTATCTCCTGCTTCTTTGTAGAAATAATAGCAGAGCATTTATTGCAACTGTGCTCTTGGTTTTATTTTTTTTTATTTATTAGATTTCTATGCCGCCCATTTCTTTGCAGCTCTGGGCATGTATATAACTTACATGGAACATTATACAGATTTTAACATCAAAACAACTTTCAATAAAGCATCAAAAGCTAACAAAACCGCATTTATAATATAAATAACAATTAACAGTAACATTAGGAGAATCATGGGTGGGCGTTTAATTCTAAAGGGCTGTTTGCACTTCCCTCGCCTTTTAAAATGTTTACAGTGAATTAATTCTTTATTTTAAAAAAGATCATACATTTTACTACATATATTATATATATGTAGAACAATGTATGTATGCGCTATAAGATGGTAATTTCAAGCCTAGCTTCAAGTAAAAAATTTTTTTCTTGGTCTGTAACCAAAAGTTGTGAGCATTCCTGCTTATCTTTACAATACTTTGAGGTGTTATTTAAGCAGGATAGAGCAGGGGTAGTCAACCTGTGGTCCTCCAGATGTCCATGGACTACAATTCCCATGAGCCTCTGCCAGCAAGTAAAGCATATTTGACAGCTTCATCTAAACGTCAGTCTACTTTACCGTTGCCTGGTTGACTTGTAATATATGAACAAAGGAATGCCTGTCCTTGACCCTTTTTATTTCAAGGATTCATAGGGCAAGGGTTTTGTCCCCAGCCTGGATCTTTGCTTCATATTGCTACCCAGTTCTTGAAGAGATGTATGATACTATTTACATTGTCATCTGTTGCATAAAAGCTTGGACTCTTCTCCCCACCTATATTAAATCTTTTATGATGTACTATTGAATCACTACTGGGAGTGATAGCATCAAAACAGGTCAGGGCTTGTGTTGTAGAGTGGAGAAAGTTGGTGTGCGTGTTCTCTCCCCTGCCTCCCCCCCAATCTCTTCACCCATATCAGTTGAATTTGGGTTCTGGGCTGAACTGGTAGCATGTGACATGGCATGTAATTCACTCATGTTTATATTGTCCCAAAGTTCAGAAAATGACTTCACGAAGTATAAAACTCTGAAAGGAAGGTTTAAATACGATGGAGCAGTTAGGATCCTGTCGGAACTATTTGTTCATATCAGAATGTCAGAATACTGATGCCAAACAGTTAACAACTTTTTGAGAACAGGAGCACTTTCTTGGATCTGGGGTGTCATTCGGCATCAGCACCTGGGGCAGTTGTCCTGTGTTGCTGCCCCAGGCAATTGGAGGGCTACCATTAAGTAATGCAAGCATGTGGGCAAGGCTAATTCTGTCTTTGCTTCCTGGAACTGGCATGTTATGTGGAACGGCACCATGGAAAACTAACTCCCACACAGCTGCTGCTGGGTGTGGAAGATGCTTGACAGTGACTACATTGTCATCAGGATAGTTTCTGTTTCACTGATCCCAGCTAGGCCTCAAGTTCTACTGAGGCATTGTGAAAGCTGGCACCCAAACACTCTACAGGGCAATTTCCATAAGGTATGTAACCTCATGGGGGACCAGCTCTCCAAATATACCCCCCCGAGAGAGCTCTGTGGTCAGCAAATTTCAACTTGATGGTGATCCTTGGCCTTGACCAGAGCTAGGGCTTTTTCTGCCATAGCTCTGACCTGGTGGAATAAGCTGCTGGCAAAGGTACGAGCCCTGTTGGAGCTTTTAAGGTTCCAGAGGGCTTGTAAGACGGCGCTATTCCCCGAGGCATTTGGTTAGACCAAAGACTACCATTGCTATCAGAAAAGGCTCCCCAGCTGGACTCCTGGATCCTGTGCCTGGTGTAACCAGCACTCCATTTCTCTGCTTGGCTTCTAGGCACAATATGGAAATTTGACTGTTAACGATTTAAGATGATGTAGTTTTAGCACTAACTGAGTGGGTTTCTAATCAATTGCTGTGAGCCTCCCTGAGAGCTATTGGAGAAAAGCAGCCTATAGGTCCAAATATAAATAAAAAATAAGTAACCTTGTTTCATTTCAGCAGGTTAGCTTGACATCTGATTAGCACTCAGCTGTCCTGTTCACGCACAAGGATCTAATCATTTGGAAAAACCCCAAGATAGGGAACAAGCATGTCTTTTGGAAACCGTGGACATCTAGAAGTCTAAAGTTCCTGACTCTGTTGATTGGAAGGGAGGGTGATTTCAAACCCTGTGATGCTCTGTTCAGAGTTTAATCTCTCAGTCATAGCTAGCTGCCAGTACGTTCCGTTAAAACTCTCCGGTCTCTTTCTGGGATTTAAAAAAATCTATTCCTGTCCTCAGAAATTCTCCTTATACTGTCATTATATACAATTTATTAAGAGACAAAGCAAACTAGATTTTATCCATCCCAGAACTGAATACTCAATCCAGCTTGTACCAGTGGCAAAACAGTTAAATGACAGTTAAATCTGCTTCCCTGTATGTTTAAGGCCGACTCAACAGAAAACTCAGCTATGAGTACAGTGGTATCCTACTAACTTGAGCTACCTAGGTCTTGCTGAGGATAATTAATAAATCTAATATAATGATGATGATGATGTCTGTTGGCACTGCCAGACACCTAAAGCCCAGATGCTCAGGGAATGCTCCCAGTTTCATTGTTGTGGTCTTGGATTAGTCTTTTGTTACTGACCGAACTGTGCCTGACAGCTCAGTAAATCTCATATTCCACCCTCTGTGGATGATCAACAATAAATTAATCTTTGGATGAAGGCAAGAATCACATATGACAGACACCTTCCTGAAATCTTCACCTTGATCTGGCAAGATTTTTTGTATCTTTTCAAGCAGTGATGCTTTATCTCCCACACTTGTGTTTAGCCAGATCCATATTGCTGCTCCTGACTGCTCCCCATTTTGACTGGCGTTTTTCTTTCTTTAAAAAAAAACAACAACTTTCATCTTCCTGTGTGTGCAGCTCTCTGTTGTTGATGGTTCTGTGGTACGGAGAGGGTAGCATGAGATTTGTTGTTATATTAACTATATCTTGTGTAGGAAACTATAAAAGTGAGGTGGGAAATTGTTCTATTTCTTTCATATGGAAGTTCACGTTAAGGTCATGTGAATTCTTCCATAGTTGCTAGCTTTCCAACTCATTATGGCCCTTTACTTATGGAGGGCAGCTCTGGCACTTTCTACGTAGCTCCAGTGATTGGACAGTTGACAGGACGTCTTCATTAAGATCTGACCAAAGAGAAACTTTCTTATCAGTTACTTGTAATGATACATTTTGAAACATTGGATAGTCGTGATTGTGTTATTTTCTGCTAGGTTGCAAATGACCACGAGACTGACTTCAGCCAGGCAATTAACTTAATATTCGAAGCACCCCAGTTCCTAAACATAAATATAGTCGGCAGAGATTAGACCATCCCATCTGAGGGCGCAGGGAGAAGCCACAGTGGTACATTTGCAGGGTCCAGAGCTGTGATGATGCCTCACTGGATGGGTAGTGTTGCAGCTGTACAGAAGCAAAGCTTTGTCTGCCTGGCCTCCTTCCCTTTGCTCCATCCTATTGCCCTCCTCCTGTTCTCATGGACATCTTACAATTTCTGGAGTGGTAGCTGGGGTGGTATGTAAAACAGGGAAGTAGCTGCCATGGACAGCAGTGTTTGCTTTTTTCACCCAAGTCACTTAAGGGTGGAAGCAGAGGAGACCTTGGCAACCAGCTGCTGCATACCTTTTTACAGAACTCACTTTGAAGTTTTCTCCAGGTTTTCACTTGGAAGGAAGTAATAGGGAGCAAAGAGCCTTCCACTCCAGTGGAAGGAATGAAATACGGGCCCCTTTCAGGTAGCTTTTGACCAGTACACACACAAGGAAGTAGATCAGAACGTATGCACCTGTTGCTACCTGATGGGTTTGGTTGCAGTAAGTAGCAAGGAAGAGAAGAAGGGCTGGGTTTTTGTACCCCACTATTTACTACTAAAAGGAGTTTCAAAGGCACCCTGCAAGGTAGGTGAGGCTGAGAGACCTCTGAGAGAACTGTGATTGGCTTAAGTGCATGTTGAACCGTAGAGGATCAAGCCAGGTTCTCCAGATTAAAGGCTGCCTCTCTTAACCACTAAACCAAGGAGCATACATGGTGAAGGGAGGAGAAGAGATGCTGAACTAGAGAGGTCATCAGCATTTGCTGGCAGGGGCTGATGGGAATTGTAGTCCATGGACATCTGGAGGACCACAGGTTGACTACCCCTGGGTTACGGGACATAGAACCAAGGTTTTTGATCTGAGCTGGGGGGGGCGACCAAGCACCCAATCACTTGAGAAGGCAAACTGTAAGTTTACTTTCGTTGTCAGTGCTTTCAAGATCTAATTAGCTCCTTATATAGTTTATAGGTTCCTATATTGTGAGGACAAAAGGAGCTTGCCTTATTTTTCTAGAAGCCCACAAGATTATAAATAGGGTTACATTTTGATCAATGCAGAAGTGTATGCTAAAATGCAGATTATGATTTTCACTTCAGTATGCTGTATTATTTCTGGTATACAGGAGTTTGTGTGGCTTTAAAAAAAATGTTTTCTTTATACACTTGCATGTATATTATGTGGCAGTGCAAAGTGCCAGCTACTTCTCTGCTTTAGCTGCAATTGTGGTTTAAGTATTGCATGTATAGAATCTGGCCTTGCTTTACATCCTACTGGCATTTTGCCCACATCCTAAAATAGTGGCATGACTCAATGGCACTGGCAGCCTTTCTACTTCTTAAGGGCTCACATCACAAGAGTGCTGAATTTAAGGCTCTCAGAGGTGATTAAACTGGCTTCACTAAAGCACCATGTCTTTCAGGTGACAAACAGATGCCACAAGTAAGTACCTTGTAGAATCAATGTTCATTTGACCATTACCTCCTTTTTTTGTTTAGACTCTTGTTTTCTCTCTCGCTTTTACAGGTTGCTTCTGTGCCGGAACCATGAACTGGCATTCCCCCCTTCTCTTTGCTGCCTTGACATCCATGTGCACATGCTTCCAGCTGAACCCCCTGTCTCTTGAAGAACTGGGTTCAGACATTGGGATCCAAGTTTTTAACCAACTGGTCAAAACCAGGCCGAAGGATAACGTCGTCGTGTCTCCCCATGGAATTGCATCAGTTCTCGGAATGCTCCAGCTGGGCGCTGATGGCAAGACAAAAAAACAGCTGACGACAGTGATGAGATACAACGTCAATGGTCAGTTCTCTGCTGTTGTGATGGGGTTTGGTGGGGGGGGGTCTCTGTGTGTTCTGCTTGTGGAAAATCACAGGGTAGGTAAGTTCTAGTGGATTGATATAGTTTTACAAAGACTGGCCTATTGCAAGAACAGTAGTCACTGTGCTTGGAAACACTAACCAGTTATCTTGGCCTACTGCAGTATTAAATGGTGCGGCAGTCTCTCTTGTACCAGAAGGCATCCTTGGCCACAGCGTTCAGCATTGATGCTAAACACAGTGAGCTTCACAAGGACTGTCCTCCTGCTTCCCGAGCAAATAGGATGGAGTTCTATTGCCAGGGCTGTGTGGGAAGCATGAAACGTTTCTCTGTGTGGGGCTGACAGCCTCTATTACATGTCTTCAGATGTCGTTCAATAAAATATCCCGGGGCTTAGTGACAACTAAAACAGCTGGCCCATTTGTTTGGCTCTCATATAGCTTTCGATTCTTCTGTATCAACCTTTGCAGCCTTTCTAGAGAGAGCTCTTGCTTCCGTCAGGCTGTGTTCCTGACATTGCCAGGCAGCAGAGTTTCATTCCCCGCCCTGAGCTTCTCCTCTGACGGAGGCTTAATAGACCTTGGTTTAAAAAAAAAAATCCTGCTGAGTAGTTGTGCAAATGCAATTGTGGCTTCTGAGCATGTTCCAGGATGCTTGCACTATACAGAACGTACTTCATTATTCCCTTAAAGTGTGTGCGCCATGAGAATTCTGCCCTCCTGCTTGCTTTTCTGTTTTCTTTTTAAGATACATTGTATATGCTGGTTCCCTCTCTAAACCCCAAATACCTGAATATTGGAATCCCGTGAGTTTTATATAAATCACTGGGGGCCAAGCCCGTTGCATTCAGGAATACAAGGGGTGCTAGATTGGGTGGGGTGGGAGAACTCTGCAGATGGCCTCTCCCTCCCCCCAGGACCTGTAAAGGATGCAAGTAGCTGTTATGGAACTCTCTGACAGGGGCAGCTCTCACATGGCAGGGATTTGCAGCCTCAGAGGCAAGTGGAAGGAGGAGAGGGTGGTCAGGGGTGGGGGACAGAAGGCGATTGGGTGCCCCTGGACAGACAGGCAAGCCAGTTGGAGGAGGAGGCACTCAGGGGCGGGACAGCCGCCCTGAGTGGGTGTTAAGCACTGAGTGGCACTTAAGCCATGAGACACGCTCCTCCTCCAAGGCCTTACCAGAAATACATTATGTGGAACAGATGAGCCAGCCTCTCAGGACACTGAAATTCTGTTTTCCCTGGAGTATATTAATGTAACTCAAGAAATGTGGCAACCTGTCCTAGTAAGCCAGCCTAACCACCCATTAGAGGATCTTTACGTGGATCTCCTTTGACAACACACAAAGCTGCTTGACCCAACTTGGCAGTGTTCCGCACACTTCTGAGAGCGTGTGTAGTTCCATGGCCAAGGTGGTTGGATAATGTTCACTTGGTTTGGTGACTTGTCCAAGAGCATCTGTCACTGCTGCAGTTTCCAATCTGTTACATGCGTAAAGTTGTTGTGGAGGGAGAATGCTGAGGAAGTGGCTGCAGTGGAAGACCACACTGTAAGACTTTTTCCTAAGTTTGAGCATGAATTTTATACTTGGTGTCTTTGTACAGATATAATCTTTGCCCTGGTCTGAGATTGGATAAAGTAAATTAAAATAATTTACATGAAACCAGGTTTCATTAGCCTAATGGGAGCCAAGTTAAATGTGCTTTGGATCACAGCTTTCTGTACTCAAAATGCAATTTTGCTCTTTTCTTGGTTGCTTCTGCTTATTTTAAAAGGTAACATTAATCTTTATTCATTTGATAAAGGGTCTTTGTTTGCTTTTCAAACAGGAGTTGGTAAAGTACTCAGGAAGATAAACAGGTCTATAGTGTCCAAGAAGAATAAAGATGCTGTGACACTTGCAAATGCAGTCTTTGCAAAAAGTGGTTTGAAAATGGAAGTGCCTTTTGTTTCACGGAACAATGATGTGTTTCAGTGTGGTGTCAAGAGTGTGGACTTCATGGAACCAAATGCTGCCTGTGACACCATCAACCAGTGGGTTAAAAATGCAACTAAGGGTACGTGATACAAAAACATTATCTTAAACACCATTTTCTTCCATTTAGCTGGAATTTAGAGTGTTAAAGTAGACTTATGTTTTTCACCTTATAAGGCGTTTTATATGTTGACTGTGTTTGTGTTATTCCTCACCTGCGGTTGTTCCAGTTCTGCTTCTTGACCTACCTGTTTGTTTTTCGTCCCCTTGCTTGGGCTCCCGCCTGATCATCCTGGATGTTTAGTCCCCTGCCACCTGGTTCTTCCTTTTGCCTATTACCTCCCCAGCCCTGGCTCCCGGATCATATGCCCACCTCTGCTCTTGTTGGTGTCCACTAGGGGTGTGCATTCCACTCTATCCGAGCTGGAAAAATAGGCAAAAAATACCATAGCAGTTTTTGGTGTTTTCTGGGAAAACAGGATAAACTATGCTTATTCTCCCTTTAAGTGCTGGGATGAAGCTGCAGCTTCATGAATGAATTTTAAGGAACTTCAACACTTTAAAATGCCTTCTGCTCAATTATAGCCTGTGGCAGTAGTGGCCAAACTGTGGCTCTCCAATATTGGCAGGGGGTCATGGTAACTGTAGTCCATGGACACTCGGAGAGACAGTTTGGCCACCCTGGCCTATGGGAACCATTGTAGCCTATAATGGGTAAGCTATTGGGGGTGGGTGGCTGTGATTTTCTAAAAGGTAGAGTTTCAGTGTCGCTTTTGGTATCTCTGCTCAAAACACACTCCCTCCCCGCAAAGTTTCAAAAAGACTGGACCAGGGAGTTTATTGGTTAACCTCCATGTGTTTTGATATCTAATGACCATACTATTTTAGAATATCCAAGATCATCTTGCAAAATTGTGGAATTAACAAAAGTTTTACTTTAAGACCCGGGAGCCTCTTGATTACATTCTCGCTGTAAGGACACAGTAACTTCATAAAATGATTCCAGATAAGGGTGTGTTAATGGAGAGAAGAAAGGGGGTTAATGTACAATTGTACATTATTAGTGTATGAGTTAATCTCTGGATTAAATTTTACATCTCATAACTGAAACGATGTCCCCATTTCTCTTAATCTCCACAAAAACTCCATTCCTTTTAACAGTTGCTTCAGCATAAAGCTCCTGTTTCCCAATAGCATTTAAAAGCACTCACTTTTTAATGAACCTCTCATGGTTCTTGACATCTTCCATGGTTGCATGTGACAGGGGGGTGGGGGATCCAGGTTTCCCTTTCAGTTACTACGTGTTCTTTTGAATTGGTCGCTGTGAGATACGTTTAGAATATGGAAACAAATAGAATATGGAGTTCTCTGAAACAGGAATTGTATATTAACACAATATTTATTTATTTACACGTTGGTTTCAAAAAACAGGTTTGAGATCAACTGGATTTCTTTGGAATCAGGGATCACCAGCAAGTTGGCATTTGCTGAGCATACCATTATTTGGGAAACAGTTTGGGAGAGGCAGTTCCTCATATACACATGACCTAGACTACATACGGCCATGAAACAGCACAGATCTCCAGATAGACAAAGGAGAAACCTGCTGGAGGCACATTAATTCAAACCAGCCAGGACTTCAGAGTAGTTTGAAGTTGCTATAATACTTGTTGACATAGGGTGGCTTTTACTGACTAGTCATTAGGTTGGATCCTAACACACACACACACACACACACACACACACACACACACACACACGGATTCCCCCCACACCATCCTGCCATTTTGTCTGGAAGCTTTGGTAAAATAACGTTCTCATTAACGTTTCAGTTTGTTTCATATTTGGGTTAATGTGATTTGGTATCCAAGTATGTTTCATTTCTTTTTGTTCCCTTTCCTCTTCATGCTTAATTTTTGTGTGTGATGCATAGGGTTATTTTGCTTTTTCCTCTGTTTCATATAGGCATGATCAATGGTCTCTTATCGCCAGATGCTATCGATAGTGCTTTAACCAGGCTGGTGTTGGTGAATGCGATATACTTTAAAGGACTGTGGAAATCCCGTTTTCAACCAGAAAATACAAAAAAGCGAGCCTTTAATGGAGCTGATGGAAAGACTTACCAAGTACCTATGTTGGCTCAGCTCTCTGTATTCCGATGTGGTATGCTCAAAACTTTCTTGACTTACAGAAGTATTAAATGTTTGTTCTTGTTTGCCTGGAATTCTCTTCAAAGATTGAGAGGGAAATTAAGTTGTGCAATTGACAAAACAGAGAATTACCTTTTGCATTATTGCTCACTTGGTGAATAATGCATAAACAATGGTTAAATGTAGGGTAAGAAGAGAGAAGGTTCCAACAGTCTTAACAGCTAACAGACCTTTAGGCTATAACTTGGGGGGATGCTCTGCAGAAATGCTGAGCTTTCTTCCTTCCTCTGTATATTCTGTTATGGATTGCAGCCTTAAAGCAGAAGGCCTTGTACCTGTGTGCTGCTGTTTCCCAGTGCCTTGAAACTGCAAACTAAGGAAACCAGGGAAACATATACAAATACACCCAGAAGCTTGCTCATTGTACTCCCAACTCATTGTAGCTAAAGCCAATTAAGTATGGTTCAAACCTGCAGATTTATTGTGTGACCATTCTCCTTTTGTATACTTGAGATGATTTGTTATTTCTAGAATCACATCAAAGTGTAGTTTGCCAGTACTGGTTATGGGGTTGTCATGAGTCAGCTATAGCTTGATAGTACTTGGTACATTAACACCAGCCCCACCACCACATCTATTCTGATAAGCTAGGACTTGTACTTGCTCTGCAAACCAGGCTCCTAAACAGCAACTAAGCTGGCGTTTGGAATCCTGGTTTGCAGGGCAACTGCAAACTGTAGCTTGCCAATTTGGATGCTGGACTACAAGCTACGGAGTGCCACAAACCCTCAAATAATGAGATGATCTTGCTGTGTGCGATGAATTGAGGGATCTCTAGTGAACACTTGGCTCATTCTCAGGGCAAACCATAGTTTGCTGCTGTTACATCCAAGCTTTGAGCCTATAGTACTTCTCTTGTATATGAGAGCATGTGGTGGATCTGCTTCAGGCTTGGAGGCTTTAGACACTTCAAGAAAAATAGTGTTCATCTGAGCATTAGTTCTGGTTTAATCCCACTTCCCCATTGATTTGAGTTGAGTTTCCAATAATGTATTTTTATTACTGCAATCATTAAAGAAGCTTGGTCAAAAATGCATTTCTTTAGAGCAAGGCAGTCTATGCCATGAGAATGCATCTGGAAGAGGTTCACTTGAACATCTTTGACCAGAAAAAACTTGAAGTAGCAGCTTAAAAAAAAAAAACATAAGACTATCACTGGCTATAGATGAGAGCTACAACACATGGATTTGACAATTCTAGAATAGTATGTGGAAATAGTTTTGCTGCCTGACTGTGGTTTAAAACAACTGAATGCTTTTGTTTTCAGTTCAATCACCATTGAAGACAGCCATTTAAGTTCTGTCCCAATAAGGAAGTTTAGGAACTTACCGCTTGCCTACTTTCAGATAACTGAGATACTAAGGCATCAGTTGCTATCACAGGATGACATAAAGCTGAGTGTTTTCTTTGTATCTTTATCCCCTTCAACTCCTTTCCTTTTTCTCTAGGTACAACAAGTACACCAAATGACTTGTGGTACAATATCATTGAATTGCCATACCATGGGGAAAGCATCAGCATGCTAATTGCCCTGCCCACAGAAAGCACAACGCCTTTGTCTGCTCTTATTCCTCATATTAGCACAAAAACTATACAGAGCTGGATGTCAACCATGGTTCAGAAGAGAGTGCAGGTTATTTTACCAAAGTATGTACTGCTTCTCCATTTCATTTTTAAATTACTCTCCAGGGAACCTTCAGTGACGAGCAGCTTTCACTCTTGGCTCTTCTGCATTGCTTCTTTATAGGTTTACAGCAGAAGTAGAAACAGATTTGAAAGAACCTCTCCGAGAGCTTGGCATTCGAGATATGTTTGAACAGTCAAAAGCAAACTTTGCAAAAATAACGAGTGAGTTATTCTCTGGTCCTGTAGTCATCCTTTTAAGGGTTTTTTTGTGTTAAATTTGTTGAAATAATTAATTGGTTACTTTGAAATTGTGGCCTTTGTTAGTAAAGCATGTAGCTTACTGACTTAAGCACAGTGCTGCACTGCCTTGCAGTTTATGGTGAAGGACTGCATTTTGCATCATTACAGCACACATGCTTAGGAGTAGACAGCTGCTGAACTACAGACTTAGCCAGAAACAATCTTTGTTTAACATGGAGGTGGGTAGGGGAGAGCACTTTCAAAGCTATGCTGAGTACATAATTAGATGTGTTTGATGTTGAGTCTAGCTCAAACTATAGTGTAAAACTGCTTCACTAGTGATGTTACAACTTTAAATCCAAACTAAATGCAGTGTTTTGCAAACATAGCAGCCAGGTTTCAGATGTTTGTCCTCCTCCTTAACTAATATTATGAAGAAGAAATGTAGTGGTATAAGGATTGTGAAATAGTTAACCCTAGCCCCCTGCTAGGACTACTTATTCTAGTTTGAGTAGTTCCTGGAGATTCAGTGATGGTGCCTAGGGAGGATGGAGTGTGGGGTGGGGAAGGAACCTGGGATGTGATCCCGTAGAATCTCCCAAAAGCTGCCATTTACTTGAGGACTAATCCTCATAGTCTGGAGATAGTTGTAATTCTGAGTACTCTTAGCCCCACCTAAATGTTGGCAACTATATCCACAGCACTCTAAATACATCTTTGTTGTGATGAAAAAGTGTTAGTTGAACGGTGCAGTGGGTGCAGTGCTTGACAGAATCTGGGTAGTGGACCTAGAGACCTCACTATCGAAAGTGTTACAGTGGTAGCAGCACCAAATTTGGAAGAGATGCATTTACCTTTCCACTACTGTTCTGCTGGATGCTATTGTTGAATCATTATTACTCAGTTTAATCAATGCAAAAATTGCTCTCCAGTTACATAGTAAACACCTTCTGCATATGGGAAAATTGAGTGTCTTACTAAGAATAAAGGCACATGTTGTAAAGCCATGCTGCATAAATATGTATTTGCTGAATGTATGTACAGTTAGAAGAAATTGGTTTCTCCAAAGAGTGTTGTAGGTGTGTGCCACACATGTTGGGTAAATGTACTGTTGTCTATTTTTTAAACTTTTATTAGGCACAGAAAATCTTCATGTATCTCACATCTTACAAAAAGCAAAAATTGAAGTTAGTGAAGATGGAACCAAAGCTTCTGCAGCAACAAGTAAGTAGCTGATTTGGTTATGCTAGCAGGAAACAATTACAATAATTACAATGTTTCTTACTTGTAAATGATTTTTATGAATTCAAAAGCACAGTTTAAATGGCATGAGCAATTAAATGGCATGAACTGTCAAGGCCGCCTGCATGGCATTAGAACCTGAAAAATAATCTTCCATGAGACCAGAGTCACTCGAGAGCTTGTGGTACATGGATACAAAACTGAAATGTAACAATAACTACTGGGACTGACCATATAGCCATTTGTGAAACTAATAGTCTAAGGCTAATCAGTTTTGCTGATGGGGGATTATTTTATATTGCAGTCCCCATAAACATAAATGTTATAAAATAGAGGGGTCTAGATTTAAACCCCAGAATGACTAATAATTGTATTTCTCTTTCTTCCAGCTGCAATTTTAATAGCCAGATCATCACCTCCTTGGTTTGTTGTAGATAGACCATTTCTGTTCTTCATACTACACAACCCTACAGGTAAGCTGTTCTTTTTTTTTTTTTTTTGTCCTGCTCAGCTTCATGTTGACTTCATTCTTAGTCTGGCAAACTGCAAATAGGAGACAGAAGAAGCCTGGAGCTAAAACAATAAAGACAAATACTTTGGATCTCCTTAACAAATGAGGTCCTGAAACTCCTCTAATCTACATCATTCATAGGAGGTTTCGTCCCTGAAATAGAGAGTAATCAGCAGCTGTGCAGGATTTTAACACTTTAAGGGTTGTTGCCAGGAACTGACAGGCCCTCTGTTCTGCCAGCATATTTGCTAGCTCATCTACATATATGGTGCGTGCAGAAGGCAAAAGTGCCAAAACTGGAGGGAGAAGACTCCTGGCAGTCATCCCCAGACATAGGCCGCTTAGGACATCAAAGGTGCATTATGCAGTACTGAAGAAGAGCACTGGCCAGCCATCAAAACACACATATCCTCTGTTTGCTCCACTTCTCTGCTCTATTTTTCTTCTAATTAATATTCTAGCCTCCACATTTCCTAGCTGCTTAGGGAAAACACTTCTTTTTCTCCCAACCCAAGAAAACAACTCACATGGAAAGTGAGTGGTTACACGTTTTCAATAAATGCATTGGCAAAACGTCAGGCCAGGCTATACCTCCCCAATCCTCTCCCCTTTTCTGTTTATGTTTCAATCAAAGATGAGCTGAAAATAAAATCATCTTCAAAGAATCATCTTTAGTATGTTAAAATATCCTATGATACAAAATGCCCCACAAGGTGCAGTGGGACAAAAGCAAATTCTGATTAGAAAAAAAGGCAGATAGTAGGGCCAGAACGTGCATCTCCCACTCTACTAAGCAGTCTTCTAATCCTGCAGCCACAGAAGGAAGTCCCATGATAAGGATTTTCATAGTCTTCTAGTAACCAAGCCCATGACCATGTTCCACTTTTACCAAATCACACATAGAACTGCTCCCAGTCCTTGAATGGAGTTCACAGATTCCCTCCCCCCCCCCAGGTTTCTGGTGTGCCAGAGCACAATTTTGATTAGGACCATGGCATGTGGTGAATGGTTTAAGCCTTCCTTCCCACACCAAAGAAAATAGTGCAAGGTGGAGACTTAATCCCCACACCCCATATGGTGGTCCTGCTCAGAATCACGTCCCCGCACACCTGGAAATAGATTTTTAGGAGGACATTGAGAACTCTTTGGAACTCGGAGCATCTTGTTATGTATGCCTCTTATTTTGATGATGATTCTCCAGTGACAAGGTGATGGTCAACCAATGGACTGGCCCAGCCATTTGGGGATGCTGCTTTCCCATCCTCCAGCCTTCCTAATGTGTATGCCATATGAAGGTAAATAACAAGTGCATGGAGAGATTTCTGGCTCCTTATATGTAAGCCATGCTAAAAGCAATAGAGTAGAAGCCATCACCAATCTTATTGAATGGCGTCAATTGAGGAGTGAAGGCAGTAGAGGCTTTACAAAGGAATGGAGTCTCCAGACATCCTGTTCCTGTAGTGCCCCCATGCATGGAAAAAGTTGTATAGTAGGAAGAGCAAGGGCTTCATGTAACTTATACAACTTTCATGTTAATTGACAAAGTTGGGGCAGGGAGCACTGGATGGACATAAGATTGGCCTGGACCCATTAACTAGGCTAGGCTGTTGTGATGTGCTCTGTGAGCAGCGGTCCTGGTTGGTATTTGGATGGGAGACCTCCAAGGAATACCAGGGCTGTGATACAGAAGCAGCCAATGGCAAACCACCTTTGAATGTCTCTCTGCCTTGAAAACCCTTTGGAGTTGCCATAAGTCAGCTGTGACTTGATGGCACTTTCCACCCACCAAAGCCTATGAGGATTCCTTTGGGTGGGGTGGGGGATCATATCCATAGCATCTATCAGTTTTGACTTGTCATTCTTCATACTTAAGGAAGGTAGAATCGGTTTGTGTATGACTTACACGAGGTTAGTTCATTTCGCTCTTTACAATTGTCCTGAGTCAACAGCTTTGAGCTGGGAGATGGTGACCGGACAAGGAAACTTAGCAAGCTTCATCTGTATGCGTCGGGGAGGGGTTTCACCCAAAGCACGACTCACTACTAAGCAACAATGTCTCCATTTTGAGATGTTTGCATAAATTAGTGATGTTTTAGCTAAGAACTTGGAATAGCTGTTGCCAGATGTACAGCCCTTTGTTTGGATCCATGCATAGGCCAGCATCTAAGAATGGCTTGTTTTACCTGACTTTTTGCAGATTTAGTAGCTGGGAGCTGCTGTAGCAAGTATAGAATACACTGCTTAGTCTCTTCCTTGCTGTTCTTAGGGGTTTGGTTTATGTTGTGCTTTGTTTTTGTTACCTTCGGGGGAAGACTGGAAACCTGCCCAAATTGTGCAGGGTTCGTAGTAGGAGTATTTAGCAGCATTCCATTAATGCTTGGGAGTCTAATGCATTCACATTTAACCATTTGTAAATCACAGTGTCGGACTTAAGTGTTTAAATTTAGCTAGATCGTACCTCTGATGTCGAATAACAAAGTGCAAGAGTTGTCCTTATTGCCCCCCTGAAATGACTGGATTCTCTCTGAGGCTTCTAGTTGAAATGCCTTTACGAAGGAAAGAAACAACAGTGGTTTATAGAATAATCAGCCATAGGACCTGATGTAGAGTTGCGGATAGAGTATCAGCCCAAGATTGGGGAGACTTGGGTTCAAATCACCATTCTGCCATGGAAGCTTGCTGGTGGTGACCTTGGGTCCATCGTACTGCCAGTCTCTAACCTACCTCATAGGGTTGTTGTGAGGATAAAACTGATGAGAGAACAATGGAAACCCAATTAAGGGAAAAGGTGAGATATGAAAGCTATTTATCTAAAGCTCCAGTTTGTTGTATGGCTCCTGACATACATAAGGAATTCTTGCTTAATTGACTATCGGTGTCAAGTTGAATATAAATGTCCATGTTACCAAATATCCGTATAAGTGCTCAATGAAATATTGAAGGATGTGAGAAGATTGCATTTCAATAAGCAGAAACTACCATTTGTATTCTCGCTTACAGCGATGCCTCCAGATCAAAATAGCCCCAATGAACTCTTAACTCAGTCACTGGGAGTCAAAGTGATTTGATTAATCATTTTAAATCCTTCAGTGATCTAGCTGACACTAATTTTTTAAGGCTCGCATACCCTTTATAAGCAAGACATAATCAAAATCTTCAATAATGCTTTCTTGTTTTTCAGGTGCAGTTTTGTTTATGGGACAAATCAACAAACCTTGAATGTGGGAAGAAATTTTCTGTTGAAGCAAATAAAGATTGAGGCTCTTCTGTTAAATATTTTTGTACACTATCATTTGGCTAAGAACTAGTTTTTGAGTGTGATTGGTCAACTAAGCTTTGAAGAAGAAATCTGAAATAGCTGATTTCTTGTGTGTGCAGGGGGTGGGAACAACTTTTTCAAAGCAGTTTAAAGATTCTTAAAACTACTGATTGGTTCCTTGTGCTAACAACTTTTGAAATTCTGTTTTGGTCTATGTATTTTGTGATTTGAGAAGTCTTTAACCAAGTTGGAACTAAAGGGACATTTTTTATTTTATTTTTTACTTTTGGTTTGAACCTTGCCCTACTAATACTACTGCTGTCCATGAAATGGTTGGTGGGGCATCTTTGTTAGAAATAAAATTTAAAAGCTTTAGCAATTTTTATTTTGTGTTGTTGCATGTATTGCTGAGACTTGTTTTAACTAATGTCCCGGCTAATGCCTTTGCATTGTTGTAATGTAAACTTGTCATTGCTAGTATACACTTTCTATGGATTTAAATTTTATATTTTTTTGTACAAAGGAAAAGAAATAAAAGCAGTATGAACTATTGGAAATGGCATTGCATCAGTGTGATGTTGGAACGTATTCTTTCATTGTCCTCAAGGGAAGTGAAAGCTGCCAAATGGAAGATCACTCGGGCTTGATGGAACTTTAGTACTTCTCATGTTGTAAATAGTTTCCTTGCCAGGAATGATTTTGTTGCCTTACATCTCTGTGGAAGAGTTGGAAATGCCACATGTTTCTCTGGGTGTGCAGGTAACTTGAAATAGATGTATCAGATGCCAGAAACCCTTGCAAGTTATTGTTTAGCATCTCTTTAAAGAATCTCTAAATTCATCAACACTGTTTTAGGACTAGTGTGACATCCTACTTGCATGAGAGAGAAACTTTGGCTGTGCCTTCTCTCGCTCCAATATTTTCAGATTAATTCTTGCAGTCCCAGATCTTGAAAGGAGTCCATATCTGCTGATAGTTCTTGTTTGCCACATGAATGAGACGGGACAATTCTTTATATAATTCTAGGTCCGCATGTTCATAAATGCTGGCTCACCATAAAATCAAGTTGGTTCTGGCTGTTCACGCATAGAATAACATTAAATATGTTAGTATATGTGTGTATTTTTGGAATGGGCTTGAAAAATACAAGCTGAGCTCACCTTCTGTGTAGTTTTCTCCAGTCTTGATTAAGCTCGATTAATTTGACAAGCTAAAGCCTAAATATTGGCTCTGATTTCATTATCCTTTTGTATTTGATTGGGATTCATTTAAATTTTCATGTTTAAGAAATAATGCTGCTGTGTTACAAAAATGATAGAATTGGAAGCAGCAACCAGGGCTTATATACAAAATGGCCGCTGTGACTTCTGCCTATCTGCCTGAAGCCCTGATAATGTCATACTCACTAGCCCCACTTCACTTGATATTTCAGAATGAGTGATGAAGATGCTTTGCAACTTGTTTTTAATATTAGGGCATATTCAAGTTTTATCCTCTTCCATTCTTGGGACTTCAGTTTTCAGCATGTTAAAAATCAAAGTGCGTATATAGCAGTTGCCTTAAACCTCAGCTATCAAAAAGCAGCCCAAGTGCCTCTGGAAAGTGGCTGTGCTCCAGAGATCTCTACAGGAGACATGGAGGAGGGAAGACCCATGCATATATGTGTGAGTTGAGACACTTGTTAGCAATGACTCCCCATACCCTTTAAGCAGATTCTGCTTCACGTCCAAATGAAGACGGAGATTTTGTACAATGGTCTCTCTAGCTCAGGGGTAGTCAAACTGCGGCCCTCCAGATGTCCATGGACTACAATTCCCAGGAGCGAATGCTGGCAGGGGCTCCTGGGAATTGTAGTCCATGGACATCTGGAGGGCCGCAGTTTGACTACCCCTGCTCTAGCTATACCACTGCAATGATCCTGTTATTCCATGACAGGCTACATAGTAAGGACTGCTGAGGGATAGATGTGTCCCCTTGTATCAGGTCTATTTATTTATTGTGTGATGCATGTAATATAGTCAGGAGATCCTAAGATTGTCTGGCTGCTAGGCAGGAGATATTTGGAGGTGGTTTGCCATTCCCACATCACAACTTGGTATTCTTCGGAGGTCACTTTTGGAAGAACTAGCCAGGGCTGACCCTGCTTAGTTGCCAAGATCTGACTGGATTCGGCTTGCCTGGGCTATCCAGGTTGGGTGCATGACCTGGCAGTATGGAATACTCTGTAACAGATGTCATATATACATTCATAATGGGAGCCATGCAGGCTGACATTTGATCCCTGTCTTACGTTCTTTTAAACTGGCATGATTTTAATGCAGTCCTCATATACCTCTTCAGCGAGTTAAAACCTGATGTCAGAAGCTTTCTGAGGATGGCAGTTGAAAATTGGTTAGAGTGCCCTCTTACGGACAAATCACATATCACAGAATTTTTTTGTCATTAGATAACTGAAGAGTGTTTCCAGGATGATTTCTTTTTTAAAACCTGAGTTTTGCTGCCTTAGGAACGGAAAAATAAAAATATAAAGCAAGAAAAAAAGAGGCTTTCTTGAACCAAACCACAAAACATCAGTGTTTACTATAAGCAGAACAATAAAGCTATGAACATACAACCAGAAGGAATAGGATAATAAAACATGCATTGAAAGATTAAGTTACTGGTGGTAACTTATCTGGGGCACAGTGTCACCTTTGTTAGCTTAGCAAATTGAAAAACGTTCCAGGACAATAAGAGTGGGATTTTGGAAGGCAACAGCTGAGACCTGGAAATGGTAGATTGTAGCTTGCTTTTTATTAGTCACCTTGAGGTTCAGAGGCAGGGCAGTACAGAAATGTCATACATGCTAAGCTCACTGGAATGATCTTCCATTGAAAGGACAAACAGAACAACTTGATAGTGTGGTGACCCAGAAAGAGAAGGGCTTGAGAATTTGGCTAAGGAATGTTGCTGTTTCAGAGCCGCTCCCACAATGTCACCATGTTAGGATGGTGAGAAAGATTGTCCTGCTTTGGGTATTCAGGGTTTATTTTCCAGGTTTGAAAAGAGAGACAGGAATCCCAGCAAGGTTGAAATGCCTGCACACGAATACCTCCAGGATTGAATTGTTAAGAATAAAGGAGCAGCTGCTACACTTTTACTCTTCATAACAAGCACAGTTGTGTTTTTGTTCCACCTTTAAGCCATAACAAAATGGTTTCTGTGAGTAAAAAGCAGCGGGGGGAAGGAAAGGACCCTTTCCAGGCCTGTTTTGGCCTTGTAAGGTCCAGGCCTGGCCGCAGCCACAAAGTGACTTGTGTGACTCAGCCAGGCCTGGTGGCTTGATAGTGTTCAATAGCAGCCACCCTATGAAAGCGAGTGTGGCAGAGAGGTTCAGAGGAGGCTCTAGTAGGAGTAGGTTCAAAGCACTCTTCTGCTGTGGAAGTTCCCTGGGTTACCTTGAGCCAGTTACATCTTGAAGATAAAATGGAGAAGAGAATGTTATAAGCTCCTTTGGAACCTCATTGTGAAGAAAAGTATGGTATAGAGGAAGATGGGGGAGAGAGAAAAGGGTGGTTGGTGAGAAGGAAGCTGGAAAAGGGAGAGGATACAAGGGCTGCCAAGAGGAAATAGTTTGGGCATTGGATGCAAAGAGAAGTGAAGCAAGTCCTTGCAAGTTCCCTATTGTACAACTGGGCCCAACCTAGCAGCTGGCACCATATAACTGGGTCACAGTTTCCCCAGGTGGAGTCTTCTGGGAAGGGGAAGAAGATTGAGAAACAGATGGGAGAAATGTAGGTTCACTGGTGAAGGGTGGAAGGTAGGAAAAAGAGAAGCTATGGGCTTTTCAGGGAGTCAAAAGAAGAAATAATGGGAGAAGGAAACTGAGATGACTTCTAGCAAGTCCTGGATCTGTTCCCCCCTCCTCTGGTGGCAACACACGTTTTACAAATTAGCGGTCCCCAACCTTTCTCAGGTCAGGGACCGCCTACGGAGTGAGGGAAGAGCTGACGGCCCGGGTGCTGCGAAAACGCGCACACGCAATTGCCGTGCATGTGTGTTTTTGCCACCAGGTGGCGCTAACGCGCATGCGCAGCAACTGCGTTCATGCGCGTTTGCGTCACCGCCATGCCGGCGGCTGTGCCTGCCTCTTCCCTTCCTTCTTGCTGCCGGCGGGGGAAGGCAGGCGTGGCTGGCGGCGGCCCGGTACCGGGCCTTTGCGGCCTGCCACCGGGCCACGGACCGGGGGTTGATGACCCCTGTTACAAATCACATTCCCTTCCTCTCTCCACTCGAGGTAGGTGGGGTTGAGAGTGGAGGCGATATGGGGAATCAAACCCAGTTCTCCAGATTAGTCTACAGATATTAACCACTACACCACCCTGGCTTTCAAGGTGTGTGGGTAGGAAGATGAAAACAGGAAAAGGAGAATCTATGGGCACTTTCAGAGGAAGTAACGGGAGGAGAAAACATGATGCCCCCTGCAAGTCCTTGCAGGGACCCGCCTTTGTATAATTCCTCTGAAGGCATGATTATATGCCACATAACCTTCTCATTCTTAAAGATATTTTCCTCTATGCGAAAACAAAGGCAGCCACCATTCTGATAATGTCTCTGCTATTGGCAAGATCTTCCACCTGTCCTTGTGTGCCTTCTTGGTGATCTTCAGGAGGCTCTACAAGGCCTGTCAGCTTTCCAGGGCTTTTGATGGTGTTTGAATTGCATGTATCTTTTAAGGGGAGAGATTTGGTATTTGCTATTTCTGGTTTTAAAAGAAAATGTTTTCAACTATTATAAGCCTCTATGAACCACAAAGAAAGTTGAGATATAAATGTTTAAATAAGTAAATAAAAAAAGATACAGCTGTCCTTCTACACAGGTTCCTCAACCCTGGGAAACAGTGTTCCACTATCCTTATGTCAAAAGATCTCTGGGTCCGGCCAGAATTTTCAATTATAATGTAGGTTCTAGAATTCTTAGGCTTTATGCAGAGAAAGCTTTTTGGCATGACTTCCCCCAACATTTCAAAACAGTGGACATTTTTACCTGAACTGGGTTCAAACTGTTCAGTCCAGAATAGACAACCCAGAAGTACACTTTCATTTTCTTGATTTTCTGTGGCCATTTTTTCATTGTGCAGTAAAATAGTTTTGCCATAATTATAATGCACACACTGCAACCATTTCCCAAACCAATTAATCATTCTTTTTGTAATTGCAAAGGGAAAACAATCTACTATGTAACTAGCAGAAACCTTGTTCAAAAATTGTTCTCCAGCAATTGTTTGATGAAACTTAGCACCATTAAGTTTAGGGTTACTCTTCATTAGTAAATTCAATGGAAGAGTTCTTTGCCTTAAGTTGGACTATCAGTACAAGATATTTATTAACAGCCACAGTTTGTGATCCAGTTTATTCCTAGAAAGATTCTCTCCCAGTTTAACTCATCAGTTGTGTAAAATGCTGTCTTTCCATTCATGATAGCATCACAAAGGCCATTGTTTCCTAGAACCACACAGGCCATTGTTTCCTAGAACCACACTGCACTTGTCAAGTACTGAGCCAGGGTTAGAGAGCCTCAGTTCAAATCCAAGCTTAATCATGCAACTCACTGAGTAACCGTGGGCCACAGCCTTACCTGCAGGGACTGACAGTGAAAGTTCCTGATTGGCTACTGCCTTAGAGGGTTGCTAGCAGAGTCAAGACCCAGTAGGGCTACGTCCCTGGGTTATCCTTGTATGTTTTCTTCCTTAGATCACAGTACAGCCAGTGATTCTGCTTCCTGATAGATTAAAGATCAGTGCAAGACAGCTAATTTTATTGCTGTTGGTTATTTGTGAATGTACTTTGAATGATGATGTATTATTTTTGGTTCTGATACAAATGCAAACAATTACAAAGGAGTGCTTGCTCACGCCTTGAATAAATCTTTGTTGGTCTTAAAGGTGCCACTGGTCTCTGATTTTGTTTTGTTGTGCTGCTTCAGACCAACACAGCTACCCACTTGAATTACTAAAGAGGTCTTTTAATAGCTGCTTTACAATCATTTTTGCCAAGCACCAAGAGGAATAATCTATTTTATCTGTGGGGCACGACAAATCTGAATCTGAGGAACCTCTGATCTACAGACGGCTTCATTTCTTTCATGCCTTGGCATGTTGGTTGGGTAGGAGCTGGGAGACCCAGGTTCGAATTTCCACTCTGCCAGGGGAGCTTGGTGGATGACTTTCATTGGGCTGGCCGCACACACTCAGCCTCCCTCCCTCAAGGGGTTGTTGTGGGAATAAAATTGTGGGAGTGGAGGACATGTAAACTGCTTTGGAGGAAAGGTGGGTATAAATGAAGTAAATAAAAAAATGCTAGTACCATTACCAGACGTAGTATGTAACATCATAGGGTTCTCTGCTCTGGGCTGGAAAATCCCTGGAGCTTGGAGGACAATGCAAAGTTCGAAGAAGGGAGAGACCTCAGCTGAGCCCCCCTTTCCAAGTATCTCTCTTCTTTAGAATCAAATGTTGGTCTGAAGTAGCACAATAAAATCAGAGTCCAGTAGCACCTTTAAGACCAACAAAGATTTGTTGGTCTTAAAGGTGACTCTTCTTCAGAACGCAGCGACGAATGAGTGGAAAGCCGAGTCACTGGAGACCGGGCGGAAAACACCCTTAAGCACTAAATTTCAAGAAATAACTCTGTGGGAGCTCCAGGCTCTCCTGGGGCGCTTCCAGCCCAAGGCAAAGCCCCGACGACAACGGCGTGCTGCTTTCCGCACAGGGACCGGGGGAGACTCCGTCAGTTGACCAAGAACACGTTTCCTGTTGACCCACTCAATACCAAGCTCATGTATTTACTGCGTTGGCCCGGGTGGCGCTGAGACTCGGACGCGGCCGTCGCAGATACCGACGTTCAAACAGACCCGAGCCCTCTCCCGCCTCCCGCGGCCCCGCTATTCTGTGGATTACGGCCCTGCTAGCGGCGGAGATTTAGCGTCCGGCCCCCTCCTCCCCCGCGTCGTCGCGGCCGCTTCCGGGGGCGGCGCTCTCCCTGGCCCGACGGAAAATGGCCGGGCGCTGAGCTCTTCCGGCGGCCCCGCTGTTCCGGGCCGGCCCCCGCGCCTGCCGCTTCCCTCGCCTCGCCTCGCCTCCCCTCCCTCCGCCGAGCGCCATGGCGGCCGAGATCCACTCGCGGCCTCAGAGCAGCCGGCCCGTCCTGCTGAGCAAGATCGAGGGACACCAGGACGCCGTCAGCGCCGCCCTCCTCATCCCCAAGGAGGACGGCATCATCACGGCCAGCGAGGACAGGTGACGCGCCCCCCCCCCCCGACGCCCTGCACTGGCCGGGCCAGGACTGGGAGGGGGAGGCCCCGCGCGCGCCCTCTCTCGAGCCAGGGCTGGAGGCGGGCCCATTCCTCGCGGCCCCCCAGACGGGGCCACACCTGCCCCGCGAAGGCCCCGCAAAGAAGGGCGGCCGACGGGCTGGGAGCGACACGCCCCCTCTCCTCCCCGTTTCCTCCTCCCCCGCCAGACTGTCCCGTCAGAGGGAGCGAGGGGAGGCCGGCCGGGTCGGGGCGCTGGGCCCGCCCGCTTTTGCGGGGTTTCCTTTCCCCTTGGAAGACCAGCAGCCTGTGGGCAGAGGAGCCGGCCCAGCCCGGTCTGGGTGACTGAGGGACGGACGGATGGGGTACTTGATAGGATAGAGGCCGCTAACTGCAGCTCCAGCTGAGAGAGGAAGGCTTTGGGGAAGGCGAAGAAGGGAATTGCCCGAAGAGAGGCAGCCTGGAGACCCATGAGAAATGAAACTTAGCCGGAGAGAGACGAGGCTGACCGCAGGAGCCCGGCTAATTGCCTTCTTGCTGCCCCCCCTCCCCCCGCAGGGCCTTCTCTTCTTCCTTCTGCTCCAGACATTGCCTTTCCCAACACACACACACAGGGGCTGAGGCCCGCCTCTGATGGTGGCTCCTAGCAGGGCTGTTGGGAGTTTCACTGATGATGGGGATGGAGATTCTCCTTAGCTACTGCAGCTAGTAGCCACCCATAGACCTGTTCTCAGTGAATCAGCTTAATCCTCCTCCGAAAGCCATCGAGGAGGATTAGAAGGGAGGTAAACATCTCTTATTAACAAGGGGTCTGGTAGGCTGCTGCTTTTCTCCCTTCCCTCCCCCTCAACATATGCCCAGGTGGAAACAGTCCCTTGCTGTTCCAGTTATTCCTTCTTTCTCTTCTAACCCTCACCCCCAAACTCCCTTTGGAATTGGGGGGAGCATAACAGTTCCCCCAATTAAGTTGTTTGATCGTCTGAGCGTAGTAGGGTGCAAAAGAGGAGGAGCATCTTCCTGGGGTGCGTAGGGAGTGCTTAACTTCTTGGCCTCTAAATAATAAGGGCATTTCCCTGGTCCTATACATTTTGCCAAGTAATAAAACCCTCTCTTCTAGCATAGTGTCTTGTTAGGTGTGAAGTCATGTCCGACCCATCGCGACCCCATGGCCAATGATCCTCCAGGCCTTCCTGTCCTCTACCATTCCCTGGAGTCCATTTAAGTTTGCACCAACTGCTTCAGTGACTCCATCCATAGTGTCTAGGGCTGATGAAATTTAGAACTGCTTCCTCTGAGTCCTGGGTGGGTGCAAACTCTCTACTTGGTGGAAGGATGGCTGCCTCTTTATGGGGTGAGCATAGCTTTCAAGATGTGTGATGTTCAGACTGGATTGAGAAGAGTTTTTTCAACAGATCATGTTGATGCTTCTGTTTTGCCTTGAGATATTGCAGGGTGACCCCAGGGTATGATTGATGAATCTGAGACCCATCACAAAACTTACAACTCCCATTTTCAACAGGGGTATGTTTTTGAATTGGGCGCTTATGGGAAGAACAATTTTGTGGCTCTCATTCAGTCTCTGTGCAGAAGACTTCTTCATTGCATGAACTGAAAACACTCCTTAAGCTTATACGCCAGTTATCCCCCAGTTATACACATGACTGAATTCCAGATTCAAAATCCTTACTATTATTTAGATAAGTAATTCGCTGTTAAGAGCATAACACAATTACAGGTTGAGCTGCCTTACCTTTGCTCCTATTGTGGTGGGGCAAAACTGATAAAGGTGCGGGTGTTTGCTTTTTAAGCAGCAGAAAAAGGGTTTTCATGCCCCACTTTTCACTACCTGAGTCTCAAAGCAGTTTATGATTGCCTTCCCTCCTCTCCCCACAACAGACATTCTGTGAGGTAGGTAGGGCTCAGAGAGCTCTGAGAACTGTTGAATAGCTCAAGGTCACCAAGCAGGCTGCATGTGGAGGAGAGGGGAATTAAAGGCTACCACTCTTAACCACTATACCAAGCAGGTGGCACACATGGGAATCTGCAAAGAAACTGCCCCTCTAGTCTTCCATCAGTTATTGGGTGATAATCTGTTTCACAGTAGCAAACGGTTAATTCTTGCTGGTTCATGAGAGCCTTTGGGAATTACAGCATCTGTTGCATTGGATTATGTCAGAGCTAAGAACAGAATTCTTGTTTCCTCAAAGTGGATGTACTCCTATCTGCCATCCCAGCATAAACAGTCACCCAAGGATACAAGGCAGGAAGCTTAAATCTAGACTTTTACTCTGAAATGTGCTTGACTTGTAGAGAAGGGAAATTACTGTTGTTGTTGCCTGAAGGGCAGGGACAAAAAGATGTGCAGCGCACAGGGTAGACTTCTATAAAGGGTGTAACCACACATGGCATCCCAAGAGACAGCTGAGACCTGCTATAGGCTACGTAAACTGCATGTAGGCAAATGCCCAGGAATAACCTTACCTCCATGATGAACTGGTTGGGTGTATATTCTGTCACGGCGGGGATATAATGTGGCAGTTCTTGATCTCAGATCTCTTTTGCAGCACTGTTTTGGTTCATTGTGTTCTTGTGTCCGGGGAGAAACAATGTGTGAGTACTGTGTCAAGTATAAACTTGGCCCCTCTCTAAAAAAGTGTGAGGAAGGTAGTTGGAAGGAAATGTCTGTTTCATGGTAATCTTTGTCATTGTTACAGTAGTTTTATGAATTATCAGAATATTTTCCAAGAAGAATTCTTCAGCCCCCTTGTTTTACTACTGCTTAATCTTTGAGTTTCTCTGTGTACTTTTTCTGTTGTGTGAATGAATGCAGCTGGAGTGCACCTGTGTCTGCTGTGGTCATGAGAATGGCAACTGAAGAGTCTGCTCCTGCTTCCAAATTAAAATAAGAAGGCTTGTTAGCAATTTGAGTATACTTCCTGCGTCTGTTTCCAGCTCTTTATTTTGTGAATCCTCTGCTAGATTCCTTTTATTTATTTGAGTTTATAGCCTGCCCCTCTTGAACCAGTCATCTCGGGACAACTCACAACAGTATAAACAATGAAATCATATAAAATCATAGAGTTGGAAGGGACCTCCAGGATCATCTAGTCCAACCCCCTGCAGGATGCGGGAAATTCACAACTACTTGCCCACCCACAGCAACCCCAGTTCCATGCTCAGACACATTTAAAAACTAAATAAAACTAGCAGCATGATGCCATTCAGTTGGTTTATATGCAGAGGCGTTGTCTGGCATAGCCCCTCCCTCAAGGCCCATATGATGTTTCAGGATTTTTCTTGTGCTGGCAAGGAAGGGCGTGAGTGTCATGCTAGGAGAAATCATATCTGGCTCCTGTCTGACCCTTTTATCAAGTGTCAGACTTGCATTTGGAAATCAAGCCAATCTGAATCCTTTAGGTTCTAGTGGTAGGTTGGAGTTGAATAGGTAGACTGACACTGTAATCCTAAAAACTTTTAATTGGATTTAAGCCCCATTGAATTAAATTAAACTTGGTTCTGAGTAGACTTTAGGATTGGCTCCAGAATGTGTGTATTACATAGAAGTCCCTTACCACAGCATTTGTGGAATGTGTTTTTTTGCAAAGCTGAAAAGACCCATGCACAAGATCAATGATTCACAGTTCAGATCAGCAGCTGCTACATAGCTTATAATACTGTTGCACATAATTAAAAGTTTCCATTGGATGTCATGGGAACGGATTAGTCGTGAAGAGGCAGGAAAATGACTCTTAAGGAGAACAGACAGAATTCATTTCCTTACTGTGAGTTTGTAAGATAAGCATGCTTTACAATACGTGCTTGAATGCTTTTGAAATACATTTTAGTATTTTTAATAGTGGCCCATGAGAAGGAGTTTCTCATAAAGAATTACACAAGCTGATTTTCTCTCCTTTGTGTTCACAGGACGATCAGAGTATGGCTGAAGAGGGACAGTGGGCAGTACTGGCCCAGCATTTACCACACCATGTCATGTAAGTAACCTCATTGACTGCTTGGCGGTGCCCGTGCCCTGCGCTGAATGTCTCCGGGTCACAATCCCACTGGAGTGTATTGGTGCAGCCCATTTCCATCCCTTCTTCCATGCATGCATGCTTCTTCCCTCTTCTGTTCTATCCTTACAGCAGCCCTGTGTGGCTGAGGGAGTGACAAGCCCAAAGTTTTCTAGTAACTTTACCACAGGCAGAGGTCTGAGCCTGGAACTCCAAATCATCTTCTACTACACCCACACTGCTTCACCCTCTCTGGTGGTGGTGTGGCTAGCAGTTGCTGCGAAATAGACATATGGACAATCTTTGCAGCTTGCTGATCCTAGAATCATCATAGAGCTGGAAGGGGCCATGCTGGCCATCTAGGCCAACCCCCCTGCTCAATGCAGGATCAGCCTAAAACATCCAGGATAAGTCTAGCCACTGCTTAAAGACTGCCATTGAGGGTGAAGCTCACATCTTGTTCCACACCGATGTGTAAAAACTGTGAGTGAAAAAGCCTTTACCGAAGTAACTAATCTATCATGCGTGGATTAGTATTTAATTTGATTTAAACCCCTTTCATATGGATTCTTCAATCCATTTTGGCTTCTGAAATGGATGTTTTAAGGATTTGTACACTTTAAGACTAAAATGCTTTCCTCCCAAAGTGCATTCCCAAAACCTATCTTGGTCTGTTTTGTTGACATGCATTATACCTATGGCAACTGAAACTTTCTTTTAAAAAATCTGTTTGCTTTTAAAAACTAAGGCATGCTTTTTAAAGAACTCATATGAAAGGGATTCTAGTTAATTTTTTACAGTGCCGAAAATAGCACAAGGAGCTGCTGCAGCCTGCATTTCATCTTGTGATGTATTATTGGCTAAAAAGGTGCTGACCTTCCTGGGATTAGTGTTGTGTGTCCCCCTTGTTTTATTGTTCTATTTTTCCCTTGTTTTATTGTTCTATTCTTCCCTTGTTTTATTGTTCTATTTCTTTATCTTTCAAAGAAGCACCCTGATGCTGCAAAAAAATTGCAAACACTACTTATTTCTTTTGTAGAACAGAAGAAAAACACATGCTCTTAAAGAACATTTTTTAAGGTGCATCTCAAGTCTGCACTCTAAAAACACACACCAATTTTCATGTTCATCTTGCGTAATCCCAGATCTTTGATAATTCCTTGGTGGTCATTATGCAGCCTTTCTTTGTTATGTGGATGGGGTCCCAGTTTTTTCCTAATAGCCTCTTCCTTGCAAATTCTGAAGACAAACAGCTTTGAGACCTTATGCTTTTGCTTCTACTATTATTTTGTAAAAAGCAAGCCATGGTTGAGCAGTGAGCATTGAGGCCGGGTTTGCATGGCTGTAGTGGGGGAAAGCATAAGAAAACTTTCATTTGGCATCTGTGTTGCCCTACTTCTTCTTCTTCACCATCACCATCATCTTCATAGGTATATAAAGATTTCAGTATCCCCCATCATTATTGATTAGAATAAAATGTTCCTCTAAATTTCTCATTTTCAACCTTAATGACTCCTTATGGCTGTAATTTTAAGAATCTTTGTTGTTGTTTTTGGCCAGAGGGTTCCAGGGTAGACTTATTTAAGGCATCTCAACATCTGGATGTATTCACCAGATTTAGCATGTGACAAAACTGTCTGCATCTTCCGTTTGTTGGAGTCCTCCCCTGCCCCTCCTCCCAACCTGGGAAATAAGGCGGCAAATTGGCAAAGTGACTCTGGCCTTCTGTGGGAGATACTTAGTTTTGGCCCCTAAATGGGAATTTCTTCTGGCATATTGTCAGGCATATTGTCAATGTAATGCCCAGTTACATATGGCGAACCATGGCTTCTGTGGGAGTCATTTGCTGAACTGAAGCTTTTCCTTCTCTAGCATGTCCTGCAAATCGGTAGCCAGTTTAGCTAACACAATGACAGGCTTTGTGTTGCTGCCTTTCACTCTCATTCTTAATCTAATAGGAAAAAGAAGAAAATGCTTCCTGATTGCACAGTTATATTTTCATTGCCAGATTGTTCTGGAAAAAAAAAGAACTTAGCCATCCCTTAAACTGGGTCAGCCTAAATTTTTCATTTCAGTAAATGTTGTTGTTGATGTGAACTAAGCCCAGCTTACTCCTAGATTGCTAGGATCCATTTAACCTGCATAAAGTGAGCAAGCAAAGTTTTTCTGGCACAGCGAGCAGCATCATTGCCTGCTAATGTTTGCAGATGGCTGCTAAAAGTATAGGAACAAGCCCATCAAAACAAAGTCCTACTCTGAAACGAGAGGGTAAGATAACAAGAATGTATTGGTTTCCACAGAATCCATGCTACTTTTCCTCAGTGAGTGCTTGGAAATGTAAGAATTGCATTGTGGTTTCGACATTGGTTCACCTTGCTATTGGTTTGGTGGGCCAAAGAGACTCAATACAGAATCATCCTAAGTCATGCTTACGTGGTGACCATTTATCTCTTGTGGCAGCTCCCTGTTCCACGATGGCATATCATCATGACAGCAGACGGATATTTGTAGGCCAAGACAACGGAGCCATTATGGTGAGTCTAGTGTGCAGCTTATCCTATAAGGAACAGTTTGATTTCTCTCACACTGCTTAGTGTGGCCTCACCAGAGAGTTATTAGTATTTTACACTGAGCCAGCAATGACCTGGGCACTGTACACCCCACACAAGTGGAATGATTCCATCACAATGGGTTTGCAACCTATTGTAGGAGAAATTGAGGACTGATAAGTTAATAGAACAACATTTGAGTCCACTGGAACCTTTAAGACTAACCAAGTTTTATTCTAGGTATAACCTTCCATGGGCATGCATACTTTGTTAGATACAGTGAAAGAATATTCTCAACAATTACATATAGATAGAAAGGGAGGGGTAATTGCCAGGTAGGGCTGGCTAGAGTCAAGATGCATAAGAAACTGTGACAATAGCTAAGATTGGATTAAGGCAGTGATCAAGATCTGTGAATAGCCAGCTTGGTGTAGCGGTTAAAAGTGACGGATTCTAATCCGGCGAGCCAAGTTTGAAGGAATTAATATAGTTCCCCGAAACAGCTGAAAGAGACTGAAATTCCCCTTGCCAGCTCATGCTGATTTTTGCTATTTAAATCCTTTTTTAATGGCTTATTGAAAGAACAGTAAAATGTACCTGTTGGGGTGGCAACAGGCAGAAGAACAAGTCACAAAATCTGTATGCTAAATGGGCCCCTTTACCCCCTCTCTAACGCTTGTAAAATTTTCACTCTCAGATCCCTACTTCCTTCATAGGAAGTTGCCCCATTCCCAGGAACCACACCCATGGCAGGTTTTCAGCATTTTCCGCCATGAAATGTAAGATTCAAGTAGGCAACTTTTTGTAAATGGTTTGCCCATAAAGCCCAGGAGGAAACGTCTGTGTGCTTTCTGGTTCCACCTTCATGATCTGCTTCTGGTTTCTTAATTGTTCCTTCAATTTCGGTTTCAGGAGTTTCATATCTCAGAAGACTTTAATAAGATGAACTTCGTCAGAACCTATCCAGGTAATAAAACAGTGAAGCGGGTATTACTTTGACTAGGATGTCCATTAACTGGAGATATTGTGCAGTGTAGGCACGCACTATTCCTGTTTGTAGGCCTATGTAGTAGTTTGCCTGAGTATGTTAATTCAAATAATTACCTGAAATAATTTTTAAAAACAGGCATACATTTTCCCCCAGCAGTGGTCATACTGGTGTTTGAGGCCAAAAGGCAAGATGCAGAGTCACATTACATAATTTCATAGTGCTTTTTGGAATGTTGTGCGTATATGCATGAACGCACATGTAACGGCCACATTATCTAGGACAGCTTTCTTCTCTACTTTCTTTTTTTAAAAAAAAAACAGGCATGTGTACAAACATGCTCTTAGATGGAAATGGACCAGGGTGCGGATGTTTCATCTCCATATGACCTTATTCAATTTTTGGATTTCTTGTGAGTTGTGCCAAACATTTGCAGAAACTGGAGACATGAAACATTTAAGCTACCGTTGATGGAATTATTTTTCTCTGCTGCCGTATTGTGGCTGCGTGATTTGTCATGGACAATTCCTGCAGACCTTGGGAAAACCTTTCCTTTGAACAGCGCAGTAATGCTCACTCCAGCCAAAGGCATTGAAAAAGCCCTGACTTCTGTGAGCTTCTGTTCTCTTCAGGACAACTTTTCCAGTGATTATGAGGCAGGCAGGAGGAGAGAATATCTGCACAAACCAGAGTGGGATGGGCATGTGGAAATAAAACAGGCTACAATCTTTTGTCACATGCTTAGAGGGGCAAAAATATGCTTCTCTACACGAGACCAAGCCCATAGGAGCAAATCCTTCTCATGACGACTTGTCAGTTTGCACCAGGAACGGTTTCTTTTAAAAAGAGACCTTGTGTTCAGAAGTAGCCTCAGAAGGTCACTGATCACAAAGTAGTTGATTTGTTTTCCCATTCCAAAGGGAATGGTTCTCCCTTAAAACTAACTCTCTTAGGCAGGAGCACATTTCTCCCTGTTTTGGTCATGCTCCGTGTCTCATTTAATTACTTTGGCACCGTGGAGTATGTGCTGTGTGTTGAAGCTGCTGGTGTGGTGTGTCCTTAATGGAGAAAGATCTTCAGGTTTCTGTATGAAGGAAAGGAGTCTTTAGGAAGAGCCTTTCATCTCCATTGAATGGAAAAATGCAAACTAGAAAAGAGACTTTCACAGGGAGAAAATGAAGCCATGCAGACATCCCTTCGTCTTTCTGGGAGCTGTAACTGAGTGCTAAGGTGCATATTACATGTCACTCTGTAATTTTTTTTAACAACCTTCTCCTCGTGCAGCCCCTGAGGATGGAGTTTTAACTGGGAGAGCAGCATGGGAGAAGATGGGCTTGTTGAGCCTCACTCTCTTTCGCCCTCCTCTAGTTGTCCATCCACTGAAAATCATCACCTTCCATCATAACTGGTATCTTGCTTGGAAAATGATTGCCTGTATCTTTTCCCCTTGTGAGCTTCAATGGCTGGGAATTGTGTTTCAGATGAAAACAGATGGAGTGTATGAAAGTAATCTTTTCTCCCCCCTGCCTAGACAAGTATTCCTGGGTTTTGCTCAATGATTTAAGACGTTTCTTTAAAAAAAATATGAACTGCATGCATCATGTAGTTCTCTTTATTTACAGGAATGCCAATAATGGCTGGAATCTTCCCCCAGTACTTTAGAATTAGTTACTTTCACTGTTTTGGTCTATCCACACAATTAAATCAGGCGCCTGGGTGGAATAGCAGTGGGCCATTTTTGGACTGACCTTATTATTACTAGATTTATAGACCACCGCTTTCCAGGCCAGGCTGATCTCTCTGGGGCCAGGGATTACCAATAAATTGGCATTTGATGAATGCAGTGCTCTCAGGAGAGGGGGTGCATATTGGGAGAGACAGTCCCTCAGATACGCAGGACCCACACCATGTAGGGCCTTAAAGATCAACACCAAAACCTTGAACCTGATCCAGAATTCACCTGGCAACCTGTGCAGCTGTTGGAGGGCAGATTGTATATGTACCCTCCACGGGGTCCTCACGAGGACCTGAGCAGCTGCATTTTGTACCAGTTGTAATTTCCAGGTCAGAGCAAAGGGTAGCTCCAGTCTGGAGGTGACTGTTGCATGGCTCACTATAGCAAGGTCTTCCAGGGCCAGATAGGGTGCTAGTAGCTTTGCGTGGCACAGAGGGTAAAATGCCATTGAGCTGAGCTTCCATGGAAAGGGAAGCGTCAAAGATCACCCCTAAGTTTCTTCATACCATTGACAACGCGAGCATGGATACATGAGCCGAGTCCTGCCTTAGAGCTCTGCTTTTTGGAAAGTCATGGACAGCTGTCGAAGCCGTCCAGGAATGCAGACAAACCTTGTGTTTCTCCCCACTCCAGTTCTGCAGTAATGTACAAGAAGGCAGGAGAGTAAAAATTCCTAGAGGAGGCATGCATAAAGGTGGAGACACTCTGTTCCAATTGAAATGCCTGTGCAAATATTTCTGGCCATAAGTGGTTGCATTCTGTCTGTGTTTCTGCAGCTCATCAGAATCGAGTGTCTTCCATTATCTTCTGCTTGGAAGCTGAGTGGGTTATCAGTACTGGCCATGATAAGTCTGTCAGCTGGATGTGTACCAGGAGTGGAAACATGCTGGGAAGACATTATTTTACCTCCTGGGCTTCTTGCCTGCAGTATCCTTCAGACTGGTTATAGTGTAAGAAAATAAATGTGAGGATTTTCATGTTTGCATGTAGAAATCTTCAGCTCTCTACTGGTGTTTGACAGAAGAAGAGTTGGTTCTTATATGCCACTTTTCTCTACCCAAAGGAGTCTCAAAGCGGCTTACAGTTGCCTTCCCTTCCTGTCCCCACAACAGACACCCGGTGAGGGAGGTGAGGTTGAGACAGCCCTGATATTCCTGCTCAGTTAGAACAGCTTTATCAGGGCTGTGGCGAGCCCAAGGTCACTAAGCTGGCTGTATGTGGAGGAGTGGGGAATCAACCCGGCTCACCAGATTAGAAGTCCACACCCCTAACCACTACACCAAGCTGGCTCTCTTTTGATTCAAACTTCATTCTACTCACTATTCAGTCTTCATTTCCCATCAGTAACAGTAGAGTGTAAGACCTGCTTATTGACGCTGAATGAGTCCACTGGAGAACTGTGATTCCAATTGAGATTCTGTAGGACGAAGCTGTACTCTTGTTTTCCAGGTCACACCAGTAACATTTTCCTGGAAGGTGTCTCCTTTCAGTGACTGATCACCCAGGATTCCCCTTCTTCAGAGGGAATTTCATCCTGGCATTACCGTGGTTGCTAGAGTCATCAAAGGCAAGGCAGAGCTATTCATTTCAGTGTCATGAGCCTCCTTAGTGCAACAGCTAATGAGCTGGCTAGAGAAAATTAAGCAAACAGGCCACTCAGTAGCTGGGATACTCGGCGTAATTAACCGTGAGGGTTTTGTCCCACAATCCTGGAGATGGTGGGATTAAAAATGCACACTGATTTGCACTAATGAAGGCCAGTCTTCTTGACAAGTGGTCCATGAGTATTACACTAGGGTACAGTTTGTGCACCCTGATCTGGATAGCCCAGCCTAACTAGCCCGTGTTGTCAGATATTTTGGAAGCTCTGCAGGGTCGACCCTGGCTAATATTGAGATGGGAGACCACCAAGGAATGCCACGATCATGTCACAGAGGCAGGCAATGATAAACTACCTCTGAGTGTCTCTTGCCTCATGAGGTCACCATGAGTCAGCTGTGAACTTGTCGGCACTTTCCTCCAGGACCACAGTTCATGCACCTTTGAATGCTTTTTGTCTTTAGGCTATTGAGCTGGGAAGTAGGGAGCAGTGAAGGACTATAGCAGGGACAAGAGGGCCAGCTGGGCTCACAAGGGCTTTCCTCACTTTTGAGTCCCCCAGATTCTGGCATGTACTTAAAAAGAAGTTTGAGCACAGCACAAATTACTTTTTGAACTAAACTTGTATTCCTTCTGTTAGGCTAACAATTAGAAAGTCCGTGTTCCATGTCCTTTAAGACTGAAGCAATTTAGAGGCCATTACTATCAATGTAGACTTTTCTGTGTTTCTAGCGCCCCCGCCAGAAGTCAGTGCCCATGGGCTCCTGGCACACAGTGGCATGGGGCCTTATGCTTGTGTTGCTTCTGCAGGGCGAGGGTAAAGGGTTTTTTTCCTGCCCTGCAGCTTGTAAGAAGACTCTGACACTTCTTAAGCGGTGAGTTCAACTCTGGCATGTCCTTCCTTGACTGAGCTGTGCACAGATATGACTTTGAAACCCAGCATGCCTTTGTGGGTGACTACTCTGGGCAGGTAACGCTACTGAAGCTGGAGCAGAACACCTGCTCTGTCATTACAACCCTCAAGGGTCACGAAGGTACAATTTACATCCTTTTGGTGCTAAATAAGATGTCCGTTTACCTTTCTCCTTAGAGGTAGATGTGGTTGAACTCTTCCTCCAGTTTTTGTGGTGCAGAATGAAGCACTGCTAAGGACATTGTTCTCACACTGTCATTTTAGCCATCAGCTTTCCTGGCTTCCGGTTTGATTCTTGTGGTCTGTTTCTCATGCAGAGAGTAAACAGGAAGAGACTGATAGTGGGAGCTGTTGGTACTGATGCACTTTTCCATCTGTCTACTTTTGTGGTATAGCCCCTGCTTTTCTTGCATTCACCTTCTCCTGAGTCTGGTGCCAGATACACTCTTCAGCTAGAAGGTTGCGGTGAACCAGGAAAGAGCTCCCTGTGAGTGTTTGGACAGTCTCTGCCGATTGGCGTGGCTGATGTTGGGCTTAGTGGCCCGGTGCTTTGTCTCTGGTAAGCAGCTTAGCATGTTTGGGGGGAAAGGACCCATTTGAAAATTCACATTGAGGTTTTTCTTGTGCTGGCACTTGCTCCGATGGATTTGTCCTTGGGTGAAAGTTCAAACTGGGTTAATGGTAGAGAATGGAAAGGCCAGAGTCTGCCAGAGCTGGAAACAAAATCCAAAATGAGCATTATCTACTTAATTTCAGTGTATTAAATAATCTTGCCACTAGATGGCCACATTTCAAATAAGTTCGCCTCAGCATACTCCCATGAAAAATGATGTTTATTAGGGCTCTCATATAGCACGTTTTGTATTTATACAGACCATACCATATTCTTTTGCATTAGACATGTTTGAGAACATTTGTTAGCTAGGCAAGCCATTGTGGGTTTTTCCTTTTTTATTTTGTAAACAATGAAAAGTTATGGTATCAAGCTAGCATCTGGGAGATCTAGATTCAAATCTCCCCTCTGCCAGGGAAGATTTCTAAGTTACTTTGGCCAGTTGCACACACTTAGCCGAATCTACCTCACAGGGTTGTTGTGCAGGCAGAATAGAGGAGAAGAAAATGATCTCTGCTACTTTGGGTCCCTATGACATAAAGTTCTATTTCTGAGGCTGCAGGACTCGTGCTCCCCGCCTGTTTTCTTTCTTATTCCCTGCATGTTTCCTTGGCTGTGTGTAATAGTGACCCCCTTAGCCCCTTCACCACTTTATGCTGCTGCTTTGCTTCCCATAATGTGAGCATCCCTTCCCCCTCTTAGCACAATGACTGGTCTTCACCTTCTCGTGAGTCTGGTGTTTCAGAGCAGGCCAAGTCAGAGGAGGAAGTGGGGCATGGGTGATTCTACCACTGCTTGCTTCTGTACCCTTACCATCCCTTAGGCACAGGTGAGATAAACATGCAGCATATATATTTGATGATGTGGATGCTAATCCTTGAGATCGCATGTCACAATACACCTGTTTATTGTGTGCAGTTGCCCAAAATCCGCCTGTCGTAGTGTCCGGTTTTGTAATTTATAATTTGTACCCTGCCTTTCTCCCCACCGGGGACCAAAGCTGCTCACATCATTCTTGTCTCTTGTGTGTTATCATCACAACAACCCTGCAAAGTAGGCTAAGCTGGCTCTCCCCAGACTTGGCTCCAGCCGTTGTCATGTGTCTTGAGGCCAATCTGTAGACCGGAGAAGGTTGTGTGGAATTGACTTCCCTTTGTTGACTGGATGGCTGCGACCAGGGGTGGATGGCCTTGTCAGAGTACGAGATAAGCGACACAGCTGTACACACGTAGGGGCTGGCACTGATTAACTGCATGCAGCTGTGCTCCTGTGAAGAATGCCGGTTTCTATGTACCTTGCAGTAGGCTGTAAATGCCGGACAATAAGAATTGGGCAGAGACACAGTCAATATTGGGGGAGCCGCAGTACCAACAATAAAGCAAATTTGGAATTGCACAGATGGCTCAGCGAATCTGTCAGGTTAAAGAGGGTGATCATCAAGAGTAAATTTCAGAGGCTGTTCTCAGGGGCAAGCTGGGGAGTCTCCCTCATTGGAGGCCAGAAGCGAAGTGGCATGGATTGTTGTAATTGGGGGTTATTCACCAAAACTGAAATCCTTTTCTTTCAGACAGCTCCCAGGGGGGCGTGTGTGTGCATGGGTGTAGTTTTAAGTGTGCACAGTGTGTTTGCATTGTTAATGTTGGCCATAGTTTATGACAAAACCTTTCTGGTAGGGTTTCTTCAGACGTCCGTCATTGGCTGGAGAGACCAGGCTTTGCTGAGTTAGGTCAGGTTCCGGGAAGCCCAATTCTGCTTAGCAACGATTCCTCCTTCCACCACCCATCTTCTTGGGCGGGGTCACAAAATGAAATGGAGTCAGGCTGATGAAGGATCAGTCCCGTCAAAAACCAACCTTACCTGCTGCCCTCCATCAGGACTGGTATCAGGTGTGTTTTTGACACAAAAAGCCAAGCCAAGCTTTTTGTGCTCCAGGTGAGCACCACTTGTCTCTCTTTCGAGTGCAGGGGAAATTCTCAAGTTGTCCCCATTCTCAGTGCTGTGGAAATAAATAGTGAACATGTGCTGGTGGAGAAGGTGAAAAACAGCTTGTTTTGCCCAGGGATGGCCAATGTGGTATTTCCATATTGCATTAAGTTCTTGGACCATTTGCTGTCCTTTGAGGTGTGGTGCAAAGTCAATGATAGAAGAGGGGCATAGGTGCAGCTGGTGGAGTTGTCAGTGGTATAGCTTTAACACTCACCTCTGGGAGGGGCTCACCTCTGGGAGGGCAGGAAGAAGAGTTGGTTCTCATATGCCACTTTTTCTACCCGAAGGAGTCTCAAAGCAGCTTACATTCGCCTTCCCTTTCCTCTCCTTGCAACAGACACCCTGTGAGGGAGGTGAGGCTGAGAGAGCCCTGATATCACTGCTCGGTCAGAACAGCGCTATCAGTGCTGTGGCGAGCCCAAGGTCACCCAGCTGGCTGCATGTGGGGGAGCGGGGAATCAAACCCAGCTCTCCAGATTAGAAGTCAGCATTCCTAACCATTGGCATGTCTGGTTGAGTGCTGTGGGAAACTGGAGGCTGGACTAGATGGATGTTTAGTCTGATACAGCAGAATGTTTATGAAGGCTTTCTGGAGACTGTACAGGTGTTCACCCCTAAGGCTACTTACTTTCTTCCATTTTGTTGTTGATGGATCCTGTGCCCACTGTTTAAGGACCAACTTGGAAAAATTGTTCTAAATTTACCCCTTCCCTCTAACAGCTTGACTTTAAAAAACCTATCTAATGGTAGAGTTCTGCAAGAGCTATGGCTTACGAACATGTAATTAATCTCTGCAGGGCAGTTCTAGCAGAAAGAGGCAGGAGAATGTTTCTTTTAGGAGGGAAGATATGAGTGCTCAGAAGGTAACCTATGTCTTAAATGTAACAGCCTGTAGATGCTTTGCTCATGCATCTTGTTCTTTTCTGAACCTAGGAAGTATTGCTTCTCTGTGGTGGGATCCTACTCAGCGGTTACTCTTCTCTGGAGCATCTGATCACAGCATAATCATGTGGGACATTGGTGGAAGGAAAGGCCGGACGCTGCTGCTTCAAGGCCACCAGTATGTAGTGTTATCTTTTCGTAAAGGTAAAGGTATCCCCTGTGCAAGCACCAGGTCATTGACCCTTGGGGTGATGCCCTCCAGCATTTTCATGGCAGACTCAATATGGGGTGGTTTGCCAGTGCCTTCCCCAGTCATTACCATTTACCCCCCAGCAAGCTGGGTACTCATTTTACCGACCTCGGAAGGATGGAAGGCTGAGTCAACCCTGAACCGGCTGCTGGGATCGAACTCCCAGCCTCATGGGCAGAGCTTTATATCGAGCCACTGGGGGGAGGCGGGATATAAATTAAATAATAATAATAATAATAATAATAATAATAATAATAATAATAATTTCAGACTGCATGTCTGCTGCCTTACCACTCTGCGCCACAAGAGGTTCTTAATCTCTCCCTAGCAGATGCCATTTGTTAGCTTGATTGCTGAAATGCCGTACACACAAAAGAGTCAGCTAGCAGGCCCTGTGGCTACTTGGAGATGAGAAATGAGGGCCACACTGAAGCAAAACAAAAAGAAAGAAACTAATAGTGCAAGGCAAAAGAATCTTTAATAGTTGAACAACCCCTATACTGGAAGTTGTACTGTATTTTATTTTCTTTACATTTTATTTATTTTACATAAATAAAAAAGTTATGCTTTATATTATTCCAGTAAATTCTCCCTGACACAGCTGAATACGAAATGTTTAAGGGTTATTTCTTTTGCTTCTGCATCCATTTATTTCTTTTCATTTTACTTGAAAAAGAAAAAAAAATATGGTAAGAATATCCTTGTAGTTAGCTCTATCTATCCATCAATCCTGCTTATACCATGGAGCCACACAATAGCATCTTGTTCAATGGTCCGTTTTATCTCCCCCGAGAACTGTCTTTCTATGCTCCCAACTTTCACAGTCAAGATGGCAAAGTTGGTATCCATCCATTCAACCTCCCTTTCTCGCCCAAGGCTCAGGGTGGAGAGCAAATTTAAAGCAAAATTTCACTTTTGACTGGAATTTAGTTAAGGCTAGAGATTAAATCAATGAAGAGGTAAGTGAGAAGGCCTCCAATGATTTAGTCTCGTTTTGCCTTCTGGACCTGGCCCATTCCATCAAGTTCTGGCATCATTGGGCTTGTTTACACCGGTGAGAACTCAGCTCTGTTTTAATCGATGACTTAAAGTTGACTCTGCTTAGGAAAATAGAGAAGTGGAGAAATGAAAGCCAACAAATTAACTGGCTGGATTTTTCAAAGTCCCCTCCCCCCTGACACTTGTTTGTTCCCTTCAGGATTACCAGGCCACAGTGCTGCAGGTCATATAATTTCCATCGGTGGAGACTTAAAAGGTCTCATCCCGCTGCCCACTACTGGTAAACCTGTGCAGAGGCATACATTCCCCTGTAAAAGTAAACAGAACTCTTGGAATAAGATGATCTGCAGCTAGAGTTCAGGGTGAGGGCATGCCTCTGGGTGTGTCCATGTAGGTTACCGTCTGTTTACAACAGATGACAAGGTAAGTGACACTACAGGTTGTTATCCTTGAAGGGAAGATGAAGGGTGAAGAAATTGCCAAGAAAAAGAATAGCAACGAGACCTCCTAGATTGGCCACAAAGAATGTTTATTTTAGTGTTGCCAAATTTTAATTTAATGTTAGTGCTGCCAAATTTTTGGTGACAATTAGTCTCCCCTCCAAAACCTGTGGGGCTATTACTTGTGACACTGGGATCCTCTTTTCATAAACTAGAAAAAGAGCAAAAATTGCTTCACCCTCAATACATATAATGCAATTATGACTTTGTATCTTCAGCTTCTTGACTAAAAGCCCTTGCTCCCTGGGATTAGCACAGTACTTACTGCAAAAAAAAAACACTTAGTTTGAAACATCTCACTGAACTTCGTTATTGCTGACAGCCCCTTTCAAGTTGCTTTTTAGAAAGGGACCCATTTTGGCCCTTGGAACATTTCTTGTCCATAACACTCTGTACCATAAAGTACCATCTCTTGTTCTTTACAGTGACAAAGTACACGGCCTTTGTTACATCCAGTTCACACGACAACTGGTTTCCTGTTCTGCCGATGGAGGGATCGCTGTTTGGAATATGGATGTTACCAGAGAAGAGGTAGGGGGTGTCAGTTGCTCAAAGGATAAATCTGTCAATGGCTGCTGGCCATGTTGACTGACATGAACTTCCACACTGAGAGGCACTAAATCTCTGAATCTCAGATGAGGCAACATCAGGGGAAGGACTCAGCCTCTGTACCCTGTTCTTGGATCTCTAGAGAAACCACCGTAGGAGACAGGATACAGGATCATTGGTCTGATGCAGCAGGGGTCTTCATGTGTTCTTAAAGTTTTTTTCCACAAGGGAGCAGATGAGGAACTAACTCTGTCATCATTCTGAGGTATTACTGTAGTGGTCACATTTCCACAATCTGTTGCTCACAGATGTCCAGTTAACAATTTAGCACTGGAAAACTTTGTATCAAAGGGACCTTGGATTGATACTTATAGAAACTAGGGTTGGGCGCTTCAGTGTCTGAAGCAGCCGATTGCGCCCGAAGCAGCCACCATCGTGGAGGGGGGAGGGGAGGTAAGCATTGACGCGGCAACCGGCACACACACGCAGGCGCAGAGCTCTGTGCCTGCGTGTGTGCCCTGACTGGCCCATCAACACCTGCACCTGCCTTCACCCCCCTCCCTGTGGTGCTGGCTGCTTCGGGCCCAAGCAGCCGCTTCGGATTCTGAAGCACCCAACCCTAGTAGAAACCAAGCCTTGAATGCCCTCTTGGGTGCTGTATTTTCAAGTGGTAGTTCAAGGTGGAATGACTCAAAAAACTACTCCCAATGCAGAACATCCTAAAATTGCTTATGGGCCACAGATGCTCTTTATGTTGCCCATTTCCAAACAATTTTGCTAAAAAGTTATATTTTTCTTGCTTCATTGTTTTTTTTATATTAGCTAAATGTGTAAATGCTTTCCTATAGAACAGTGAATGATGGGGGGGGGGATCCTTTCTTTCTTGGATTTCAGCAAGAGTCCCTACCAGCAATAAAGCCAGGAATAGAAGCAAATGCATATAGACAGATTTAGACAATTGGTTGATTGCTTTAAATGGCATCTATATTGCCCAGAAACAAGAACAGGATGTGTTGAACGTCAGATTATGACTGGAAAACGGAAGGCTTCAACTTTTCCAATTATTCAGAATCTCTTCTTAATCATCCAAACGCCAAAAAGAGAGGAGCTTCTCAAACCCTGCAGCAAGCTAATAATTCAGAGGCAGCTAAGAAGTTTCCTCATTAACAAGAGGGTATTGAAAAATGCTACTGCTAAGGACAAAGTGTGGGAGGTGCACACATATCTGGGAAGCAGGCATCCTCTCCCACGTGCAGCTTGACACAAAATTCTGTCTGGAGGGTGGTAGGTTTTAAAGGCCACGCTTGAAGTTGAGGGACATGTCTCCTGGTTGAGATGAAGGCTGCCATTGGAACATGTTCAGAGAAGGGCAACTAGGATGAGTGAGAGGCTGGAATCCATGCCTTCCGAGGAAAGGTTGAGGGAGCTGAGTATGTGAAGCTTGGAGGAGGCCAATGGGTGACCTGATAACTGAGTTTAACTATGTAAAAGGTAGACAGGTTGAAGAGAGGGCTGACGTATACCACAGCATTAGAGACAAGGACTAGGAGCAATGAATTCAAATTATGGGAAAGGAGGTTCCACTTATAAATATTATAAAGCGTTTTCCGACAGTGAGGGCTGTTTGTAGATGGAATATGGTGCCTCAGAGGGTGGTGGAGTCTCCGTGTTGGAAGAATTTAGGAGATTGGATGAGCACCTGTCAAGAATGTGTAATTTTTTTAAAGTCCTCAAAAAGGTGGGAGACTGGATGGGATGGCCCTTTGTGATATATTCCAGCTCTGTGATTCTGAGTTTGTCGTTGATGTCAAACAAAAATACTTTGTAACGATAGTGAAATTTGCATTGGCTTGGAGAGACTTTGTTTCTGTTGTAAACTATGACTATGTCCACCAAAGGGCATTGAGATCATCCAGTTCAAACAAATTGGTGATTCCTGGCCAAAAGAAGTACGTTTGGCCGCAACCAAGGCTAGGGCATTTTTGACCCTGGCCCGGACCTGGTGGAATGAGTTTCCAGAGGAGCTCAGGACTTAGTCAATTCTGCAGGGCCTGTAAGATGGAGCTCTTCTGCCAGACATTTGGTTGGGACTAATGAACATCTAGACAGCCAGTCAACATCATTTGGGCTTCCTCTATACCAGGGATTTCCAACCAGGGGTCCCTGGGAGCTCCAGAGGGGATCCACAGCTTTTCCCCTCCTACGTTAATGGACTTGGCCCCAAGCTAGGGAACTGGTTGCCTCCGCCCAGGGGGCTCGGTGGTTAGGAAGTGGAAGTGAAAATCGAAGTGGAGAAAGTTGGTTGAGTTGTGGTATTGGTGGGGCTGAACTGTCTCATTAGGTCCTTCCATTATTTTAACCCATGTGAGGCTGACGTAGTAGTAGTAAAGGTGAGGGGGAGCAAAAGGGTATGGGTAGTGATGTCACTTCCAGTGACATGTCACTTCCTGGGGGCGCGACAGAGAGACGTGACCAGCTGACATCACTTCCGGGGGTCCTCAAAGCTTGAAAATTTATGTCAGGGGTTCCTCCACTGTCAAAAGGTTGAAAAGGGCTGCTCTATACGAATACCCCCTCTGAAAACCCTCTGAAAACTGTGATGCTCTGAGGCCTTCCTACGCAGTTGACTTCACTGTTTTTATGGGGATTTTTAATTGCTTATGTTTTTGTGTTATGTTTTATGTGACAACGTTGTAAGGGGTGGGATATAAATCTAAAAAGAAAATAAATTATAAAAATATATTCTGTTGCCCCCATTTCTAGGCCCCTCAATGGCTGGAAAGTGATTCCTGTCAGAAATGTGAACAGCCTTTCTTCTGGAATATAAAGCAGATGTGGGACACCAAGACCTTGGGCTTGAGGCAGGTGAGGCCGTGCATCCCACTTGGAGAAAGTTGTGGGGATGGCTGTGTGTGATTTGATTCCCCACTCATCCACATACCGCCAGCCGGGTGACTTTGAGCTAGTGACAGTTCTCTCTGAGCTCTGTCAGCCTCACCTACCTCAGAGTGTCTTTTGTGGGGAGAGGAAGGGTAGGCTATTGTAAGCCACTTTGGGACTCCATAGAGCAGTAAAGGGAACAAACAAAAACCAGTTTCCAAATAGATAGATTCAGTCCTATTTTCATCAACAAAGTTTCTGATCTTGAATGCTGTGACCTACACATCTGAGCCTCTCGGCAAGATGCTACTTGAGCTCTAGGCTCCAGGTGAGACAGCACTTTGGATGCTGCCTGCACCAACACAGGATGCTGTAGGTGAAGAGGTTTTAACATAGCACTGCCTTCACATGCTTTGTGGCGAATGTTCCCCGGCATCGTGTGCAAAACTCGAAATAGTATATTGACTTCCCTTTCACACCTGTAATTCAGGGGCAGGCTGGTCATGTGAACTGCTGAGCGTGGTGGAGTGCAAGACACAGCCAGGGCTCAGTTGAGGTTAACTTAGAGCCACCCATGCTTCCCTGTACAAATGTGAGCTCATGTTTTCATGCAAACAAGCCCAAAGTGAGCCCCCCCCCAAAGAGGGATGGGATGACGCACATGGTGCTTCTGCTGCCAGCATCTTTCTCTTTATCCCATTTTCTCAACAGCAGTGACCCGACCTGGATAGCCCAAGCAAGCCTGACCCCACCAGATCTCGGAAGCTAAGCAGGGGCAGCCCTAGCTAGCACTTGGAAGGGCAACCTCCAAGGAACACCAGAATCATGACATAGGGGCAGCCTATGGCAAGCCACCTGCAAATGCCTCTTGCCTGGCAGCCAGGCAGTCTTCGTAACACACTGGCTACGTAACACACACACAATAAATAATGTCACTGTCAGTGGGAGATGATGCACAGATGGTCCCATCACTGGCAACCTTTTTCTCTTGAATGGCTTGGAAATCCTTCATTGTCCCTGAAATGATTGTGGTCTTTATTTTCAATGCCTTCAATCCAGCATCACTGCAGGAAATGTGGCCAGGCGGTGTGTGGCAAGTGCAGTACAAAGCGCTCCAGCTACCCCATCATGGGCTTTGAGTTCCAGGTCCGGGTCTGTGACTCTTGTTTTGATTCAATCAAGGATGAAGAGTAAGTACCTGTGGAAGAGGCCCGTGTAGGGTTCATTGTATTGGCCTTCTTGCTTCTGAAGACTTTGGTCTTGCTGTCCCTGAACACAGATGTTCCCAAGTGGAGGAAGATTGTCTCTTAGGGTGTAGCAATCTCGGATTAAATCAGTTTATTTAACAGTGGGCTAGCTAGCCTGTGTGGAAAATGAAAAAGGAAAATTGGTAAGGTTAAGGGATTTGTTCCAGCTGAGATACTGCCCAGTTATGCAGGAAAACAAGACTTTGTACATCAGCTAAAGAGCCTCTTGTGGCGCAGAGTGGTAAGGCAGCCGCCTGAAAGCTTTGCCCATGAGGTTGGGAGTTCAATCCCAGCAGCCGGCTCAAGGTTGACTCAGCCTTCCATCCTTCCGAGGTCGGTAAAATGAGTACCCAGCTTGCTGGGGGGTAAACGGTAATGACTGGGGAAGGCACTGGCAAACCACCCCGTATTGAGTCTGCCATGAAAACGCTAGAGGGCGTCACCCCAAGGGTCAGACATGACTCGGTGCTTGCACAGGGGATACCTTAAAGAGGGAATCCTTTCTCAGTGGCCTGATGAGAAATGAAAATGAGCAATGGAATGTTGAGGGCCTTAATAGGGGGAATGTGTGTAAAACTGATATTCTGGAGATTCCTGGTAGGTGGACCTTGAGTGGTAGGAGGGCCTCCAATTTTTAGTTCTTCCCCTTGTGCAATACCTCCCAAGCCCACAGCTTGTCTGTGACAAGTGAGTCAGACTCCTTCCCGTTCATACTGCTGTTATGAAGGAGTATGTTGCGTCTCCCCTGCTTGCAAGGCAATTGAGAACAATGCCACAGCAGTCCTCATAAGATACAGTTAGCTGCTAAGTATTGAAGTTGTGGAAAGGTATCCTATAGAAATGGAGAGGGCAAGCAGATAACTTGCTTGGCTTCATTAGTAAGGGCATTCCCAGTAACTTGGGACCAGGATGGTGGGTAGACATCCTTCAACCATTCAATTTTTAAATACAAAAATGGTTTAATTACCATTGTTCTTATCTGCAAAGACATCTGCAGATCAACAGAGAGGTAAAGGGCCTGCATCCCTCACTTCTGCATATTTGGAATTGATTAAGACCTTAATGAGCCAGCGAGTTGCTTAAATGTCATTCAGAAGATGCTGCTGTTCTCAGGAGTAATTTCTCCTCATTTGAACTCTGTTTGTTTTTTGGGGCTTAAAAAAAAAAAAAACAAGTCGCACTTCTTTGGCAACTTTTCACGAAGGAAAACATAACATTTCCCACATGGCCATGGATATCTCAAGGGGACTGATGGTGACGTGTGGAAGCGATCGTGTGGTAAAGGTAAGAGCTCTCTCCTCTTGCAGTTTGAAACGCAAGTTCTAGAGAACAAGGAAAGATCTAAATATTCAGAAGTTATGGCCAACTAATGTTTGGGAAAATACAAAGCTGTAGTATCCGTGGTGCCTTGGGCCACCAGACCAGGTCTGTCTGCACTTGTCCATGAGTTCCTCCACCCTTCTTCTGGCATTGGCACAACTGCCTTGGAGTCAGCACCATAGGATGACCTTGCCTTTTAAAACAGGCCCTGATTCAATTTTCTCTGTGCAATAGAAATAAAACATTCCATTATTTTGGGGGGTGGGGCATGGAATAGTGTTTGGAAGCTCCATCGTCCAATCATTTAGACCATTTTCCTGAAATTTTTCTACCCTTTGGTCAAAGAGAAGAAGCGAAGAACATTTTCATTTGCAACAAAAGTCTCCAATTCTCATTCCCATTACCTTGCTTGATACCCTGTTCCATCTTTGACTAATCCTTGTGTGTGCCATGGGGTACTTGCAAGCATCTATGGGCCAAGGATCAGACAGTTAACTTAAGGCTAAGTTTGTAGGTCATATAAAAATCTTACCTTACACATGTGTTCTGTTCTTCAGATATGGGACATGACACCTGTCATGGGTTGCAGCCTTGCAACTGGCTTCAGCTCCCGTTGACATCTGCCTGCCAGGAGAGCGTACCTGGTGTACCAAATGGACGAACCTCCTTCTGTGACTTTTGATTTAAAAAGCTGGCTGCTTGACTCAGTGAATGCTGTTCCCCCCACTCCCTGATGGACAGCATGACTCCTTTCATGGAGCAGAATTCTTCTTTAGTGCTTACTGGGGGAGGTGGAGGATGCAGAATGGCCAAATTCACACCCTGTGGAATGAACACAGAAGAGGCTTTTTGTTCAGCAGGAAACCTGGCCTAAGAGGACTCTTTGTGACTTATTTGTAGTGTTCAGTGTACTTTTTCTCTGCCCCAACTATATTGTACAGTGGCTAGGGGTTAAAATGAGTATAGTGACAAAAACCTGTGCAAATAGTAGTAACTTATTCTCAGCCCTAGTGAAACATTGCTTTAGATGCCATTTGTCTTCTGATCAGTCACTCTGATGGCTGCCTTGGAGGAAACTCAAACATAACTTTGCAAGGAGGAGGAAAGCTCCACCCCCCCCACGCCCCGTACCCAAAAATTGCATTTGGGATGAGTGTCAGTAGAGTTTATGGGAGTATTTTCTACAAGTGTCGCTGTTGATACACCTCTGCAAAGTTAGGCGGTCTGTCTGTACTTTTGGAACATGAGAATTATCTCGAACCTTGTTTTGAGTGGATTTTTGTCCCTGACAGAGCACTAAAATGTAACGTTCTCCTCCATAAACAGTAAAAGCAAACTGACATGTCTGTACCAAATGAGGAGGAATAATATCTTGTGTGTTGTAATGTTTCCTTTGTATCACCAGGGGTCCCTAGTAAATAAAAGATGTCTTTCAGAACCCCTTAATTCCTCTTGGAAAATTGTCATGAGGAATGTTTGTGTATCTATGTGTAAGCCCCTCCAGAAGCAACCATTAATCCTTGTTTTGGGGATATTTGTACTTGGAATTTATCTAAATACTGATACTAATAACGGTTTGTCACAAGTCAATGTTGCATGCTATGTATCCTTCTGAAATGTTGGTTTTCTGAAAATTGATGGGAGCTCCAGAATAGGCACAATTGTTGCTGAGTGCCTGAAATAATAGGCACTGTGATGTGGGAGAAGTGTGTGTCTTCAGGAATGAACAAGGAGGGATACGATATTTCAGCAACAACGCCTGTGTAAATCATTTAAGAATAGCACAATCCACATGTAGAATATACCTCTTCTCTGACTTTGACATAGTTAAAAGGCTTAGGATGGTAACCCCACTGAACTGGTAAACTTGTCCTGCTTCAATGCCTTATTGGGACTGCTTGTAGCAGAAGTGAAACTTCAGTTTTCACTGGAATGGTTCAAAGGAGGAGTCGCTTCACCTCAGTGCCCAGAGAGAAACTTTACCATTGCTGCAAATATTCATCCATCTTAGGGAAGCACTACCGTGACTTGAAGATGTTTGTACTTTTTTTAAGAGTGGAAATTATCTTGTATATTTCTTCGTGGTCAGTCTTGACAAGTCGGCTTAACTGGCCAGTCGCAAACCAGCTCCTCCACCCCACCCACCCCCCCAGCTGCTTCTTTAGTCTTTTCTCATTGCATATACACTTTTACCCTGATGGCCTGGCCTGAGGATTAGCAGCACAAACTGCATAATAACAGCTTCTACCGCCTTGGCAATTCCATTTATAATCTTTCCTCAGTCTTTTGCTGGAGGATGCTGAATTTGCTTCATGGCTGAGCAATATATTTTTTGTAGCAAATAAAATTAACAGTCATAGTGTTAGTGTCAAATAGTACATATAGAGAATTTTGTCGGCAGAACACTGGTTGTGTACACCTGTGAACCTTGGCGTTTTCCAAAGGACTCAAAAGACTTTGCTCAAGGTGATCTTTGCTTGTATAGGCAATGGTGGTGTGAGTGTGGGGAAGGGTGGGGGGAATCTTACTGAGCATTGTAACAATAATGGTCCCAGTAATGTGCAGCTACTTTGACTTGGTTTGATGCATTTACCCTGTTTCTTCACAAAGGTTTTCTTCAGTGGGAAGCAAGTACTAACCTGTTTTTGGTTGATAGTAGCTGTGTTCTTGTGAAATTCTGTGTGAAATCCTGTATCCTTTTGTTATCCAAGATTTTGTTGTTGCTGTCCGTATCTTTAAAAAAAAACTTTTATGTATTGTAAAATTAAAAAATACTATTTCCTGATAGCTATTTTGTTTCTCTAATTTCTTGGGAAATAGCTGCTCCCTATTGTAAATGGACTTTTATTCAAAAAGGTAGTTCAATAAATATCCCTGAAGACTGAATTGCATTACACAAAACTTGTAGGGAAGGGTTTTTCAACTAGGGCTAAAATCTAAAAGATGAAGATTTCTAAATATGAGCAACCCTTCTTCCTGAGTATCCACAGCCACTGTATGGACGTCCGGTTTACAAGGCATAGGGTTCAGATCAGAGAAACCAAAAATATCATTTTAGAAACGGCAATATCTAATATCTGATCACAAACCTTTCCATCCCTATATCTTGCCTTCAATGACCAGGTACAAAAGAGGGCTGGCTGAATGGAATGATCCAAAGTGAAAAAAATCAACCAGTTGGCTAGTATAAAACTAATCTTTATGGTAATTTATTTTGTAGATATTGCTTTCCTATCTTTAAGGCTCACCCTTTCCTGGAGGTTTCTGCTGCTCTATGGGGTCTTCACAGGCTCTCTAGTGAGGTTTCCTATTTTGGAAGAGCCACAGTATAAGATTCAAATGATATTTCTCTTAGCTGAACCAAAGTGTATGCTCAGGTACAGAGCACTAGTCATTAATACAGGAATATATGAACCACCTGGGATGAGAACTCTTCCAAGGTACTGTGTATCTACTTGGTGCCTAGTACGTTAGTTTTAAATCAAATAATAATGAATCAAATAATAATATTCAAATATTATATTCAAATAATAATAAGTTTTTAAATCTAATAATAATAGTTCCTCACCGTGTTTTCATAGCTTGCTTATGCAGGACTACTGGTAAAAGGCTGCATTCAGTGTTCTTTATATCAGTTTATACATGCATTGCTATAAGAAGGGGATGCATGGGACTTCTTTGTTTTCAAGAAGGTATGTGATTCTTTTATGCTTCCTCATTCAGAAGCTGTGACAGTAGAGGGAAACATCTGGAATATACTTGGCTGAGGGGGAATAGTTAAATTCCTGTCTTTTTCCTTGCAGAGGTTCTTTGCCCCTAACTTTAACTGGCCAAAATTTATGTGGTGCCGTTTTTTCCTGCGGAAAACCTATCACTAGGGATAGCGTAAGGACTTGCATGCCTTTTTCAACTCCTACCTGCTTTTTGAGACATAGTTCATAAGCACATTGTTTTCTGTGGTCAAGCTAAGTACAATTTGTCATGACAATCATTCCAACAATTCTACCAGGGCACAGCTGAGCAGTAAGTACCAGTTAAGAACTACCTGCAGGATTAGCATTAGGGATTTGCATAGGCATTTCAGAAAATCTGCAACATAGAAGGGTGTGGAGAAGATGATTAGTGCTCAAAAGATGGCCACAAGTGGTCATCCATATCTTATAGTGACTCAGTTTCAAAGATCTTATTAGCACATTGAAAAATAATGTGATAGAATTACAAAGAGGCAGATTTTCTTTTCAACTCATGGTGTTAAGAAGACCTCATGCCAGCTGCTAGTGGGTTTGCTGACCAGCAAAGAAATCTTCTCCCAAAATATCAGAACTCAAGGGCATCCAATTAAACTGATGGGCCGTAGGTTCAGGATGGATAAAAGGAAATACTGCTTTACATATAGATTGACTAAAATGTGGAATTTGCTGGCAGGGGATGTAGTGATAATCACAATTCTTTAAAAGGAGATTAGATAGATTAATGGAGGTCAAATGTACTAATGATTACTAACCATCATAACTGAGGGGAACCTCCACATTCAGAGGCACTAAGCCTCTGAATCCCAGAGCCAGGAAGCAATATCAGGAAGGCCCTGGCCTCTGGGTCCTGTTGTTGGCTACTCTGTTATTGGACAGGATGCCAGACTAGATGGACCACTAGTCTGATCCAGCAGGGGTCTTACGTTTTTAAAAAAGAATCATGTTCCAGGTCACTGCAGGCTAGGGATTGTAAGAGCAAGAGGTAAAAAAACAAACTCCGTGGCAACAATTCCCTTCAAAAGTCTGTATCCTCCCCCTTATCCAGTAGGGCTCAAGTTTCCTTTCAGACTTGGCTCAACATATGCTTTTCATTTTTTAACATGGTATAGCATCTGGCCTGATGAAAAGTCCTGGAGAACCAGAAAGGCTGCATGCTGTTATGTGTCATTGGGTTGGTCCTAATGGTGATATTACATGGGTTGTATTCTTGTCTTATAGGCAGCAGTAAGTGATGAAAAGGTTAATTCTAGAGAAGAAAATAAAGATGAAGTGGTGCCTAACTAATGAGCGGTGACACAGGAGAAACACAGCAGCAGCATGGTGCTACTATGGAAATAAGGCAACCATCTGATCCACCTGGAATCCATGCAGGTGCCTTGAGAAGGCATTTGGCACCGGGGAATGGATTTGATCTGTCTGGAAGAAAGGATGAACAACCCTAGGAACAAGGGGGATATTTCAGATTACAGAAGCAATAGGTGAACATGGCAGGTTAGAACAAACCAATTTGATTCCAAGCAAGCAGAAATGAACTTAAGGCTATTTGTTCACTGAACACCTTACGGTGGCTTCCACTGACCGTGGGACAGCCTTCCATGTAGCTCTTGCTGCGGAAAATGCTAAGGCATTTCCAGTGGCTGGGATTGAGGAGAAGGAAAATATGCAGAGATGTAGACTAGGTCGATCCAAGATAGGTGTGATCCATATAAGGAGAACTCAGGCGTGGTAGAGCCAGGAAGTCCCAATATAAACATCAGCGGCAAGCCCAATTCCAGTTTCTCACTGTGCTGATAAGTAATGAAGATGAGAGAGCAATCTGTAGACATGACGGCAGATAACAAAGGTAAGGGTATTAGCTACTAAGCAGAAAGGATGCAGGTTGTTCCATTTCAATCACTATCCCTTCATATACTGCAGAGGCTAGGAGTAACAACCGAAGAATTTATCAGTACCATGACAAATGGTTATCTTTTTAAAACACACCCTGAACAAAATCAAATTAGTAATATTATAATATCTGTTGAGGAGTAATCAATATTAATAAAAATTGGAAAATCAAAAGGATTGTTGGTAAGATTAAGAAAAGAGCTGGGAAGTCATCCCCATCCCCCAAGTAGTAAAAAATATAGAAACAATTTTTATGGCTCTATATTCTTGTAATTTTTATATGCAGGCACTCAGGCAAGTTTCTGCTTTGAAGGTTTCGGTTTGTCTCTCAGTTGCTCCCATTGAGTATTTATAATTATGTCTAATTTATGTGGAAGTTGAATGAAGCAGATTTGGCTGCTGAATACCAAACAATGCCACTCTAAGCAGAGTTCCATAGCCTCAAGGCCAATTACCTCAAAATACTTAGAAGGGTGTGACTCTGCTGAAGATGGTGCTGAAAGTGTCTCAGAACTTTGTGTTTGGAGATAGGTACCTTCCTGATATGTAACCACCATAAACAAAAGTTATTGAGGAAGAATCAACGTGGATTCTCTAAGGGATGACCTTGCCTCGCTAATCTTTTAGGGTTCTTTGAACGGGTGAACAAACACGTGGACAAAGGTCGCCCAGTAGATGCTGTTTACCTACTTCCACAAACCTTTTGATAAAGTTTCTCATCAAAGGCTCCTAAGTAAACTCAGCAGCCATGGGATAAGAGAACAAGTCTTCTTGTGGATTAAAAAACTGGTTAATTAACAAAAAACAAAGAGTGACTATAAAGGGGTAGTTTTCACAGTGAAGGCTGGTAAGCAATGGGATACCACAGGGCTCCATAGTATGTCCGGTGCTTTTTAACTTCTTTAGTTATTTGGAGTTGGGAGCAAGCAGTGAAGTGGCTAAGTTTGCAAATGACACTAAGTTGTTCAGGGCAGTGAGAACCTCTGTGAGGCCTTCCAGGGAGACCTGTCAAGGCTGGATGAGTTGGCATCAATATGGCAAATGAGATTCAACATGGGCAGGTGAAAAGTAATGCACACTGGAATAAAAAAAATCCTAACTATAACTATCCATTGATAGGATCTGAACTGGCAGTAACTGACCAGGAGAGAGATCCTGGAGTTGTGGGAGATAGCTCACTGAAAATGCTGACTTGGTGTGTGACTGCTATAAAAAAGGCAAATACTATGGGGATTATTAAGGAGATTGAAAACCTATCAGCCAGTATCACAACGTTCCTGTATAAATCTGGTGTGGCAGCATTGGAATATTGTGTACAGTTCTGGTATGTCCCCTTGAAAAAGATAGTATAGTGTTGGGAAAAGTCCATAAAACGGCAACTAGTACACCTTCCCTATGAAGAAAGGTTAAAGAGGTTAGGGCTCTTTTGTTTGAAGAAACAATCACTGAGGGGTGACATGACAAAAGCTTACAAAATTATGCACGGGACAAGAAAAGAGAAAGAAGTACTTTTCTCCCCTTCTCACAATACAAAAACTCATGGGCACTCAATGAAATTAATGAGCACTAAGTTTAGAACAAAGGAAATACTTCTTCACTCAAGGAGTAATTAACATGTTCACCCCTGAAAGAGCTGGTGGCAGCTACAAGCATAAGCAGTTTCAAGAGGGGATTGGATAATGTAAGCATCAGAGGTCCATCATTGGTATTCATGCACCATATTCTTGGTGCTTGGGGGGCAACAGAAGAAGGGGTTCTGGAGTTCTGGTACCGCTAGTGGGTCTCCTGAAGGAACCTGGATTTTGGTCACTGTGGGACACAGAGTATTGGACCAGTGTGGCTTCTCTTATGTTCATGTTCCAAATTACGTTCCATGGGTTATATTGAGGGCAAGAGAGGTGATTAAGTCATAAAAACAGAAATGTGAAAGCTACTACAAATGCTATGACTAACATGAAAGGAATGAACAAGGCAATCATACAGAAAAGCTACAAACCAGTTCAACTAGAGTATCTGGATTAAGGCTGTTCAGGAGCACTGAAAGAAAAAAATGAAACCCTCTACATTTGCAAACTTGTTGACTGCATAGTAAGTAAAAAAAAAGAAAAGAATGCATTATAGGGGCTGTGCCGACCTAGAAGCTGAACTAATACAACAGAGATGGCTTGTGCAATCTAGAACTATCATATGTACTGCACTAAGCGGGATATTGGAATGTATTTGTCACATGTACCTATTTTATATAAAGAAATGTTGTTACAATCAGGCTAATATGCCAATTTTGCCATTTTTATATGGGACATTGAACCCACTGAAAACTAGAGAATGAGATCTTGTACAAATGTGCAAATCTAACATGAACATGGGACGTGGAACTGAGCAAGCTGATCTTCTTAGTTGTAGGGAATTGAAAATGATAAAAGCTCATACTTCAAACCCCTTTAACTGGAAAAGACCTTTGAACACCAAAACAAGCTTGTTTGTTTACCCGTCACATGGTGTACCTTCTGCGAATCTCCCATGGAACACCCCCTCAGAACAGCTTTGGTGCCAAGTGTGTGTGATCCCATATTAAAGCCAACCCCTTTGTCACCAGTCCCACCAACAGAGAAGCTTAGAAGTTATGTTATACAGTTTTAGATGTGCATATCAAAATGAAAAGTGCAAATTCCACAAGCATGTGGTTGCAAAAATGTATAATTCAGATACCAGGGGAAGCAGGACTGGGTTAGCCTTGCTTAATCACTGCAATTACTTATTAGACTTCTTTTATACCTCAGCAGGTACCCAGAGCTCCTTACATTGTTCTTCTAACTGGAGCTAGTCGCAGCCTAACCCACCTCTCAGGGCTGTTGTGAGGATAAAAAAGCCATGCTCATTTCCTTGGAGGAAGGGAGGGCTAAAAATGGCCTCAATAACTTTTGCTTCTGATCCTCGGTCAAGGGCCACTTACGCTTCTGGGCACAGGGATGCCAGTCTCCAGGTGGGACCTGGAATTACAAGTCATCTCCAGACTCCCAGTCCCCCTGGAGAAAATGGCTGCTTTGGCGGGTGGGCTCCCTAGCATTATACTCCACGGAGGTCCCTCCTCGCCCACCCGCAAAGTCTCCAGGTATTTCCCAGCCCAGAGTTCGGGGTTCACAGAGCCCAGGAACATCATCCAGAAACGGGCATCCCGCCATGGCCTCGGGTGGCCGTGGCTCTCTCTCTCTCTCTCTCTCCCCCCCCCCCCCCCCCCCCGGCGGGGCGCCTCGCCTGGCCTCTGCCGCCCGAGCGGCCCCTGGGGCTGTTGCCGGAGTGACGCGGCCAGGGGAGGAGTTTCAAACTTTCCGTGGAGGGCATTATGGGAAGGCTGGGCCAGCGGCTGGGAGCTCACCTGTCGCGGCGGGGGGGCGGGGGCCTCCCGGGGAAGCGGGGCCGCGGCAGCCATGGTAAGCGGTGGGCGCGCTGCAGGGGGAAGGCTCGCGGCGGGCGGGCTGGCCGGACGGCCTCGGGGGCTTTGCGGGCACCGCGGGAGGAAGCACCTGTCGGAGCCAGGTGAAGCAGCCCCGGCGCAGAGAGGCTGGGCTGCCTCTCGCCCTCCAGCGCCGCGCAAGCTCCGCTGTTGCCCGCCAGCGGCTGCGGGACGCGGAACTGCCCGGCCTTCTCGGGAGGAAAGCGGGGGCGTCGGGGGCGCGCGCGGGGGGTGCGTTGGGGAGCTGCTCGGGGCTTGGCGGGACTCTGCAGGTGGCTCCCTTCCCCGCCCGCCCGCCCCGCCATAGGCTTCCCAGCGGCCAGTCGCTTCCCCTTCTCAGGGACTGCCAAGGCTTATCTCTGCGGTGCCTCTCTCTACCTGTTGCTGATGCAGGGCCAAGAAGGGAGGGAAGGAGGGACTGGCCGGCTGGAGGAGCCGCGGCCGCTGCGGCTCCATCCACTTTTTGTGTTCAAGTCTCCTGCCTCCCGTGCTGTGTGGAGGCTGGGAATCCAATCCGCTGGCCCCAGACGGGCAATCAGAAGCAGCCCTGGGGGTGGCATGTCTGGCTTGCCCAGAGGAAGATCCGATTGAAACTTGTTTGACTGTAAGCGAATTGGAACTCTTCAGAACATCTTAATGGCCTCCTCCAGGCCAGGGGCAGGGGATGCTGAGGGAGACTGCTTTCTCCAACATGGCTGGGGAAGCTGGGCCTGCAGGATTTCTGCTGCCCCGAAATGCGTTGTGCAAGTTGTGGAGAAAAGCAAGCAGCTTTGAAATAGGATGTTCCCAGGCAGCCAGTCCCAAAATGTTGATGGGAGTCTGCATTTCCCTTTTGCCTGCTTTGGGGGCATCAGAAGTTGCTGCAGATAGGATAACGGCAGGATGGGGAAACTTTCCAGCAGGTAGATTCAAGTGGGTAGCGGTGTTGGGCTGAAGTAGTACAAGTAAACTAGAGTCCAATAGCACCTTTAAGACCAACTAAGATTTATTCAAGGTGTGAATAAATCTTTGTTGGTCTTAAAGGTGCTATTGGACTCTGGTTTTCCAGCAGATAGGGCATCCACCAAACACTGGCTAGGCCCCTTTAGAGGGAATGTCTCTCCAACTCTGGTTGTGCCTTGTCTTGTCTTCAAGCGTCCTGTCTGTGCCCACTTCACATTTCTACTGCTGGTAAAATGTGGCCTCGGTAAACCCACATTGAAAAGACCCAGGAGTTCAGACCTCTGCTTTGATTCTGAGTTTTTGTTTTTGTACCTTCCTTAAAATGTATTTTTGCCTATATAGATGGGAGGACAGGAAAGGAGTCTATGGTGTCACTCCGCTGAAGTCCACAGGCAGAGTGCCACTTCGCTTTGAATGGCATCACAAATTCCTTGGCGTGACTAAGGGCACTTTCATGCATGCACTTTCAAACGTCTTTCAGTGCTCTTTGCAACTGAATGTTGCAACACCCACGTGCAAACAATTGCCAAACAAACTGCATTGAAAAGGTATTCAACATGTGTGAAAACACCCAAATTTCAGCAGGCTTCAAAGACAGTGAAATAAAAGAGCAGGCAGGTCAGGCATTAGGGTGCTTGACAACATTCCTGAGCTCAAATCAGGCTCTTCCTGATCCTTGATAAAGCTTCTATTGGCTGCTTGGACTTTTCCTCTCTTTTGCATGAGGTGCTTGTCATCTGTAGGCTGAAAAGGCACAGGGTGGATTTTGCTCCTGGATTTGCAAGTTTCCTGTCATAAAAGTCTTCAGTTATCTCTCACCCACCTACCTCTTACTTCCCTTTGTCCTTTTGGATGAACTTTGCTTTATGTGTTTTAACACATCTAGTTTCCGGGGCTAGTTTTAACCAATACACAAATGGTGGGTTGGTCCGTCATATATTTACTTATCCAAAATAGTAGACCAGTTGGAGAAACTTGCAAAGGAGTTTGAGTCATGTGCTTAGTTACAGCATACTTTTCTTTCAGCAAAAACACAGGAAAAGCATCTGATTGGGTCCAAGAGGACAGGAAGGCAGTCCTCTGTCTATGTCTGTGCTCACTAAGACTGTTTATGCACTGGGAACTTCACTTCCCCAGATCCCATGCAGGAGCACAAATTGTGGGTGGATCCAGGCCAAATGCTCCCCCATGTGGGTGCAGGAAGAGGTCGGGCAACTTGCCACAACTAAAACTCCAGGCTGCAGCCTGATATGAAACTTCCAGTGCATAAACGGTCTAAGAGTGCCATCCCTTCTAGAGAAGATGGCCAGGTGACAACTAGGGATACAGAATGAATGCATTTTCTTCCTGTTTCTCTCAGCTTCCTCCTCTTCCTTCTGTTTCCCTTGAGGCAAGTTTGAAATTATTTGCTTCTTGGGACAGGACCGCTTTTCCCCTTGTGCATTGAAGGTGTAAGAAAAACAATAACTTTCCCCTTTTCTGCTGCCATGATCCTTATAGTCTGGCTGTTGGCCCTTGTTTTCCACATCAGTTATTTTGCAGGCAAGGCTGGTTGTGAAGAGGTTTCTCCATGTTCCACTAAAGTCACTGCCTGGATGGGTTCAGCTGGTTATAAAAGGCATCTGGGCGGTGAGACAGTGTGACCAACTGGCCCTTCCACTTTTCCCACCAAGGCACTTCTGCTGTCCCACAATGGAAGTTAAGCAAGACTGAGAAACAGAAGTGGTAAACTGTCTTTTGTGCATATGAGATGAATGGAAAGTGAGAACGAGGCAGGAGTGAACACACAATGAAGAACATAATTTCTTTCCTCTTCTTCTTCCACTTCCTCTATAACAAGAAAGAAAACATAGGCCTGAGGTTGGAGCCATTCCACTGGCATTTTCACTAGAGGAATGACACTTCTGTCAATGAGGAGGGGAGAATGACTTGCCATTCCCATTGCTTTTGTAAGGGTTCCTTGATTCAGGGGTTCTTTGGGCTGTACTGATAATGAGAGTCTCATTCCATGGGATTTATGATAACGTTGATCCTTCCTCTTACTTTTATGTCATTCTGGATGTTTCCTTGCTCCAGCTTGACGCTGTTTGCTGCTGCTGGCCGAAACAGGGAAATGGCATGATATGAAGACATAAGTACAAAGGATATGATTTACTACTTTGAAAGGAAGAAGGAAAATAGCAGCCTTTTGTGTGCGGGAGGGAGGGAGGAGGAAATGTGCATTGTGCTCTGAGGTACAGTGGGAATTGTATCGTCTAGCTGCATGCTTATATCAGTAACATGAATTTAAGTCAGGTTATTTCTAAAGCATTAGGCTAATGTTAAATTATAAAGAACTTCCATGGACACCCCATGTTCATTTTCAGTTTCTCTTTACAATACTTTGCTATTTGCTTTGGAAGGATCACAAAACCAGGGCCTAGAACTAATGGCCTTGCATCTTGTTTCTTCTCTAGCATCTGGGACTCAGAAGCAGATTGCTTTTGTATACGAAAACTGCATTGGCTGTATAGTCTCTGAATTTAACAAGATTAGCAGAAGGCGGGGGGGGGGGAGGAACTGACTGGGTCTCCTTGTGATTTGCAGCTATATGTTAGGCAATTTCACAAGTTATTTGCTTGTTTACACATGGCAAGCTTGCACTTTGATTATCAAACTGAACACAAATCTGCAAGTTCCTGGCTCTGGGGATCAGGTAATTTCAATAGAAAAGATAACAGCCGCATCTCTTAATAGGGAGCAAAGGAGGAAAAGTAGAAAACAAACAGGAGGCAATGTTGCTAGACAGGTGGAGTGATAAGGCAATAGCCATCCTATATGTGTCTAATTTATTTCCCAGCCCTTTAAAATCTAAAACAGTTAATTGCCTGTGTCCTTTTTCACTTTGTGTCCCTGTGAATGGTATGCAAAGAACACCGATCTATTCAAATGCAGGACTAATCTCCTATTTTTCACTTTCCCATCATCTGTGACCCTCTCTGCTCCTCCCTGCCAACAGCATGCAATCCTTCCGGCTCTTGGCCCTGAGTGTGCATATTGGCTTCCAATGAAACTGGAACAATCTCCCTCACAGACATAGCAGTGTTCAATATTTTATTACCCAGCAGGCCCCTACCAATGATCTGCTCAGCCAATGAAGAGAAAGGATGGAAAGAGTTTGGCCTTGGAAATAGGCAAGAGCTGCTATTGAGGGTATGCAATTTGTGTATGTGTATAAAGAGGTACCCATGTCTGCCGCTGTGCCAGCCAAGTGGGATAGCAACATGGCAAACAGCGATAACCTAGAAAGCCAAGCTCCGACATTTTCATGCTAGTCACTGAAATGTCCCAACAGGGTACTAAAGTCAGCAGCATTGCTTTAGCGCCATCAGGGTCTCCTTAGACTTAGGCTACATGCAGTTTCTCAGTGACTGCTGGTACGAAGTACCACATTATTTTCGCAACACAATAAACAAAGAGCCGTGCTGTGTACAGAGGAAGCCCTTGCCAGCTGATCTCTCTCCGTCTCTCCCTTCTCTACCATCTCTTACTTCTTTTGTAGTTGGGTGGGAAAGCGTTGAGTCTGCGAATTCACCCCAGTTCCTCCTTTCTCCTAATCAACAAGACACGACACTGGATCCTAAAACGCCTTCTGCTAATGTGTGGGGCTCTTCTATTTATGCTTCTTGGTTTCTTCTTCTGACACAAGGAACTGCTTTGTGCCAATAGCGTCCTGCCCGTGAAACACCATTTTTATCAGGTTTAAAATAAAGTTGTGTGTGTGGAAAGAACAGGCAGTGAATGGTCTGTGTGTGAGTGCAACATCATATGAAAACATCAGGAAGAAATTGCATTAGGTAGCTGAAATGTGGAAAATCATTGGTATAAATGCAGGCCTGAACTCAGTGCTTAAAATCTAGCAGAGTATTGTTTTACCCTTCCTGTTGAGCTAGAGGGAAGTCTATATGGGACTATATGGATCCAAATGTACATCCCATTCTTGGGCATTCTTCTCAAGCCATAAAGCCAGTGTGGCATAGGGATCAGAGTGTCCATCTAGGATTTGGAAGACTCAGATTTGAATCTCCTGCCTGCATCCCCTCATAACCTTCCTGTACCATGGCTCTTTGTCAGATTTATTCATCTTCCTGTCTGCGTCAACAGCTTTTCCCTCAAGCCAGGCCTCTCCTGAGTTACAAGCCATCCATTCTGACATGTTCTGCCTTTGAGCTTACTACCCCCTATCTTCCTTTTCTTTTGGAGCTTCCACTAAGAATTCCAGTCCTCCATCTTGTCCAGCTTGCCGTCACAGCCTGAGGCTTCTTCTTAGGACAGGTGTTTCATATCACAGAGCAAGAAGGTCCTGAAGATTCTAAGGCTTAGAATTTTTATTTTATTTATTTTTATTTATTATATTTCCATGCCACCCTCCCCAGAGGCTCAGGGTGGTTTACATTAAACTTATAAACAATACATAGAACATAGAATCAAATCTGTAATTTGATACAGATGATTTGATACAGACAGAACATTACATCCGTTGAGCCCATCTGTCCACCCCCCCCCCTTTATTTTTCCATCACTGCTACTACACAGTGTCTCAGCATATTCTAATCCCTAGGAGACTAGGTGCAATGGGCTGGAAATATATAAAAATAATCTTTAATAGAGCCTAGAATAAAAAGCAAAGACCCTCAAGGACTCACGGGAGACGGAAAATGCCATATGTTCTTTCAGCTGGCCTCTCTACCTACACTGGCTTTTCTTCCTCTCCAGCCTTCCATGACCGCTTGCTCTGCTCCCCCTTTGCCTCCTGCTGTTGTCTCCATTATCCCTCTCCCTGCAGTCTCTGTTTCCATCCCCTGTGTCTCTATTTCCCTCTGCCCTGTTTCCTTCCATTCTCTACATGCTGTATCTGCCTTTACTCCCTCCTGGCTCATAGAGCTGTTGGGCATTTTATAGAGTTGTTACATCAGCCCAGATTATTACCCCAATTCTGTTCTCACCCTCCACACGTGTGTGTGTGTGCGTGCAGACACTTTTTAGTCTTTGGGGTTTGGGGGGGGGGGTTTTACGTTTTTTGCATGAGAGGGCAAACCTAGAGTCCCAAGTTTGCAAAGACAGATTTCCTTGCCATGGATGGCCTAGCTGTGCAAATTTTGTATGGTCTATATGGCCATGAGTTACACGGAGGTAATTCTTAGATCTTTTCAAGGCAAAATGTGTTTCTTTTTAAATGACTTTTTGGGTGCCATTTTCTTGTGGTTTTCCTACAAGTATCTGGGTCACATAGTCCAGGGCAAGAGGTGCTGCTTTATATGCTCTGGCTGCCTCTTTCCATCCTATACAACATACTGTGAACAGAAGCTGCCTTGAGAGCCCTGAAGTGTAGTTCCTGTAGATGGGCAAGCAATTAGGCTGAGATCCAAGAGCCCAAATGAATTTAGTAGATTGTTTCTTAATGAATCCACTTGTATCTCTTTTAATTACGTCCTTGTGATACATGAATAGACAGAGAACAGAAAAGCACAGCCTGCTCTTTTGTTCACAGCTTGAGCCTACCTTTTGAACCGTGTGTTGATTGCCCCAAGTGGAGATGTGCCAGCAGCTGGGTGAGGTGTCATTGAAAGGAAGTGAATCATGTCCCTAAATCAACAAACGCCTTTGCTTCAGGCCCAGAAAGTTCAGCCCTGGAGCAAGAGGCAAGGATAATAAGCAAGGCTTCCCTGTTAGGGTGCTGCTATTTCTGTCTTTTAATTATGCCAGACAATGGCACAGTAAGTGCTAAATGGACTGCAGGAGAATCAGGAAGCATCCTATGTGTGGGAAATTGTGTTAAATTCTGTTGAGTTTGTTTTCTCAAATTAACAAGCAGAGGGCCCAAACATTTATAGTTGGGGAACAGAAAACTCTCCAGGAATGATTGTACTGATTCCAATTCTTACCTTTCTGAGTTGCTCGCCCCTAACCTGGACTGTGTTCCTTTACTTAAATAACTTCTATGACAAGGGTTGCCAACGTCCAGGTGGTGGATGGAGATCTTCTGGGATCAGTTCACTTGGAGAAAATGGCTGCTTTGGAAGATGGACTCTGTGATATTATACCACGCTGAAGTGCCTCCCCTCCCTAAACCCCACTGTCCTCAGACTCCACCCTCAAAAACTCCAGGTATTTCCCAACCCAGACCTGGCAGCCACTGTAATATGTGAAAATATTTGTGATGTATGCTTTAAATGCTGTATAATAGTCCATTTTTGGCACTGTGCTGGAATTATGTTACCTTGTGTACTTTTACCAGGTATCTCTTGCAGTAGAGCTCTATGCAGAGCTTGTCCAATCTGGGCCTATTGATTTCAGATTGGAGTTGATCTGCATAGGACTGTGCTCTTGGTTATTACAAACTTCTGACGTGGAAACTTGCAGGGCACCTGACAAGGTAGACTAGGCAATGGTGTGCAGTGCTACCCTCATATTTTACCCTGGAGGATATAAGCCCTTTTCATATATCACAGTGAATGCCCATATATCCTGAATGCAAGAGCCAGCTTGGTGTAGTGGTTAAGAGAGGCAGTTTGTAATCTGGGGAACCATGTTCAATTCCCAACTCCTCCGCATGCAGCCAGCTGGATGACCTTGGACCAGTCACAATTTTCTCAGGGCTCTCTCAGCTTCATCTACTTCAGGGGGTGTCTATTGTGGGGAGAGGAGGGGTAGAGAATTATAAGCTGCCTTGAAGGTTGCAAAAACCCAACTGTTCTTCTACAAGAGCCAATGTGTATTCACTTTACACATAAAACTGGAGACCAGTACCCAGATAAATGTACAGTCTGAATCACTTGTTCAGCTGTATAAGCATTGACTATAACTTGAGAATCAAAGCACATATAAAGAAAAGTTAAGTGCACCATGTACATAGAAGGTATATATGTTCACTGTAATTTGTGAACAGGGCTACAGGAGTAGAAATAGGGTTAGGAGGCAGAGGGAAAGGGGAAAGAACTAGAGCTCTGTTCTTCCCCCTTGATAGACATTTTCTGTAGATATACACACTGACTTTCTGCTTCATGTATACTATTTTAACTATCTTCCTGAACAAGCGAGCAAGATGAATCTCAGTTGCTTTAGTTTTTTCACATGCCAGTGCATCCTGACAATGGGAAGAACCATTGTCATTCCCCAGAGAGCACAGTGGAAAGCTGCCCCAATGAATAAGTTCCAGTATCACTGTGATTTATCACTTCAGAACAGAAATGAAAATACACTGAAAAACTCCAGTCTTCATGTGGGGGTCTTAATCTCCAGTAAACATTGTCCTTTGTCATTTCCTCAGCTGCTTAACAATTGTTTGTTCCAATGCTCAGGTTTCTGTTTGGAAGGGTATTATCTGATTTTTCCTGTTGATTGGAATAGAAATGAGGAAGTGGACGTAAACTAGATGGCCATATTTTAGTGTAATCTTGAATGGAGAATCATGATTCACAATATTATGCTAACAAAAGTGTCTATAAATTTCACAACTAAACATGTGAGATGGGATGCTGGATGCAGCATGATCCACCCAAAACCATGCCTTAGAGCCCTATCATAGTATCACAGTATCATAGTAACTGTCTCAGTGACTGTCCTAGTATGACCATAAAGCTGGATAATGCTCCTTGTTTTTGTAATAGCCAGCCTCAGCTAAATGGCTGAAAGTAAATGAAATGCATCACAGTGAGTAGTATAGCTGCTTGACTGGTTAACTTGGATTCAGACCTGGGTTCAAATATTCATGTAACCATTACGTTCATTGACTAACCAATCTCACATGGGTCCCATGGGGTATATATGGGGAAATCTTGACACAGATCTTCTTGGAAGGAGAGTGGGATATAAATATTTATGGTATTTGATTTGCCATTTTTCAGTTCATCTTATATTCATCAGGGTGTGTTTTCCAAATTAAAGGTGACACAAGCTATTTTGGTACCTGAGGTAGAAAAGATGATCTCCATGAAGTTTACTTATATAATAAATAGCTCACAATTTGCTAACTTTTAATGATATTGCTAAATCTGTGACTTCAGGTGGTTTTTCTCGCCTTTCTTAAGGGCAGGGATACTCCCATTCTGAACAGCATAAATACACCTGGAGATTTTTTGTGACTTGGAGTCAGATTAGACAGTACATGAAATGCAAGTTGGGTTCAGGAAACTCTACCCAACCTCCCTCTGATTTAATCTGTGATTCATCACTCACATTTAAAAACGTAGTTTGGTGGGGCCAACTGGACTTTCAAGAGCGGTACAGTGGCAGGAGGGCTTCAGCATTTCCTCCCTTCCACCCCATGGGCTTTCAGTAGAAAAAATGTTGTTGAGAGCTGTGGGCAGGCTGCTTCTCATGTTGTTGGTACCCTGTGTCTGGCCAGGAACCAGCCTGCATTAGCAGTGACAGGATCAGATGGTTCCATGGTGCAAAAAATGCATGAGCTTGCAGGTAGGAAATACTGAAACTGCACCTGCTGCTCTATACACACATACCCCAACTATTTATAAGGTGAGTGGTGGATTACCAATTAAACAGTTAGACTGGGGTTTCCACCCAACGTGCATTTCAGGTATCATCAAATCAGATCCTTACACAGATTTGGCATCAGATTCTCCCATATCAGGTGTTGTTTAGGGATTCCAGCCCCCTTGTGTGACCTGGGGATCCTCTGGAATTATAGCTCATCCCCAGACTAAAGACATCAGCTCCCCTGGAGAAAATGGCTGCTTTGAAGCATGGACTACATAGCATTATACTTTGCTTAGGTCCCTCCCCACCCCAAATCCTGGCCACTCACAGCTCCACCTCTCAAAGTCTCCAGAGCTGGCAACCCTATAAAAACACACACATACATACTTACACAAACTGATAATACAATGAAAGTCACTTGAAGGGCTTCTGTGCGACTCAGTTCCAAAGCAAACAAATGGATCCAAATGTACATTGACTTTGAGAATTATCAAATAATTCCACTATCTCAAATGTTCATGGAGTTGGCTGAACTTGGTTGAAGTTCATGACTACCTAATTGAATTGATAAACCAAACATGAATAAATACTCTTTGTACCTAATTAAGCTTTACATTTTAGACTTTTTATATTCAATGACAGCTGATTTGTTTTTACTATGTACTTGCACTTTGTGTATTGTCACAACATCAAAAGGTGTGTCATTGTTTATTCCATCACCTTTCTGGATGAGCACTTCAGCTCTTTCTCAAAATGTGTGCCACTAGCCCTTTATGTAGTGCTAGCAGCAGTGGAAAGTAATCGCTGTTATCATTCAAACAACTGAAAAAGGTATTGAATGTTGCCACATCTTGATTTAGTTGTTGCTGCTACCTGTTGATATACATATGTTCAGTTTTTTCCATCTTCTAGAATGCAAAGTTATGTATATCTGCCTATTTCAGAACCATTTATACAATAATAATTTCCTGATTTATTATCTTGTTTTTGAATTAGCCCTAAAGCTCATTGCATCCAGGAATGCAACAGGCACTAGTAGTGCCCCCCCCCCCGAGGGCTCCGCCGCCGCTCTATCTGTGCACGCTGCTGGCAGCTCGGTCGATGCCCCTGCAGCCAGCCGGCCTACTGCACAAGCTGGTGGCCAGGTTGAGTGGTGGGCTGGCCAGGGCGCTGTGGGAATGCCCTCCTCGGTGACCTGGGGGCATGTGGCTGCAAGGCTGCATGTGCGTCTCGCTTCCAACTTCTGGGGGCTGATGCTCCAGGGGTGTGCCCAGTTGGTATTCGTTTTAATGTCCTGGTTGACCTTGAATGAGGAAATTACCTGGGCAGTTGCTATGATTGCTCCTACATGCCCTCTTTAAGGCATTATAGCTCAAATAGCCCATTGGTTTATTGAGGGCTATGGGCAATGAAAAGACCAGGGATCCAGATCAACAAGATACAGGGCAACCCAGTACTCTGTATCATAAAGATATATGGCAGTGCTCATTTGAAAGCATATGTAGTGGTGGGAATGAAATGACACTTTCCCACCTGCTTCTCTGCAATGAAGGTGGTCAGAGGCCTGTTGGGATCTGGCCTGCAGGTGGAGGTGGCCTATTTAGTGACCCATTGGAATAATGTACCAACATAGTTCTATGGTGTTGAATTGACCAGTTATTTGGGACTCTTTCAGCTGTATTTCTTGGCTGGGATTGGGAGGCACTTTGTTGCAGTGGTTCTGATAAGGTTTCCAGATCAGAAATTCCCAGAGTGTTATGGGTAGAGCTTGGGAGGTTGAGGTTTGGGTAAGGGAGGAACCTCTGCAGAGTATAATGCTATGGAGTCCACGCTTAAAGGAGCCATTTTCTCCAGAGAAACGGGTTATCTGTAGATCAGTTGTAATTATAAGAGAACTATAGGTTCTAACTGGAGGCTGGCAACCTAGTAGAGTAGCCAGGTCGGTTGGTCCAGCTGGTGGGGGATGGGGAGGAACTTACTGGGAGCTAGAGAGGAAGAATCAGGAAGTAAACACAACATCCCTGAATCAGCCAGAAGTCAGGAGTGATGCTCTAGTTTGTGGGTAAAATCTCTATGGTAGAATTAGCTTCTTACCATAGAATTCTGCACCCAAACCAGAGTGTTGCCTCCCATCGTCACCAACATCCCTATGTCATTTCCAGGCGATGCAGGGATACATCCTGTTTGTTCTCTCCCTGTGCCTGGTAAATTCCCCTGGTTTCTTAGAGCCTTAAAATTGGGGCATGGGGGGGAACCTCCAAACCAGGGATGTCCTGACCCCAACTGGGAATTGGCACCCATAGGTTTTGTTCCGACCTGAATTCTAGCCTTGGCCCATCTACACTGGCTCCCAGTCAGTTTCTAGGTACTATTCAAGGTGCTGATATTGACCTTTAAAACTCTGGCTTGGCACAAACATACCCGAAGGACTGCCTATTCCCTTTGGAACCTAGCCAACTACTATGGTTATCTTCAGATGCTTCTGCCTTCTGAGAGTAGGTGGGTGACAACTCAGGAAAGAGCCTTAAAGAAATTCACACTGTCCCCCTTCTGTTGTCATCTTCCGCCAGTGGGTGAGGACATTTCTTTTGTCTGCCATTCCCTCAATGATCCCTTCCCCCTTCCTTTCCTGTGTTTTGTTGATTTTTAAAGTGTTTCTGTATGTATGTTTAGCTGTGTTTGAATTGAGCTGTAATGTGTTTTTATTTTTATTGGTTTTAAAGTTGTGTTTTTGTATGTAATGTTAGCTGTATTAGTGGTCCTGAAGAAGGCAGAAAGACTGAGCATAAATTGTGTCAATAAACAATAATAATAATGTGTAGGAGCAGGGCAATGGAAACTCTAATAGTATAAAGTGAATTTAGTCTGCAATAAAACCAGGAGCATTCAATGCAGTTTTACTGTGTGTGAGAATTTAACATGGCAGCCTGTAGTTATTGCACTGTTGTGGCTGCTGCCTCATTAATCCTCTGCTAAGTTAATGGGCCAAAGTAGTTGTCTGGTATTTCCATGCTAATTGTTAGGGGGGAAATCCCCTAATAACTCTGCTCAAGTACTGTGAGAGGTGGAAAAGGTGACCCCTCCTAGCTCCAGGGAGGAGCGGGCATATGTGTTGGTGGAGGATAACCAGTCTTGGGGTGTGGAAGAGAGAGGGAGAATCAGACAGAGACTGCTGTGAGCTAATCCTACACCCCATGATGTATCAGCTTCTCTCTATGAAAATCTTATGTAAAGTGACAGATGTGCCTTGTACCAGTGTGCCTTTGTTGTCATCTAAAAATAAAACAAATATTGCAAAAGCATCGTAAGGTTCTGATGTGTCCTCATCCAAATGGAATTAACCATTCAAGGTAGCACAGCTTATAAAAATGGGGAGCACTTAACAAAGGCACTAACTCTTCTCTTTGTGCTCATGTGCCGTTCAAAGATACAATGGCTCCGTCTCTTGTTTTCTTCGGTAACCGGCAATTTTTTGCTGAATTTCAGTTTCATCAGCCTATGGTTTTTCTCTCTATATTACCAAATTTTGTTCTATTTACTCTAGATACATTTTGTACTCCTCTTCAGCCGACAAGGGAAATTAAGACTTCAGAAGTGGTTTATTACACTGCCTGACAAAGAAAAGAAAAAGATCACCCGAGAAATTGTACAGATTATTCTGGCTCGCAATCCCAAAATGAGCAGTTTTGTGGACTGGAAAGATCTCAAGCTTGTTTACAAAAGGTGTGAGTAGTTTTATAAGTCAGCTGTTCCCACAAATTGTATCTGTTCCAGTGAGGTTTCCGAGAAGAAAAGATTATACACTTATAAAAGAGTGGCTGTGCTCTAGACTAGCGATCCCCAACCTGTGGGCTGCGGACCACATGTGGTCCTTCGACTAATTGGAGGTGGGCCCCGAAGGATGCCTTCTCCCCCCCCCCCCCGGCCCTTTACTTCATCCCCCCCCCGGCCCTATACAACACACCTCGGGTGTCATTGTCTCCCATCACTCCCAGATGGGACTATCTTGTTGTAGAGAAACAAGCTCAGGGTTCCCATTGATTTGTCATTGTCATGAGTTAAAATTTCCATGAAAATAAAATGTTCCTTATGTTCATCGCTGTGGCGTGTCTGTATCTTATTTTGAAGGGATGTTTAAACATTACCGTAGCGATCAGAGACCGTTAGGGCAGTGGTTGAGAGTAGATGAGTGAACTACCCCCCCCCCATCGGGCCTCAGTAAAAGGCGTTGAGTGGTCCCCGGTGATAAAAAGGTTGGGGACCACTGCTCTAGACCAGGGGTAGTCAACCTGTGGTCCTCCAGATATCCATGGACTACAATCCCCATGAGCCCCTGCCAGCAAATGCTGGCAGGAGCTTATGGGAATTGTAGTCCATGGACATCTGGAGGACCACAGGTTGACTACCCCTGGTCTAGACCTTGTAAATACAAGTCGGCTTGATTAAAAATTAGACTATAGATTTGTCTGCTTTGGCTGGCTGAACTCCTAATCAAGATGAAATCAGCTCTACTCAGCAATCTCAAAATGTTGTCAGGAGTTACAGACATTGTGTTGAATGTAGGGTTGCCAGGTCCTCTCTGCCTACCAGTGAGGGATGGGGAAGGGTTGCCAGCTCTGCATTGGGAAACTCCTGAAGATTTGGGGGTAGGGATGACCTGAGGATCCCCCAATTTTACAGCTCATCTCCAGGTAACAGAAATCAGTTCCCCTGGAGAAGATGGCTGCTTGCAGGATGGACTCCATAGTATTATATTCTACTGAGGTGTCTCCCTGCCCCCAGATCCCGCCTACTTCTTGCTCTGCAGGTATTTCCAAACCCAATATGAGGGTGGAGCCTGGGGAGGACAGGGACCTCAGTGAGGTACAATGCTATAGAGTCCACCCTCCAAAGTACCAATTTTCTGCAGGAGAACTGATCTCTAGTCTGGAGATGAGCAGTAATTCTGGGGAATCTTCAGGTCCTCCCTAGAGCGTGGAATCCCTAACTGAATGAAGTCTGTACCTGCTAAATCTTACATATTTAAAGGCAGCCAGTGATGAGCATCAAGTATTAGGTAGTTGTTCAAGAATTAGCTTGGCATACATCAAACGTATCTAAATATTTAGAATACCTTGCAAAGAAATGTAAGGGTTTTTGAGTCCCCTTTCAAATGAAAATCAAGTTCCCATTTAAATTAGACTTGCCATGAAGCACTTAAGTCCCTTTGATTGCTAGTAGACTTTCTCTGAGTGGCACCTAGTAGATTCCATTTCTTCTTCTAGTAGCCTGGATGCTTTCACAGTTTTTGTAAATTGGAAATAAAGTACCAAAATGTTCCACATTCTGAAGCCAGCTTTCTGATGAATATGGCTGAAGGATGAGTGTGAAGATATCCAGCAAAGATCAGGTACAGACAATAGTTTTTTCAAAGACTTCCAAGTTGCATGATGAAGGAATCATTGCATATGAGTTCATTTTTCTTGTACCACTCAAAAGCCCTTTTAACTAGAGCCTATGGTGGGAACCTCTTGTGGCGCAGAGTGGTAAGGCAGCAGACATGCAGTCTGAAAGCTCTGCCCATGAGGCTGGGAGTTCAGTCCAGCAGCTGGCTCAAGGTTGACTCAGCCTTCCATCCTTCCAAGGTCGGTAAAATGAGAACCCAGCTTGCTGGGGGGTAAACGGTAATGACTGGGGAAGGCACTGGCAAACCACCCCGTATTGAGTCTGCCATGAAAACGCTAGAGGGTGTCACCCCAAGGGTCAGACATGACCTGGTGCTTGCACAGGGGATACCTTTACCTTTATGGTAGGAACATGTTTATTGAATTAATCTATCGCATTTTTATCCCACCCTGCCTGTCAGCACCTCAGGCCAGCATACATGGTTCCTATTTTTCCATTTTTGTCTCAAAATGATCCTGTGATGTACTTTTAAAAAATGTTTATAAGCTACCTTTCAACCCTATAGGAACTCAGGACAGCTTTAGAGAAATTCAAGGCAGGTTTGGTTGAGCATGACTGACCCTGTGCATTTTCAAGGGGATTTGAACCCAGATTTCTTCTTTCTCAATGTGGTCCTGTTGTTGTGTCTTCAAGTTTCTGAAAAGCTATTGTCTGTGTTCCATTTTAAAGTTATACAGATTTTTTTAAAAAATCAGTAGAAAAGAGTTAAGAGTCCAGTAGTATCTTAAAAACTAACCAAATTTGTGGTGACTCACAAATGCTCATACCCTGCCACAAATTTGGTTAGTCTTTAAGGTGCTTCTGGATTTTTACTCTTCTCTACTCCTACAGACTGACTAATACAGCTACCCATCTTAAAAACAAAATCAGTTGAACTCATAATGAGAGTAGAACAAATTCAGACTAGTTTGGAACACAGCTGCAAGAAAGGCTCATGCAGTGATCAAGTAACCTTTTGTTTTTGTCATGCTCATTATTTCTGATTATTGCACTGAATTCGCCATCCATTTTTGTGTATCTGAAATGATGATCGTCCTATTTACAGTAGCACATTTCTGTAAAAGGCCGGAGCTCTAATGAGGGACTCTTCTAGATACTTGAACATTAATTAGCTCATCATATATCAACCCATTGAAACAAGCTGTCATTTTTAGATAATTTATAATATGAATGTGGATGTACAGCCTTAAAGTAATCTTAATATTTTTCATGTTTTCATAACTTAGGTATGCTAGTTTATATTTCTGCTGTGCAACTGAAGGCCAGGATAATGAGCTTCTGACGCTAGAAGTTGTCCATCGTTATGTAGAATTGTTGGACAGATATTTTGGCAATGTAAGTAGAGTATTTTTTTTAAACCCAGTGTTTCTTGTTCCTCTCTGCAGAAGTGACTTGAGGTACATTATAACTTGTTTGGGTTTTTGTTTTGTTTTTTGGACGTTTGAGCCAAGGATAACTTGTTGACTGGTTTTTATATGATGTTCTGTTTCAATTAAAAAACAAACCTCTTTGAACAAGCTAATGAAGGGAAAATAATTTGTGTGGGGATGAGGGGACATCTGCAAGCTAGTGGTCTTGGTATCACCTGTGCTGCTATCACTATTATGTTATACCCTACTTTCATCTTCCCCTGAAATAAGTGAATTTATTCTGGGGTATGTGTGGGAGATTTTTGTCAATTCCCTCTTTCACTGTAGACCTCTATGTGATGTTCAGTGCTCTTCCTGGGGGCACCTGTACCCCAGGGCCAATGCTTGGGGAGGGGTGGGCTGCAATGTAGGAGAAAGGAGGCAGAGCTAACCTTTGCCTCAAAGTTCCACTTGTGGTTGGTTGGAACCTAATTATTAGTGCTAGTTGCCGCCATGTCCTATGGATAGGCATTGTCTTGTGGGTAGGCTCTGCCAACTGTACCTGTAGCAATGATGCATGTCAAGGGGATATGGCAGAAGCATTGGGCAGCCATAGGAAAATCTTCTTCAAGGAATATTCCTGCTTTGTTCTGTTTTTGTTTGTTTATCCGTCCTGTTGTTTGTTAATTCAGTATGCCAAATCATGCATTTGTTCTGTTTTTTTGCTTACTCGTTTAATAACATGGGGATGGAAATAAACCAATGTATGCATATATAGAACTGCAAAATTAGCTCACTAGATATTAAGAAAATGATCTTGGAATGTTCTTAGAATCTGAACATATTTTCAGACTGAAATCTTTTTGTATTTCCTTTATTCACAGTCTGCCACAAGGGTGCATACAGAGAACAGGGTTTTGTCTTGACATGCTGTCCAAATTACTATGCCTGGTGCCATAAAATTATGCTTGAATGCACTTTCGTTTAATCCTCACCAGGTGTGCGAACTGGATATTATCTTCAATTTTGAAAAGGCATACTTTATTCTTGATGAATTTCTAATGGGAGGGGAAATTCAAGAAACTTCAAAAAAATCTGCAGTGAAAGCCATAGAAGATGCAGACATGTTACAAGAGGTAAGGAGAAGGATAAAAGAAGGGTTTGTACAGTGTTTTGCTGTTCTGTTCAAAATTTACAGGTTTGATCTTGTCATTAAAATCAGGAACAAACATCAGATATCAAGAAGGCAGAACTAAGAGACAACACAAAAATTAAAATATCAAGTTTTAAGGCTATTCCACTTATAATCACCCAGTATGAATAATCATGTTATGCTTTCATTTCTTGGCTGTTGATGCCAATTAAGCTACTTTTTCTGAATGTGCATATCTTTGTCTGCCAATGAAACTGGCTCTTTCTTAGCAGAAAAGAGAGGCTGAAATCCTTGCTACCTTGCAGAGGGATCCAATGTATTTTTACACCAAAGTAAAATGTATGCCAGATTTCAAGAAACGTAACAATTTAAATATTGCAAAGTATAAATATCGGGCTGGCTACATTAGAACATCGCAACAAACTCGAAATAAACCAAGGTTAGTTGGTATTGTGCACAACAACCTCTCTCATTCCTCCAAACGTTCTCTTCTTTTTGTGCACAGAGCTCAGTTGAATATTCTTAGTTTCTTCCAGCTCCATTTGCTTTGACATCAGAAGGTGGAGGTCCCGGCAAAGGGGCGTTTCCCCCCCCCCTCTTAAACTAGGATTCAATATTGAGACAGGTTTAGAATTCCAGTTGGGCGGGTGGGACTCTGAATCTGCCAAGGTGCCTGTATTCAGGTATTATGGCTGGATCAAATTGTAAGTGCCTAATTGAGCTCTATGTGGAAGAGGGGAGGAGGCAAAAGAGTGTGCAAGGCAGTGTTTAGGCTTGACATTGCCAAAGTGTTCCATAATGAGAGTTCGTCATGATATGCCGGTAAAGAAGGCAATTACAGTCTTGGGCTATATCAACACCACATCAAAATCACAGGATGTCATAGTCCCACTGTATACCACATTGGTCAAACCCCACCTGGAGTACTGTGTGCAGTTCTGGAGGCCTCATTTCAAAAAGGACGAGGACAAAATTGAGAGGGTTCAAAGGAGAGCGACAAGAACGATCCATGGCCTGGTAACCAAGCCCTGTGAGGAAAGGCTGAAGGACTTGGGAATGTTCAGCCTGGAGAAGAGGAGGTTGAGAGGGGACATGATGGCTGTCTTTTAAAAATTATTATTATTATTATTAGTTTTCTAGCCCGCCGCTCCCCTGAGGCTCACGGCGGGTAATAACATGTAAAACCCCCATAAAACCCCTAGTACATAAAACACCTAAAACAATCCCCAATCACCCGACCCACTTTGAAAGGTTGTTACTTAGAGGAGGGCAGGGAAAGGTTCCTGTTGGCAGCAGAGGATAGGATTTGCAGTAATGGGTTTAAACTACATGTAGAATGATAATGATTAGATATCAGGAAAAAAAATTCACAGCCAGAGTATTTCAGCAGTGGAATTGACTGCCTAAGGAGGTGATGAACTTCCCGTCACTGGCAGACTTCAAGCAGTGGCAGGACAGTTACTTATCATGGATGCTTCAGACTGATCCTGCATTGAGCAGGGGGTGGGTTAGATAGCCTGTATGGCCCCTTCCAACTGCATGATTCTGTCTGAATGCATCCTTAGATATCACACTTCATGGTTCCCATTCCTGTCATGCCTTGGCATTCTGAAAACTGGGCTTGAATTATTTAGAAACAAAAATAACCTAGCTGGTACACAGGAGCGTTCATGAGTTTCTCGCACCATTTGTCGAATATTTGGTTGGGTATTGAGCTTGGTCAATTAGTGCCTAAAAAGTGCTTTGCTACGTTTGCTGATTTGTTTTTGTGCAGCAAAGTGGAAGCATCAATTGCTTGTCTGAGAGCTTTAACATGAGAAATGTGTGCTGGCAAACCTTCCTGTCCGCTAGCAGTACTTTCAGCAACTCCTGTCTGTAATAGGACGAGTCCTTGACTCAGAGGCCTCTAAAGGCATATTTGATTTGTTGTTTAAATCCTTATCCAAGCTGGCCACACCTTGATTGGCCCTCCCTCTCCAGCTCCTGCCCTCCTTCCTGGATGCTAGCCACTTTGCTCTCAGACACCTGAGAGAGTCAGGCAGAGAAACAGAGAGCCCTGCCAAACCACAAACGATCCCTGATTACCTGCTATGGCTCCTGCTGCAAGGGAGAGAGACAGACAGAGACAAGCTGAAAAAGACTCTTGCTTCCCTGTTACTAAGATCCCTGATTATTTCCTATGGCTTCTGCTGAGAGAGATCTGCGCCTGCCGGTGTCCCCTGGGTCCTAGCACCCATTGTGTTCATGGTTGCAATGGGCTTTCTTGCTAGTTACCTTATAAACAGAAAACAACATGGACAAGTAAATACCAGGAATGTTTGTCTGTTTCATCTGGTCATCCATATTTTCTTGATAAAAGATAGGAGCATGTGATCAGTTGAGCAGTGCTTCACCAATAGGACCTATGTAGACATGGCTGCTGGAATAAACCCTCTCCAAAATCTACCTAGCTAGCTATGGAAACTTCTTCATAAGAAGAGCTGTGCAATAGTATATCCAAGTCCAGCATCCTGTTTCACAGTGGCTGGCCAGTGGTCCTTCTGGAGGGCCAACAATGGGGCATAAGGACTGAGAGCTTTACCTAATATTATGTTCTGGCTCTGGGATATGAAAATTTAGTATCTCAGAATGAGTAAGTTCCCCTCAGTCACGGTGGCTAGTTGCCACTGAGAGACCTCTCCTCCGTGAATCTGTCTAATCCCCTTCTATTTTTTATTTATCTATTATTCAATTTATATATTTATTATTCAACTTATTTTCATTAGGAGATGTTGTTTCACAAACCAAAGCTTGGCAAAAGAGCTCCATCTTACAAGCCCTGCAGACCTGTGCCAGCTCTGTCTGGGCCCGTATCTGCTCTGGGAGCTCATTCATCCAGGCAGGGACCAGGACAAAAAATGTCCTGGCCCTGATTGAGGCCAGATGTACTTCCTTATGGCCAGTGATCAACAACTGATAGATATTAGCGGAGCAAAGCACACTCTTGGGGATATAAATAAAGAGGCGGTTTCTCAGATATGTAGGCCTGAACCACAAATGGCCTTTTAGATAAGCACCAAAATCTTAAACTTGATCCAGAATTCAACTGGGAGCCAGTGTAGTTGCTGGAGGACAATCCAGATATAGGCCCTTCAAGATGTTCCTGTGAGGATTCTGACTACTGCATTCTGGACCAGTTGCAGTATCAAGAGGAAGGATAAGGGCAGGCCCACATAGACCAAATTATGCAAATCCAACCTAGAGGTGACCTTTGCATGGATAACTGTGGCTAAGTGCTCCAGGGCCAAGTAGGGCACTAGTCTGGCTTGCCAAAGATGGAAGAACGTCTGCTGCGCTGCTTTCCTGATCTGTGCCTCCATTGATAAAGAAGTGTCAAAGATCACACCCAGATTACTGGCTGAGTCTGCAACCAACAGTAGCACCCCATTCAGACAGAGCAAGTGTACTTGCTTGGTCCCTTCTTCTAAGCTGTCCCTACCAGGTGACAATGCCCACCGTTTATGTTCTGTTAATGATCTTCACTTAAGTGACTCAATTAGCTTCAACCCTTTGAAATTTGATGGAACTTCTAAAATGCTTCTTGGCACTGAATCTTCTCTACCTTTGCCAGTGTGGCATAATAGGAGAGCTGACATGATGTAGTGGTTATAGTGTTGGGATCTAGGAGGTAAACTAGGAGAGCCAGTTTGGTGTAGTTGTTAGAGTGTGGACTTCTAATCTGGCATGCTAGGTTCAATTCTGCACTCCCCCACATGCAACCAGCTGGGTGACCTTGGGCTCGCCACGGCACTGATAGAACTGTTCTGACCGGGCAGTGATATCAGGGCTCTCTCAGCCTCACCCACCCCACAGGGTGTCTGTTGTGGGGAGAGGAATGGGAAGGCGACTGTAAGCTGCTTTGAGCCTCCTTCGGGTAGGGAAAAGCAGCATATAAGAACCAACTCTTCTTCTTCTTCTTCTTTTAAACTGTTTGAATCTCTGCTCTACCATGAAAGCTTTCTGAGTGACCGTGGGTAAGTTGCATATACTCTCAGCCTAACCTAACTCATAAAATCTGTTCCCAAGGGTAAAAATGGAAGAAAAGATGTTGTAAGCCCCTTTAGATCCACATCATGGAGAAAAGCATGATATAAGTATCTCAATAAATTATAAAGACTTCTGTGTGCTTTATTACAATTGATCTAATAGCATGCTTTGTTTTTTGTTGCAGACAATGGAAGAATATATGAGCAAGCCTGCTTTTTAACTGGAACCCTCATAGACAGGAAAAGATGCTGCATAAATGTACATGTGAAAGCTGCTGTTTTTAGGTGCCAGATTACTTGAGAAAAGCAAAAACTTCAAACTCATGCAAGAGTCGAGATGAAGGTCTGGGGCAGTAGGACCTCTATAACAACATGCATGTAATATATTTTATACAGGTTTCTTATAACCTAATCTTTCTGGCTGTCTAGACTGAACGTTTGTCATTAGGGCATTCCTTAGCTACCTGCTTTTTCATTTCAAGAAATTGAAGGATATATTTATATGACTTTTGGGTCAGCTTCTGACAAATTCTGTATAATTTTGTAAAAGAAAAAGCCATTTATTTTGAATCTAATCATTTTTCTGAACTAATAATAATGATTTTGCAAAAAAAATTGAGTCGATGATTTTTTATTTTAAGATAGCTTTGAGGATATTGATACTCCATGTGTTTAATTTACTTTTACCTGGTTTTACCAAGAGCATCTATTGCACTGTGGTCCTAAAAGATACCCACACATAAGCATTAAGTAAGATTGAACTGATAGTTGCATTTCTCAGCCAGTATTTTACATACATTGTGGGGAACTGAGTTTTGTTCCGAAGAACTTTGTTTTTAATTTTCTGCCATGATAAGAAAAGTTACCCCTGCTGAGTTTCTCCTCATCACTTTACTCTTTTTGCAGCCATATGATGGCTGTTTTTATTGTGGCCTCCCAGACAATTGCTTGCATCTTATGCACTTCACCTGGTCTGTAAATATATTCCATATTCCTTTCCTAAAAAGGCTTCCATTTTCCTGGGCACAAGCACAGGACAACAGGTAAGTATTGGAACTGGTGATCTCTAAGTTAAAGAACGCTTTGCATAGTTTTATAACAAAGAGAGGCCTTTTCATAGTTTATTATATCTTGTGGGTCATTCCCCTTTGGCTTGGGGTGCTCTGATCATCATCATCAGCTCACTGGGGTAGCTGCTGTGTGGGCGGGGTCGCACCTAGAGCTCCAGGCGCCCTGGAGCTTCCAGTGCAGAATGTCTTCGTGGCGCGAGCAGTAGGGTGTTCGGGGGGCTGGCTGCTGGGGAGGGCCCCGGCTCGTGAGTGGGTGGGGGGCAGGCATGTGATGGCGGCATGGCCCCGTTGAAGCGGCAGCTGGTGAGCGGGTGGAGCAAGGTGGCAAGGCAGTGGCGCTGGCTGGGAGCCATATGTGTGTGCATGCATGTGTGCAGGGTGGGGTGACAGCGGTCTGGCAGCTACGGAGGGCGAGAGCCTTAGGGGCTGCCCCAATCAGCGCAACCCCTATGGCTCAGGGCCAATCAGGGTGCGGCCAGCTGGCCACACCCTGATTGGCCCTATTCCAACTCAGACACCCTGGACTCACTCCACCCCCATGGCAGTTTAACAAAAATTAAGAGGAACCATGGATAACATATTGATATAGCTATAAAGAATGCAGCAAAATTAAGCCCCCTAGAGGCAAAAAATGGATCTCTCTTCACTCTCTGGGGACACCCCCCCCCCCGCCCAGGTGACATTGTGAATTAGCCAATATGCAAAAACTGGCCTGATGAATCATAAGGATGCTTCAGCAGAGACACAAAGTTCCATGAAAAAGGGGGAAGATGAGAAATCAGTCTGCTCAATACCTTGAGAGCTTAGAGAGAATCCTAAAATGGGAGATCTTGAGGCAGTGGGATGAGCCACAGCCCCCTCTGCCTTCCTCATGCTATTCCAGACAGTCTCTGTCCTTACAGTAGCAACACTAGGAGTAACATTTTGGCTTTCACTGGCAGGAGGGGAGGGGAGGAAGTCCCACTACACTGGCAGAAACCTCTTTTGTCAGTGGAGATGTACTGTGGGAATGAATCTGAGCCACAGTTATGAGTTGTAACACTTGGTTTAAAGCGGTTTCTTAACTTTTAAAAAATGCCACTGCTATAAAGTACCCCACATTTCATTAAACAGAAGGAACATGAAGATAGAGCATACACTAACAGCCCAGACAGGGTTTTGCAACACCTAGGAATTTAGAGAAGGCCCTTTTTCTTGCCACAATAATATGCTTGTGCTAATATTTGCTGCCATGACTTGGATGTGAGATCAAAACTCCTGCATCTTCTGTTGGGTAGTATGCTCATGCTATGTGAGATCCATTTTATAACGCAGCAGATTTCATTGTCATTGGTGTTTCACAAGGTTTCTGAGGTAAGGTCATCATCCCTTGAAGCAACCAAGCCATGTAATCTTTTATTTCAAAAGACCCAGCTTTTTCCAAGAGGAGGAAAGCTGCCTCTGGAGACCCAGGCGATGAAGAATGTTAGCACATTTCCTTGTGTTCAATAGAATGCATGCTGCTTGGCAAAGCTGAAGTTAAAAATACCATCCCATCCATCTGTCTGTTCATTCATTCACCCCATTCATCTATTCTATTACCTGTGAACAAAATAATACAGATCTTATTTTTGGACAGCTAGAAGATGTTGTTGAAAATATCAATGAAAGAATCAAGTTCAGAGTCAACCCAAAAGGGTGTCATTTTCTAACAGAAGAACAACTCGGCTCTACTTTGTTCCTTTGGCTTGCTGTCATGGAAACCTGTGGGCATACAGAATGACTAATGAGGCAGAGGCTAAGAGGAAAATGTGCCTGCTGCTAAACAGACCTGGCAATGTATAGATGACAGAAATACAGCTATTCTGGGGTCCACAGGTTTAATTAATGGATGCAGAGCAGCTCCATATAATAAGATGCCCTATGCCAGAATGCATCTAGACTAGAGCGGTTCAGGTTTCTGCTTCTCACCAAGAGAGTTTTGTTAGGCAAACTGGTTCATCTTGCAGTCATTCTTCAAAAAGCATAAAACGCACCATTGGCCCTATTTTGCTTTATCTCTGAGGACTGGTATGGGTCTATTTTCTTGTTATATATTGATAACAGTCTGAATAGCCCACCTTAGCCCATGTTTGTCAGAACTTGGAAGCAAAGGCCATTGCTCGTACAAAGATGGTAGACCCCCAAGGAAGATGAAGCTGCTGCATGGAGAGAGGCAAAGGCAAGCTGCACATGGATGGGGTTGCCATGAGATGCTTGTGGCTTGAAGGCACCTTCTTCTTCTACATGGTGACATCTGGATTGAGCAAGGGAAATCACTATGAACATAGGCTTCTGTGTAACTACAATATCACATAAAGAGACATGAACTTGGGGAGACTCAGGGTCAAATCCCATTCAGCCATAAAAACTTTCTTGGTGATTTTGGGCCACTCTCAGTCTAACTTAGAGAGAGAGAGAGAGGAGGAGGAGGAGGCGGCTAGGTAGGGGCAGTCAGTTGCCAAGTTTCAATTTCACTGAGAATGTTGAGCAATTGCTTTTGTCCTGAGAGGGATTAGGGGACGCTATTGGCTTGTGTCAAGATGAGAGAGAACTTTTTCTCCTTTTGGTATTTTTATCTTCATGATTTAAAAATAGCTGCGGAATGGCTTTTGACAGCTGGTGGCTATTTGCTCCTGAGCACATCGGAGTGGGGGAGAGAAGGAAACAATATTCCAGTTTTTGAACATAGTCATCAACAGGAAACAAATAGATATTCTGGAACTGGATTCACTTGCTCTCTGAAATTACGGGACCATCAATCAGTGTTCCTACTTGGAGATATATAGTAAGAAGAATAAATCAGCTAAACTTAGGCTGGATTGTTCTCATACAAATTTCTTGTGATGTGCCTTTTTAGAGCTTAAAATACACTCTGGGTAATGCAAACATTTACCACCAAACAGTAAGTGATTCCTTATTCTCATCTGGACCTGCCTTTCCCCTCTGAATTGAGAGGTTTGTGAGAGAAGACTCATGCAGTAACTCTAAGTAATGGCATATTGCAGTTCTCTTTTCGATCCTGGAATAGGCAAAATTGCTACCGTGGATCACTTTACAATCATGTCAGCCGGCCTACTTAACAAGAACAGGCAAACAGGAATGCTGTGAGAGAAAACAATCTGAAATAGCAGAGCTGCCACTAGCCTTGCACAATCAAAGGACAACAGCTACTGTAGGGAAATCAGCATAAGGCCATCTCTGAAGCTGTGTGAATCCACCTATTATCTTTCCGCTTCACCCAAATGGATAAGGTCATTTCAATTTATTTGTAAAATAAATGGAATTTGGGGTCAAGCTGGTGGGTGAGGTATGTGGGTTTAACCCTTTCCCTTATACACTCACATACATAAAAACGAAATACAGGAATGGTGGCTCAATGGGAAGAGTCATTATTTATCATATGGCAGGTATGTCGTATAGCCAGGAAATCCAAGGGTTGTCTGGCAGCCAGGCAGGGGATGTTCGGGGGTGATTTGCCATTGCCTGCCTCTGTGTCATGACCCTAGTGGTCCCTAGAGGTTTTCCACCAAATACTAGGCAGGGCGAACCCTGCTTAGCTTCCAAGATTTGACGAGATCTGGCTTGCCAGGCTATCCAGAAGGTCCTTGGTTTGATCCACTGTGACTCCAGTAAGGTAAGAGGTCTTGGGAAAGGCCTCTCTGTGCCTATCATGGAAGAGAGCTGCTGCCAGTCAGAGTGGACAGAGTTGAGCTAGCTAGATCAGAGGTCTGACTCGGTATAAAGCAGTTCAATATGAGAATCAGGTGCTATAATTTGGGGTAATGTCTGCCAGCTGCACTGCAGAGGGAGGATGTCCTGTCCCTTTAACACTCATGCTAGACATACATGTGATATTAATATTCCTGATCTACCTGGTCCTAAGAGTGGTTGCGGTGCCAACTCTGTCTCCATAGTTACTCTGATAACACAATTCCCTGACTTAACAACACCAGCCATACTATATCAGGCTCGTTCCTCTGTTCATCTTTGAATGTTACATATGCCATCGTGTGTCAGCCCTCTCAACATCAAACAAATAGGGCCCTCCCATTGTGAAAGAACAAATGGACATTAAAAACCTCAACACTCAAAAATCATTGGAAGAACATTTTTCCATTCCATGGCTGATCTAAGAATAATGTACTTTTACTCTACTTTACAACAGGATTTTACTGTGTGAAATGACAAAACCACTTGTGTACAATTGCTAAAGTGCGTTGAAAGTATATTGAAAGTGCATTATTCAGCACTGCTTCAGAACAAAGAAAGATGGATCTGGAAGCGTGGGTGATGAAAAATAGAGCCGGGTGTAATCTGCATATTTGTGACGCCCAACTCCAAAGTGGCCTCACTATATGTATATAATGATCTTGAAACTGTATAGTTTGCTTAGTCATTGAGATGATTGTTTGCTTGTTCTTGTTTGTGTGTTTGCAATGGCCTTTGGCAACACATAATGAATTTAACTGACTATATATGAATTCACATAATGAATTTAACTGACTCTTAATCTGAACTCCACGTTAAAGCTGGCGTATAAAGTAGGGTAGTCAACTAGATCAAAGGCCACTGAGAGGTCCAACAGTATCAACAAGGAAGACTGTCCCCTGCCCAACTTTAAAAATCATCCACCAGTGCAAGTAAAGCAGTCTTGGTGCTAAACCCAGGCTGAAACCAGATTGAAATGGATCAAGGGAAGATGTGTCCTCCAGGAAAACTTGGAGCTACTCTATCACTTTTCCTAGAAAAGGTAAACTGGAGACTGGCCTGTCCTTGGCCAACTCATCCCACATCAATGACAATTTTTTTGAGCAGAGGTCTAATAACTGCCTCTTTCAAAGGCCTAGGTAGAGCTCCCTCAACCAGGAAGGAGTTGATGACCTTTGCAAGTGGCTCCAGTACTATTTCCAAGTAAGATTTTACAATGGGCATGGGTATAGAGCACAAGTGGAAGCCCTCACTCAAAGAAACCTGTCAGCATCCAAAGGCAGAATCTGTCTGAAAATATCCACAACAAAAGGACAAGCAGACACTTCTGGCACCACAGGTACTGGATCTGCCCTCAGCTTGGCCTCAAGTTGGAATGGATGAGAGAGATTTTGTCAGCAAAGAACCTTCCAGAAATAGCTGGGGGCCAAATTTTCATCATTTGCAGGGTTGGACTTAGATATTATGGACCACATTGACCAATTGAGTTGGATTAGATTCTACTGACCATAGTTTAGTGGCCTCTGCGACATGCTCTGTTGTATCCATCCTGAGTTTTCTGTGAACATCTCTCTAATTATCTTCCAGTTTGCTTTGTTGCCCAGCTCCCCGGTAAACTAAGGACCTGGTGAGCCTCACAGAGCATGGTAGAGGGCACCAAATACCAAGCAGCCCATCATGGGTGCATTCCAGGTTGCTACAAGAGCCTCCACAAAGTCATTGGGGAAACTCTCAAAATATCCCATCCATTAATCTCTGAGGGTGAACCATCTGACTGGGTTTGCTACCCCTCCAGATGATGAAATGGTTTCTGTAATGAAGATATGGGCCACGTAATTTGGAAGCTGGTGTCCAGTATTTTGAAAAACTACATAGAAACACCCTCTTGAATACTCCACATTTTTCTCAGGAGTGACAATGCAATACCATGCAACTTTATTCAGAGAGCTTAAACTGGAGTCATTATGCACAGGATCACACTGAATGTTGCCTAATTTCCTATGGTACTGAGTCGTGTTCCCTGCCAACTCTGGCTCATGCTTAAAGATTGGTCTTATACTGAGTCTGTCCATTGATCTAAGCAGCCCAGTACTGTCCAGTCTGACTGGCAGCAGCTCTCCCATGGTTAACTGACTCACTCTTAATCTTTGCTACAACCTGTTATCAGATCATCTCAATTGGAGAGGTCAGAGATTTGAATCTGGGGCCTTTTCTGGGCCAAAAAACTGCCCTACATTGAGTTATGACCCATCTTCAAGTTTAAAACACAGATTGCTAATCAAACTCTTCCAGGACTCTGCAGAGGCAGAGGAGGCCGAAAGAACCCTTTGCAGCTTTCTACTGAAACTCTAGCTTGGACATCTTTCCAACTGCAACCAGCTATCTGATCCAGGCATTCATAGCAGGGAAGGTGGCCAATTAGTCCCCATGTGGCTGAGAAAAATTTCCCCTTAAAGGAACCACCTCTCACTGCAGCAGCTGAAATGTCCAGGGTCATGTTTTCTGCTTCTTCCAGACAGCATTTTTTTTCTAATGAAGGACTGTATAATTTATTTGCATCTGGAAGACATTTTTCGGTTTGACTCTGTCTCGCCTGACACTTGCTGGAACAACTTCTGCCTGAAGTACATTAACAGCCTCCCTCCATCCTCCTAGCAGGATTCATTTCTTAGTTGAAATTGATGAAGTGAATGTCAAAATCTTACCCAAGTCTTCTAAATGCCAGTGTTATCTTGTCTTCAGTGGGTGATCAAACGCTATAGAGCCTCATACTCAGAATGCTTGAGCCAGCGTGGACCCCCATGGCAAAAAAAAAGAAAAAAGAAAATGACTCTGCAAAGGGGGGGAAACATCAAGGATAACAACCCTTGTTGATATCTGTTTGTATATGTTAGAGAATTGGGATTTATTTTACTGCCTATGATGGATTAATGGTCTGCGTTAGTATATAGCAGTTTAATGTGTTCGAGTGACGAGAATTTGAATGGTTCCAGAGCACAAGTGAATAATGTAAACAGACTAACTAAGGCAAGGTGTACTATAACAAAATTAGCGTTCAATAGCACCTTTAAGACCAACAAAGATTTATTCAAGGAGTCTGAGGAAGAGTGCTTGCACTTGAAAGCTCATGTCTTGAATAAATATTTGTTGTTCTTAAAAGTGCTATTGGACTCTAAATTTGTTGTGCTACTTCAGACCAACACAGCTACCCACTTGAATATAAACAATACAGAATGTGAATTAAAAGGCATTGGGCAATGCAGCAAAAGCAGATGATTACTACAATAATCATAGCAGTGGTCAGATGTACAAATTAGACTTACAGAGTTTGGCCAACATGAATATTACTGGAAATAGACCTGTCTTGTGAACTTATGAAGGGGGAGTTAACAATTCTAGGAGACAAATAAGCAATGCAAGAGACCGTAATGAGCAAGATACACCACCTATGTATATGAAGAGAGTATCTGGCAAGAAATCAGACAGAGGCAGTTATAAAATTCAACATAAAGGAATTTTATTGAAAACAAATAAAAATGGTCCCTAGCAACATCCATAACAATTTAATCTAGATCAGCCATACAGAGGAAAATAAAAGGATGATTGGGTATAAAGGAGGAATAATTTGGGTCAGGTGGAATTTATATTTACCATTCAACATGACAAGGGGGAGGAGTTCCAAAAGAACACAGCAAGCTGGGTTTTGCATAATGTAGAGCCAAATATGAGAACAGAAATTACTTGTCTCTGCTCTCTTTTTATAACAGATTTGTACCTTGGGGGCTAGGGACGGGGCATGGAAGTCCTAAAATAAAGCCTTGATATGATCCAGAAAGCAATATCAAAAAAACGGAGGTTCATTTATGGGCAAACCAGATACGATAAACAATAGTAGGCCATTAGAAGTAACTCCAGAACTAGTGAAAGACCTTGGGTGAGTCTTTGGTAGTGGACTATATCTGCATTCTGGTTGGGAGGGAGAGTCCAGGTGCAGAGGACCCTCTGTGTATGGGATTTTGATATGCCTGTAATTAAGGACAGGAGGAAGCTGCTAGAAAGATAACTTCACCAGGAAGAAACAAAAAACAATACAGGATAGTTAATTAGATCTGCTACTGGTCTCCTTCTTTTGTTCCAGTTGTGTTCAGGTTGGGAAGAACATCCCACTCAGCCCTCGTTGCTCAGATACTTGTGACCCAGGAGATCTCTTGCTGGAAACCTGGCTTCACATAGAGCCTGCCAGTTGACCTATTTCTGTCATGCAAAGTGTTATGGATAGCCCTGTGTTGGCCTGACCTGTGTTGCTTATAGTGAACCAGAAATAGAAATGGAGGGGTGCAGCCACTTTCCCTCCTTGAACAGCAAAGGGCATACCTGGGGTGTAATCCCAAAACCATTTTCAAAATTTAACATCTGTCTTTAAAGGATCTTTCCAGTGCTTATCATATATACATCACATTACATTCTGAAAGAGTACTGTCTACTCAGACCAGCAATACCAATGGTCCTTTCAAATCAAAGCCCACACAAAGTTTGCTAGGGCTACGGTATCTAAATGAGAATCTCTCATACACCCCAGGCCAGCAGTTAAGATATGGAGAGGCATGGAGACCAAAGCCACGCCTCCCATGTACTTGATATGCTGAGGTACAATGTCTCTGTACACAGAGGCTCCATTTAGACATTACAGCAATTAGTTACTGAAGGACTTATTCTGTGTACGTATGTCTAATTTACTTTTAAAGTCATGTAGTGGTCATCATGTAGCAGTGAGTTCCACAAGATAATGCACTGTGTGAAGAAGTACTTTTGCCTGTCTTGAATCTACCAAGCATAACCGATTTTGGGTTTCACTGTGTATATTATGAGGAAGCTTTTTATGTTTATTTTTTTCTGTGTCATGTATCATTTTATAATTCTCTTTCATGTCCACTCCTACTTATCCCCCCCCCACACACACACACACACAACTGAAAAGCCTCCGCCATTTTAGCTCCTCAGACTGACATCCATTTGGGTGTTGCGCTGCCTTTTTTCAGTATTCCTGCAAAGAGAAGGAAGCTGATAAATCTAGTTTCATGCACTGCAGTTTTCATGAAGCTGAAAACAAACAAGATTGCCTTTAAACTAGCGTTCCTTCTCTTTTCCAGCACTACACTGTTTCATGTCTGAAAAAGGTAAGGGGGAAAGCTTTCTACTTGAGAATCATTGCCAGAGGGAACTGAAACCTAGGTTTTATTGCTTCATGGGGCCTGAACAGAGCATATATACTTTTGATTTCACATAACTGGAGACTGGGGATAAAATATCACAGATCTAGGGCAAAATAATTTCTCACAAAGGGCAGGCCTCAGTCTTTCTTTCTTTCTTTCTTTCTTTCTTTCTTTCTTTCTTTCTTTCTTTCTTTCTTTCTTTCTTTCTTTCTTTCTTTCTACAACCCCCATCTTGTCTTAAAATTTAATTTCAACTTTAACAAGTTGAAACATGTGCTCTTCCTGCTGCTGCTCTTTTGGTTAGTGAGAAAAATATTTAATGGCTGCCATTGCAATTTTCTTCTGGCTGACTTTTGGGGGAAACTCAGAAATGACATCATGTTGCTCTGGGAATTGCCAAAAACTCAGTGGCTTTATGGCATGTTTGAAGTCCCAAAGGGGGTTCTTTCCCCATCCATTAGTTCCTTAGTTGGCATGGCTAAAGCAGGATATTATCATCTGAAGCATATAAAAGTAACTGATGGATGCTCAGTACTTTCTAGAAGGGGGTAAACATCTACTTACTCTGACCTGGATGACCCAGGCAAGCCCAATCTGATCAACTAAGTAGGCGGTTAGTATTTGGATGAGTAACCTCCAAATTCCAGGGTCACTGTGCAGATGAAGGCATGGCTAACCGCTTCTATTAGTCTCCTGCCTTGAAAACCCTTTGGGGTCACCATAAGTCACCTGTGACTTGACGGCTCTTTACGTGCACAGTAATATCTACTTACAAGAACTGAACAAATGAAGAAATATAAATATGACATAACTGCAGTCTCTCTCCCGACACTGTAAATACACTCAAAATATGGCAATAAGATAAATCATTGGAGCTGAAGTTGCATACATTTGTAGCCATAACTTCATGGAGGTACCACTGAAATATTTTTCAGGCTTCAAGGCACCAGGAAGTGATGTCTGATGGCTACACCTCCTTGCCACTCCCCCCGAAAGTGAAAGGCACCTTGGCAGGCAAAGGTTTAAATGTCTGGGGGGCATCCCAGTTCTATCCCTTACAGGCCAATCATTGGCTACTTTGAGAGGGCATGGGTCAACCTGCCCAAATAAGGGTAGAATTTTGTTTTGTTTTTTAAATTAAAAACCCTTTTCCTTCCCTCTTTACTTGGCAGGCACAGGGTGGAAGGGTTCTCCTCAGCCACCATTTTGAAAAACCCCGTTGCCATGATACCATTGAGGGGTCTTCACAGTACTGTGGTTGGGAAACCCTATGGTAGAAGAACAGTTTCCTGACAGTCTCTGGCTTTCTTCCATCTAACAACCCATTATGGGATTTCCTTTTCCTCATCCCAAATGTTTCTGCTCATTATCATTTGAACAAAGTATTCCTCTTTATTTCTAAACTAATCTTTCCCCAGCAAATGCTGGTATTTTTCCAGATGCTTCAAGCAGGTTCCTTTACTAAGAGCATCTGGAATTTTTCACTGGGTATGTGACATTCAGCTGTCTCTCAGCGATACCAAAATCTACATATCAATTGCTTTGCTTCTGTGGAAAATCTGGTTTCACAACAGCCAGTCCTACCTGGAGAGGCAGCTTTCAGCTAACCTTTGAACATAAACAGAAGGTGGATTAGACATTTTCCACCAAAGCAGTGAATTTTACAAAGGTTACCTGCAGGGTGAGAAGTCATTTTATCACATAAGGTATTAGCTTTTGTTTGGGAAAATAGGCACCTGGGAATGTAAGACATAAACTTCAAAAGCCTTTTAGAGAAGATGGTTTAAGCTCCACTGTCTTTTGCACTCTATTATTATGCTGTCAATTACATTTATTGTCACAATAGGTTTCTGAAGGGGATGTTTAATGGTCATAATTTGAACAAAGTTATTTGAAATCTCCTTTGAATGTCATAGTATTATCTTCAGAATACAACACATTTGATAGCAATAAATACATTATGAAGCTGAAACAAATTTAAATCAGCATTTACTCTGTTTTAACGCGTGTTTTGTTATATTATTTGAGACATTATAGCATTATCGTCATTTTAGCTCACAGTAATACATTGATTAAGAGCCTCTTTTGGTGCAGAGCGGTAAGCAGCAGAAATGCTGTCTGAAGCAACGTCCATAAGGTTGGGAGTTCAATCCCAGCAGCCGGCTCAAGGTTGACTCAGCCTTCCATCCTTCTGAGGTTGGTAAAATGAGAACCCAGCTTGCTGGGTGGTAAAACGGTAATGACTGGGGAAGGCACTGGCAAACCACCCTGTATTGAGTCTGCCATGAAAACGCTGGAGGGCGTCACCCCAAGGGTCAGACATGACTTGGTGCTTGCACAGGGGATACCTTTACCTTTAATACATTGATTAGTAATAAAAAGTCAGGTTTTAAAAACAATCATGATGAACTATCTTTGGGCATGAAAGGGAATAGATTTTCCCTCTGTTTTTGTTTTCAAAGGGGGAGGGGTGCAATTTGAGGCTCGAAGAAAATTACCTGAGAAATCTGTGTGGAGGGAGAAAGCCTGTGTGGAGGGAGAAACACTCAACAGTCTCTGTAGTGTTTTTCCCACCCTCACACCTGCCCTCCTCTCTCCATTTCCAGATCAAGTATTTGTTTTTAAATGGTGTGGTCCGTGTTGCTGCAAGACCACAAAGCTACATGCCCTCCATAAGAATGAAACGTTCTCCTTGTTGTGCTCATTAATTTTGTGACTCAGCAGCCAAAACAGATTCCTGTGTGTGTTTTCTGGTGGTGGGGTATGAACGGGGAAAGAGGGGGAGGGGCGTGTGATGAAGCTGCCCTCTCCCTATTAGCTTGGCATCCATGCTCTGTGTTTTGAATTGTTACTGTGAACACACAATCAGGGTTCAGTTACCATGGCCAGTTTATCAAGAATGTACCCAAAAATAGAGACTATTATGAGAATCCCGTAAAGAGATCTATGGGGGAACATTTCATTGTTGTGGCATGATCCCACGGCAATATGGAAATGTTAGGGTTTTTTAAAAAAATGTTTTAGTGTTGTGGCATAATCCCCCTATAGCATCGCGGAAGTACACTTTTTTTTCTAAATTAATTTTAGGGCTCAGCGGGGAAGGATGGGATTGGTGGCATGCGGTGATTGACAAGCCAAGGAGCGGGGGGGGGGGATTGGAGGGAGAGAAGTGTGGCTTGTTCTTCCTTGCTGCCTTGTTGGGAGGCAAAAGGCCATGACAAGGCAGCAAAATAACACAGGGATAACACAGAATAACTCCTGTAAGGAAGTTTGCAAACACATGGCTTCCAAATGCGCATTTGCAGGCAGGAGGCGGCACAAGTTTTCTGCCTCCCTGCGGAATCAGTCTAAGTCTCTTACTTGGATAGCCCTACAGAGTCACCACCACAAGTTGGCCATGGCTTGGCCACATTTTATACACATGCACCCTTTCAGTGGACCTTGCAAACATCATGGGGGATGCAGGGAGGATCTGCAACAAGAAGGTCAAGCTGCAGACAATTGTCTCCACATTGCCACAGTGGGAAGCACTGCCCGAAAGCAGAAAAGGACAGGTTTCCAAACCGGTGCCTGCATGCTGCTGAATTGTAAAAAGCACATTCAGAAGACATCTGACCTCCTCATTCTTTCTAGATCCTCCATTAAGAATTTGGCCCTGCTGCTTTCTTTTATTTGTTTAATTCATTTGTACCCCACTTCCCCCCCCCATGGGAATCTAAAGTGGCTAACATCGTTTTTGTCTTCTCCATTTTATCCACACAATGACCCCATGAAATAGGTTAGGCTGAGAGTATGACTGGCCCAAGGTCACTCTGCAGTTTTCCATGGCATAAGTGGGGAATTGAACCTTGGCCCTTCTGGATACTAGCCCATTGCTCTAGACCAGTGGTCCCCAACCCCTGGTCCAGGGACTGGTACCAGTCCGTTGATCAGTCGGTACCGGGCCACGGCTCCTCCTCCTTGTCCTCCTCCCCGGCTGCTGCCTCGGGGATTGCCCTGCCATTCTGCCACCAGCTCACCTTTGGTGCTCTCCAGTGGCCGCCATGGCTGGGGCTCCCCCTCAGCATGCACTGTGCAGCTGCTGCTGGCAGCGCCCCCCAGCGGGGGGCGGGAGGTCAGGGGTACAGGCGGGAAAGCAAGCAGAGCAGGGGCTCAGGCGGCAGTGGCAACATCCCTCAGCAAAAGACTACTCTCACCCCCCCCCCACAGCCTCAGTAAAATTGTCAAGCGTTGACTGGTCTCCAGTGATAAAAAAGGTTGGGGACCACTGTTCTATACCACTATACCTCACCGGCTCTCATTTTCTTGGCTACTTAGTTGACAGACTAGTAGGCATCTCGATTTCCTGTGACCTTTTCTGTGATTGTGGACTCTGCAGGTGTTTGTACTTTCTGTGCATCCAACTGCTGCCTCTTCTCCTACTATCTGAAGCTATGACTGTTTCTGATTCAGACTTTCTGATGCAGTAATTTTCCATCAGTTTCCCAAGCCTACCTGGCCAAGGCTACTTGCTTGCTTAGGAGGAAGCAGAGGTTCTTAGGTGTCAGTGCTTCTTTTAAAACCTCTGCTTTTCTTTTCAGAAGCTTGACGTCATGTGCTGATGAGTCATGGCTTTTAACAGAACTGCAAGCAGGGGCTGTAGGCTTTGTTTGCAGCATCTGCTCTGTTAGTCATTCACAAAAAGAAAGTTCATAAGAAGCTCAAGGGAAATGCTTGTGTGAAGAAGTAATTAAATTTCTATTTCCATTGTAAGAGCTTATTTGTTTTAGGTACAGAGCTGAATATAGACAAGGAGGTGATAGAGACCTCTCTCTCCACACCTTTATAAATAATCCCCATGCATTGATTCAATAACTTAGATTTAATGAAAGCCATTGTCACATCCAGAACTATTGGTCCATACATTTGATTCAACCTTGGCGGAACAAAAGTAGCTTTTAGGCCAGGTTATAATTAGCATAGGCCCGTCCAATCCAGTGACAAAAGTGCTGGCTGTAGTGGAATGGATAACACAGTTTGATACATTTGGATGCAGCATGAAGTTATACCTCTAAGCAAGCAGCTGTAAATGTTCCTCAATAGAAATAAAGAGAACACAAACTGGGGAAATTGGAGGTTGCTTGACTAAAGTGGGACTGCTGATTGAAAGAGATTCTGCAAAAGCCAGTATCGGACAATGAGAGGAGATTTGGTGTACAATAAAGACCTCGCTGGGTATAACACAAAGAACAAGGTCCATGCTCCTCAGACACTTTCTGATGACTGAAGGGCTCTTTTTTTTTTTTAAAGGGGAGGTGATCCACTGATCACCCCAAACAAATTTAGGGGGGGTTGGTTCTGTGGCCTAGTGGGAGGAGGGAAGCAATGCAAATCATCACCCTTTCTGAAGGAAACCAGAAGGGAAAGTGCATAGAGCAGGACTGCAAGCGACAGGACAAACCATGGTACTCAAGCCTGAGTTGGAAGACTCAAGGGTAATCTTTGTTACAGTGAAAATTTAGTCCAATGGCACCTTTAAGACCAACAAAGATTTATTCAAGATGTGAGCTTTTGAGTGCAGGCACTCGTCCTCAGACAAAATGGAACAAGGATTATGAGAGTACAGATATAAGGCAAAAAGTACATTCGTGGCAAATGTACTGTGTCATAATATCCATATTATGCACTATGGTAATTCTTTGCTAAAACGGCTAAATTAGTTAGTAGCAAAGATGAGTTAGATGCAGGTGAGTTAGATGCAGGACAGAAATATGGTAGACACTGGAACCGACCCAATGGAGGCAGAGTTGTCAAGGTAGCACATTGGAATCCATAGTGACACTGCCAACATGGAATGGCATGCCAAATTGGCCTGAGTTGATCTGGGCACAATGATGCATGACACAGCAAAGGAAGAAATCAACACAATGTCCTCAATTCTGGACAGGACTGTGGCATGGGTGGTAGGAATTCTAAAACTACCAAACTCCTGAAATCTCTGGAGAAGGTGATCCATAACTGGCATTGCACTGGTACATCTCCAAGGTGTAAGGATGTGACAGATGTGTTCCAGGTTAGGAAGGGTCAGGGGGACATGCATAGCTCCAGGCAACTCTTGGTACAGCTATTGAAATGTTGTCGGGAGAGGAGAGAAGTGTTGAACAATAAACAAGGGGATTGTCTCCTGACATTATCCAACATATTTTACTGGACTGCACTGTTTATTGTCCAGCGAAAGCATGTTATATCTCTTATTCCCAAATGGAGAAATCATTCAAAAGACCTGATCTGCCAATTTTTATTGAGTGATAAAGATAAGGATGTTGATGTCACTTTTATTGTGGCTGAATTTCTGTCTTAAGTATTTAAATTCAAACTGATAGATGTATTTTCACTAACTCTGCTCATCTTGTTCCTAACCTGCTTTATGAAAAAAAAATGTATTGTGTGTGTGTGTGTGTGAGAGAGAGAGAGACAAGGGGAGTGACACTTAAAAAGCAAAGGGAGGAAATACCCAGGAAATGGAAGAAAACAGAATGGATGCATGTTGAATCTTCATGGAAGCAGCACAACAGCATGACAGCCGACACCACTGTGGTCCCCAAAGGACTCTGCTCTGCTGTATAAACTATATACATACATTGTTTTTAGGGATGCCAGCCTTCAGCCGGGGAACTGGGGATCCCCCGGAATTATAGCAACAGGCAACAGAGGTCAGTTCTCCTGAAGAACATGGTTGCTCAAAAGGTAGATTGTATGGCATTATACCCCACTAAAATCCCTCTCCTCCCCAAACCTGCCCTCTTGCAGGCTCCACTCTCAAAATATCAAGGTTTTTCCCAACCCAGAGTTGGCAAGCCCAATTGTTTTCAGAAAGGGATCATGATTTTGTGGAGTCACATGTGGAGAGCCAAAGAAATGAAATGCTTTTTAAAATTATGAAACACAAACACAAACTTTTGTGTTTAGATTTTTTAACACCCCACCCCAATCCCTCTACAAATGTTCTTTGACTTAAACAGAGGAGTAGCAGTCATTTAAGGGCTCTCCAGCAGACCTCAGGATCAGCCCCTAAGAGCCAGATAATATTTCAGTCTCCAAAAGTCTCCTTCATTGGGTATTTCCTTCAGCAATGAGACAATTAGTGTCAGTTTATCTAATTGCCTGGTGGTTTACTCAGTCTGGCCCTGCAATTTTAAGCATTTCCAAAGGAATCCATTTGGAATTCTTAAGGTCTACTTTGCTTTAAAAAGAAACTTGTGGGATGAAGTGATAACTGAATACAGGCAACCAATCCCAATGGTGTCATTTGAAGCTGAAAGAGAATAAAACGTAGCTAGGATAATGAGGGGTACGGTCATGACTATATGCTATTTTGTTGTTGTTATGTGCGAAGTCGTGTCCGACCCATCGCGACCCCATGGACAATGATCCTCCAGGCCTTCCTGTCCTCTACCATTCCCGTATATGCTATAGAGAGATGTAATTCTTGCTTGGAAGAGATTCAAAATAATTTTCTGTTCTGCAAAATGTGTATAGAAGCTGCAGGGTGTATCCCACATTCTGTGTGATGCATTCATTTCTTTTTAAAAAAAATCTATTCTACCTGCAAGTTCAGGAAGATTTTCTTGTAAGTGCTTACTGAGTGATTCACATACTGTGCACTCAGCAGGAGCCTCATTTCTCCCCCCTGCCCCAAAATCCATAGAAAGAATGCTCTAAGATGTACAAGCTGGAGCTCTGTCTTTCTTCTGCACATTGTCAAACACTTCTCAAACTTTCAGAGGCTTTAGCTAGCCCAGATCATCATATACAAGTTCAGTTCAGGAGCTGAATGCAGGATAGGCCGAAGCCAGACATTACCTGTCACGTGTCTTTTTCTCTGACATTTTGTCCGAGGAGTTCAAAGCAGTAAACTTTTCTTTATTACTTATATATTTACGTATTTATTACTTTTTTAGTTCAATATTTCTCCAGGAAGCTCAGGGTATGTACATGGTTCTTTTCCATTTTCCTCTCACAGCAGCCCCGTGAGCTAGGACAGACTGGGAGAGTGATGCCTCAAAGGCCACCAAGTGGCCTTCATGCCAGAGTGGAAATTATAAAGAACTCAGAAGAAAAAAGGAAATCACAAGGCACATAGTAGTCTTCTCTATGTTTATAGATGAAAAGGTTATAACATAAAGTCTAAATCAGGGGTAGTCAAACTGCAGCCCTCCAGATGTCCATGGACTACAATTCCCAGAAGCCCCTGCCAGCGAATGCTGGCAGGGCCTCCTGGGAATTGTAGTCCATGTTCATCTGGAGGGCCGCAGTTTGACTACCCCTGGTCTAAATGGTCAAACATATGATCAAACATAAAGAGTCAACCAAAACGGGATCCTAGGTTAAGTGACCCGCTTTCTGTTTTATCTTCGTCAGTGGTTGCTCTTCCAATATACTGTCACAGTAGTAGTCATAGTATCACATTGGCAAAATGCTCATAATCGTCTGGGGATTTCATGAAGTGCCAAAGAGTGGAAATTATAACATGAATTTTCCAAAGTCCACCCTAAAGCATCATTTATAAGTAGCAGAGGTATACTGGGGCACAGTGGCGGGTTTTTGTGTGCCACATCCTCCTTAATTATGGCACAGCTCTAGAAAGCAAGCAAGCAAGCAAGCAAGCAAGCAAGCAAGCAAGCAAGCAAGCAAGCAAGCAAGCAAGCAAGAAAGAAAGAAAGAAAGAAAGAAAGAAAGAAAGAAAGAAAGAAAGAAAGAAAGAAAGAAAGAAAGAAAGAAAGAAAGCTTTATGTTCTGTGATCTCTATGGTCTTTGCTCCATGGTATTCTGCTGGTCAAGACTCGGGAAGAGACAAGATCAGGATCTGATCAGGATTCTGGTTTCTTTGTGTATCATAATGGAACCTCAGGAAGACTCTACAGGTTTCACAGTAAACTGATTCCAGCTGCTTTTGGACAGGTTTATTTAAACAGGTTTATTTACATATATATTGTATGCCGCCATGAGTCTCTGGAAAGTGGCGGGATATAAGTCTAAATAATAATAATAATAATAATAATAATAATAATAATAATAATAATAAAATATGCAACTTGGAACTAAAAACCCTTATTACAACTCTAGCAACCACATTAGGGATGCAAGGCTCTCTTCACCAACTATGGTACTATATCCCACTAAGGTCCTCCTCTTTTCTGAACTCCAGGATCCTCTCCTAAAACCTCCAGAACCCAGAAGTGGCAAACCTAGATCTTGCTCCATGTTGTAAAACTCTTTGCTGCTTTGCAATTCCTCTTTCCTTAGTATTATGCACTGTAATAAAGAAATCCCTCAACTTTTGAACTGTTAAACATCAGCTTTCTTCTGAATCCACAAGTGCACACTTAATTTGCATAAAATTCATGCCTGCCTCAGTGGAGAGAATAAGTAGACCGTGTATGGAGGTCCAGTATAATGTGTAATAGTACTGTGGAACCTCCTAAAGCAGGGGTAGTCAACCTGTAGCAAACACTGGCAAGGGCTCATGGGAATTGTAGTCCATGAACATCTGGACGACCACAGGTTGACTAACCCTGTCCTAAAGGACTGCTTGCCCCCACATGAAGCAGTCTGGCAACTTCCGCCTCCTTTGGAGATTGCATCCCCAGCATCAGAAGTCAGGTGTGTCAGCGTCCATGGAACCATGTGAGTTAGGAAAGTAGGCAGGGGGGAAAACTGTGGGGCACAGGGGAAGAATGAGAGGGAACTGCTACAGGAAGAGATTCAGCAAAGAAGATAAGAGAGTGAGTTCAGGAAACAGAAGCAGAGTTGCTCAATAAGGCTTTTCCTTCTCAATCCTGCCTGGCTGTCACTGAATACCTACCCCACTTGAAACGTGGTGGCAGCAGTTAAACAGCAAGGAGCCCTAATGAGAAAACGGAAGTGTAGCAGAATGACGGTGCTGCTTCTTCTGTCTTTTGATCAGCTTGACAACCAGAAATCCAGAAACTCGGGCCTGCAAGTATAGACATGCACATGCCCACTGGTGCTAATTGTGCATATATGACGACAGTCTTCAGATTAATGACGTCTCTCCTGTTTAGAATCTCTCACGTCCGTTGCTTTAGTGAAAACTAAATAGATTCATGACCTTTCCATGAGTGTTCTTTTCCTTTGCAATCCTTTCCTGAAATTCGTTTAACTGTTCAAACGGCAGAATGACAAGGAGTCTTAGTTTAAGCTTGCCAATCGTGCTATCATTGAATTTCGTGAGCCTGATGAAGCATTGGTCATACCCATTTGACTAAACTTCCCCACCCACCCATATCTACCATGAAGTGATGTGCAGCCTTGAGAAATAACTAGATCCCCCCCCCCCAGCACTTGTAATGACATTCAATTCCCCTCCCCTGAAACTCTATTACTACAAGTGACTGGGGAGGGGAAGCAAGCACCCTTACAACTGGGCATCAGGTAGCAGCAACACTGCACATTGAGTAGCGTTTCCAACAGCCTGGAGGGAAAATAATGTCCTTCCATTTTTATAGAACCTTAACAGGGGATTTTACTTGCCTTCATGCCATGAAAAACTTCACCACTTCTGTGCATTAAGGCTCTATTAAAGGGATAAGACTTATTTGCCTCCAGATTGGTGGGTGCCCTACTTGGTTCTTCTCTCAGGGTCCCCAAGCTGCATGGGGACTCCTTCTATGGCGCTGAAGTGGTTGCACAAATTCCATAACTGTGTGGGAACTGGAGATGTGAAACAAAAATACCTTTAGACCAGAAATATTTCAGGACAGAGAACTGCAGCATGTTAGCAAGAATCAGTGGGGAAAGGAAACCAGGCTGACAAAGAGCATGGTGGCAATCAAAATGGACACTGGCCAGAATGTTGCATGGTTGAGGGAGGTGGTGTGGGATCAGGGATCATGGCGACAGCTATGCCATGGGATTGCCAAGAATTGAACATGACTGAATGGCTGATAACCACGACCACCACCACCAAATCACTTATCTCATAGGTAGGGTTGCCAGCTCTGGGTTGGGAAATACCTAGAGATTTGTGGGGTAGAGCGTGGGGAGGACAGGGACCTCAGCAGGGTACAAAGTCATAGGATCCACCTTCCAAAGCAGCCATGTTCTCCAGAGGAACTAATCTGGGACTCCTGAAAATCAATTGTAATAGTAGGCGATTCCCAGGTGGTGCCTGGGAGTTGGCAACCCTACTCATAGGGTAACACTTATGCTTGCCCCAAGTGATTGATCAGTGACATCGGTGCATGTATGAAAGTCATGGGTGTCAAAGATGACATGTTGGATGGCAGTGGAAAACATTGAAAAGAAGGAGGGAAAAAGGATGATCAGTCAGAGGATGAAAGATGGCCAAGGGAGATGAAATGGACACCTGGGCAGGTCAACAGAGGTTGTAAGTAGGAATCAGGGTCACTGCAAGAGGGGAGGAAGAGGCCAGTGAGGAGAGGATGGAGTCCCTGCTTGTTATTTTCTAATGTTAACTTCCTTAATACATTGCTTAAAAAAAACAACCTTAAACAGCTAAAAAAGGTATAATGTGTCACTTCATCAAATGCCTGTGTCATTTTTTACATATTGAAACATCATATCTGTCAAGACACCCCCATCAGAGGAGAACCTACCATTGACTGATAAACAATTTGCTTGAAACTTGCTTGATGGTTCTGCTCAAGTGCTTTCCTGCTAAATAGGAGTTCAGCTGCTAAATTACAAGTCTCCACACAACAACCATAAGAATAGAGGAAGTATAGGAATGATTTTTGTCATGATTATTCATTGTTACTTACATACATCTTACTGGTAGAATACGAGACAGCCCAATGCCAGCAAAACAAAACAAAGCCACTAGCACCCTAAAGATTAACAAAGTTTATCCCAGTCTTTAATATCCATGGGACTTTAGTTTTATGGTTCTGCAATACACTAACTGGGCTACTTCTCCAGAATTATGCTAGCATGCATAGGTCTTAAATGGGAACGAGTCAGAAAGTCAGATGTGGGAGACCATGGCTTGAATGTCCATTTGGTCATGAAGCTCACTAGGTGTCTCTGGAGCAAGTTCTCTGTCTCTCTCTTTGTGTTAGTTTAACCTTCCTCACAGAGTTGTTTTAATGATGAAATGGGGGTGTAATTTCTATGGATGCAGCTCTGAGGTCCTTGGAAGAAAGCATGGAGAAAAACATGGTATTTCTCATCATGCATTCTTAGAGTCAAAGCTCTCGTTGGTGGGTTGTCATACAATTTATGGTTACAACAATGAAATGAAAAACCTGTCCCATGGCTTGTGACAACTGAAATATTTTAAACAAGAAAAGAGTTTCCCAAAAGTACAAATATTGTTCTTCTCTTTATTTGTAAGGACCAGGTTTTTCATCTCGTATTCTTCCTGCAAACCATCCCTTTCATTTCTGTTTGTCCTTGTTACATACAATTTATGGTAGCAGGCATCATTCCCACTCTGAAAAAGAAGAATATTCAATTCTGTATTTATATCCACCGAGAAATCTGTGCTTCTAATTCACCATCTTAGGTTTGACACAGTTCAGCTTTACAACTCAAGGTTGTGTAATTTCCCCTATTGTTTATAGGCTGCTGTACTGCATTTACAAAAAGCAAACAGGGTGGGAAAGATTCAAGAGCATAACTAAAGGAAAGAACTATTCACGCCAACTCCCAGATGAACCAATCAGTCCAGAAGCATGTGCAGGCATACCCAAGGAATGTGAACAGGCACAGCAGTGCACAGAATGTGTGCCACTGGGAAGCATGCATGTGCTCCCACCGCAGCCCCATCAACTGCAGAATTCAGTAGCCCCTCCCTCTGCATTTCTCTAGTTCTGAATTTCCTCAGAAAACACATGACCTCTCTTCTTGGGCCAGAAATCTTCCTAATTTGATGTCAAGGGTCTGATGCGGGTCTCCCCAAATCTGGAGGCAGCTCCAGGGCATAGCAATGGCCTCACCCGAGATTCATCGTGAAATGAAAATTAAGTGCTGCATTCTATGAACAATTCACTGCTTTGATCAGTTGCAAGAACCTATTTCGCTCTCTCTATGCTGTGCGGGGGAGGGGAATTGGGTTCTTTTGTATTCATCTGCCCTCACATATTTTCCCCAGCATACTTCAGAATGTAGGAGCCTTTATTTTTGCATGCCGGCTTTTGCATTCAGCATATCTGCACACAAAAACTTCACGGTGCTCATGGGAAGAGATTTTTTTTGTTTGTTTGTAGCAAAGCGAGACTTGCTTTTCACTCCCCCTGATATTAAGACATGAATGCTGCTCTTGAAATTGACAGTGATGTGCCCACAATATGAAATTAACTTCAATGAATGGCTGATTTCATTTCAGCTTGGTTTAATTAGCAAGAGTCACAGCATGTCACCCAGCTCGGCATCTGAACATCTCCAGCCTAAATTGCTCTCAAAGATGAATTAAAATATATTGCCAGGTAGAGCTGTTTTGTTATGCTATCAGTGATAATCTGGAGGAGGAGGAAGGGGTGCACAAAGCAGAAAATATTCCTCCCAAATTCATGGAAGATCCTGATGGAGTCTAGGAAAAAGTAACGGAAGGAAAGTTGTGCTTACTGCAGGAAAGGCTGACTAAAACATCCCCTCAACTTATGGAAGGTCACTGGATTTCTACCCAGTCAGAGACTGTGTGTGTAAGAAATCATGCAGTACTGGAGAAGTTGATTCTCTTCTGCCTCCTGCTCTTATCTTTTTGAGGCCCATTGTTCATGGTTCACCTTTATTTGCTGACTAGAAAGATAGCCCGCTGTAGGAGGGATACAGCGGGTGCTAGGAACTCACATGTCGGGGTGTCCCACGGCGACGGCTCTCTGCGGCAGCTCCGTGTGGCGGCGGCTGTCTGCGGCGGCAGGGAGGCCCCGGCAGCGGCGACAGGGAGGGCTGCGGCGGCGGCACAGAGGCCCCGGCAGCCGCGCTCTGCGCGACTGGCAGGGGCTCTGTCTGGCGGCGTCCTGACGTGGCGAGAGGCGCTTCGCGTCTCTCGCTGCATCAGGCCACTGGGGAGGGAGCCCCCGGCAGCCACGCGGAGCGCGGCTGCCGGGGGCTCCCGCGGGCGTCGGCTGCGTCAGGGCGCCGGGGAGGGAGCCCCCGGCAGCCGCGCAGAGCGCGGATGCCGGGGGCTCCCTCAGGTAGTGGCCTGACGCGGCGAGAGGCACGAAGCGCCTCTCGCCGCATCAGGCCAGGAGCAACTGTGAGCCGCGCTGCGCGCGGCTCGCAGTTGCTGGGGCTGGGAATCAGAGGGACCAATCGGCAGGCACTTCGCGCCTGCTGATTGGTCCCTCCGATAGTCTGTGCAGAGGAAGGGTCCAATCCGGACCCTTCCTTATCACAGACACATCCCGCCCCAGAAACCCTTAACGAATTATTTAATCCACTGCGCCCGCAGCGCCGCGGGCGGTGTTCAGATGTTCCAAAACAGACTAGGAGAAAGGTGAATGATAGGATTGGGGTTGGAACAGGATGGGAAATATTCCACTTCTTCTGTTGTATATCCATTATAGTAGCCTAGGAGCCAAGCCTGTTGCATTCAGGAATACAACGGGTACTAGACTGAAATGGGTATAATGCTATGGAAACCCCCCTCCATTTTCTCCAGAGGGATTTGCCTTCTAAGTCTGGAGATAAGTGATAATCCCAGGAGATCTCCAGATCCCACTATTCCCAAATCGCCAGGGAGCTCCCAACCCAGTACTGACAACTCTAGTTTCAAATATTGTACTGTGAAATGCTCAGCAGAATGACCTTCATCAACATCTTTGGCTGTAGTTCCCTGAAGGTCAGGGAACACACACAGAGTGCATCTGGAAGGATACTTTCCTGGGAGAAAGCCACCCTGAGGAGACCTTCTCACAGACTGATCATGAAAACATTCAGCTATTTTACAGCCTGTTAAAATTGCTCATGAGATGCTTGGGACTCAGGCGACTGAGTCTTATACAATCTTCTCTTGTATCCCTAGCAAATCCTCTTAGTCTGTTCCCAGTGAGACTGGAGGGGTTGTTTTGATCGTCTCTGTCAGGGAAAGCTGCTTCCTGCCAATGAGCTTCCCCCACCTTGCACACTGCCAAGCGCTGGCAGCAGCTCCGTGGATGGCCTTCTCAGTCTGCAAAGCTGTTTGTGTTGCTCAGGCAAAAGCTGACGAAGAACACAGGGGCTGCCTGCTGTGTTGTCATGGGAAGTGCCACGATTGCCTTCTGGTGGGGGCAGCAGTCAGCCAGCCTACCAAAGGGGAGGGTCACAGAACTGTCTTCCAAAGGGAACATATGGTTGTAAACTACACGGTGGCCATGTTTGGAAAGATGGAGTAAGCAGTCAACGGTATTGCTATTGAACAGAGATGACTCCAGCATATTACTATCCTGAGCAATGGGGTAAAGGAGGATTCCAGTTGGTGAATCCACTGGCCATCAGATAGGGCTGGTTTGGCTCACCCAGTTCAGCGGAGGTGCTACTTGGAATTGGCCTGGATGGTGCGGCATTTTCCCCACAATTATGTATAATCTCAGAGGGAGAAGGAAACTTCAGTAAGTCTGCTCAAAACATTATTTGGAAGAGACAATTTGGCTTTTTCAGTGCTGACAGCCAGTTGGGATTTGGCTGCTGAAGTGATTGGCACTTGGCTCCTCTAGCAAAAGAAGCAACCAAAACAACCAGGCAGGTGCAAACAGCACTTTCCCCAAAGGACAAGGGTAGGAGAAGGGCCTGTAGATGCTTTTGGCAACTGTGGCCATTGCAAGCAATGAGGGGCGTGTCTCCTGACTGATTCCTCCATCACAGGCAAACATATGAGGCAGGAGTATGATTAGTTGATTAGTTTGAAAAGGTAGAGATGATTTCAAAGTACAGAAAGGGAGAATTGTATGCTGTTGATTTGAAGAAACCATTTATCTTTTTTGATTTCAGTTTTTTAAAAATAATAACAAAGAGATGCACCATGAGTGAATTTAGCAACCTGGAGTTTACAAGGCCCTTATATTCTAATCAAGTACTGCTAGTATCCTAACAGTCATAAAGCATTGTTTTCTTACAGATGCAAAACATAGTCTTTATTTTGGGACTCTTCAGATGGCAGGCCTCAGAATGAAGCACAATATTGGATGCACCTCCAGTATTTCCCATGATAGCTTTCATTCCCCCATCTTTCAGGCACAGCATGTCTGTGCCCTATTATACAGGTGAAAGTTTTATTTTCTGCGTTCTGTACACTATTGGCACACACTGTTTTTCCAGTGATGGAAATATAATCAAACTGCTTGTGTGAGAAGAGTTTCAAAGACAACAGAAGATTTATCAGTATAACTGCTTGAGTGCTTGTTTGCTGATTAATGTTCAATAGCATTTTAATGTTCAATAGCATTTGACTATGGGAAGCAAGCAAACACAAGAGTCTATATCCTCCTACAGCAGGGGTAGTCAACCTGTAGTCCTCCAGATGTTCATGGACTACAATTCCAATGAGCCCCAGAGCTCATGGGAATTGTAGTCCATGAACATCTGGAAGACCACAGGTTGACTACCCTTGCCCTATAGAATTGCTCCAGCTGCATGTTCCTCCAGATGTGTTCAACAACTGACCTACAAGAAAAAAGGAAGTCCTTCTTTCTTCAAAGCATTTGGACTTGAAATGGTTACAGAAATTCTGTTTCACTGCATTTGAAGAAGGGTGAACATAAAATCTTATACGTAAAAATATTGGGGGGTTTTTTTGAGGAGGAGGCAGGCAATGACAAACCACCTCTGAGCATCTCTTGCCTTGAAAAGTCTACAGGGTCACCATAAGTCTGCTGGGACTTGATGGCACTTTGCACACCCACAGCTATAGAATTCAAGTCATTTTTTGCTTCTTGCCATCCTAGAGCTCTTTGTACCTAAAGTACATGGAAAGAACATACTATTGGTATTTTTTCTTCTTTCAGTATCATTATTAAGTACGTGTGCTGCAAATCTGAGAAGCCACTATAAAGAATTTCTGACTGTTATGTATAAGAAAATGATAATATATTCTTCTCAAATTGTATGCACTGCACTACAATTCTGGACCAGTTTCCAACAGATATATTTTAGGACTGTGGATTCTTTCAATTATCACTGTTACCCATTTTTCACAGAGCTGTTTGAAGAACAACATGAAGATCTTGCCATCTCAACCAATCAATGGCACACATGAGAAGTTATTGCTGAGACACATAAGAAGTTATTGCTAGTCTTGTAGATGAACTACCTATGATTCCCCCTCCCCTTTGTGACTGATTATTTTAATTTGAGAAGTCAGCCAAGGCATACTTATGGCCAATAGACTGACTCAGATTGTAGTGCCTGTGGAAGGCACTTCTACTTGTGAAAGGTGGAGGGTCCCTCATTTCTGCTAAGTCACACTTTCCATCGTAATCTTTCTGGTTTCCAGTAGGAGCTTTTGGGGAGTGGGGTGCAAAAGCAGTGACAAGAATAGGAAATGGAGAAGATCCATTGCATGAGTAGGGGCATACATGTGATCCTCCACTACCAAACCATTGTGAACAACACTGTGGTGAATAAAGTTGTATCCAGTTTTGCCTGAGTGGATTCTCCTGGTTTCTTTGGCATTTAATTTATTTCCTTGTTTCTTCAGAAACTTTTCTCCTTGTAGACACTCCTAAGGACTTATATAGGCTAAATATTACTTTGCATAATAAAATATTATGTCAGTCCATGATGTGATAGTACATCCAGTCATCCCCACAGCCGTAAAAACATCATAGAAACAAACAGTGCCAAATCCAGAGCTGTCTACCAAAGAGAACATATTGTTGTAAACTACAAGGTGGTCATGCTTAGAAAGATACTTAATTGGCATAAGTGGTATCTTGTTATCTAAATACGTGGCATGAGGGGTATCTTTGGTGGTATTATGTTCAATACTGTAGTGAAAAGAAGTTACTAGGCTGACAGTTTGTAGATCTTCGTATGCAGTTATTTTCCTCCTCAAGAGACGGAATATGTCAAATCTATCAATCACATTTTTATCCTGTCCTTTCTCCAAGGAATCCAGGGTGGTGTGCCTGGTTCTCCCCCTCTCCATCTTCTCCACAAAACAACATGGAAAGGTTGGCTAAGTTGAGAGAAATTGGCTTACTCAAGATTACTCAGTGAGCTTCACAGCTGAGGTGGAATTTTGCCCAGTTCCATTATTCCACAACACTGTCTTCACTGGCAGTCTTCAAGCAAAGGCTGGATACACACTTTTCTTGGATGCTTTAGGATGCTTAGGGCTGATCTTGCATTGAGCAGGGGGTTGGACTAGATGGCCTGTATGGCCCCTTCCAACTCTATGATTCTATGATTCTAACATCCTGGAATTTAGCAGGGCCTGCTATTAAGACACTTGTTGGCTAGGTAGTTGCTCAAGTGTGGGGTGATGCTGAAGTGTGGGATTTTAATTCAGTCTGATATTTGCAGAAGGGAAAGTAACATTCTACTGAGGATCTGCAGTGATATCCCCCTGAAGAAACTTAATGTGAAATTTGCAGGGGTTTCACATGTATGGAAGATGCTCTCCATACAAGGACCAATTTTTTCCCTATTTTCTTTGTTGACTACTACAATACTAATCAGATACAGGGTCTAGTTCCAAAAGGAATATAAGAGCATAATCTCCCCCCCCCAATGGCTTCATTTAATTAAATTTGCCCATTAGTTCCACAGATTTTGTGTTCAATTTCCAAAGCATTGTTCTGTATTGATTCCTGGATCAAGCAGTTCTCCAAGTGGTGTTATGCAGGGAGTTTTTATGCTACTTCCCCAAACAATTTTGAAAGTGAAGGCATGTTCACACATTTTTAAACATTTTCTTTAGTGTTCCTGCAATGAGCCCTCTTTCCTGAGCAATATTTGAATTGTTGTCTTTATATCTTTGTATGCATTTTATATCTTTGTATGCATGGTTTTAATGGTGTGGGTGTGTGCTTTGGGGGTTGATTTACAGTATGATTTATCGTGCATGTTTTAATGCTATCTACAATGCTACCTGTCTTCTACCATTCCCTGGAGTCCATTTAAGTTTGCACCAACTGCTTCAGTGACTCCATCCAGCCACCTCATTCTCTGTTGTCCCCTTCTTCTTTTGCTCTCGATCGCTCCCAGCATTAGGCTCTTCTCCAGGGAGTCCTTCCTTCTCATGAGGTGGCCAAAGTATTTGAGTTTCATCTTCAGGATCTGGCCTTCTAAGGAGCAGGCAGGGCTGATCTCGTCTAGGACTGACTGGTTTATGCGTCATAGAAAATGCCATTCTGGACTTCATTCATTACAGTCCTTACAGACTGGCTTTCCAAATCTACAGGGAGGGAGCCATGTCCATCTGCTGTAGCAGAATGAAACTAAAGTCCAGTGGCACCTTAAAGACTAACAACATTCATTTCAATATGAGCTCACATTGAAATGAGTTCCTCCCTTGAGCAGGGGGTGGACTAGATAACTCTGGAGGTACCTTCCAACTCTATGATTCTGTGATTGTATGATTCTATGAAATGAAAAGTCTTTGCAAAAGGAAGCTCACAGAAAACTACTTTTGGTGACACACATCTATAGCTTTTATTGGATCCATCCAAATCAGTATTGGCACAGCATGGGAACAGATCCAACACTAGGTGACATGCCTGCTACCCAATAGCCACACGGCAGCCCATTCGATGGGGGATGAAACTGTGGTGTGGTAAGTCCCAGGATCTATGTGGCTGCTGGTGAGACCAAACCAAGGGTAAAGTGGCCGCAGTCAGGCATTTAAATAGCCAAAGGGGACTCGTGGTGCAACAAGCTGACCCGCCCTTCAGTCAATCCTGTGCCTACAGACCATGAAGACATTATTATTAATATTATTAGATTTATTGTCCACTGCTATCAGCAAAGCCATCTAGCAGCAGGTTACATATGATAAAACCCCACAATATAAGATTAAAAATAAAAAATTGAAATAATCTGGCGGCGAAGTCCCACCCTCCATGCCTCATGGGAGAACTAAGGGGGTGCTGACCATCCAGGCAGATAGGTGAATAAGCTTCCTTGAAGGGGCCCCTCTGATCTTCAGAGCCCTGGTCTCAATCAAAGACCTGGCAGAAGAGCCCCACCTTACAGGCCCCGTAGAACTGTTAATGCTCCTGAAGGGCACTCAGTTCTTCTGGGAGCTCATTCCATCAGTCGGGGCCAGGACCGTAAAGGGCCTGGCCCACACTGAGGCCAGGTGAACCTCCTGAGGACCAGGCACCACCAATAGATTAGTAGCAGCAGAGCACAAAGCTCTGTGTGTGTGGGGGGGGGGGACATAAAGTGACAGGTGGTTCCTCAGATATGAGGGTCCCAGACCATGAAGGACCTTAAAGGTAAGAACCAAGACCTTGAACTTGATCCAGGCCACAACTGACAACCAGTGCAGCTGCCTCAGCACAGGCTAGATATGGGCCCTCCAAGGTATTCCCGTGAGGACCCTAGCAGGTGCATTTTGTGCCAGCTACAATTTCCGGGTCAAGGACAAGGGAAGGCCCATGTACAGTGAGTTACAGAAGTCAGTTCTGGAGGTGACTATCGCATGGAAGTGACCATCACAGGAAGAATGCCTGGCAGGCTACCTTTGTGACCGGCACCTCCATAGAAAGGGAGACATCAAGGATCACTCCCAGATTCCTGGCATAGGGCATGATGTTAAGTTGCGCCCCAGCCAAGATGGGTGAATGCACTTCCTGTCCTGCCGCCTTCCTTCCCAGCCACAGGACCTCCGTCTTGGAAGGGTTGAGTTTCTGGCAACTCTGCTTGAGCCACCCAGTTATGGCTTCCATACATCTGGCAAATAGTTTTGGGAGGGGGGAGGAGTCCGGGCGGCCATCCATGACAAGATAGACTCCACAAGGGAGCTGAAACACGCATGATACCTCTTCCTTCCTGCAACCCTCTGTGTCCAGTTCTGCAGGAAGGAGAGCAGCCACGAAAGCTACAAGACTGCCTCCTTTATCCACAAAGTCCGCATTGAGCTTGAGGCGCGGTTGGGCTTTTGCTTGATTTTGACAGGGGATCAAAGCAGTTGCTGCTCTTCTGGCTAGCTTTAGCACATGTGCACAGTTGCATCAGGGCACTACAGTACAAACTCAACAATTTTAAAAGATCAGAAAGACTCCTATTGATCTATTTCAATTCTTTAAAAAATCAATGCCCACTTTTTCCCTGAATATCTCAGGTCCCAAGGTGGGTAACAACAAGGTAAAACAATGTTATGAAACAAACATTGGAAATGAGAGAGATTTTAAGGGCCATTTCGCACGGCTTCAAAGTAGCACAATGGTTGCTATTTGGAAACGCTACTAATTTGCCATAACCCACGACGTCGTAGACAATCTGCAACAATCCTGAAACCAATCAGCAAAAAGCGCTTCGTTGTGGCGCTTTCAGGGGAATCCAGAAAAGTGGATTCACCCTCCGGATAGCGATACACTCCTGCAACCAATCTGCAACAGTAGCGCTAAAGACCTGTGCGTTACCATTGTTGCTGGTTCTTCAAAGTCCCTCCCCCTGGCTCTCTCCTCCAAACTTCCGGCGAAGCGATCGCCATTTTTTTTTCTCCGAGCGAGCGGGGATAAACGCACCGGCGAGCCTCTTTCTGTTTAGAGGCTTCCCTGGCTTCAGTCCTTCACCTTTAGTCACTAAGCACAAACCACTGAAAAGCCCGTTTGCTGAAATAAAGTCCCTTTATTTTTTACAAATAAATTCAGCCGAAAATCGGGCCCGTGAGAGGGGGGGGGATTTTTTATCACTCGAGGCAGCGTGCAAACGATCATACAATCAAGCGACAGCTCACATTAGGCAGCTGGATGGGTCTCTCCATAGCAACGAATCTACCTAGATTCGTTGCTATGGGTCGTTTTTTTTTTTTTAAACCTTTCTTAAAGGGAAAGGGGCTGTTTGGGAGCATGCTAACGGCTGCCCATTGGCTACTTGACGGCCAGGGGCGGGACAAGCTTGGCAATAGCGCTTCCTTTCTAGCGATTTCTGCCGAGACCGGAAGCCTGTGGGAAACGCTAAAAAACGCAACTGATTCCACTACAAAGGCAGGTATGCATAACGACGAATTCCACTATTTTAAATGGCGATTTTTCATTCCGCAAACAATTTGCAACAAAGATCCCTGTGCGAAAAGGCCCTAAAAATCCCTCTAAAGCTAGTCTAAAAACACCTTCTGTCCCACTCCACTTTTCAGACAGACCCCCAGACTCCCTGAAATAGCTGTTTTGCAGCCTTGCCAGAAAGCCAGGAGGCTCACATCACCCGCCTTGTCCAAGAGGCTGTTCCAGAAGCATCTGTAAACAGTGTTCGCTGTTTATGTAAAAGGCTAAGCCCTTAGTGGGCAGAGAGTGGGCAGGACCAGTCCAGGTGAGGGGGACAATCACCAGGACCCCTCACCAGGATAGACTGGGAATGGCTTCCCCTGGGCCTGCCGAGCGGGTGCGGGCCTACACGGAGGGCCCAGGGGAAGCTGCACCATTGGCCCCTCACCAAGACAGAGAGCATTTCTAGCCAGTTGGGTGAGGACCCAATCGGAAGGCACGAAGCAACTTCTGATTGGGCCCTCACCAGCACAATCCAGAGCTCTGGCCAGAAGCTGCATCGACCGCTGTGAGTAGGCAGTCAATCCGGCCGCTGGGCTTGCTGCCGGGGAAGGGGGTCGGGGAGGGCTTCCCCTGGGCCCGCCGAGCAGGCCCATCACCTTGCACAGGTGGTGAGCCTGCTCGGAGGGCCCAGGTAAAGCCGCACCATGGGCGAGGCAGTGGGGGGCCAGGATGGCTTCCTCTAGTCCTAGTCGAAGGGCCCAGAGGTAGCCACTGAGGCGGAGGAGGCAGTGGCAGGGGGGGCCCTTCAAAGCCCGTTCTTAGGAACGATCTTTGAATCTAGTAAGTCAATAAAGTTGCTCTGGGTTGGGGAATTCATTGGGATCTGGGGGTGCAACTAGGGGAAGGAAGGCTTTGTGGCGGGGGGGGAGAGGCCACAGCAGGTTACAATACTATAGTTTCCACACTCCAAAGCAGTCATTTTCTCCCAGGGAATTAATTACTGTAGTCTGGAGATCAGTTGTAGCTCTGGAAAATCTCCAAAGGCTTGAGGCTGGACGGTTACTGAACATACCTGGGATGGGGGGGGGGGTTTGACAATAGACTCAGCTGGACTTCACAGCTGGTATACACAGGTGGCCTCTAGGTCCTGAAGGTTTTTAAAGGTAAGTACCTTGAACTGGACCTAGAAACTAATAAACAGACAGCCAAGAGACCTCAGAGTAGGAGTGAGGCTGTTCTGCCAGCTAGCCCCAGATAACAAATAGACTGCTGCTTTTTGCACCAGCTGTGTTTTCCAGATTCTCTTCCAGGACAATCCCACATAGGAGCTGTTAGAGTGACCTCTCCTTGTGGTCACAAAGGCACGGATCAGTAGCCAGATCAGGCATGGACAAATAGGGAACCAGTTTCCTAATTAGGACTCATCTACAGCTCAGCCCAAGATGATCATGCAAAAAGATCAAAAGAGCAATAAAACCAGCAATTAAAATATTAGGAATCTTCATCCCCCACTCTGAAGGACTAAAAATAAATGCTATTTCAATCTGAGGAAATGATTGCATTGAGCCATTTCCCCCTCATTCATGCTTGCTGTCTATTTCTCTGTTCCTTACATCTTCTGAACAGCATGACTCAGAATTTCTCATTGTCTTTTTCCTCTTCCCCTTCTCCGGTTTTGGCTTTAAATTCAGATGTCTGACGCAAAGAGGCACTGAAACCATGACAGCTTGATCCAGCCAAGTTCCCAGAGGGAACTTGATCTTTGCTAGCTGGTACGTATTGCTTGCTCATAGCAGTTATGTAAACGAGATATTGATATTTTGATGCATCAGAGTTTGGATGGACATACCACAATTCTACAAAGGAGCTATGTTTAACTTCATAAGGAGGAAGTATAGATGGGAAGGAAAGCACTGAAATACATCCTGGTTATGGAAAGGGACAGGTTTTTCAGTTGGTAGTGGGGTAAATTGCTTTAAGGGTTTAGAAATCAAAATGGCACTTCCAGCCCTAATGCATGCAAGCTCTCCACTTGGACCAAGGTCATGAAGAACTTCCCACATGCACTGGTCCATTTCCATTGGACATCAGTACCTAGGCCATGCTTTCCTATGCCATCACTCACCTATGTGCTAACGTAAATAAATGCATGTGGCATTTAAATAAGACCTGGCACATGTAGAAACCTTAGATAGATAAGGATTATTCTTGTGTGGACTTCTAATCTGGCATGCCGGGTTCGATTCTGCACTCCCCCACATGCAGCCAGCTGGGCGAGATCTTGGGCTCACTACAGCATTGATAAAACTGTTCTGACCGAGCAGTAATATCAGGGCTTTCTCAGTCTCACCCACCTCACAGGGTGTCTGTTGTGGGGAGAGGAAAGGCGACTGTAAGCCACTTTGAGCCTCCTTTGTGTAGAGAAAAGCGGCATATAAGAACCAACTCTTCTTCTTCTTCGTCGTCTTCATCTTCTTCTGGCTATCTTCAGTACAAAACCAGATTTGGACAGGAGAATAGATGTGAAACAAGAAGAATAGGTATAAAAACCGTGTTGGTTACTAGCTCAAGCCAACCTGAAGAACTGTGGTATGCTCAGCTAGCCTGATTGTCTTGTGTACACCTTCCAGACATTCAATATAAATGAATAGCAGTTACTTATTTCTTTGAGAAATACCAAAGTGGCCCTGAATGGTGTGGGGGTAGACTCGATCTCCGGTTACCCAGTTAGGTACCTGTGCAGGCTCTCTAATGTGCAAAGCATCCATTATTTATGCCTCCCCTGGATAGTTAACCTTGGGATCTTATACCCATACGTGCCAGGGTCCCATTTCAGGGCAGCTTTCCTAAAGAATAGGGAGAGATAAAATAAGGGAAATAAATATTGTTCTTATTTAAGAGATAATGGGATAGAGAAAGGAAAATGGGATAGCAAGAAGAGCAAAATGGTTCAATTAACAAGAAGAAGAAGAAGAAGAAGAGTTGGTTCTTATATGCCACTTTCCCCTACCCGAAGGAGGCTCAAAGCGGCTTACAGTCGCCTTCCCATTCCTCTCCCCACAACAAACACCCTGTGGGGTGGGTGAGGCTGAGAGAGCCCTGATATCACTGCTCGGTCAGAACAGTTTTATCAGTGCTGTGGTGAGCCCAAGGTCACCCAGCTGGCTGCATGTGGGGGAGCGCAGAATCGAACCCGGCATGCCAGATTAGAAGTCCGCACTCCTAACCACTACACCAAACTGGCTCTCAAAAGGAGCTGTGGGGCCAAGACAGCAACTGACCCACCCCCGAGGCCCTGGCAGTGGCCGCACCAGACCTGGGGCCTAGGCAGCCACTGTATGAGCAGGAGAGGCCTTAGGTGTGGCTGCCCTGCCCCCAAGGTTTTGGTAGCAGCCATGATGGCCCCAGGGGCCTAGGCAGCTGCTGTGTGATCAGGGAGGCCCTAGATAGCGGCAGAAAGGTAAGCAGAAAGAGGAAGGAAGAGGGGGAAGGGAGTGTACATGTGTTTGCTTGGGGGTTAGGTAGGTAGGTTGGGAAACCAACATGTAAAAGTGGGAATGTGTGGGGGAAAGGGAAGGGTGTGTGTGAGTGAGTGAGAGAGAGAGAGAGAGAGAGAGAGAGAGAGAGAGATAACCAAGGAGGAGGTTGGGAAACAAACAGGTAAGGGGGGAAACAGGTGGGGAAAAGGAAGGGAGTCTCTGTGTGTGTGTGTGTGTGTGTGTGTTTGTGTGTATTTGCTAGGGAGTGAGAGGGATCTGACCAAGTAGTCCCAGAGCAGGTATGTGTCCCACGTACCCTCTGAGTGTCAGGCTGTCAAAAGATTTTTTTTCTATTCTCAGCTGGTTAGATAGTGGCTGACAGTGAGTCCCTCATTCAGATTCTGCCTTGGTCACTAACTCACCAGCTGCCTAGATGCTGTCAGTTCCATCTGCACTATGGAGATAATGGGCCTATTTTATAGAGTTGTAAATGATAAAATGATTTTTGGAATCCTTGAGGCATCGACCAAAATGAGCATTAGTTGATCATCAGTGAGGCAAATAGCATCATTTAATGGGGAACTTCTTCAGTCCTGTTGGAACACTGGAATTTCTACCCTTATGACGTCCTTGTGGACCTGCTTATGACCTCCTCTCTAAATGCTTTTATTGTCCTTTTAGTACAAGAGCCTCAAGAATGGATGCAAATCAGAAAAGAAATCAGAACCTTGTGTTCTGGCACTGAGGTCCAAGGTATAATGTTTGCAAACCAAGATGCCTACTCTTTTACACAGAAAAAAACAACAACCCATGATGTTGAAATTAAGTGGCAGAATATGGGAAGACATGCCGGTGATTTATTGTACAAAAAGCACAAACCACCAACTACTCTGAAAGCATCTGCTCCTGCAATGATCTGTTATAAAAACAAACGAAAATCCCGGGGCTATTTTTCAGAGTAGAATGCAATTTTCAAAGACGGCAATAGTATATATTCTTCAAAAATTCCGCAGCTGCAGTGAATTGCAGCTTATTTTTCACTGTCATTAAAATGACACAGAAACCAATTTGCTTCAGAAGTGATAGAACCCTGTTTTATTTTTAAGTAGCATCAGACTTTGGCAACATCAATTATATAAGCCAGGAAATTGAAGTTAACCCTTCACAAGCTGCCAATTCTACTGTGCTGGCCAATGTACTTTCATAATTTCACTCAGATAAAAATAGTTTATGATATCATAGCACCATCTGGAAACCTTTCCAAAATGGAAGTTCCCTCATAATGGTACCTGTAAACACTGACTGTCTACTCAGCTGTCTCTTTTCTTCTTGCTTAAATTGCAGGCTTGGTGTAAATATATTTCTTTGAATTTATTTCTTCCAGTGGTTAATCTCCTACCTCCAGAAACTCAGCATGGATAACTGAAGAACAAAAAACATTTCCTTAAACAATTTAAAAAAGAAAAAGTAATTTACCACGGAGCCCTAGATATATTTCCCAGTTAACGCAGGTTCCATTCATGTTAGATTAGAAGCCAACTTAAAACACATTTGATTTAAGCCTCACCTGTGGCAATATTTTCAGGCCTGGGTTTGGAAGAGATCTACCAGTATGTGGCATCTCATTCATATATTTATAACCATAGTAAATGTTCTAAAAGTACCTGGTCAGGAGATTTTGAGTTTGATGTTTTAATATTCTAACAAAATGTTCAATGTTAGGCACATTGGGGCAAAGGGAACTGGCCATTAGCACTTCCCATTACACAACATTGGTTTGACACATGTAAGGATTCCATCTCCTGGAATTATAGCTCATCTCCGGACTCTCTATGCATTTCTTCACACCATATATAAACTACAGGCCCTTGCTGGTATTGTAGACTTCCCACTGCTGGCTTCATGTATATCTTGTGGTCATGCAACTGCACACAGGGGGTGGAGGAAGGGTTACGAGTGGACCTTCCTTGGGGACCTCATTATTAAATCACAGACCAATGTTTCTGAAAAGCCATCAAAGTATTGACTTACACTTGAATACTGTAGCTAGAACTGTATTTGTGAGACACTGGAAACAAAATATCTTTCCTAAAGTACAAGAATGGAGGGGGGGGGGTGGAAATCAGGGACATTAATAGATTAATCAGGCTTATCATCTTAAGAACACACCATCAAGTGAGGTACCATAGCAGCTTTTTCATTCAAAAGGCTGGAAGAATTTTCCCAGTGAAGTCTTTCTTATACTTCTGTTTTGGCTCAACTGGCAGTTAAAAGGATTTTTGGTTGCTCTACAGGGATTGATGTATTTTCACCCTTAATAGCTTATTTCTGCAAGCGTACTGTTAAATGATTAAAAACCCATTTCCTTGACATTCTGTCACACTCCAAGAAACTCAGTCTGGACACAGCAGAGCAGCCAGATAAACTAACCTTCCCATATGTGACAAAGGGATCGCTGACTCTTAAGAGATTATACCGCCCAAATCTCTTTGATCTCTAGTGCTGCTGGATTTGGATCTAGCTTGTCTACTGCAACCAAGATGGCTTCCTTCTGAAGTAAACTCCTTCCCCAAGGAAAGAACATAGACTTGCCCCCACCTGCAATGATGACATTTGTACACTGTCTGAACCATGAGTTTGTTTGACCTGTCCACTGTTGTTTTCCTTTTGGGGAACATCCAGCCTTACAAAACCATTATTCCTAACTAGATTCTATGTGGTATTTTCTTCATTTGATCCTTGGATATCCCATATATATGACTCCTGTCCTTCTGCTTTTTCTCATTTAAATGCTAATGCATTTGTAACTGATCCAGGCTGTCATTCATGCCTTTCCAGCTTTAATTGGCCTGAGGATTGGCTTCCCCAAAACCCTGTCCTGGCATTTTGTCTCTCATATGATGTTGATTGGTTCACATCACTAGAGGTGTACAGATGCTCTGCCAAATAATAAATGGTTCCTGAGTCTAAAAGAGACTGGGGGGAATCAATTTCTCCCCCTCCTCCCATATCCAGTCAGCCTTTTCAATTTCAGTTTATTGGATGGGTGGATAAGCAGTAACCCCCTAGGCTATCCTAGGAGTAGAGACCTGTCCATCACAGTCATTTGAGGATTCTAGGCTTTTCAGAACTTCTGTGAGCATTGGTATTTTGAACAAGGGCTTTGTGTGTGTGTGATGGTACCTGAGTATTGAATACCAAACCTTTTTTTCGGGGGGGGGGGGGGTTGGGGGTTCCTCAAAGTCCCGGAGGGAGAGATTAGTGGAAATTGGTGCAAGTTTGTATATGTGTACTGGTATTTTTGTTTGTTTGTAACAAAAAGCACTGCTTAGACCTCACCTAAGTAACGGAGAAAGAAAGCCTGCTGAAGTAATCTTGTTTCTTACTTTTTCCAGTTTTATTAGAATTTGCATTTAATCAGAGCCTTGTCTGACTAGAAATAAACAAGAGTCTTGGGTCCCTTCAAAGACTTACATATTTGTATTCCAACCCCGATTTTTGACACTAACAAGTCTGGTGAGTGTTAGGCTGTGGAGATCTGGGTTCAAATTTCCCCTCAGTCAATATGATCTCACAATAAAATTGCCTCACTTGAGTCAGGCCATGGGTCAATCAATGTCACCCTTCTCTGACTGCCAGAGGCTCCTGGAGTCTCAAACTAATGTTTTTCATGCCATCTACTACATGCCTTTTAACTGGAGGAGTTGAGGTTGAACCAGGGATCTTCCTAATTACAAAACAGATACTCTACCACTGAGTCATCACAGCATCTACCCATGAAGCAAACTGGTTGGACATGGGCCAGTCTCACACTTTCTCAGTGGTTCAAAGAGTTGTTCTGAGGACAAGATGTGTGTGGGGGTGATCTATGATGTTTTAGGACAAAATGGAACAAAGGAGAACCACATGTCCTATTCTAAGCTCCTTGGAGGAAAGGTGGGATATCATGCCATAGACAGATATTCTAGCACATGCTTTTGTTGGACTGAATCCCATTTGAATTTATGTTGGAATAAATATTCATTATTCTTTAAGGTGCCACAAGATTATTCTTTATTGTTGCAACAACAACAAGAACAACAACAAAACCCAAACAATAACATGGGTAATCTTCTCTTAAAAGCCTGCTTAGAGTGTTTTGTTATGTGTTTCCTCGATTAGCAAGATGAATTCTGAAATCTGGCTGATACTAGAAGGAGGCCCTTAGCCTAGTGATCCCCAACCTGTGGGCCGCGAACCACATGTAGTCCTTTGACTAATTGGAGGTGGGCCGTGAAGGACGCCTTCTCTCCCCCCCCCCCCCCCGGCCCTTTACTTCATCCCCCACGGCCCTTTACAACACACTTCGGGTGTCATTGTCTCCCATCACTCCCAGATGGGACTATCTCATTGCAGAGAAACAAGCTCAGGGTTCCCATTGATTTGTCATTGTCATGAGTTAAAATTTCCATGAAAATAAAATGTTCCTTAAGTTCATTGTTGTGGCGTGTCTGTATCTTATTTTGAAGGGATGTTTAAACATTACCATAGCGATCAGAGAGCGTTAGGGCAGTGGTTGAGAGTAGAAGAGTAATCTACCCGCTCCCTCACCGGGCCTCAGTAAAATTGTCAAGCGTTGAGTGGTCCCCGGTGATAAAAATGTTGGGGACCACTGCCTTAGCCTTAAGGACTTTATGACCTATTACTTGTTTTATTTTCAACTGCCCAAAGACTCTGGTAGAAATGGTCCTTGCTGGAAGATTTAAATTTGGGGCTGGCTTGGAGTGCTTAACTGCCATGTAAATAGAATTGCCAGAACACATGAAGCTGCCTTATGCCAAAGCTGATCCTTGGTCTATCAACATCAGCATTGTCTATTCAGGCAGGCAGAGGTCCACATCACCACCTGCCACCTAATCCATTGCTTTAGAGATGCCAGGGATTGAACCTGGGGCCTTCTGCATGCCAGGCTGATGTTCTACAAGTGAGCCACAGCCCTGCCCCTTAAAGGGGAGAAAAGAAGGGTGAATTAGGGGGGAGAGGGTGAAAAACAGTCATCTATTTTGTTTTTACCACTTGCATTGGATTCATTGCTGTTTACTTCTTTGAGTAAAAAATAAAGCATTGCAGTTGGGGACGCAACAGGAAAAGCAGAAATTCTGCCCACCATTTGTGAATGATGCAACTAGTGTCTTTACAGTTCAGAGGGCCATCTCCACCCCCACCCACCCACTCACCTCACTCATCATAACAGTAGACATTGGCTAGGAGATCTAAACTGTAAGTGCAAATCCATTAATGTGAGTTGCTGAGGCATTTGATTACATAGATTTGGCCTTTCAGCATGGAAAACATGTGGGCAGGTATGCAGACAGAATCCATAATGTGTGACAGACTGTTTTGTGTTTACTGGAACAAAATTGGCATAACTATTTCTCTGTAATTGGCACTGTTAAGACAACTTTTCATGTTCTCATAATAACCAGTGACCTGGCCTAACAAGATGAAAAGTTCTATAAAGCTTAGAGGCAATTTATATATACTTAGAAGCAGCAGATTCTATAGCTGCTGTACCACGGTGGTTTGTGATCTCAGATACAAGGTATATGAGCATATCCATATACATGCTGGCCTTATCCATACAATCCTTTGGCTTCAGAGAAAAGATGATGTAAATGTTATACCCATGCATGAAAATGTAGATATGCAGCCCCATGAAGCAGCACAAAATGGCCAACTGTAGCTGGGGGCCCAGAAGATGCCAGAGAGGCCAGGAGAAGTGTTCAGTCACTTCCCAGTCAGGCAGCCTACAGGTCAGTGGGTGGGGCAACAGGTCAGTGGGTGGCAACCTGTAGGAAGGACAATGTGGCCTACGCCAGAGGAGCTGTGCATGCCCATGCTGGAGTTTCAGATCCATCTTGGGTAATTTGGCTATTGTGGCATGAGGAGACCTTAATGGATCATGAGAAAGCAGCTTGGGAAGAACAGGGCTGTGTGCCAGAGCAGCATCAGACTATAAAGACCAGCTGGGAAGAAACAATTAGAGGGATGGAACAATTAAAAACAAAGAGTGGCTGAGCAGGGAGGAAATTGAAAGAGGTGGGAGTGTTAGTGGAAGCAGTGGAGAAAGGACAGCTCTAAACAAGGAAGCACCATAGAGCCTGTGTGTACTTGGGGTATACCAAATAAAGGTGTATACCAAGTAAAGGTGTATAATTGAAGTTTAGTGCCCAGCAGTGAGTTTGTGAATGCAAGTTGAGTGCCATTAACATTCCCCTTTCACTGGGAGGGAGTGTGCCCACATATGTTGAGCGTAGTTAGAAGAATAGTGGCCACATCTATGGACAGGATTTGCCACTAGTAACCAGGCTGCAGTTCTGTGCACACTTACTCAGGAGAGACTCTTAGTGAATGCCATGGGACTTCTTTTCACTTCAACCTTCTGCAAATGGCTTATTGTGGCATCATCAAGGCACTGAGGTGAGTCAAAGATAGGAGTGGAAAGGGGAAGGCAAAAAACAACAGCACAGCAGAGAAGCTGACATGGGAAACAATGATGGGAAGAATAGATTAAAGAAGAAGAGTTCACCAGGAGACTGAAGTCTTCCTTGTAGATCTTTGTGTGTGTATGTGCGTGTGTGAGAGAGAGACAGAGACAGAGACAGAGAGACAGAGATAGAGAGAGCACAGCAGCAGCAAGGCATTAAGATAGCCTGCTGACATAATTATCAAATGATGGGAGAATCAGATGATTTTAGCTGAGGCAAGTCCAGTCCTTGTGGTGGGAGCCTTTCAGAATGGAGCCAGGTGTTTTGTAGTTCTCAGACATCAATGGTGGGGGTTCCAGGATGTACCCAAACCATTTAACAAAAAGGAAATGGGATTTTCCACCTTAAAAATGCATACCATTGCATTTAATTTATTTAAGGCCTTGTCTTGTCCTTTAATGTGGTTGCATCAGGACCACAGCCAGATCTCCTTGCAGATGGGGCTTCCAGAAAATGAATGAAAAACTAGTGATTTCTTGACAGTCAATCAACTTTTATAATCTTGCTGCCAAGCCCAAGTCTATTTATTAGTATCTATGAACACAGTCAACAATGGATGAACACAGCTAATTACCTTCAAAAAGTGCTTACCTATTCATAAAAAAAATCCACCTTCATTTGGGAAATCACAGGTTAAGCAGACCGCCATGTTTACACGTCTGAAGTAGGATGAGCCAGTGGCCCAGGCAGGACAGTGGAGTCATTGGCCCAGCCTGGTATAAACCTGATTTGTGGTTCAAGGAGACCATCTGGATCAATCATGAATGATAATGGGCACAAAGGCTCTTACTTGGGCATTTGGTTCTGTCTGATCCCAAATTGTTGCTAAGGGGGAAAACAACAGGATGGTATATATTTCTTCTGGCCAGACTGAGATATAAAATAGCCTCGGATATAATGCAAAGAGAGGCTTCTATATATATATAAATAAGTTTAGTGTGTTGCCATCTTCACAGTAGACATTCACAGTGTCTTGTGCCTTTTAATTTCATAACATTTATTGGATCAGAAGGTAGATTCGTCTCAGTGTTTGCATTTTATTCTGCAAAAGGTCAAAATTGTCAGGAAAGATGTATTTTGCAATGAGAGGTGAGTACTTTCTACCAAAGAAAAATAGCCACAATGGAAAAGGCAGGAGGCAGAAGGATTTAAATTATTTTAACTTCAGCCATTCCAAGGCAAAGTGCATGTTGTAATGTGATTGGTGTGTCACAGGACTTTCTTACCTCTTGGCTCATTCTGAGGGCAAAGCACTAATGAAAAACTGGGATCCACTGGAGTTTTTCCTTGGGCAGAAGGATTTCTGGCCATGGAAATTTCTCACCACCACCCCTGTGATGGCCTGAAATTCTCACTGAAATCCACTTCCTGTGTTTATGTGCGCGCGTATGTGTGTGTGTGTGTCCTTCTATCTTAGAATATAAAAGGAGGATCATCAAACCACAGATATACAGAAAAGGGCTCTATGGTGTATCTCCAGGAATTACTCTTCCATAGGAACTCACCAGTTTTATTCAGCATTGCTTTTTGAGGGATGTGATTCCAAAGCTTGGACCTACACTGATAAATATAGGCTGGATAGTTGCTTTATACCTGGGCATGGATGTTAGTATTTGTATCTGGGTTTCTCTAAAACAGGAGTAATCAACCTGTGGTCCTCAAGATGTTCATGGACTACAGTACAGGTGCTATATCTTTCCAGCAGCTAATACCAGACTGGCCTAACACCTGTATTTTGTAGCACTTGACTCTTCTGGGTCATCTTAAAGGATTGCCTTGCTGAGAGTGAATTATTGTCAAATATATTTGATATTTTCAAGAAGTTAATAGTTAAAGGTCAGTAAGGAGTGACTTCATGTCAAAACAACACAGTCCCTATTATCAGCCAGTTTCAAGACATTTGAAATATATCTTGAATATAAATGTATAGGGAAGTCGATCTTGTGCAGAAATATCTTCTACTTATGAGATGTAAAGTAGGTTTTCTCTCTATACTCTGATCTATTGTCTATTTGTTAAAAGTTACAGTGAGTAGTTATTAGCTATTAAATCTGAAGTCTAAAATATGGAATACAAATGTACACTGACAGAAGAACCATTGCATTTTATAGACAGTGTTTTACAAACTATAATGAGGCAGGTGTTTGGGAGAAGTGATCTGTTTTATACATTCTGTGCTAATTATTTTTATATACACCATGGAGTAATACGATACCTTTTCCCTTTCTGTATCCCCTTTATACCTTTACTTTGTTTCCTAATTAAAAAAAAAACATAGTCCCAGCTGCATATGAACACCTTTTATTTTATTGATTGGTTTATTTTATTGATTGGTTTATTTTACATTTATTCATCCTCCCTTGGGGCTCAGGGTGGTTTACATAAAGACTTAGTGGAACAGGAACAGTACAGAGAAATGAGTGGCTATAAATAACAATAATAGTAAACAGTAATAACAATACAACTCTAATATGTAGCACAATGGAACAGTAGTGAAAAGAAGATCATTGCAGCATGCTGAGGGCCCGTGGTTGGATGGTTCAGATGATGATTTACATGGGAGGGAGGCTGAGGGGCAGAGGAAGGGATGGTTCTGGTTTACCTCAACCAAATGCCTTACCCTTACAGAATATCTTGTCCTTTTTACACATGTTAAACAAGCAAGTGTCCTGCATCAGCCATCAGGCTATTGTGCAGGATTGTGCCAGGAGCTTAATAGAACTGGTCTGCTTGAAGCTGGAGAGATGCTATAACATCAGGCAAGGCTGTGAGTTTGGCCAGGGAAGGGTAGGAGGATGTAGGTGTGCTTGGTTTTATCTTATAGATTGTGGTGGCCATGGTTTTTCAATGCCTTTCAGGTAGCCAAATAGAAAAAATGTCAGGATTTATCATTACGTGTGTCAATGCAGGTTCATGACACTGAAAAGAGGAAAAGATGCAATGTTTACCAGGGTTTATCGATCCTGAAGTTGTATAGATTTCACAAGAATTCCGCTATGACTTCTCACCAAAATAACTTTTTAAGAAGAACCCTATTTGAAAACAACAGTAACAGTAAAAAAAAAAATCTTAATACAAAAGTCAGCCAGGGAGTCTATGAACTGGCATGAGTCTGAAAGGTGTGATCATTCATTTTTCTAGGGAGGAATTCACGGCTATGTAGCTGCAACAAATGCAGTTCTCCTTAGCAGAAAGCAGGTGGCGTAAACGTACAAAGGAAACCTCTCAAAAAAACACCCCCAAACGATGCTTTTCTCTCAGCAATTCAGTTGTGCTTTGTTGGGAGCTTTTTTAAAAAATAAATTGGACTGAGGTGACGTCAGTATGGCAGTGGAAAGTCAGGTGATGTACACTATAAGCAGAGGGAGCTGTCCGGGTGCTGAAAACAGTCCACAAACTCGCAGCTGACAGATAACCAAGAGGATGCTTTAGGAGGCTTCTGCACACAGGTAAGCAGATTTGTTTCTTTTCAAACTGCCTAAGGGAAGACCAGATGTGTGTTTGCCCTATAGTCAGCTTCTAGCACGAAGACCAGGCTAAAGCAACAAAACTAGATCATTAGGAACTGTCTGAAAATGCAACCAGATGCACTTCAGTCAGCGCAGTAACATTATGTTGTTGTGGGTCGTGAAATCTTTCCTCCTCTGCTTATGACCTGATTATAGATACTAAATGAGAGAGAGAGAAAAAAACAGAGGGAAATGCTGCTTATTCACAACACCAATGCCAACAAATTAAACTGTGACTACATAATGAAAGAGGAGACCAGCAGTTTCAGTTGTTCTTAGTTCATCATCAACATGTGTTTATGAAACATTCGTCTTTATGACCAGCATCAATGTAATTCATTTTAAAAAATAAAACCACACAGACCTAGATTTGATCTTGGTAGCATTTTGGTTTTCTTGGGACGGGGATATGACTTTTAAAGAAGCAAATATTCCCATTCTATTCAAATTAAGACAGTAAGTATCCAAGTCAGATGCTTTGGATGAATGCATATTACTTAAGGGAAACTGTTGATGAACTGTTGCACAACTGATCAAATTTCATTTCTGAAAACTCCTGTCCAGATTTTGAAAAATTTGCCATTTGGTCCAATGACAATGAATTTCTGTCCCATGATCTCTACATGAGTTATTCACTAAGAATAATGGTGTTTTAGTAAGTAGTTATTTGTAAACAGAGTGATTGAATCTGAGTACAATGCGAATCCACGGGAAGTAGTGAAATGGGAAATAATGCAGCTACCATGGAAACAAATAGTCTTCTTTATCTTCACTTGCTTAAATTAAAAGTACAGCTAGAAATAAATCACATAATGGATCACAGAAGCAAATTACATTTTTTAAAATATTAATTTTCAGTGATTTTTTTTTCATATTTGGAGCTTGCAGTTATGTTTGGTCTGGAAGCTAGAAAAAAGTGATTTTGTTTTTAAATATTCAAAGTTCTGTAATCTAGTATCACTGCACAAAAAGATATAATCCATAACAATATTGGAAAGAAATGAAGAAAAGAAACAATGCAAAGAAACTGCTCTTTACTGGCTAAATCCTTGTCAGACCCTCTAATTCAAATGCCTTATGTATATATATGTTGCACAATTTTAATTTCATCTGCAAAGCTTTACTTTGTACAGTTCATAAGTACAAGAAATCTGCTTTTCTGTAATGTAGTCAGGAGGATCTGGTGACAGACAGGGTTGGAATCTTTTCTGTAACCCATGAAAGGCATTCCCCCATTCTTTTAAGGGCCTTCATAAAAGGGACTCTTACTCAGTGTTTTGCAGTGTTTTGGAATCAATGTTTTCTCTGCATCCTTCATAGAGAATTAACAAATTATTAGTTAGAGCACGGTGATAGTCAAAGGGCTCATTTGTTGCATAGTTGGAGGGGAATGAGGCGATACAGTGGCACAAAACACTACTTTAATTACCTCAGTATGTGAAATTATTTCATACTGCTTTGCAAAAAAGCCCTTATTTGCTTGAAAGGCATGACAAGTCTGCTGTAATTTTCTACTCCAAGTAGTGGGCGTGGGCTAGCGTCGGGGATTTTTCTACTACAGGAATCACTGCCATTCAAAGAGAATATTTCACAAAGCGCAAAAGGAGAGGGGGCAATCAGTGAACTGAAAAAGGTGAATTGTTTTCTCTTGGGCGTAGTTTTTGTGGGTTGTGGTTGGTTGGTTGATTAAAAGAGAGTTCTTTGGAAACAGTAGATTTCCTTGGAGTGAGATTTCAGTTTGGAAGGGGGATTTAGTCTGTCTCTGATTGTGGCAATTTCAATAAATAGCTTTCTGAACACTGAACATTTTGTGTATGCTTGTGTGTTTGAGAGAGAGAGAGAGAGAGAAAGAGAGAGGGAAAGAGGCACAGAAAAAGAGAAAGAGAGTAGAAAGAGTATATTTTGACAGTAAAAGAACAGTATAGACCATGCCTTTATCTCAGCTTTAATTTGGACCAGCTTTACTCTCTGCTTTCAGTGTCCTTACTGTCTTCAGGAATGTATGAAACAGAAGGAGATGAAACAGCGCTGTAAGGGCAAGGATTTGTAACTCTGAGTAACAGCATAGTGCTTTCCCTTCATTAAAGAATCATTACAGAAAATGCCCACATATTACTGATTCAGATGAAACTAATTCTTATTCTGAGGTTTAATCAGAAATGAGTTCCATTAGCAATTTCTAGAAATTCACCAGCCTTCCAGTTCATATTCAATGAACTACGTAGCTGATGATCCACTCCTACAGATGTTACTGTGTGCCACAGAGTATATGAAACTCCAAATAAATTAACAAACATTTGACCAGTCATGAGACATCATAGTGAGGGTTGGTATACAAATTGAATGAATGAATGAATAAATAAATGCTCATTGCAATAATGATCTTCACAAGTGACTATATAGATATACTTCTCTTTGAAAACAACCTTGCCACTCTTTCACAAAGATGAGAGATGGCCAAATAACACGGCCACAATGTTGCAAAGAAGGTCACTTAAATAATGGAAATAAGTGGGTTTGAGCACGATTAGCTTGGTACTGTCCTATATTTTGACAGATTTTGCACAGTTGCTTGTTTAAATCCTTGGAGGCAAAAAGAAAAAAAAAGATTCAGTCAAAGCATGTAACTTGCATATAATTGTGAGTAGCATTTTCAAAAGCCCTGTTTCCAGAAATGATCACCTTTAAGCCTCTTTAACTAACAGTTGTGAGGTTCCTGCAGATGGGTTTTCTCTCCCTCACAATATTTCTAAAATGCAGCTTGTTATGCCTATTAGCCAACCATAATTAATAGAAACTATAAACTTCAAACTATGTTTTAACATAGCCTGATCAACTCCTCTCATTTTAGTAATCTGTTTCAATCCAATCCTTTTCTGCAAAGCTATGTCTCATTCAGCTGAGTGAATTAGCAGCCCATAATGTTGTGTAGCTGCAGATGATATTGAAGACTAACACTCAATAAGATCTCGGTTGAAGAAAATCACCAGATCCTACCTAGGTTATATCCTTATTGATGAAATAATTTAATTCTTGGTTTGGTAACTACTTCCTCTCAGATCACCTGTCTCAGTAGTTGCTTTGTTACAGAATCTGGAATTGTCTTTGGCAAATGATTATATGAAAGTGTGTTCTGCTAAATCAGGCCATTGGTCCATCCAGATCAGTATTCTCTGCTTTGATTGGCTGCCAAGATCCATTGTTTATGGAAGATAAAAGTCTTTCCCAATCCTTGAAATGAAGATGCCATGGAGTGAACTGAGAACTTCTGTGAGCAAAGAATACACCTCTTATTGAGCCATAGTTGTTTCTCAATGTTGTAGATTATAATTTACTGTATACACTTGATTTTATACAGTGACCTAACTTTATCTCTCTGTGTTAATTCTTATTTTCTTTATTTTAAGGAACATTTTAAACATGGCCAATTCGAAAGTCTCCCTGCTTGGAACAGCCTTGCTTCTTGCCCTTCTTTTTGCTCTAAACTGTTTTGCCAATGCTGCTTCCTTTCAACGTTACCAAAACATCCAGAAAGATCCAGATTACCTAATGAAAAACTTGCAAAGGGTCCCAAGCCCAGATATGATCAAAGCTCTAGAATATATTGAAAACCTTAGAAAACAAACCAGCAATGGAGAAACAAGTCCAGATTACAACTCATATCAAGGTGCCCAGTACATGCTGCAGTCAAAAGAAAGCAAAGACCAGAACTACTTACCAGATAATCTAAGGGAAACTTTGTCAGATGAGGAGTCACAGTGGGTTAAGGCAATGTTGGAAGCTCTAAGGCAAAGAGAAAAGGAATCAAAGGGGGGCCCAAAAGAAAATAAACCATATGGCATGAACTCAGATAGTGTTTTTCTAGATGGAATGACTGATGATTATGATGACCGCTCTTGGGTGGATATGCGACACAAGCATTCTAGGAAGCCACATTCTTATTTTGAAGAAAATTCAAGAGACAGTCCTTATAAACGGACAAACGAGATAGTGGAAGAACAGTACACACCTCAAAGTCTTGCTACTTTAGAATCAGTATTTCAGGAGCTGGGCAAAATGATGAGCCCAAGTAACCCGAAAAAAGAAAAGTTTGAAGAAGAACAGAAATTGTATGCTGATGATGAAGAAGATGCCTTTAAAGGAAACAACATTGCTTATGAGGATGTGGTTGGTGGAGAGGACTGGAACCCAATAGAGGAAAAAGTGGAAAGTCAAACCCAAGAAGAGATAAGAAACAGTAAAGAAGAAATTGAGAAAAATGAAGAGGAAATTGATGATGAAATGAAGCGATCAGAAATTCTGGATGAAGCTGTGAAAAGCAAGAACAAAGATCAAACATCTGATGATGTTTCAAAGTTGATGGACTATTATTTGAAAAAGATGAGCAGTGATGGAAGTGATATCTTTAGAGTCAAGCAAAGTGAAGACAAGAGAGCAGCCAGACTTTTGAGGAAGCAACTTGATCCTCAGACTATTTATCAGTTAATAGAAATATCAAGGAATTTACAAATTCCACCTGAGGATTTAATAGAGATGGTGAGAGCTGGGGAGAAACATCAGAGTGAAAAGGAACAAGAACCTGAATTTCCAGAAGATATAGATGAGATCCCTGAAATAAATTTAGACAATTCAGATATATTAAAAAATAAGATGAACTCTTTAACTGGTTACAGAAAACAACAGCTTAATTTTATGCTGGATAACCTACCAGAAGACCTCAATGTTGAAGATATAATAAACCTTCTAGGAACTGAAAATGTCAATAACCAGAAACCCTCTTATCTTAAAAATCAGTTCAACCAAGAAAATGGTTTGCCAAGAGTGCCCTACATTCCTGGAAGATCTAAAGGACATCAACTTCCCAAAGCTTCTTGGCTTAGCCGTTTGGAAAGGCAGCAAATGGAACAGGACACTCTAAATGAGAAGGAAGAAGACTTAGCAGCCTACGTAGCTAAGATGCTGGCAAAATATCCTGAAGTTATCAATACAGGTCAGGTGAAACAAATTCCACTCACAGTCTCCTCTGAGGATGACTTGCAGGAGGATGACCAGTTTGAACAGGCCATCAAAGAACACTTAAACCAACTGGGATCTCATGAATCGGACAAACTTGGCTCATTCAACAAAAGGCTCTCTATGGCCCAAGAAAATGATGATACACAAAACAGGCCATATATGGATGAGGATGTGCTAGCAAAGGTTCTGGAATTTCTAAACCAGGATAAGTATGAAAAGGGGAGAGAACACATTACTAAAAGGGCGATGGAAAATATGTAATTGTCCAAATATTATTTATCTTCATTGTGTTTACCTCAGTTGTGATTTAATTTTCTTAAACCATTCAGGGGCATGTTCAGACATTACACTTAGCAGCTTCATGCACTTGTGGGATTTCTTCTGGCATCTGCATTTTCATGAGCAATGCAAAAGGTGAAATAGGGCCATGTAGACCTCAGCCAACTGTGACCTCTAATATACATTTTAGGATATCACAGGTCTCAGAGATTTTCACAGCAGAGATCACAAGCTCCCAGAAGATTCAATGAATTGCTCTTGCAAATGGACATGCTCAAATGAGTCCTGCAGAGGAAAAATGTGACCCAATTCAGAGTCTGAATTGGTCCTAATGGTAGATGGTTTGACATTCAACGGTCTGTGTAAATTCTTCTGAGCTGATCTGTTGTTTATGAGTATCTTTAAATGTTCTAAATCTTGGGTCAAATGACAAATTACTTCAATTATTTTAAGAAACAGATTTATGAACTAAAGTGAACCTGTACAAAAATAGGATAAATCAAGATCAAAGCTGAGCAAGAAATCTAATACAAGAAGTTTTTTAAATTAATTGAAATATTTTGTTATTGTCTGTAGTGTTTTTTGTGAAGTACTGAATAAAAATAAAGCATTATATATATATATATAAATATAGTTTTATTTATAAAGCCTTTTCTATCCCGTGTTTTACTGTTGATGAATAAATATTATTTCTGGACAATAGACTCCTTTGCTTTGAATTTCTTGTAGAGGATCTTGTTAGCCCCAAATAATAAGAGGATCTGTACATGTTTATTTAAGACTAAGCCTTGTTGAGTTCAATGGAGTTTATTGTCGAATACCTGCACATCAGATTGCAGACATGTAGATAAGATTCATATCTATGGGGAAATCCTAAGCAGGCCGACCCAAAAGTAAAGTGTTACAATTGCAGCCTTTATTAGATAAGTTTTCTTGGATGAGACTGTAGAAACTTTGGATTCTTGAAGAGTTCTACTATGATTTCTTCTATAATCATCTGAATTCTTTGCCAGTAATTGGTCCAATATAATCGGTCCATTGACATGATTGAAATCTAGTTTGCTGTCTCATTTCAGACAATGTACCTGAGGCCAGCTTTCTTGTTGGCTTCAGTAGGAGTAACACCTAAATTCTAGATCCATTGACACCAGTCTTAAGATCAGTATAACAGATTCATTGTACTGTTTGCATCATTTCTCTTTGCTGTCTTGTTTACATGTCAGCATAGAACAGAAAATAATTTGTATGCAATTACATTTTGAAGAGCTGAGGCCACTTAATTTTTCTCAAGAGGGGTTGACAATTTCCAGTGATTCCCCCTACTACAGCAGACTCTGATTATTGTGTTCCTGACCACTGGGAACAAAATTCCAGGGTATGTAATGGGTAGGTGTAATCACTGGAAATTGTTATTACCCCTTAGGAAAAGAGTTCTTATGTCCTCGTGACCGCATGGTTGAACTCAGGCCACTATTTTAAGTGGCTGGTTTTCATGAGAAGAAAATCGCAAATGCTCATGCAAAATATTACTTTTGAGATCACAGTCATTTGTCCTGGTCCTGGTTGTTTCCATGCCAGCAGTGGCTTTTCTATCCATTTTACTGTACAAAGCAGATTTCTGTGTAGTTGTTTTGTTTAAATCAGGGTTTCACAAAGTGGGTGGTATGCCCCCCTGGGGGCGGTAGAAGGATCCAGGGGGGCCGTGAGGAATTTTGGGGCAGTAGGAAGGCAGTGAGGTATTTTGAGGCAATAAAGGGACAGAAGTCCTGCTGAGGCTCCTAGTGAGAAATATTCCAAGGTGGCTTGCCATTGCCTGCCTCTGGGTAGTAGTGACCCTGGGCTTCCTTCCATCCCAGTGCTGATCACACTTAGCTTCCTAAAGGACACAACACCTTCAGAAGGTGGGTTGCATGGGATCATATTCCTGCTGAGCTCCTCCCCCTCCTCAGACTCAGTCCTTCCCAGGGTCTACTCCAGATCTCCAGGAATTTCTTAACCCATGGTTAACAACACTTACCCCAAAGTCTCCATCTTTGGGAAGTTGGAAACGCCTTATCCTGCTTGCTCCTGACTATGGGATTTGCCATTGCTTGTTTCTTCTCTCTTCCCATTGTTCTTTCTCCCCACTGAGGACCCAAAGTGGCTTTTACAAATGACTTTTACAAAGAACATATATATTTTTTCCTGACTAAAATATGGTCATGGCACAATATCCAAAAAAGGAGTGTAGGCAATATAGTGTTTTGAATTTGCAGTAGTCCTAACCTCAGGAAAGAGGTGTGTACTTGTGTGTGTGTGGAGGGATGTGGCCTGGGAACCAATGGGGCAGCAGCCTGAAAAAGTTTGGGAACCACAGGAAATGGGTGCACAGAACAAATGAGTCATCCAATATCGACATAAGTGCACATGTATCACTGTGTCAAGACTATGTAGGGCACTTAAAGAAATTAGTGGATGACTTCTAATTTGATTTCTAATTTGATTTCTAGTTTGGATCCAATTACTCTTTTCTATTGTTAAGAGCCTGTCCAAGGAAAGAAGCCTTCCTCCAAGGAAGAAACTCTTCCTATGCTTGAGCAAGAAGAATGTTTCAGCAGAAAACAGTTGTAGGTTCCAACCCAATTTCATGAAGCCCAGGATAGTCTTTGGCATAGATAAATGTACCATTTTTAGCTAACCTCTTGCTTATATGGTTGCATTTATATAGATTCAACACTTTTTTAAAAAATCAAAAATTCTACATATGTTTTTCTTCCTGATAAAGTATTTCTACTGTCATTTTACAAGGAAAACTGAGTCCTAGTTTACCGAGCTATTATTGTGTGGCTTTTCAATGAAACCAAGAAATGGGAGCTTTCAGTGTAATCTGGAAGTCTTTTAATTCAGAATCATGTTATAGACATGTTTCCAGTGGCAGAGTGCTTGGCTGAGTTATTCCGTGAGAATACACACACACACACTCACCATCACAGGGGAAGAATGAGGTGTCTGTAGATAATGTTTGTACCCCTATGATTGGACATTTATATTTAAACGTTAAATTGTTCTGTTGTATACTTTGCTGGTGATCAAGAACTTTTCCAGTCTGCATCTTCACTGATGATTGCATGAAAAGGGTAAATGCCTACTTCCCTTTGAATTACTCATAGGGATGCTCAGTAAATGGGGAGAAAATAGCAAATTTCAGCCGGAAATGAATTAAATTTTTTGCCCAGCTCTACACTCACAGATTGCCTTCCTGTAAACGACCATTTTATCCTGATTGACAACTTGTATGCATAAGATATGCAAAGGTCAAATACCCTTCCTATCCCCCTGATTTAAATGTAAGAATTAATTATGCACTTTACTTTCTCATCCACTGAAATAGATACAGATGGGTAGCCATGTTAGTCTGTCTGTAGCAGTAGATGAGCAAGAGTCCAGTGGCATCTTAAAAACAAACAAAATGTGTGGCATGGTATGAGCTTTTGTACAGCACCAAATATGATTCTTATGGGATTTGCCAACTCTTAATTGAGAAATTCCTAGAGATTTGGGGGCAGTGTCTGAGGCAGGTAAAGACTGAGGAGACGAAGGGGCTCAGTGTGGCTATAATGGCATACCATTTTTCCTTCAGGGCTACTTTCTGGGGTACTCAAGTCTGTCATCTGGAGGTTAGTTGAAATTCTTGGAGAACTCAAGGGCCCCTGTTGGATGCTGATAAACTCTACTTAGCATCCCTAAATTTCCCTCTTCGTGATTATGATATCTTATGAACAAACACCAAATCACCAGATCTAACAATTTGGTTGCCACTGTTTTGTCTTTCATTATAGACCTACCAATTATTATTAAAAGTATATAAAACCATTAAAAATTGAATGAGTGATTAAAATTTAATTTTATGTATTTATATTTCGATTTATAACCCGCCATTCCCATACAGTGGGAGCCATATTTTGGAGTTTGTACCATGAGTCATTTCAGATATCACAAAGGTACAAACGGGGGATATAAATATTTTTAAAGGAATTTAGCCTTGGCTTCAAATAGAAAATTAAACCAACACATTCACTGCTTTTGTCAGCAATTTTCTTTCTTTCTTCTCCTAGGATTCATTTAAAATTGCTCATATTTTTGAAAGCTTGGCGTGTTGTGTTTATCTTTTAGTGTGTGCTGAATGCAGAACTCATTAGCACAGTGTTCTCCCCTCTAGCTTGATTCTCTGATTCTGCTTTGGAGCAACAGGTTGTCATGGCAGCAGGCTAAAAAGCAGAAAAACTGGGCTTGCATCATTCATTGGCTGCCTTGTTGTGATGCAACTGAAAATGATGCATCAGAGAGTTTCTGAACTGGTCAATGAGAATGGCTTTGTGTGTCAACTCATTCCAAGTGATGCCCTGCACGAGTCTATCTCTCAGCCTTATTTCCACCTGTTGATCTTGTCCGAGAACAAAATCACATTTATTTTTTAAGTTTGCATTGCTTTGAAACACATCCTAGGAGGTGAGGTTTTCATTAAAGTGACTGAGCACAGTCATAGGTACCAAGGAAACACAAACACTCAAAACAAGCCTAGTCAAAACTCATTCTCATTCTTGAGGCAAACTCTTAGAAGAAAACAGACCCTGTACTGTACTCTGCTGCCACAAGATAAACACCTGTGAAGTTCATATGGAGAACCATTTTTCTCAAATTAGTCACTATCCTTAACAAGGGTAATTCTCAGATCAGTTCTCAGAATCATGGACCATTTACACATGAGGTCAGTATCTCAACTTTTGAAATACGATGCAGATGCCTGACAAAATTCTCAGAGCAGAGTCATGTGTCCACACTGAAGTCTTTCTCTGATTTTCATTTTCATTATCAAAATGAAAGCTGCTGGTTTCTGTACAAGAAGAAATGCTAGCTCGTTGTTTTCTTCCCCTCTCTAGGCAAAATGCAATCTGAGGAGTGATTTTAATTGTGGAAACAAAAGGTTAAAGAACAAAGGGTCAAAGAACCTCCCTACTACCAGTGCTGTCATGGAATCACTAACTGATTATTAGAAACACCAAAGACACCAAGCTGAAATAAACAAAAGGGAGTTCAGGAAAATGGAAATATGGACCTTAACATCATGAAGTCATTAGAAACAACTGATTATTGATCCAGATAGTATCTAGACTACAGTGCTAAAACTATTGGCCTGGCTGATGTGCATAGACCTCAAGTGATGTTGGAGAACATGCACAAGGGAACAGTGTTAGTTTGTTTCTGTTAACATGGATATTCATTAGTTAGCATACCCATATCTGCAGAGATCACAGGTATTGCCCAAGCAACATACAACTTGCTCAGGGATGGTATGTCATGTACAACAGCTCTCTGATCAGTGTAAATTCCATCCACAGATGGTTGCCTATCTGGACTTCGAATTGTACAATATCATCAGTGACACAGTCAACATGCGCATATCTGAACTTGTGGTGTTTTAATGTTCTCTTGTGGGGGGGGTGACAAATCTTTTGTACATTAACTGCTTTTCATCGTTTACAGTTATGCTGAATGGAGTTGTGACGTAAGAAATAGGAGAAGGATTATAATGACTCGTGGTTTTACTTCTCTCTCTCATCATGGCTCCCTATCTGCTGGCTCTTGTCAATCTGATCTAAAGTGATTCACAGACCACCTATGTGTACATATTTTACAGAAATACAAAACCATTTTCCTGCTGGTTTTGGCTCCATCCTTGAAACACCTGTCCATGTTAGCTGTGATTATTAATTAAGAGAAGATCTACTCAGAAGTTAGGTTAATGGTGTTCAGTGTAGCTAAAGCGATTTTTTGGGGGGGGGGATTTATATTCTACCTTGTCTTCAGAAACTCAGGGTAGATTACAACATTGCATAATACATAGCATCCTTATATAAAACTTAATATTAGAAACAAATATTAAGTTTCTGTATTACATTAAAATCTTAAAACATTAAATATTAAAACTGGCTGTCATACCTTCCCTCATAGACACAGAAGGGGGGAATCATTCAGAACTACAGTACAGGCTTTCAGCCTTTTGGGCTCAGACAGAGGGGCCAATGGTTTACATGTTACTTCTGGGCCCAATGATAGGAAGATAGTGGAAGGGCTCTGTCTTACAATTTCCGAAGAGCTGTCGAAGGTCCCACAGGGCTCTGATATCATTTGGGAGAGTGTTCCACCAGGCCAGAGACAGGGGCCAGGTTCTGGCTGAGGCCAATTTGATCACCTTAGGTCTAGGGACCATGATCAGATTTTTCTCACTCAAACATAATAAGAGAGGCAGTCCTGCAGATATGACAGTCCCACACCATTCAGGGTTTTAAATTGAGAACCAATACCTTGAATCTAATTGGGTTTCCAATCTGGAGCCAGTGCAGCTGGGAGAGCACAGGTTGAAAGTAGACTCTATATTGGGTCCAGTAAGGAACCTTGCCGCCATCTTCTGGACCAGTTGGAGCTTCTGGAGAAGCTTCAAGAGTACCTTTGTGTAAAGTGAGTTGCAGTACTCTAGCCTGGAGATGACTGCCGCATGGATCACAGTGGCTAGGTCAGGTGTTAACAGATAGGGTGCTTTCAAATGGGTAGCCATGTTGGTCTGAAGTAGCACAATAAAATCAGAGCACCTTTAAGACCAACAAAGTTTTATTCAAGGCATGAGCTTTCAAGGGCAAGCACTCTTCCTTAGCCTATGAACTACCATCATGACAGTGGGAATATAAAGCAATAGTTAATTTGTTAAATTAATAAACTGTCACAACATCCAAATACAGCCATATGATAATTCTTTGCCAAAACAGTCAGTCAGTACCCTTAAATTCAGTTGTAGTTCATAAAAACATATAGGAGAAATAAAATTGTCTATGTCAGTGATCAACAGGCTCCCACCCCACCATTTGCTCTGATGGCTGTTGGAACCATGTGGGCGAGTTGACTGGACCCTATACTGGTGCCTGTCGGCATTCCTGGGCATGCCAGTTGTGTAATTGTTTCCACTTCTGGGGACAGGGGCTGTCCTAGGAGTGTCAGTGACATCGGCTTTTTGGTGGGCTCTCTGGGACACTGAAACTTCCATGGCAGGGCATCTCATCCTGTTTCTTAGATCTCCTGGCTTTCCCTCCCACTCACTCTCTTTCCTGTCCCCAAATGTCTTGCATTATTGTTTTTATTACTATTTGTCACATCTTTGGCAGTTTGGGCATCAGGATGGATCTATTTTGGAGAGGAAGGCTGCCTGTGCACCCATTGCTTCATTTGGGGACCCCCTTATGGGGTCTTGTAAGTGGAGCCTTGAATGGCTTGCTCAGCTCAGGGACTCTTGTCTGGCTCTTACCACCAGATGGCAAGGGTACCTCACATTGGCCAGCACCTATGTGGCCCCCACAAACACTGTCACTCCGTGTCCCCCCCCCAGCAGTCAGGCTGGAAGGGATGGGTTTTCACTGGGCAACAGTCAGGTTGTTCAATGCCTGGATCTATCCCCATGCTACACTGATGTTCCTTGGTTTGTTCCCAATAAAGCTGTGTCCAATTTTCTTACACAAAATTATTTGTTGTGTTACATTTTTCTTCCACACATTCTTTCTGCAAGAGGCCATGGGCCCACAATTATGTAGTAGACTTGCTATATTAGCTGATATTAAACTACAACAAGAACAATAAAAGTATAATTCAGATTTAAGCTTGGAATGCTTTACTCTATAAACTTCTGTACATATCACAATGAAATCTCCCCAGGGACTTTTTTCTGTTTTAGCATTCCTACAAATAAGATAACAAATGTGGAGACCAAAATAATAGGTCTACAAGGCATAAGTGAACTGCTTTGTTGCCTAAGCATAGGTAAGAGTCACTAATGTTTTTTCATTCTCCAAGAAAGCGGTGGACGTGGTTAACTGACATGTCCCATAAATATTTTGTCTCTAACAATCACATCAAATATGTGTATCTCCCCCAGTGAATATGCAAAAATGAAGTAAAATATTTTCATTCCTCAACCCCCATGCATTACTACAAGTGGTATTTCAAGTGATTTAATGCTTTGTTGTTCTAGCTCATGTAATCACTTGCTAGCTATGATCGTATAAAGCCAGCCATTTATAAATGAGTTTGCACTAGGTCAGAGTAGTTTGTAATTGAGTTTATAGGATGTCATTTCAGAGAATGCCCAAGAGACTATAATTCATCTTATCTGCTTGACGTGAGATATACCAGTCTATAAGGCTTCTTTGCACTAAATGGTATTTACTGTTTTAAATTTTCAAGGCAGTAGTGACTCTACTGATCTCAATTCTTTTATTTTTCAATATAGTTTCATAATTACTGTCACTAATAGGGATGGACACAAATCTAAAAATTCAAACTTCCTGCAGCTGGGAGAAAGGAGGGAGGAATCACCCAAGAAAGGTAAAATGGCTTGTAGCCATTTAACCAGCCCATTCTGCTCCCCCCCCCTTCAAACTGTATTAGGTTTAGATTTAGATTTCATTGGTCAGTTTCAGTTTTCCCTGCTTCCAAGTGTGGGGAAGAGAAACCAATCACCAACTGGTGTAATGGCTTGCAGCCATTTCAACCTAACAGCAGGGCATATGTACCCATCAACTGCAACACTAATCTGTTTCACCCCTTCCCCCTTGGAAGCACAACTGACCAGTGAAATGGCTGGCAGTCGTTTAAGCCTTTCAGTGGGGCAGGTGCATCCATCAGCTGTTATGCTGAAATGGCTGGCATCCATTTAAATGTTAAGTTCCTTTCCCCCCACCTGAAAGCAGGGGCAAGTGAAACCAACTGGTGAAATGGCTCACAGCCTCTGGGGCAGGTGTTCTCATCAGTTGTTAAACTGAAATGGAAACCATTACACCAGTCCATTTTGCTTTTCCCTGCTTTGAGCCGAAACCAACTGGAGAAATGGCTCACAACCATTTAAATCTAACAACCTATGCAAAACCTTAACTCAGTCTTCCTCAAAATTTTTACCATTGAGAAACCCCTGAATCATAGAATCATAGAATCATAGAATCATAGAGTTGGAAGGGGCCATACAGGCCATCTAGTCCAACCCCCTGCTCAACGCAGGATTAGCCCTAAGCATCCTAAAGCATCCAAGAAAAGTGTGTATCCAACCTTTGCTTGAAGACTTCCAGTGAGGGGGCGCTCACCACCTCCTTAGGCAGCCTATTCCACTACTGAACGACTCTGACTGAGAAAAACTTTTTCCTGATATCTAGCCTATATCGTTGTACTTGAAGTTTAAACCCATTACTGCGTGTCCTCTCCTCTGCAGCCAGCAGAAACAGCATCCTGCCCTCCTCCAAGTGACAACCTTTCAAATACTTAAAGAGGGCTATCATGTCCCCTCTCAATCTCCTTTTCTCCAGGCTGAACATTCCCAAGTCCCTCAACCTATCTTCATAGGGCTTGGTCCCTTGGTCCCAGATCATCTTCGTCGCTCTCCTCTGTACCCTTTCAATTTTATCGATGTCCTTCTTGAAGTGAGGCTTCCAGAACTGCACACAGTACTCCAGTACTGAATCATTCTTCAGGCTTCGAGAAACCCCAGCGACAGTGCAGAATATGGTTGGGAAGCTCAGATGTATACATGCCATCCAGGCCCCTCCCCTTCCCACCCACCTCAAGGCCTATCACTGGCTATGTTTTTTTTTTTTTTTTTTACAATCATATATGGTCATATCACCTGATAAATGTTTAACAAATTAACTCCCACCAATTGGGTAGACTCTTCCAGGGCCATCAAGAAACCACAGGGTTTCACAATGCTGGTTGAGAAAGCCTGCCTTAACTTTTATTTTTTGGTATGATTTACTTTGTAGCCATTTGGGGATAAGCTAGGTCAGAGGGTTTGTTCAGCTCTGAACCAATTCTCAAGTACATGATCCTCATTCTGTTATTGGTGACTCAAACATCAAGTGATGACTTGAAGATGTGAAATGCCAATCCCAAATCATATGTCAAAGATAGAATTTGCATTCACGTGATATTACCTCAAGCACATTTTTTTTCTACCCAGGCTGTTTACATTCAGATGCCTGTGATGACCACATGGACACATGGATCAAACTTGGATAGGAAGCTTCAGGTCTTGCTGTGGCCTATCACACACAGCAAGTCAGGTGGTACCAAACACTCAAAAGTTCCAGGATGGCAATGATTTATTTATTTGTTAAGTTTGTATACCACTCCTCCCTGTGAATGGGCTTGGAGCAGTTCACAGCATAACATAAAATGGCAATAAAACATCCATAAAACAGTACTGATATTTACTCACACCCCTTTAATCATTTCTATCCACCAGTAGTTTGTCTGCTTATTGGTGAGGGAAGGGAGTACAGTATGGAAATAAAAAGGGGAAAAGAGAGAGGGAAAGGGGAGATCCAACTGGATTATAGGTTGTCATGGTCTCAACCACAGGCCTGGCTGAAGAGTGCCATTTTAGGGGCCCTGCAGAACTTCAATACCTCTGTCAGGGCCTGGATCTCAATAAATCAAATGGGCCTGAAACCATCTAGGAAACTGTGTCAGACCAGCAGAATATTTTCCCCCTTTAACATGAGAATGCAGACTTTGTAGTATATCACATTCTCTAAACTTGTGTATATTAATTTTGCCTAGAGTTGTCAAGTCTGGATTTGGAAATTTCTGGAGATTAAGGTACAGTGGAGTTTAGAAAGGAGAGGGACCCCAACCATAGCAAAATGCCATGGAGAAGCCATTTTCTCCAGAGGGACTTTCTTCTTTTCTCCAGAGGAACTCCCCCTGATACCTGAAGGTCAGCTATAATTCCAGGAGTTAACCAGGCCCAACAAAACTTTTACTTTGATTTTAAAAGTTTTACTAATTGCAATTCTAAATTGTGTGTATATTGTTGGATTTGTTCTTGTCAAAAATTAAATGTAGGAAAATGCATTTGACCAATCAAGTTCAGAATAGGGGAACACAGATCAAGGATAAGGAATCTGGTCAGAGATGTTCCTCTTATGGAACCCTATATATAAAATAATCATTCTCCTGATGACTTTCAATTTGTTGTGCTTGAAACTGTGTGTTTTAAGAAATATCAGACGAGTTAATAGACTTGGAGAGACTACTCTTGCAGTGGGAAGCATATTAGATATTCAGACTGAACACTTTAAGCTCACATGGGCTCAACAATTAAATTGACAATTTTTGCTTTTGTTGATTTTGTTTTGGTAGAATTATTGCCACTTCACACAACTTGTGTGTCTGTTTCTTTAATTGTAACAAGTAGCACAATAATGTCAGATTCCAGTAGCACCTTTAAGACCAACAAAGATTTATTCAAGGTGTGAGCTTTCGAGTGCAAGTAGTGGCAGAGTTTCCTACAACTCTGCACCTGCTTGAGGGATTACATCAGACAGACCATAGTAGTTGTTAGTAAGGTCTGAGTACCAAAAGAGGAACCATATTTCACAATGAGCTTTTGGACACTGGTAAATATGGTTTTCTACAATCCTTAACTTATATATATGTAAGTATACTGTTAATTAGTTTTATATGTTTAATTTCTAGATATAAATGTCAATTCTGATGAAGAATTTTCTTGAAAATGATTTATACCAGATACTGTTCAAGCCTACAGTGATTCTTATGAGAATTTTCCATTTGGAATTTTTATGAAAAGTTTGAGAATGAATGCTTCAGTTCTCATGCATATGCAGGAACAGGAATGATACTGCTGTATGAGTCTCTGCTAGTTCTTGTTATTATTATGTTTGATTCCAAAAGATAAAGCAGAGTATTACATATTAATTGTTACTTTTTGCCCCCATGTTTTATGATTATTATTTTTTTTACTCATCAGGAGATTGGCAACCCGGATCATGTCACCGCTGGGGTAGAAGATGAATTTGGACAGGGACTGCAGTCAAGGGAAGGCAAGAGTGAGCACCTCAGTTTCCTCACAAGGGAAGGCCCAGTGGTGAGAGCAGGATGCATCAGCTGCATCCCCATATTGGGAGAAAGGACATATCATGACATCCCTCTAAAATTCGTCTTCCTCCAAAGGCTCCCAAGCAGGAAACTCAGGAGGCAGGGTTTGTCTCATGTCATCTGCGGTCCCTGCAGAAGAACACAGCTGTGACCTTTCTTGTATCTACAATCTCTGTATCGGGTCTCATCCTTGAGTCGTCATACCTCCCTCTTCCTAGGCTGGGTTCCCACTGAAAGCACAAATCAAGGGTTGTATATGAACCAGATATTGATCACCATTAGGTCACTTTCAAATGGGCTTTTAACTACAGTTTTACTGCCAAGTGCTCGCTCTCTCTCTCTCTCTCTCTCTCTCTCTCTCTCTCTCTCTCTCTCTCTCTCTCTCTCTCTCTCTCTCTCTCTCTCTCTGTGTGTGTGTGTGTGTGCGTGCAAGGTGTTGTACCTTTCAAATGCATCTTCTGTAATCTGTTTGCCTCCCATGCTGTCTTGTTCTTCCCTGTGGTTCCAAAACACCTTTGAGCTGATGTTTCTCTAGGGCTGCCAAATCTGAATTGGGACATAGTCATAGAATTCCCCCTCCAATGCAGTCATTTTCTCCAGGGGAACCAATATCTGTAATCTGGAGATCAGTGACAACCTGGGAGATCACAAGGCTCCACCTGCAGGTTGGCAAGCCCATAGTCCTTTGGTGCAATATGTGTCGGCTGACTGCCCAGACTCTACAGACACGAGTTCTTGTTGCATACCTTGTCTCCTAGCAACAAATTAGCTGTGTGAAGTGGCTGATATGCCTCAATGGCTAAGCTGGGGCTTTTGCACTGCATCTCTCTTAAGGGATCAAGGATAATGTTGTGGCGACCAGAAGCTGAGTGTTTGAACTGACCCATTTGAAAGATATTCTTTGAAATGAGGTGAAGTGACATGAAAATTTATTTGCAGCTGTAGACCTACAATGACCCATTCAAATATAAGATGATCTTGCAATGAGCCAGCCCATAGAAACTGCATTCTGTTCAAACTATATTTGGTCTACTGTTGATTTAAAGCACATAAACACACTTTCCTGGCTAACAACAGCTTCCTATTTTCACCAGGTCAGGGAAGTAAGGATGCTGGCATCAAGGAAAGATGTTGTCCAAGGGTATGGAAGCCCCTCCTGTTTCCACACCCCATACCACGATGAATATTTCCTATGGGAAAGTATAACAAAAGACGCGGAAACAACTAAAATTTGCAACTAAGCACTTGGACCTTGAATTCCACTGGTTAGGAATGGTGAACCTGAACTGAAACTCAGCTATGCTATATTACTGAAAGTAGGATTCCGGTGGGCATTTGCCAAAAGAAGCAGTAAAATGTTATTTCAAGAAACAAATGTGCCTTTTTTTAGACATCGCCCTCAATATTGATAGTGCTGCCCTATGTGATGTCAAGCTACTAGGCAAGGAAAGTGGAGCAGGATGCAAAAATAATTACCCTGTCCCCCCCCCCCATATTAGAATAATTCCTGGGGTCTTTCCCTGACACCAGAGTCAGCTGTAGAGGAAATAATGAAGACCCCCCCCTTCCAAATAGAACTCCGTGGGCTGCTACACAGGAGACTGCTCACATCATAAACATTCTCCTACTCATTTGTCATCTATTGGTGATTCATCATCAGCCTCCGGTGATCTGATTAATGGGCCTTCCTGTTTTCCAGTTATTTTCTACAGCTCTCTGCTTTGATTGTAATAACTCAACCCTAGTAAATAGGTATCCAGAATTTGTCCCAGTGAGTGTGGAATGTTTCTGTGCAGTCTAAGGGGGCCAGTTCACACTGAAGCAGGAAATGCCTTCCTCAGTTATATCACCTCAGATGGAAAGTGGAATCTTGTCAGACGCAATGTTCTTCCGCTCACTAAAAACTCCCTATAGCTCAAAAACCAGCATGGTTGCCTAGCCTTCTCCTGTACCCCAACAGGCTCATTTTATATGCACAGGGAATTTTTTTTGTTACATAGAAGAGCATTCCATTATATAATCCCTAAAGTAGTACACTCATGTCAATGATGTACCTATTCAAGCCTCAGACTTTCTTAACTGGTGTGCAAAGATGCCTTCACAGTATACAAGTCTGTACTGCACTGGAGAATTACCAGATAGTACGTTCTTTGATTCAACATAGGAACCACTGATAAATGTATAGATCAGTTTGCAAAGAAGGACTAACTGCCATGTTGGTTGCAACTCTTATCAGACACCTCTGTGAAAGGTCACATGGGAACTTACATTCCTGACTTGATGAAGGGAAGAAGCTATTGTTATTTATTAATTTTGGGCTTAGAACCCTAAACCTGTTGAAATGTATGTGTGTCTGGAACACCAGGAACATTTAAGGATAGTCTTCCTGACCTCCCCCAAAAAACAGCACTGGCAGTGTGGAAGGTAGTATGTTTATTTGAAATCTTGCTTTGAGAGGGACCTTCCTGACATAACTAGCAACTTCCCCACAAATCCTTGGGCAGCAGCAGGCTTAGTTACTAACCAACACTCCAATATTCCCCCTCAACTACTATGGGTGCCAACCTCCAGGTGGTGGTTGAAGATGTTCCATTATTACAACTGATCTCCAGGCAATAGAGACTGATTAATCTAGGGAAAAAATGGCCACTTTGGAAGATAAACTCTATGGCCTTATAAATATGGCCATTGTAGTCCCTCCCCTCCCCAAATCCTGACCTCTGTCTCCACCCCCAAAGTCTACAGGGATTTCCCAACTAGGAACTGGCAACCCCTCCCCCAACACACATCTAGCATGTGCGAAAAGGATCTAGGAGTCTTAATAGACCATACATGAGTCAGCAGTGTGACTCTGGCTAAAAAGGGAAATGGGATTTTGGGCTGTATCAAACGGAGTACCGTGTCCAGATCATGGGAGGTGATGGCACCGCTGTACTGTGCTCTGGTTCAGCCTCACGTAGAGTACTGTGTTCAGTTTTGGGCACCCCAGTTGAAGAGGGATATAGACAAACTGGAGCATATCCAGAGGAGGGCAACAAAGATGGTGAGGGATTTGGAAACCAGAACATATGAAGACAGGTTCGAGGAGCTTGATCTGTTTAGCCTGGAGAGGAGATGACTGAGAGGGGATCTGATAACAATCTTCAAGTATTAAAAAGGGTGCCATATAGACGATGGAGCAGAGTTGTTCTCTCTTGCCACAGAGGGACAGACCGGAACCAATGGGATGAAATTAATCCAAAAGAAATTCCATCTAAACACCAGGAAGAAGTTCCTGACAGTTAGAGCAGTCTCTCAGTGGAACATACTTCCTTACGAGGTGGTGGGTTCTCCATCTTTGGAAATTTTTAAACTGGCTAGATAGCCTTCTGATGGAGAGGCTGATTCTGTGAAGGTGCAAGGGGGGGCAGGTTACAGTGCATGAGAGATAGGATTGTGAGTGTCCTGCATAGTGCAGGGGGCTGGACTAGATGACCCATGAGGTCCCTTCCAACTCTATGATTCTATGATTCTATGATCTACATCCACCCCCTCCAGGATACTTAACCTTATCATGCCTGGACTCCAGGCTGCCTCAGGTTGCCAATCTCCAGGTGGGGGCAGATGATATCTTAGAATAACAACTCATCTCCATACTACTTAAATCACTTTTTAAATTTTTTGAGAACATTTATTCTACTTCTACAGAAGGTGGACTGCATGGCATTATAAAATGCTAAGATCCCTCCTCTTTCTCAACCCCACTCACCCATGCTCCACCCTCACATCTCCAGGTATTTTCAAACCTGTAGTTGGCAACTCTAGACAGGATGGGGGAACCATCAGCCAGGAGAAACAGAGATTTGTGTTAATATTATTTGATTTATAGGACTGCCCCTCTCAGCCCAGGCATCTCGGGTCAGTGTACAAAAACACAATGATCAATGACCCATTCATTAATGGTTGACGTCCCTTGCTCCCAGTCCCTCTTATTACTCACCACACTATTGTCCTGTATCACTTGTCACATCCAGGTCTTATGAGGAAGTGTGATTTCAGGGGATGTGGAGAGTTCTTGGTGTTTATGGCAGCCTGGCCTCAACCAAATGCCTGGTGGAAGAGCTCCATTTTGTAGGCCCTGTGGAGGAGGAGGAAGAGGAGGAAGAGGAGGAAGAAGAGGAAGAGTTGGTTCTTATATGCTGCTTTTCTCTACCCAAAGGAGTCTCAAAGTGGCTTACAGTCACCTTCCCTTCCCTCTCCCCACAACAGACACCCTGTGAGATGGGTGAGGCTGAGAGAGCCCTGATATCACTGCTCAGACAGAACAGCTTTATCAGCGTGGCAAGCCCAAGGTCACCCAGCTGGCTGCATGTGGGGGAATGCAGAATCAAACCCAGCTTGCCAGATTAGAAGTCCACACTCCTAACCACTCTGACCGGGCCCACGTCTTTTCCAGGGCCCACATAGAGAGTTACAAAAGTCCATGGAGCCGGCAGACTGCATCCTTGTACTCAGTTTTAGCAATGGGTGCAAATGTATTTATTTGCCCTTCTTTGTTAAGAGGCAGTTTTGGAATGCCAGGCACCTTTTCAGCCTGCTCCTTTCAATCTGAGCTGCAAAACAAAGAGAAGCCAACAGCCTGCAAGTCTGCATGTCCCACACATTCCATCATGGGGCAGGCTGCAGGAAGCTACTTGAGAGCTGACTGGCTGGCAGTCAGTGTTGAGCCCAATCCTCAAAACAATCTTTGCTTGCTCCTTCCACCCAGGCACAAATGGTTCCTCCAGCCCATGGCTGGGAGCCTGTCTTCATATTTGAAGAAAACAATATTTGTCTGAAGGTAAATAAATAAGGGCTCTTGCCCAGACTGCCAATCCTGGTTCAATCTTGTCAGATCTCGGAAGCAAGGCAGGGTTCGCCTTGGCTAATATTTGGATGGGAGACTTCCAAGAGAGGGTTGCTAAGCAGAGGCAGACAATGGCAAACCAGATCTAAACATCTGTTGCCTTGAAAACCCTCTTGGGTCACCATAAGTCAGCTGTGACTTGAAGAAGAAGATAGTTGGAAAGTCCTACTATCGGCCATAATATATGTTTCCAGTTTTTTTTTCCAATTAGTGACTGGTTTTCAATGAAGTCATTCAATTCTTCTTGTGCAATTTCCTCATTCATGTTTCCTTGTTGGGAGCCACTGGATTATCTTGTTCTGGATAGATACAGTTCTATGTAATGGTACGTGTTTTTCAGAATAAACTTTTCATACATTTTCATTATCAGTGGGTAGTTGTCCTGCCCCCACCCTTTGGCAATATTGTGCTTTGTTTGGCGATAGACAGAAATGTGTATGCAGCCCTGAGCTGCTTTGGAGAAAGGGCAGAATAAACAACATGACAGACTGGAATGCCACGCAGCTTACACAGAGGGAGGTGGCTCTGCCAATTCTCTCTTTCAGTTGCAGACTCCCATTCCTTTGCCTTCCAGGGCAACTTTTCGCATAGAGCTGAAGTGAAAGCTGTCCCAAAATTCCATTTCACGATCCATGCCCCATTTACAGCTCTCTGGATCCAAGGCTGCATCTTGTTAAGTTGATCGGAGCCATCAAGTCTTTCTTGAATGAGAGATGATGCTGTAGCAGCAAAGCAAAGCGTTGCTCGCACTCAGCTTCTTCTTGTTTTATGTTGACATGCGAAGTTTAGTGAGGTTTAATAATTCATATGCAGATGGTACATGAACTGTGAATATGTCTGATTAAATGTATTTAATGTTTCTCATGAGAGATTTCTTTGCACAGCATAAACTCAGTGCATCTGCAAATTTCAAAGAAGAGCTGTATAAAAGGTGTTCTGCTTTCTGATTTTGTAACAAAGTGGTGCTGGGAGGAGAAACAGAGCCCTTTCCCAAAAGTGCATCGCCCAACAGAGAATGGTTGCATTATAATTACAGCTACGGATGGGCAAGAACTGGCTGGTGAACAGAAGCTCATCCTGAATTTTTGGAATTCACAAACCAAAGTTCATAAACTGAAGAACCAGGATGAACTACCACAAATTTTGGTATTCGTGGGGCTCATCACAGTTTTTGAAAAGCAGAGAATAGAGGTTTACCCCTGCTTTCTGTTCTTCAGGAGAAACAGCTGAGCTCAGAGCCACTTGAACCCTACTTTTAGCTCCCCACAGGTTTTCATGGGGAATAAAAGCAGGATCATTTAAATGGGCCTGCTTTCTGCTTCCCACAAAACCCCACAGGCACCAGAAATAAATGCTTTATGGGAGCACTTCACCCCACCTTTTTGCTGGCTGTGGCTCACCATAGCCAGGAGAAAGGGGGAAGAGAAGTCCCTTCCTGGGTGATCTGCCCTTTCTCCTGGATGCAGTGGACTTGCTGGGTAGGTTCAGGAGACAGAATCCAGTTAGGAGACAGTTGTTCCTTTGGATGACCAAAATAATTGCTTAAGGAAGATAGGGTGATGAATGAAATGGAGGCCCATACCCATTGCAGACCCACTGTTTTAGGAACTCTATCTGAAGAACTGAGTCAGATTGAGGAGCCGAGAGATTAAAGTCTAGGACTACTAGGAAAACTGCAAACTAAATAGTCTGCAGGTCCAGATGGCATATGTCTAGGCAATAAAATAAAATATTATCAAAAAAGAAAGAAAAGTGTCCTTTTGTAGTTTTCTTTATCTTTTTATTCCGTGAGACTTCTGTCAAAACAGCATGGAGGTAAAGTCCATTCCCAGTGAAATTCTTTCCTCAGTGACATGTCCTCTGCTTCCTCAATATTTTATCAATTTTATCAGAAATTTAAACATAGTAAATGTATAATAATGGCCACAGGCTCACATATGTTTAAATTTTTGATACCTGTACAATTGATACAAATTGGTTTAGTGCTATAGTGTTCAATTTAGAATGTTAAGCAAAAGTCCACAGGACCAGAGGGAAGGTGGCATTATAGGAAACAATATGGACATTTTAAACAGTGCACCACAGCAATTTGTAAGTGCAACGAAGGGGTTGAAAATGGAAGAAACAGTTTCCCTCAAAAGCGATTCAGCCATGCTTTGCTAACCCAACACAAGTGAGTTTGTTTGAACAGGTAAAGACATTCTGCTATCAGCCGGTTCCTAAAACTGGTCTGTCTGAAATGACAGAAAAAATCCATTCTAGCCGAACCGTCGATACCTCCCGGTAATGAAACCAAACCAAAAGGAGATATGTAGGATAAATAATTTTCTAAACTATTTATTCATTTGTGTCTTCTTTGTTATGATTTCAGAATTTTAATCAACAAAAGTCCCAAGAATTCTGTTTTCATATTTTCCATTTCTTAAATATGATCAACATTCAAAATGGCATCCCAGGTACTCTGCTTGTTTTCCTGTAACTTCATCAGTGATTGTTAATCTGTAATGCAAACCATATTTTATAGAATGGTTTGAGTTCAGAAAAAATCCATTAGCAGTCAGTTAATAAAATGGAATCCGAAGGCAGTTTGAAAATTGTCTCCAGTAAGCTTGTTTGATTTTGAACTTCAATTTCTCAAGAGGTCTGTTTATGCGACATTTGAGATATGTCCATTCCAAAAGCTATATGGATTCTTTTACCAGCTTTCCAGCACCTACCATTCAATTACTTACTCTCAGGAATGTTGTTATCTAAGATAATATAGCCAACAACCTCCCCCTTTTGGTACATTACCTAATTTTGATCTCATCTGCACTTGTTCACAGATATTCATTTGATTTTCTGCCTAAATATCACCATGAAGCGAGGCACAACAAGAGAATGTCAACACATGAGTCAGGAAATGAAAACTGGACCTGTATATGCACATAGATTTTCATTCCACTGGAACCACTGGAGCTTCTAAAAGCTTTCTAAACAGCTTGCAACATGCATGTATAAAATGCTATGGCTGAAATTCCCCAGAGATAATGGGTATCTGTAGGAGACAAAGCTGTAATTGCTCCCCAGTCCTAAATGTACTGATATGAAGACTGCAAGTAGGATAGCTACAAGTCTGTGGCTACAATTAAGGCACCTTCCCCACTCCTGAAATATTTCTGCAGACAGCCTTGCAATGGACTCACAGTAGATTGTTATATTTATGCAATAAGGGCAACAGATTTCATTTTGACTTCATAATTTCCTTTTCTTTAGTTAGAATAATCTGTTATGTGCCCGTAAACTGCCTCCCCCCCCCCCCCGTTGATATTCATATCTGAACCCATCAAGCATATGTATTTCTGGATACTTACAGCTCTCCGAAAGGCCTCAATAAACTAATAATGATAATGCTGATGATTTATTACATTTGTATATTTGCCTCCTGTGAAGCAGCTCAGGAGGCTAGTATTTACCCCTCACAAGTACTGCCCTTCTTCTGCACAAATCCTGCCGGTATTTACTAAGAAAATCCCCTTTCTGAAAATTCAAGCAACAACTGAATTCTTCTGTGTATTGAAACCGAACATTGGTTCACACATCTTGGCAATGACTAGCTGCAGTTTCCCAAACAGTAGTCTTTCCCAACCCTAGGATCAGCTTCTAGCTAGAGATGCTCGGGATGAAGCCATGGACTTCCTGCATCCAAAGCTTGTATTCTACCACTGAGCTATACTCCTGCTCCGATTACACAGGACACTATTCAAAATGATATGTCCATATTAGAAAAGGCAACGTCCAGGGCCCTGTCTAAATGTTGTGAAATATGATGAGAAATGCCAAATCCTGGATTTTGTTCGTCTCCTCTTCTTCCCAAACCATATTTTGATGATCCCAGTTTTCAAGGTGGTATGAAGTTTCTGATGATAAAGGCTATCAAGCCTCACATTGTGCCCAATTTTTCTAGCTGTCAATCAGTCTAAATGCACCTAAATTCGGCATTCAAGGAAAAATTGAATCACCACAATGTACATGACAATTTAAATGATTGCTCACGCTCATCTTTTCTGATTGAACAATCTTTCTTTGACATCTGAATATAATTATTAAAATTTAAATTGCAGATTTTATACCCTGATAGACATAGATCTAATGATGAGCTTTTACATTCTTTCTGGAGGGGAAATGAAAAATCTGTTCTTGTAGAAACAACTATAGCTTGCTGATACTTCACAACTCCTTGCCCTCCCACACAGACTGGGAATTCAGATTTATTCTTTTGTATGCAAGGTCTTGTTTTTTGTTATAAAAACAAAATGAAAAGTGACAATTATTTGTCCTAATAAATACTCTTTGGAATATGTGAAAGACAATTAGCACGGCTGAAATTGATAACATTAATCATTGTTTTATACAATTGCTATTACTTTATTGTTATACATCAATTAATCTACAAAAGGTAGGTATAATTAGTTTTTATATAACTAGATATGTGTGAAAACATATTTTGCTAACCCAGGTGATGGGAACACAGCAAGAAAGAGGTCACGTGTTAGAAATGAAAAACAACTGTGCAGTTTCTGAACCATTTTCTATATTTGCTAGGTCTTTCTATATTAGCTAGGCCTTTTCTATAGGCCAGAATACAGCCATTTTATAATCATAAGACCATAAGAAGAGCCCTGCTGGTTCAAATCAATGCTCCATCTAGTCCAGCATCCTGTCTCACACAGCAGCCAACCATTTCTTCTGGAAAACCAACAAAAGGGCACAGAAGCTGGGTCCTTCTCCTGATGTTGCTTCCTAGCACTGGTATTCAGAGGTTGACTCCCTCTGACTGTAGAGGTCCCCTTCAGTTGTCATGTCTACTAGCCACTGATAGACTTCTCCTCCATGAATCTATCTAATCCCCTTCTAAATCTGTTTATTTCTGTGGCCATCTCTACATCCTCTGGCACAGAATCCCACGTTTTAATTGCTCTCTTTTGTAAAGTATTTCCTTTTATCCATCCTATTGTCCATCAACTTCACTGGATGCCCTCGAGTCCTAGAATTCTGGGGAAGGGAGAACAGTTTCTCTTTGTCAACTTTCTCCACTCTGTGCATAATTTTATAAACCTCTGTCATGGCTCCCCTTAGTAATCTCTTTTCTAAACTGAAAAGTTCCAGAATTTTCAGCCTTTCCTGATAGGGCAGGTGCTCCAACTCCCTAAACATCTTGGATGTCCTCTATGGTACTTTTTCTAGCTCTGCAATGTCCTTTCAGAGATTCCTTGACCAGAAGAGTACACACAGTATTTCAAAGTAGGTTGCACCATAGATCTATAAAGGGGCATTTTATGTTCAATCCCTTTCCTAATAACCCCTTACGCAGTTTATCTTTTTCACTGCTGCAGCACACTGAGTTGATATTTTCACTGAGCCATCCATTATGACCCCAAGATCTTTCCCCCTCTCAGCCTCAGCCAGTTCAGACCCCATTAGCCTATACTGGTAGCTGGGATTTTTAAAATTATATATTTATTAATTTCAGATTAAATATATATAAAAGGAAATAATGAGTACAGAAAAGGCTGTTAAAAATAATATCACTCTTCAGTTATTTTATTTATTTATTTATTTTATTAATTAATTAATTTATTTATTTATTATATTTCTATACCGCCCTCCCCGGAGGCTCAGGGCAGTTTACATCGAACATATAAATAATACATGGAACAGTCTTCATTAATACTCATACATAATAATAACAGTGGTTGTAACAGAAAACAGTAGTCTAATACAGTAGTCTAATTTCTCTAGTTTAATACAGATTTCATATCTATTTATCAATGTAGTCTAGATAAAAGTGCCAAAGATCTTGGAATTCTTCAAGAGAACTCTGTCAGTTTAGCCATCTTACACAATTCTCCAAGTTTGTCAAGCCAATCTCTTATCTTAAGGAAATCCAAATGTTTCCAGTGCTGGGCAATTACAATTCTTGCCACCATTGTTGCATGGAAGAAAGGTTCTTCAGCATTATGAGAGAAATTAACAGGAATAAGGCTTATAATAACATATAACATATAATCAGAATACAAAGGAAACTTAATGTTCAACATTTTTTCTCAATCATCATGAATTTTAATCCAAAATTTTCTAACCCTCTTTCAATTCCACCACAGATGGTAAAAAGAACCAACTTTTTGATGACACCTCCAACATTTACCATCGTGTTGCTTAGACATTTTACTAATAACTTTCAGTTATTATATACATCTATAGAACATTTTGTACCAATCTTCTCTCAATAATTGACATTCCTTAAGTTTTATATCCTCCCCCCATCTGTTCCTGTTGCTTAAGAGAAATATTGTGGTTTTCTCACTGTATGATAACAAAAGCGTATATAATGGTCCTTGAATATGGAGTTTTGTTGTTGTTGTTAAGTGCGAAGTTGTGTCCGACCCATCGCAACCCCATGGACAATGATTCTCCAGGCCTTCCTGTCCTCTACCATTCCCCGGAGTCCATTTAAGTTTGCACCTACTGCAACCCATGTGGAGTTTAGCTTGGAATAAAATCATTTCAAATTCTGTCATTCCACCGATGGGGCTTGTCACATCCTTTAGCTCCAACTTAAGGAAACTGGGATTTTTTGTCCCAATGTCCATCACCGTACTCTGCTTTTCTGCATTTCTAAGGAGTACATACCTGTCTCTCAGAAACAACTATTTTTTTGCCCAGCTGGTGCCATCAGGGAAGACCTGAAGGTCAGTTATGTGTTAGAAAGAATAAGCACCCCAAAGGCACATCTGATGAGGACATGCAGTTTCCAAAGTCCAGATAAGGCCTAAAGGAAGGTCCAGTCTGTCTTATCACAACAGGGGCACTTGCAACACATACAGAACATGTAGCTATATGTGTTTATTCTGACTCGCAGTGGCACCATTGGCCTTTGTTTTGAACATGATCCCAGAATTAGCAAGGCATGACCTTTTCCTGTGAGAAAGGTGGCCCTGCTAGCAGTCCACCTGAACCATGGCAACCAGAAACACTGCCAGGTAATTAACTCAACTCAACTCAACTCAACTCAATTCTCTCTCTCTCTCTCTCTCTCTTGCTTTGTTCTCAGATCTAGACTGGAGGGAGTCAACATGGGCATTGCTAATTGCTTGCTATCTTTGAGGCTAAACAAATTCAGTTTTGAATGAGAACTTATCTCTGATTTGCTGGAAAGCAGGATGCAAGCACAGAACTCTCTCAACAGTAACTTTATTCTTGAGACTATATTCCCCCCTGAGAGCTGAGCAGCTCCATTTTGGTGTGAGCGTTAACCTGATAAACAGCTTTCTGCAGGCCACACCTGCAAGGTAGGACTGCATCATATAACAGTGGAGTCATTTTCATACCTGACATATCCCCTCTATGATCTGCCCTTTCTTCTGGATGCTGTGAACTTGCTCGGTAGGTTCAGGAGATGGAATCCAGTTAGGAGGCAGTTGTTCTTGAATAAATGCCCTTGCTCACAAGTTTTCCAGTAACCAGCAGGAGGAAGAATTTTTTTTACATTTTGCTGTCAGTGATGACATGACATCACGTTGAGGAAAACCTAGAAATAGTGTTTCTAGTAGTCTCTAGTAGTTAGGGTAAACTCTACGGCTGATCTCTTCACATCTACACCTAGAGATGCCAGTCCCCAGGTGGGACCCTAGAATTACAGCTTATTTCCAGACTAAAGAGATCAGTTCCCCTGAGGAAATGGCTGCTTTGGAAGATGGACTTCATAGCATTATACTCCATTGAGGTCAGTCCCTGCCCCAATTCCTGCCCACTCCTGGCTGCACCCCCAAAATCTCTAGATATTTCCCAACCCAGAGGTGGCAACCCAAATCATCTGTTCTGGAGCTGGACAGCAGCAGCAGGGTACGTGAGCTGGATTGATGTACAGTTTAAGTGTGCTGTAGTTTATGATCCTACAGGGTCCTCTAAATACAAACAATGATTGGGGTGTGGGGGGGTTATGCAGATATGAGTCTTCAACTGGTAGCTCAGTGGCAACTACTCAAAGAAACATCTGTTATGGGCTTTTTAAAAATCAAAGCTTTTATTTAATAGGATTCCATACTGGGACTCAGCTTTCTGATATGGAGCATTTTACTGTCAAAATTCTCTTAGTCCAAACACAGCCTCCTTCGCAAACACTAATCCCCAGTTCTTACTGTGCTGGGCTAAGGGTTAAGCAATTTCCCTGTGAAACTGTAGCTCTTGTCCTAGGACTGCATTATGACTTTCATGGGCTTTGGGCACTTATGACTTAGTATCCCCCTCCCACCATAATAATATCAATATTAAAAATATTTTTGATGTAACTTTAAATAATTCATTTCCCCCCTGTTTTAGACAAAATGTAATAAATTTTCACAGGCCCTAAACATTTCATTTTTTGCTGATGTGAGAAAAAAAAATATTTTCTTTGACCCTAAAAGTTCATTTTTCTTCTGATTTTACCCATGTTGTGGACCCCTCAAAGTACTGCGGACCGAGGCACTGGGCCTACCGTGTCTAACATATGAGGCAGCCTCTTCCGAGAGCTCAGCAAGGCCAAACAGTGGCAAGCTGGCTTTTAGCTCACCTCCCATTTTCCCATACCTGATTTTATTTTTTGTCTTTTCAATCCAAAGGGCAGAGGGTGACCTTTACATTTATTCTGGTTTATTGCTAACCTCATTTTTATGGTTCACAGGTGAGACATTTTTTTAAAATTCTGATTTATATAAGTAGTAACTGGGAGTCCAGTCTCCAGGTTCATTATTTTTTGCTGCTGCACCAAGATGGACTTGGGGCTGGGGGGGGAGGTATTTGGAGGAGGATGCAGAAAGAGAAGAGCCCTCCGGGGGATGAAGAGGTAAAAATCTATCTAAAAATAAATAAATAGATAGATATTCTCAGATTTTTGGGATGTTTGCTTTAGGATGATTTGGGCTGATCCTGCGTTGAGCAGGGGGCTGGACTAGATGGCCTGTATGGCCCTTTCCAACTCTATGATTCTGTGATTCTATGTTGATTCATGAAATGGAATGGTGCATTGCAAGAGAAATGGGAACTGCTGCTATAGTCTAATTCACACCTCTCAGGGTATTGATAAACAGCCCAGAGGCTTATTTCCAAGGTGGTGACAGGAATGCTGGCTGCTCTGGGTCTTCTGAGTTGTGTGGACATGGTCTGGTGGATGTGGTCTGCTGCTTCCCCAGTAACTGGCATGGAGAGATTCCCATCTTTCCGTGTCCTACCTCTGAAGATGCCAGTCACAGTTACTGGCAAAACGTCAGAGACTAAAATTACCAGACCACAGCAACAGCCCAGAAAACCCTCAACAACTCATTGATTCTGGCCATGAAGGCCTGCAACAATTAATTGGTGACAGAAATGTTTAAGGGCTCTAACATAGCTAACATCCAGATTTTTAATTTCTTGACATTTAGAAATGCACGCAGTGTGTTGCCTTGGTGACAGAACGGGTCCTAATAGGGCAGCAGTTCCTGTTGGCAACATCTATTGCTGCTGCATTAGTCATTCACAAAAAAATGAGTGAATCAACACAGGGGAAACAGCAGTGTGAGCTGCCATCCCATTTCCATTCCCATTATCAGCTTTCATCTGCTGTGTTCACTCCTCTCCTCACTGCAGGCTTCAGAAGAGAAGGAGCCCACTGGCCTCATAGCTCTCAAATAAATGTTACTTCCTGCATCCCTGGGCTGGTTCACAACTGTACTTTCATCACCTGATGAATAGCTGTGCCATCCTAAGAACACTTTCCTGTGCATAGGTTGTTGTTGTTGTTAGGTGTGAAGTCGTGTCCGACCCATTGCGACCCCATGGACAATGATCCTCCAGGCCTTCCTGTCCTCTACCATTCCCCGGAGTCCATTTAAGCTCACACCGTTTCTTCAGTGACTCCATCCAGCACCTCATTCTCTGTCGTCCCCTTCTTCTTTTGCCTTCAACTGCTTCCAGCATTAGGCTCTTCTCCAGGGAGTCCTTCCTTCTTATGAGGTGGCCAAAGTATTTGAGTTTCTTCTTCAGGATCTGGCCTTCTAAGGAGCAGTCAGGGCTGATCTCCTCTAGGACTGACCAGTTTGTTCACCTTGCAGTCCAAGGGACTCGCAAGCGTCTTCCCCAGCACCAGAGTTCAAAAGCCTCAATTCTTTGACGCTCGGCCTTCCTTATGGTCCAACTTTCACAGCCATATATTGCAACTGGGAAGACCATAGTCTTGACTAGATGCACTTTTGTTGGCAGGGTGATGTCTCTGGTTTTTAGGATGCTGTCTAGATTTGCCATAGCTTTCCTTCCCAGGAGCAAGTGTCTTTTAATTTCTTTGCCGCAGTCCCCATCTGCTGTGATCTTGGAGCCCAGGAAAATAAAATCTGTCACTACCTCTATTTCTTCCCCATCTATTTGCCAGGAATTGAGAGGGCTGGATGACATGATCTTTGTTTTCTTGATGTTGAGTTTCAAGGCAGCTTTTGCACTCTCCTCCTTCACCCGCATCAAGAGACTCTTTAGTTCCTCTTCGCTTTCTGACATTAGAGTGGTATCATCTGCATATTTAAAGTTGTTGATATTTTTCCCTGGAATCTTGATCCCAATTGTGACTCATCTAACCCCGCCTTTTTCATGATGTGCTCCGCATACAAGTTAAATAGGCAAGGTGACAGTATACAGCCTTGCCAAACTCCTTTCTCAATTTTGAACCAATCAATGATTCCATGCCTGGTTCTCACTATTGCTTCTTGATCTGCATATAGGTTTCTCAAGAGACTAATATGAATAAAACAAGACTCACCTCTCAGTAGACCTGCTTAGTAGGGCTTGTCCTGGAAATGCCTTGCCTGTGACAGGATCTCCACTATAGAGAAGTTGGAGCTTGCGTGAAGAACCATTCTGCTCATGGTAGTGCTTTCCTCTCTTTCCAGTAGCAGAAAGGGCCTGCAGGATCGAATCAGAACTCTCCCCTTACCAAAGTAGAAATCCTTTTGTATTTATTTTAAACCCAAACTCTTATTTAAGATGTCTTTTAAATTATTCCTGTTGTTCTTGTTAGCCGCCCCAAGCTCATTGCAGGACGGATGGCCTATAAATGAAATATTTATATGACCAGTCATTGTTGTGGAAGAAGAGGAGGAAGAAGAAGAAGAAGAAGAAGAAGAAGAAGAAGAAGGAGAAGAAGAAGAAGAAGAGTTCATTCTTATAAGCCGCTTTTCACTACCCGAAGGAGTCTCAAAGTGGCTTACAGTTGCCTTCTCTTTCCCCTCCCCACAACAGACACCCTGTGAGATGGGTGAGGCTGAGAGAGCCCTGATATCACTGCCCGGTCAGAACAGCTTTATCAGTGCCGTGGTGAGCCCAAGGAGCATTACCACTGAAACTCAGTTCACATGTTCAGGAAAATAAGACCACAATGAGATAGCAGAATTTGGGTGTGGAACCACATTTTGGAATTATTATGTTCTCCCCTCTGAAGAAGAAGAAGAAGAAGAAGAAGAAGAAGAAGAAGAAGAAGAAGAAGAAGAAGAAGAAGAAGAAGAGTTGGTTCTTATATACAACCGAAGGAGTCTCAAAGCGATTTATAGTCACCTTCCCTTTCCTCTCCCCACAACAGACACCCTGATTGTTTACGCACTAGAGGTTTCATGCCAGGCTGCAGGCTGGAGTTTTAGTCGTGGCAGGTTGCCTCACCTCTTCCCACACCCACAAGGGGGAGCATTTGTCCTGGTGCGCCGCATCTGCCCCCGATTTGTGTTCCTGCATGGGAACTGGAACAGTGAAGTTCCCAGTGCGTAAACGGTCCCTGTGAGGTGGGTGAGGCTGAGAGAGCCCTGATATCACTGCTTGGTCAGAACAGTTTTATCAGTGCTGTGATGAGCCCAAGGTCACCCAGCTGGCTGCATGTGGGGGAGCACAGAATCGAACCCGGCTTGCCAGCTTAGAAGTCCACACTCCTAACAACTACACAAAACTGCAGGTAGCATAGCAAGGAAAATGAGATAAGGGAAATCATTCCCCGTGCTATGTTCATTCTCATACAAAGGATTATGCAGCATTAGAATCCACCATCTAGAGGCCAAAGTAATTAATTCTGTTCTTACAGTTTATCATTCTAGTCTCTCTGCCCTATTCTGCTGCATGTATGAACCACACTTGACATTACATCACTATAAATAACCCATAGATGGGTGAACTCCTCATGAGAGTTTAGAAGTTTGTGACCCTACACTATATGGTTTTCCATATGTCCCTTTCAAAAAAAAAGAAAGGTAAGAAGGACCATAGAAATCAGGCATACCTTTGTATCTCCAAGCAGTGTAGAGATCCTATACTTGAGATTGCCATATTTGTGTTTATGAACTGGTCCTATAAAGAATGGCAGTTGATATTATGTTACATATCATTATCGAGTTTGAAGTCATTGTGTTAAATGTACTGAAGTATCACATTGAGTCAGTTTCAACCAACTGCATTGAAATGCTTTGTTACTGACAGGTAGGATCCTGGGATTTTGCACGGAAGGAACTGGCTGCCAGAGATAATAAGAAAGTGTCACTAGTCTATAAATCTTCTCAGTATCTGACATCTTGAATGATGATTGGCATGAAGCCCCAGCTTTCCCTTTCCATATAATTTCTTGCTCTTGAATAATGAAGTCTATATACATTTGATCCAGTGCAGAAGGTGACATAGGACATAAGCACAACAGAAGCATTTAACTGATAAAGAAGGAGCACAATGCAATGAAACAATAGGGCTTGAACAGCAGATGGGGGTTCAAACTCTTTCTCTAGGCTACTTCAGCAGGACCTCATGTAATTGATTGAATACTTTTTAAAAATAAATTCCCACACAAATAAACTACCACCATGGATATAACCAGCATAATCTAGACAGATTTCAACCGCAGTTTGGACCTCAGGACCAAAACTGCTTTGGTTGTCCTTACAAATTACCTTCAATGGAAGGCAGACAGAACATTTAATCTTGATGGTTCTCATGGACTTCTTGGTGACTTTCAGTACCATCAGTCATGATATCCTTTTGGAGTGTTTGACTGGCCTGGAAGTTGATGGAACTAAACTATGAATGGTTTAGGATGGTAACTGCTGCCACACACAGGTGTTGTGGCTTCAATCCATTACAAGCTCTTCAAACTGTGATCACTACTCTGGTTTCCCCATAAACTTCAGATTTACTTTGTATTGCCTATACAACTCTGTGTCTTTATTTGGTAGGTATGGATCAGTTTCTACCTCCAGCTCATTACTGACCACACTTGTCTTGCTGATTACTGACCACACACAGCTCACACTAGGGAGATCTTTTGGGGATGATCCTTCCCAGGCTCGGTTTGATATTACATCTACACCCCCACGTCTAGAAAAATCTGCTTGGCAGACTAGGGAATTTTGGCTGCCAATCTTGTAGCTTGTAGGGGGTCTTATGGCTTCAGGGCTAAATGGAGGTTTTATATGGGGGTGTTTATGGGGTTTTTATGTTTGTAAGCCACCACGAGTCTTTGGAAAGTGGTGGGATATAAGTTCAATTAAAAATAATAAAAATGACATTGGCATAGTGTGAAGACTTGCCCCTTCAGACAGTAGGGTTCCCTTCTTATTTAGCAATTAGTTGTTTTAATAGGCATCCCCTTTTCATATCTGAAAACTGTGAAGTCTCAAAAAGGCATCAGGGTTCAGCCATGTCATCGGAAAGTCTCAGGCATGAAGGAAGAATGTTGCTGTAAGGAAAGCAGAACAGGTGCTGCCTCTCCCAGTTCAGTAGCATATCATTTCTCAATAACAAAAAACTTTTCAACATTGAACTTCACCCACTACCCTGATGTATCCTGGAGATGTCTGTTCAGCCCAAGGATATTGCTATTTCATTAACCGACTCCTGGTTCCACTATTTCTTGTTTTACTCAATCATGAAGGGCACTCAAGCCATTAATTTAGCCACCATCCTTTTTCAGGCGTAATCTTGTCTCACCCAGTATTTTGTGTTCCTGCTGATCTGGCTCACTTCAACCTAATTAAAGTACGTTAATCATGTTGACTCACCCAGGCTCTTTCTGCCTATGCTGATTTGGCTCACAATGGCCTAGTCAAGGTGGTTTCCCCATTTTTCCTGCTGAAGTTAGACAGCAGTTAACTTCAAGCCAACCAGTAAGATTTGACAGCGGTTAACTTCAAGCCAACAGTCTTGATCAAATCCAGAGTCAGAATGGTCAAATTCTCTATGATATTTTGTGTCCATAAAAGAAGTACCCCATGCCCCAGCAAAATTGTTCCTCAGATCTCCAGTCCATATTGCTGCTGAGCAGAATTCTAGTTTCCTTATGAGAGCCTTTGCTGTACTTTTCAGGTTTTTCTTCCTTGCTTTATGGGCTCCTCACTCTGCTCCTTGGAGTTCAGCTGCATCTACCCTCAGACTCCTTTGAATCTCAGGCACCAAACTTAGGGTTGGGATGTCCCTTCCCTAAAACGTCCCAATATCTTCCTTGCTACCTTCTATAAGTGTGCCCTTTTGCTGGTGCATGGGTGCACATGTAGTTGCCTAAGGCAGGGGTAGTCAACCTGTGGTCCTCCAGATGTTTATGGACTACACTTCCCATGAGCCCCTGCCAGCAAACGCTTATGGGAATTGTAGTCCATGGACATCTGGAAGACCACAGGTTGACTACCCCTGGCCTAAGGGATCCGTTCAGGTACCTAGTGTAGGTTCTTTACATTTTTTTTTCAATTTTATATTCAATACATTTCTTTGTGTTTACAACCCCTCTTCACTCTCATTGTTCATAATTTTATTTTGAGGTACCCCAACTGAGATCCAGCCTGGTGTATTCCTTTCTGGAATCCTTTTGTAAAACTAGTTTTCCCTTCTCTGGATCCAAACAATGGGTATACTCTTGCAAGGGAGGGAAGGATCCTTCGATTCTACTCTCCTTAGACTACAGATATGGAAGATGGGAGGTATGTAATGATGGAGTGCTTGAAGGAAAGAGAATCCCTGACTAGAGAAATCTTAGATGTGCAACTGAGTTTGCCACTGTGGTCTTTCACATGTGTGCATGTGTGAAAAGGGAACAAGAAATCATGGAACAACTGAAACCTGCATTTGCAATGCTTCCTCTATGCTATCTCCTGGTCACCCTGTGGTATTCCTTTCAGTGTCTTCCTATTGATTCATCCCTTGTTTTGCCCTGTGTATGGGCATTGGTGCTCTGAAATCAGGCCACAAGAGTGTGGGTAGTTGGTTTTTTCTTTCTGCCCATCATAGGGACATGGTCATTGTGCTTCTTCATAAATGGTGGTTTGCAGCAGAGTTAAAAAGGTAAAGGTATCCCCTGTGGAAGCACCAGATCATGTCTGACCCTTGGGGTGATGCTCTCCAGCGTTTTCATGGCAGGCTCAATACAGGGTGGCCATGCCAGTGCCTTTCCCAGTCATTACTGTTTTACCCCCAGCCGCAAGCTGGGTACTCATTTTACCAACCCTGGAAGGATGGAAGGCTGAGTCAACCTTGAGCCGACTGCTGGGATCGAACTCCCAGCCTTATGGACAGAGCTTTCAGACAACATTTTGGCTGCTTACCACTCTGTGCCACAGGAGTTACTATGGAACAATTGATATGAAGCAATTGGAATGAAGCCTTTCCACCATGTTTCTTCTTTGATGAAGGAGCACAGCTGACTAGCATTACCTATGTAGTGCTGGTAGTGGGCCAGCAGAGAAGTTTTAGGGTTAGACTGCATTGCTCCAGATCTAAAACCTAGGACTCCATAAACTCCATAGTGATAAAATCCCCTGTCTGAGTTGAGGATAATTCCCTTCCATAAGAAACAGACAATTATGGTGAAATCTAAGCATTTAAACCCAAAGAGAAAATGTTAAAAAATTTAACACAATGAAGATGAAGTTTGAGCTGGCAGTTCAGAAATTCAGATTACATTTTAGGTTCCTCACCTTGGATCAGGTTTGTGAAATTTCACAGCAGACTTATTTTTCAGATCCACAGGGCAACTGGATCCTTAATGGGGTCAGCATACCCTGAGAAATATTTCTTGATGCCCTAACCTGACCAGAAGATTAAATATAATTGACAGAGCAATTGCCTTCCTGTGTAGGATCTTATACCATACAGCACTTTCTTGTCCCCCAATCCTTATGCATTTCTGTGAAGGAACAAGCTGCTGATATGTCAGCTTTGTTCATCTTGGACATTACTCTTTACAATCTTCCTTACTTGAAGGGTTTCACCATAGAAACATGCCTTAGCAACAGAGGATCCAAGCAAGATGAGGCGCAAGCAACTATTAAAAGCCAACCTCATCATCTCTGTAAGGTGCCTAGGGTCCTGCAAATGTGCTCTGTCTCTCTTCGCTTGTTATCATGTTACTGCAGGACTTTATAAGACAAAAGAAAACAGTCAAATGCTGGCTTTGGCAGAAGGCTTTACAATGCTTGTATCTCTTTATAATTTGTGACACTAACAATGGATGATTGGCCACCACCAAGCTTATTTTGCAACTCCTCCTGTTTACCAAGGATGGTCTCATTCCCTGGTAAACAACCATCCCTTTGCCTTTGAGGAAAGCCTTGTTAAAATGATGTTAATGAACGATGCAGGTGTCATTGTTCTTCAGAATGTTGCCCCCCTCCTGACACCTACCCTACAGTCTCCAGAAGGTACATTTCAGAGCAAGGAATCCAGCTCACATCCATGCCAGTATAGGCACAGGAACACTGAAGTCGCACGTAGCTCACAGTCTTCCCTTTTGCACACTGCAGATGCTGAAGTGTATTTCAAACTGCTGAGAATCTACTGAAGGATAGTTGTTGTTTTTTTCCTAGCATATCTTAAAGGAACAAACATTTTGATGTTTAAAACAGGACAGGCTATTATACTGTCAATGAATGCAGCAGCTTAGGACCAGCTTGTAACCCTAGAGGCTGCAAAATGATCCTCCTTACAATACACAGGTTGTTACAAGTTCATTCCTATTGTCTTCTGGGAAATGCTGGAGCGAGAACATGCTGCCATATCTTACAATTCTCATTCTAGTAAAGAAGGGATCCCTCTGTCCCTCCCGTGCAGCTTGGTGAATTGGCCACTGCTTGTACCCAGACTGCAGAATGCCCTGACCTGAACAGCCCAGGAAAGCCTAATCTCACAAATTAAGTTGATCCTGATTACTATTTGCATGGGAGACCTCCAAGGAATTGGGTGGTAATTCTGCCAAGGAACAGTAGGGGTCATGAAGCAGAGGCAGGAAATGTCAAACCACTTCCAAATGTCCTGGGCATTGTTTCTGGACAATCATTGGATCTCGTACGCACACGGCGTACAATAAATATTAATGTATTATTTATGTGTACTCTGACCTGAAGATGGTCAATATGAGAGAAGTGGTATAAAAATCACTTTGAAAATACATAAATAATCTATACAGTTATGCAAGGATAAGATTTTTAGAAGGGTAATTTTGTTTTGAAAAAAATCAAAATTTAAATCATTACTAAATTAGTTTTAATTTGTTGGGTCTTTGTTGTTTTGAAAATATGGATGATTTAATGTTGTGAGCTACCCGATTTAGGGAAAAGACAGCATGTAGATTCTGTAAAGGAAAGTGATAATTTTCCCAGAAAATCTTAGCATGCTCACATTTTCTTCCCGCAATGGTTCCACAACTGCCTCAACCAGTCAAAACCCTTGCTTACTTTCCAGGAAGGATGTATATGAGAAAGGAAAATTACTGCATATCTGGCCCCTGCCACTTGACTGCACAGCTGTGATTGCCAATGTCAGAAAAGAAAATTCCTAGATATTGGGGCGGGGTGGTGGTGAAAATTTAGTAGTGTATAAGGCCTTGGAGTACACCCTCCAAAGCAGCCATCTTCAAGGAAAATTTAGCTTTGAAATCAACCGAAAGAATGGCAACCCTATCACAGCCCTATCAAACTTATCACAGCAACATTGGATGGAGCTATGGAGGAACCATCTTATGGTGTTACCCTGACTGAACTCAAAGTGAAGTCCTTGTTCTTTGTTACAGGCTGTTAGAAAAACAACTTTGTTTACAAAGCCAAACAAAATAGGCAGGGGACTCTGATAATTTAAGGCTGATTCTGCACAGATGGAAAAAGCTGAGAGGGTGCTCATATGGGAGTGGGGCTAGTCCGCACTTCCACATGATGTAGCCGCCTGGCAGTTCCCCTCCTGAACCTGCTGCAGATCAGGCCCTGATTGGCCCTGAGCTAAGGGAATGTGGGAGAATCTGTGTTCCCTTAGCCCATTGCAGGAGCCAATGGGATCTATCATGTGGCAGGCCCGTGTGGACAGGAAAAAGCCAGGCCTTCCAGGCTTGGCTCCTCCCTGTCTTACAGTGGCCCAGAGGGGTCAAAAATGTCCCGATCAGCTTTGTGGTGCTTTGCTGGCACTTGCTATCACAATGTGCTATTGTTGCTACAACAGTGAAAGGAGAGCTCTAGTACATGCGGAGGAACTTCTGGCCAGTATTTCCCAAGGAAGTCATATGTCTACCACATGTATATGAAAGTGCCTTTACTGAAAGATGCTGTAGTTTTGTGGGTAAAAGAATGCAAGGTGCTCTGGGAATCCCCTGGTTCAAATCTCACCTCTGCCATGAACTCATTAGGTGGCTTTAGGCAAACCGCTCTCTTTCGGTCTCAGACTTCTGCTTACAAAACAGGTGGAATACAGACACACCTTACTGGGTTAGTTTAAGGATCATCACAACATAATATAAGTGAAGCACGTTGAACAATGACATGTACCATGGTGGTGAGGAAAGTACTGTCAAGTTGCAATTGACTTATGGTGACTCCGTAAAGGCAAGAGTCTAACAGAGATTTGAAATTGTCTTCCTCTGCATCAACTCTCTCTTCCTTGGAAGTTGTCCATCCAAGTACTAACCAAGGCTATCCCTGCTTAGTCTACAAGATCTGATGTGTTTGGGCTAGCCTGAGCCATCCAGGTCAGAAAATGTACCATGGTGATGATGATGTTATCCGTTCAGTCGTGTCTGACCCTCAGCAATTCTATTGGAAAGTCTTCGCCATGCATCCCTATCTCTGACTACTTCTTTTAATTGGCTCATGGTCATCCCTGTGTTGGCTTTGATCGTGTCGAGCCAGCGGATCCTTTGGCGACCACGTTTCCTTTTGCTGCTGACCATGCCGAGCATTAATGATTTTTCTGACGAGTTTGATTTCATGATGTGTCCAAATTAAGTGAGCTTTACCCGTAATATCTTGCCTTCTAATGACATCGTTGGTTTGCTCCTCTCTAAAACTGTCTTGTTGGTAACTTGGTATTCGCAGCATTCATCTCCAACACCATAATTCGAAAGCATCTATTTTCCTCGTGGCTTCTTTCTTTAGGCTCCAGATTTTGCATCCATAGCTTGTTATGGGAAGACAATGGCATTGTACCATACACCTGTGTAAACACTAAGTACTACTACTACTAATAAAATTCTGACATTCAGTTCTCTTTATTGCATAAAATATGGTTCATGGCCTGCGAGAGAGAGCCTTTCAAACGCTCTGACTTGCTTCTACAACTTATGACCCACCGAGTCAAATACAGGCCACTGAGGAGGCAATAAACTTTCAATAGCAACAGCAGCTCTTGACAATCTTCTGATTGACTGCTGTACATGACTGCAGGGTTGTATTCAGCACCAAGCGTCTCAAGTATGCAAGTCCCCATTAGACGAATCTTTGTGATGATTCATACTTCCTTTTCCCATTCAGTCCCTGGATCTTATAGCCGTTCAATTTTCTTCAAGAATCCATTTTCTCCTTCCTTTGATATTTGTTTATAGGTGTAACACCTTTCATGTAGTTAGCAGCTTTCTCACCAGTGTGCCCTAAAGTGTGTGGACAACTGAAAGCCCCCTTGATCAAAGGAGGACAATGCTTACAAATGCACAAGGTTTGATAGATGAGGTGATTGTGTGGCTGTTGTTGCCATGGACACAAGAAGTAGCCAAGGAGAAAAAGAAGAAGACGGAAGTGATAGTTCCTTAAATCTTTGCAGCCAGCTACTGTGTCTGCCTAGCTTGGCTAATATTTTTAAAAAGATACACAGAAAATTGTGGTGATAAAGAATATAGAGAAGCCTCTGGAGGACTCCCCCGGGACATCCGCCTGGCCTCGATCAGGGCCAGGGCCCTTTCGGTCCTGGCCCCAACCTGGTAGAATGAGCTCCTGGAGGAGCTAAGGGCCCTGTTGGAGCTACCATCTTTCCGCAGGGCCTATAAGATGGAGCACTTCACCCAGGCATTTGGTAGAGGCCAGGGCAGAGCCTGGGTTCCATCCAAGATCCCTAATCCATCGGCCAGCTTTCTCTCCTCTCTCTCTTATGGAACTAATGTCTGACCTCTCTCTGAACAAGCGGGGAGAGTCACAGAATAGAATGCCATCTTTTTATTGTAATAATGGGTATTTATGGGGTTTTATTGTGGCGCAGAGTGGTAAGGCAGCAGACATGCAGTCTGAAAGCTTTGCCCATGAGGCTGGGAGTTCAATCCCAGCAGCCGGCTCAAGGTTGACTCAGGCTTCCATCCTTCCGAGGTCAGTAAAATTAGTACCCAGCTTGCTGGGAGGTAAACGGTAATGACTGGGGAAGGCACTGGCAAACCACCCCGTATTGAGTCTGCCATGAAACTCTGGAGGGCGTCACCCCAAGGGTCAGACATGATCTCGTGCTTGCACAGGGGATACCTTTACCTTTTTAATGTGATTTTACTGCAATTTTATATTTTATTGTGAACCGCCGTGAGACCTTTTGGCGAATGGCGGTATATAAATCCAACTATTAATAAATAAATAAGTAAATAAATATTGTGGACATGTTTTCACCCCTACCAAAACAACACTTCCTGGACAACCCCATTAGCAAAAGGCACATCTTCACCAAATAAAAACATTATTCAGGTCCCCACATCCATCCATCCATCCATCCAGCTGCAGCTGCAGCTACCAAGAAGAGCCGTGAATGGTGCCACGTAGACTGCACCTAGGTGGGGGAAGTGATGAACAGGGAGGCATTGGGCCCCCAGCTCTCCAGCCACATTCATCATGACTTGAGTCAATGGCTGCCCAACCAATAGTATGTGGACTGGGTGAGAAGGTTCTGTTTGCCGTCATTAACCAGGATACGTTTGGCAGCCAAGAGGCTACCCATTTGGAATGGGAATAAATGCTCATCTGCTTGACTAAAGTGGAAGATTACAGGGATGAGTCAGTGCTGCTGAACTTTACAAGGAGATTATCTTGGGATAGCAAATAACCTTAGCAACAAAGACCAACGGGTTTGTCTTTGAAGCAGCCCCAGACCAGCTCGTCTCAGTCTCTTCTGTTATTACCATTCATCTGCCAGTTTAATTTCTGGGCTGGAAAATGTAAGACTTTTGCTTTTACTTAGTTGGCTTGGAAGGGACAAACACCATCATTGTGTCGCCAGACTGACAAACTTCACTGGATGGAAAAGAATCAACTTTGCTCACAGTTTAGTCTTCAACCAAAAACTTCAGGATCTAGGGATCCCCAGCTCCACCTTCCATGCACCAGCTGCTGTTTGAAATGTTGACACACCATCACAGCAGAAGCCACTGCACATAGGCAATGATCACTAGGACTTGGTGCTGATATAACGAGCTGCTGAGACTGGCCCTGTTCCCTCCAACAAGAAAGACAAGTGGCAGGATCCTTTCTAACAATTTTACGGTCTGGAGAGGAATTCCACTTGGCATTCACATAGCATTTTCTTTCTAGTGTTCAAAGCACTTAACATCATGTTCCTGACTTCCATGAGAAGTGAGCAGTTCTAAGAGCAGCAGCAACAGGTTGCATTTCTTTTGGCGGAGGGTGCTCTGCAAACGTCTTATGCCTTTGTGATGTTTCCTTTATTGAGAAATAGATAAGAATTGTACAAGTGGAGGCGAACAGGCACGTCCGCAAGGCAGAGCACATAACTAGTGAGCATGTGTTCCGTACAAAACACCCAAAATGATACTACATGGGTAATTCAATGCAAGAGAGCTTTAAGCTAGTAGTCCAATGTTGTGTGCCAATGTCACAAGGTAGTGCTGTTCTATACACTGCTCCACTGAGGAATTCAGGAAAGCACAAAAGCATTCACCTCCCCATTTTAACCTTCCTCTGTGTGAGGTTATGTTGGACCCATTGCTTCAATCATGGATGAATGCCGATTTGATGCTCTAATCGCAGCACTGCTCCAGGTCTCAGCCTGAGCCATTGTGATCCCTGAAGTCTGTCATTAATTTTCTGCAAGAGTACACATGGAAAAACAAAAACTGAGCGATAAACCTGGGTAGCTGTGTCCCAGGCCATTGCCAGATTCAGAATATGGCTTTAGCTGCATGCTCTGAATTGAAACAGAAAAGGCACTACAAATCAGATGGTTGAGTTTATTTTTCTATTCCTGATAATGAGAAATGTTATATGCCATTTCCTCCCCAAAGGAACTCTAGCTGCCTATAGAAATTTCCAAAATCTCTTAGATTTTGCATTTGCATAATACAAAAACAAATACATCCTGAGAAAGTCCAGTTGCAAGGGGCTTGCTAATACAGGTCTCAGACTGTGGGTCAAGAAGAGCTCTTTGGCTGATACCCAGGCTCAAGTCCTGCAAGGAGTGAAGAAAACTCCCCTGAGATGGTATTCATTCACTGCTAGCCAGCCAACTAGCTGGGTCTCCCCCAGGCACTAGCATTTATCTCAGGTTTATCCCTGGTTCATCTCTTTTCTCTGTTACCAAGCAGCAGAGGGCCATGACCCAGAAGGAGTAATGTTTGTCACTGAGGACTGTTCTGTGAGTGGGAGGCCCCATGATGTACACAGATACAAGTGCAGATGGGGAAGGAGAGGCTTAATTGCACTACATTAAGCCCTGTACGTGTCCACAATTGCACCTTGCAAATTTTTAATTGCTGTTCAGTGCTTAATTGTTACTTTAGCCATTAAAACATTGGCAGCTTTGCACATTAAACCCTTTTTATTGGTCCCCCGCTTCTGTGTTTTGCAGCCCGCAGACACCGAAAGATGACTCCAATTTGTCTCTCTTAAGGAAAGTTTTGCTTTTAGCATTTGTGGTGTCTTAAAGATCTCATCTGCTGTATGAAATATTCCACCTTTCCTTCCCCTCGGGCACGGCAAGCCATAATTCATTCACGGAGTCATCTTGGGGAGCTGCATTCAACTCACTGTGCAGGTGATTTATTACGAAAAACTGAGCTGCACCCAGCAAAAGAATTGAAGGCGGAACAGAGCAGAATCCCAGGCAAGGCTACAAGTTCACGTTGCTTTCAGCTAACAATGAGCCACACTGCTGGCTTCATTGATTACATTTTTATCCCTTCTTTCCTCCAAGGAGCTTTGGGCAGGGTATATGGCTTTCTGCCCCTTCACTGTATCTTCACAACCACTCAGATCTGTCTGAATGAAAACATTATGATTTGGTGGATGTCTACAGGGAGGAAAGGGTCTAGATGCCAATACAGAAAAGATTCTGTCTCTGGCTCATCTCAGGTGGCAGGAAGTTCATAGAGAAGGGCTTCATTAAAAGATTTTGATAGGCAGGCAGTACGGACATCAATGGCCCTCTAAGCACTTCAGTCCCAGACCATTTAAGTTTTAATCACTAACACTTTAAATTGTTAGAAGTGAACCAATAGTTAGTACAGCTTGTAAGAAAGGCCAGAAAGGGTTTGGTGAAGAACCAGTGAATGAGAATCAACAAAGTGTGCGTTATTCAGGGTCTTTTCTCTCCCTTTCTTCAAAAATTTGTGCTGAATGATATGGAATTTCTTCTGATAGAGCAAGTCAGCTGTTATGAGTATATGAAGTTGTTGGGACTCTTGGACTTGGCTTGGGACTAATGCCCTCCAGAAAATAGCACTGCAGAGTAGCATAGCATTTTGAAAGTAGGCATTTAACCATGTGAATGAAGCATAGATCCAGACTCACCACACTTTGAGGTTTAAAAGAAATAATCTTTTTTGGGAAAGATTATTCACCAATACAGTCTCCTTACTGAAGGAGAGTTCAAAAGCTTAAAGAGAAGTTACAAAAGCAGCAAACTGCAAGTCTCTATGGCTGCAAACAGACAATGTAAGAAAGAAAAGGAAAATGTTCAGGAAATGGAGGGAAGGACAGAGCTCTAAAGAAGAGTACCTACAGGTTACTAGGCACTGTAGATCAATCATCAGAAAGGCCAAAGCTGAGAGTGAGCTAAGATTGGCCAGGGAAGCCCATTGTAACAAGAAAAGATTTTTCAGTTACGTGAGGAGCAAACGTAAAGTAAAGGAGGCAATAGGCCCGCTGTTGGGTGCGGATGGACAAACTCTAACGAAAGATGCAGAGAAAGTAGAAAGGCTTAGTGCCTATTTTACATCTGTTTTTTCCCACAGGTCAAAGTGTTTAGGCACATCTAGAGATGGCTGTAGCCAAAGGATAGTGTCTGCGTGGCAGGTTAACAGGGTTGGAGAGGTTGTCGAGAGGCATTTAGCTGTACTGGATGAGTTCAAATCCCCTGGTCCAGATGAAATGCACCCGAGAGTACTCAAAGAACTTTCCAGAGAACTTGCACAGCCCTTGTCCATCATCTTCGGAACCTCTTTAAGGACTGGAGATGTCCTGGAGGACTGGAAAAGAGCAAACGTTATTCCGATCTTCAAAAAAGGGAGGTAGGATGACCCGGGAAACTACAGACCAGTGAGTCTGACCTCTGTTGTGGGGAAGATAATGGAGCAGATATTAAAGGGAGTGATCTGTAAACATCTGGAGGACAATTTGGTGATCCAAGGAAGTCAGCATGGATTTGTCTCCAACAGGTCCTGCCAGACCAACCTAGTTTCCTTTTTTGACCAAGTAACAGGTTTGCTGGATCGGGGAAATTCGGTTGATGTCATTTACTTGGATTTTAGTAAAGCTTTTGACAAGGTTCCCCATGATGTTCTGATGGATAAGTTGAAGGACTGCAATCTGGATTTTCAGATCATTAGGTGGATAGGGAATTGGTTAGAGAACCACACTCAAAGAGTTGTTGTCAATGGTGTTTCATCAGACTGGAGAGAGGTGAGTAGCGGGGTACCTCAGGGTTCGGTGCTCGGCCCAGTACTTTTTAACATATTTATTAATTATCTAGATGAGGGGGTGGAGGGACTACTCATCAAGTTTGCAGATGACACCAAATTGGGAGGACTGGCAAATACTCCGGAAGATAGAGACAGAGTTCAACGAGATCTGAACACAATGGAAAAATGGGCAAATGAGAACAAGATGCAATTTAATAAAGATAAGTGTAAAGTTCTGCATCTGGGTCAGAAAAATGAAAAGCATGCCTACTGGATGGGGGATACGCTTCTAGGTAACACTGTGTGTGAACGAGACCTTGGGGTACTTGTGGATTGTAAACTAAACATGAGCAGGCAGTGTGATACAGCGGTAAAAAAGGCAAATGCCATTTTGGGCTGTATCAAAATCACAAGATGTCATAGTCCCATTGTATACGGCACTGGTCAGACCACACCTGGAGTACTGTGTGCAGTTCTGGAGGCCTCACTTCAAGAAGGACATCGATAAAATTGAAAGGGTACAGAGGAGAGCGACGAAGATGATCTGAGGCCAAGGGACCAAGCCCTATGAAGATAGGTTGAGGGACTTGGGAATGTTCAGCCTGGAGAAAAGGAGGTTGAGAGGGGACATGATAGCCCTCTAAGTATTTGAAAGGTTGTCACTTGGAGGAGGGCAGGATGCTGTTTCTGCTGGCTGCAGAGGAGAGGACACGCAGTAATGGGTTTAAACTTCAAGTACAACGATATAGGCTAGATATCAGGAAAAAGTTTTTCACAGTCAGAGTAGTTCAGCAGTGGAATAGGCTGCCTAAGGAGGTGGTGAGCGCCCCCTCACTGGAAGTCTTCAAGCAAAGGTTGGGTACACACTTTTCTTGGATGCTTTAGGATGCTTAGGGCTAATCCTGCGTTGAGCAGGGGGTTGGACTAGATGGCCTGTATGGCCCCTTCCAACTCTATGATTCTATGATTCTATGATTCTACGATTCTATGATTCTATGAATGTGTCACACATCAGCAGATGGAGAGAGCAGAGCCTAATGGAATCTGCTCCTTGCTTGCTTCTGCAAAAGCCCACCTTAAACAAAGGGAATCCCAGAGCGTGCACTCAGTTTTTTTCCACTACAATCTCAGAGTGGCCATTAGATGTCACTAATGAGCACATAGGGACGGTTTAGCAATCTAATAACTTTGGGACCACAACCCCTCAGAGTTGACTTCACCAAATTATTTGTAGATTGTAATTCCAGCAGAGGATATACTGGTTTGGGGGGAATGCTACAGTTTCTCAGTGTGTGTTAAAGTGAGATAGATGATTTACGTCAAGAGAATCTCCCATGAAAAGGTATGGATTAGTTTCCTGTTTCCTCTCTTGTTTGTCATTTCTCTGATTTAAGAAGAAGAAGACTTGGTTTATATACCCTGCTCACTACCAGAAAGAGTCTCAAAGTAACTTACAATCACCTTCCCTTCTCCCCACAACAGAGATCCTGAGAGGTAGGTGGGGCTGAGAGAGCACTGACATTACTACTCTAGAACAGGCCTATCAGGATGGTGACTAGTCCATTATCATCCAGCTGGCTGCACATGGAAGAGTGGAGAATCAAAACCAGCTCACCAGATTAGAAGCCACTATTCTTAACCACTACATCAAGCTGGTTGTCTATAGGGTTACCAATTTCAAGGTGAGTCCTGGTGTTTCCCCAGAATTATAGCTGATCTTCAGGCTCAGAATCAGTATCTGTGGAGAAAATAGCAGCTTTGGAGGATGGTCTGTATGGTATCACATCTCTTCTGAGCTCTTCCTTCCCCAAACTCCACCCATCCTAGACACTGCCCCCAGATCTCCAAGAAGTTTCCAAGCTCGAATTGGAATTTAATCACTGTGACCAGATTTGAATTGCCAGTTGTATCTTTGTAGGAGATATTTTAGCATACAATAATCTATTGGTGTTCATACTTCACTAGCTTAGACAGCTTCTAAGATATGGTTTCCGATTTATGTCATAAGCTCAGGTTAAGTCTATTATTTAATCATTGAGACACCGTAGTTTCTTCTGAATGACTATAGGAATGCCTTGATTTTCCAAGTGACCAATGGGAAGCTTTAAAGCAAAGATGATTGGCAGCTTGAAAGGTGATCTCTAGAGACTCTTTGTAGATCCTAAAATTGAGCTGTGCCAGCTCAGCTGTGTCTGGCTCCCTGGATCCCTCCTGCACTATTGTGTGTGTGTGTGTGTGTGTGTGTTTAACTCATACAAGACTCATACAAGACCATACTCATACAAGACCATACAAGACCATTTAACTCATACAAGACCATACTCTTATATCTCCAAACTCTGGAGGCATGCCCATTAAAAAGAGCATTTTTTTAAGCTCACCTAAACATCTTTCCTTCAAGCCTAACTCAGGGTGGATTTTTAAAGATTCCTTCTCAGTACAGATACTGTTTGCATGGGTGTAATGTCCATGACATGTAATACTACTTACTCTTGGAATGTCCTCAGTTTGTTCTACTCTGTCATCCTTTAGCTGATTATTTGAAGAAGTTGGGATTTATCTGTGTTGACGAGGGGTGGAGGGGAAATCCAAGGGATTTGAACAAAACAAGGGGGGGGGGACAGAACAAAACCTCTCTCATAAAATGCAGGAAACAAGTGAAGGGAAAGTGAACTGAGTACTGAATGGAAGAAAATTGACACAGAAGGGGAAAAAATCCCAGTTCATGCACACAGTGAAAGCAGGGTAAAATGTAGAACAACCCCAGCCTTATGGAAATGCGTGGCAAAACCAAAGGAAAACACCAGGCATAAAAGGCCAGATCTTGTGTTTCTCTTCTTGTGTATTTAAGTGCAAATTCATTCAATTAGTTTTTATTTTGTTCAACTACACCATTTGTAGATTCAATTGTCACTTCTGTCAGAATATTACCAAAATGGTCTCACTTCAGGGCTGATTTTCAGGGCTGAATTAAAAGGGTGGTTACAGAAGCCAAAACTGCCTGTAGCTAAACCCACAACTAAGTATTCCCTTTACCTTATTTAGCAATTTAAATATAAAGCAACAACACTCAAGTTATAAATAGCGTTTACTGAGAAATAAAATGCATATATTTGCATAAAGCCACTGAGAAACTGATGAGATGTAATTGGCATCAGAATATGCCAAGGATCATTAACACCATTAGATAAGTTCTGAAAATGTCAACAATTAAATAATACTTTGCAACTAGAACTGCTGATTCTATCAATTTCCCCAATAATATATGGGTTTCACAATCTTCTATTAAGACATGATGTCACCCAATTAATAAGGGTCTATAATTCCCCCCTGGTTTTAATAAGTAAGCTAAACCTGTGCTTTATGACCCTACCCTCAAGCCCTGCTGTATTTAACTTCATGCTGAATTTCTGAAGCAATCTTAAAGCAGAGGAAAAGTTCTAAGGTGATTTCCTCCCACCTCTCTTTTATCTTCACATTGTGAATAAGAGTAGAGGACTGTCTATGCTGTGCTTCAGAAACATGAACAGCTCCTACCCTCTCCTAACTTCAGATTTCGAAAGAAAACTCCAGGCTGCTTCCTTCCTTCTTTTTCATCCATGCATTTCTGCAGTTTTGTGACTGTTTCTAATCTGTAGTCTGCCATGAAGCTCACTGGGAGACGTTGGCCCAATCTTCTTTGTCTAACCTACCACACAGGATGATCATGAGAAGGGAAGAATGCTGTATATCACTGTTCCATTGGGAAAAAGCAACAGGAAAAAAAAAGATGTCTATTGGCCGTCTATTGAAAAATATTTTGAGCTTGGATTGCTTTAGGTCAGGCCTGAGTCAGAGGATTTTCCAGGATGAATGCAGTCCACCAACCATGTACTGAGGCTTTCCATTCCAGTCCCTGGATAGCAATAAAAACAGGTGTTTAGAGCTGAGCTCATTTTGACAGATAACAAGTAGTGCAGATCTGCCCTAGGTCAAGGTAGTGATAACAGGGACATTCTACATGAGTGGAAGAAAGCGTTCCAGGAAACAGAGCCGATCTAATTGCTACCTTTATCTTGCATTATACAACCCCCTGTGCCAGAACATTTCTCCTCTAGAACAAGAACACAAGTAGGAGCCAAGGAAACAATAGAGAGGAAGCTGTAAGTGTCACATCTTATGAATCTGCTGAGATAAATGATGGCAGTTATCGAGTACTTAGTTTTCTACTAAAAAAGAGGAAATAGGAGCAATTATCTCCTTCTGCATTACAACCTGAAGATCGCATTCTGATAGATGCACGAATAAGACATAGCTATCATTCCTATCAGAGTGATTCGGTCACACTATGTACAAACTAGTATCACCACTGTTTTCATTCCTGAAGCAGCTTTTTCTATCAAAATATATCTAAAGTAAGTTCTGCAGGGAAATTAGACTCATTCTAAAGATCTGAATTTTTATGTTATCACTCAAGCAGGCCTAGAATTTCAGTTCTGAATGTTCAGTTTTGGACTTCCTTTGTGTAAAACATAGGCCTTGCTGCTGACCCACATCTCTGTCCTGAGTGATGTGTCTGGAGAAAAGGAAGGTCTAGGCCCCAATGAACAAGAGAATGCTTAAACTTCAGGCAAAAGGTTTTTGAGCTTCACATCTCTCTATGCCCAAAGGCTGGTTGAGTACATGCAGCACAGTGCCTGAGCACAGAAGAGAATAAAAGAGCCCTATGAATCTTCAAACACCTACTGAAAGTGTGCTTTGATGCAAAGCTCTGGCAGAGGGAATTAGAACTTGGTCTAGCTTAGGGATGGGTGATTTGACTGGGATAAGCCTGAAAATATTCAAATCCATGTTGAATCAAACATCCCATGAGGTTAATCCAGCCAAATCAGAGGAGTCCAAATCAATTTGGGCTTTATTAGGCTGATTTGGTTGGTTGATTGCCTGCCAAACAGCTGATCCAAATAGCCCCATAAATGCCCCTGCTCTCTAGTCTGGGATGGGTAAAGGACAGGAGAGCATGCCAAACAGCTGATCCTAAGGCTCAGTTATTTGGTGGGGTCTTTAAAGGCCTTCCCCACATTCCAGGCGGCGCAGAGCCTGGTCTCCTTCATGAAGCCTTGGAGCAGTCTGCATGGAGACATTTAAAAAAATAGTTATTCAAAAACCTAACAGGGAACATTTCCAGTTAGAAATATAAAACAGGTCTTGGAACAGAAGAGTTTCTACTGAGTTTCTGCCAATCACCTGATGTTGAAGATGCCTTCTTGATTCTATAAAAGCTGCATCTCCCAGAATGCTTCTCTTTTCCTAAACTAGTTCTTTGCGTATTTTCTGGATCCCCCCCCCCCCTTGATGCTTTGCAAATTGCATCAGTCCAGCATGACTGATTTGAATAGGAGTCATTCACTGGTTTTCCTATTGTGAGAAATTATTGCTATATGTAGCTAGCCTGTGAGATCTTACCCTTTCTTTTCATATTCAGCTTAAGTCTGTCATTAAATTCTGTACGCTATTGGTATGTCTGTTATTGTCATTGATTTGTGTCCCTGGGACGTCTGGCATCCATATTAATGTTGAGGTACTGTAGATATGATTCCTGCCATAGCTATTTGGGGTGGAATAGGGCTGACTGTTGCATGTTCTCCCTAGATGCAAAGCATTCTCATTTAGGTATGCCACCCCTTTCTTCCATACCTCTGTGTACTGGTTTTCTTCCTGGAATCATTCCATGTGTTCTATGCACCTCATACAGATGATACCTGCTCATATCATTGCAAGAGGCTGCAGTGACTCACTTTGGTGCATTAGCACAAAAGCAGTCTCTTTCGTCTCTCCTTTCTGCAGGAAGCAGATAATTTGAGGCATGAAAAGGAATAAAAGGAGCATTCTTCATCTTTTGTGAAAGCTATCTATGGCTGTCATTTCAGTTGACAAGCTCTCTACAGGGCTCAGAGGTCACCGGCAAATTTTCTCAACACTGTTGTAGTTCTGCTTAGTATGCCATCACCCTATTTTATCACTGAAACCCCACTGGAGTGCCCCATTGATCTAAATAGAAAGCTTAATTTCTTTCTCTGAATACTCTGTTGGGAGCTTGGAATAACCCTCTAATTTTCCTTGGTGTAGGAGGCAGCAATTGTTTAAGCAGTTTCCACTTGCCTATTTTGAGTTTCCTAACTTGGTTTTGGTATAGTTAGAATCATAGAATCATAGAATAATAGAGCCAGAAGGGACCTCATGGGTCATCTAGTCCAACCCCCTGCACTATGCAGGACACTCGCATCCCAATTGCTCATCTACTGTAACCTGCCACCCCTTTGCCTTCACAGAATCAGCCTCTCTGCCATATGACTATCTAGCCTCTGTTTAAAAATTTCCAAAGATGGAGAACCTACCACCTCCTGAGGAAGCCTGTTCCACTGAGAAACTGCTCTAAACATCAGGAACTTCTTCCGGATGCTTAGATAGAATTTCTTTCAAATTAATTTCATCCCATTCGTTCTGGTCTGTCCCTCTGGAGCAAGAGAGAACAATTCTGCTCCATCCTCCATATGTCACTCAGATCCCCTCTCAGTGGTCTCCTCTCCAGGCTAAACAGACCAAGCTAAAAATATTGTATCTGCCTAAATATTTGTGTGTAATTTGAATGATATACATATCCTGAATGTCCTTGCAAATGGACAGAAGCATATATTCAGTAGACAGGGACAGAGACGTGGTACATATGGGGTATGTACATATCTCCCTTCAAGAAGGGCAGATGGAAGAATGCTAAAATGGGCCAAAGTAAAAGCTCTGTCATATCTGAGGAATTCTAATGTGTAGAGATAAGTTGGTGGAGTACGATTTTGGTCACTGTTCCCCACAGCCAGATCAGAAAAGGCCAATGATCCATCTACTTGGAGGGATGTATCCCATGTCCCCTGCTTAATTATTGTTCTGGCTTCTGGGTACCCAAGATGCAATAAGGCTGGATGGGAGTGTGATATTCATTATCTTTCAGCCTAACCTTCCTCACAGGACAGATGCAGTACACCTATATATGCAGCTCCGTGTTCCTTGGAGGAAGGGCAGAATAAAAACACAATATTTAGAATACTGCTGTGAAAGAAGGATTTGTATTTTGCATGGACCTCTAAGGAAGGCAACCGTAAAGGAATTCCATACAGTGATAATTGGACTACCGATACCTGGACAAGCTGGGCAGAGAGGCCAGGTTTTACCCTCCCCATAAAAAGACCCCAATAGGAATGAATAGTAATTGCTTACCTGGAATAAAGCAGTATGTATTATTGAGTTGGAGGCTAAACCTTAGCCACCAGATTCTTCATCTGCTTCTATCTAGAGAAGCCACAGCATTAATGGCAAGCATGTTCCACCTTGCAGTAGTTGTGAAGGTAGGTTCTCACTTCTTTGCATTGCAGGTGCTTTTGTATCAGCCCTATAGGTGAGATGATTCTACCCAGGATGTTCAGGTCATGTCATTAATGCTCATGGATAATCAGGTCATATCATTAAATTATGTGAGGGGGAACTATGCCTCCCATAAGGCTGTGTGCAAATCTGCATGTGCAAAATAAAGTTTATAAGATGGACTTCAATTAACAGTAAGAGATAAGACTTTTTAAAATGCAGTCATAATTGCTAGCTGATGGTTTGTTCACTATTTCTTTATAAGATTGGCTACTGAGTGGAAGGCAGCAGCAACAGGGGGGAGGGAGAAAGAAGGACTTCCATCAGGCCATGTGAAAATGTCCATGTGTGAAACATTGATAATAGTAATGCACTGAACCGTACTGTTTAAATAACCCAATGAACCCAAGGTTCAAATGGGTCACAACAGCTGAACTGATGGACAATCAGCTTCAGTGACTGGCATTGGACTGGTAAGTATTCAAGTACCTTTATCATCATCATCATCATCATCATCATCATCATCATCATCATCATTTGGATTTATTACCCGCAATTATTATCAAGCAATGGGGTGGTGAATTTCTTGTTTGGGGTGCGGCTGGCCACCTGTGCCCCCCTCTGGTACCATCCTTTTACTGGATTCGAATCTACTGTTCTATCGGAGACCAATATGGCTACTCTTTGAAACTGTAATGATGTTATCTTCCCCAAGCTTTTTGTTGTAAGCTAGTTATTACTCTTTTTGCCTCTGGATTAGAACTTGTGCTGTATTAGAGAATGAATCTCTTGCTCATTGTGCAACAAAGGTTATAGACTCAGAGGAATTTGAATGTCTCCTTGGTGTGACTTTGGGGTAGGGGAGAAGATTTATATTTATAAAAACAACAGGGTAGGACAGCTTGCAAATGAAAACTGAAGGCAAATTTAGGCAGCAGCACTCCACTGCAAATATCTGGCATGATTTTGATCTTAACTTGAACTTGGGCAGACTCAAAAGGGCATCATGAAAGACTGCTTTTCTCCAAATGGGGCTTTCTGCTGAGCTTCCTTAAGCAATCTGATGTTATCACTGCAGTATTCACGGCTCTTTCTGACCATTTGTGAAACAAAGAAAAGTGACTGTTCCTTTAAAGGTATCCCCTGTGCAAGCACCTAGTCATGACCCTTGGGGTGACGCCCTCTAGTGTTTCCATGGCAGACTCAATACGGGGTGGTTTGCCATTCCCTTCCACAGTCAGTACTGTTTTACCCCCCACAGCAAGCTGGGTACTCATTTTACCGACCTCGGAAGGATCTAAGGCTGAGTCAACCTTGAGCCGGCTGCTGGGATCAAACTCCCAGCTTCTTGGGCACAGCTTCAGACTGCATGTCTGCTGCCTTACCACTCTGTGCCACAAGAGGCTCTTTGACTGTTCCTTTAAGGAGCCCTTTTATCAGACAGATGAAGACACTGAATAAAAAAAAAAAAAGATTGACTCACTCTAATTTAATTTGGCAATCACTGTTCCTGTAAGTGCACAAAGAAAACACACGTTGCTCTGCCTTGAAGTGGCTGAATAACAACACAAATGAGTAGAAGTTGCTATGATGGTTTCTCAGCCTTCCTTTGAAAAGGATGAATCATTCTGAGAGCTGCACTGAGCCATCAAGGAAAGGAAAAGCCGACTGTGCAACTGTTCAGGTCAGGTCCACAAAACTTGTGCTAGAATCTCTAATCTCCATAAAGCAAAAAGACAGGAAGGATGATCCTGCAGTTTTCAGGAATAAGGATTGGCATGAATCAGTTCATGAACTAAAAGTTCATGAATTTTGTCTGGTTCCTGGTTTGCAAGGTGCTGTTCTTGTGAAGGCTATTGGCAGAAACATTTCACACATTTTGATAGTGTTGTGGCAAACAGACTTTCTTCACTCTATTCAAATTTCACAAACTTTCATGGCAACAGGTGGGGGTGGAATTATCCAGCTTTGGAAATGCCAATTGTAGGACTGCAGGCTGCCCATACCAGAGTTCCCATTCTGATCTATGGGATTAAAAAGCTATACATCAGCCCAGCTCAGCTCCACACCCTTTTGCTGGCTGTTTGTAAAGAGGCAGAGGACTTGTTAAAAGCCAACTAGCAGAGCATATTCATGTATCCCCTCCCTGACTGAACTCCTCTTCTCTGTTAGGGTTTGGGTGCCAGTATTGGGATCTGGAATTTTGCAGGAAACCCAATTTTTTCCCCCAGTTCAATCCACCAGAACCAAACCAAACAAAACCTGGAGGCAAAATATTGTGTACCCTTATAGTTAAGTGTACATGTGCATTTGTGGTTTTTTTTGGTGTGCACATTCAGATCGAAGGTTGCAATTTTGGAAGGAGTAAGTAAGTACATATCAAAATGTTCTTTTTACTAATACTACGACATAACATTCTCATTTCTGCCAGAACTCTTTTCTTTTTTCAGTGTCTTATAAAACATGGTAAAGATGGATAGCAACAATCTGATATCTGTTCAGTTTAATGCACATTTCCAGAGCATTCATTTAATAGAGAACCCCATATAGACTGAACTGATATTTCCTGACTCTTGACATAGTAGCTATATTCAAAAGTCCAGCAACCTTGGGAGAGTACTTATTTAGCTGGACAGCTAAGGCAAGTCAGAGTAGATGGTACTTAGCTAGATGGATGGTCTGATTTGGCATGAAGCAGCTTCCCAACACTGACATAATGAAGAACATTGGACACAAAAAAGCATCCCATCATGTCATTTTTCTAAAAGTAGGAAGGGGACACATATCTGTCCTCAGAGTATTAGGTTCACTGAGAAGTCTTATACGTCTCCAGTAGACAGAACCTGCTCATACAGATCTTGTTCCATGTTGGGCAGCCTCACCTTTCCTGAGGGATATTCTGGTCCTCCAGACATCATAATGCACTCCCTGGGATGGTTTTCTTCTCTGCCATTTTCCTGTTATTCACATCTGTGGCACTTGGCCCTTTTAGACAACTTCAGCTGGTGCCTTAAGTTTGATCACTTGATGCCAGAAGTGCTGTTTCTCTAATGAACACTGGACATCCTAGCTGGCTAACCAGAAAAGGCCATGAATATCTTTGGATTAATAAACTTCCACCTTAAACAAAGTAATAAATGCTGGCTACTTAGCAACCAGGCTCCAAGAGGCACTGGCTGTTCTTTCTTGATGGCACTGTTTGCAGCTTAAATGTGAAAAATCACATCATTTGTAACATTTGGGTCCAGATAGTTTTTGAACAGATGCTTTTGAGATAAGGTAGACAGGTATGATCATATTTAAACCTTCATATATATGTATATCTGACAGAGTTCGGTGACATTTGTCATCCTCTCATAATCTGTAGCTTATTTTTTTTCGATTAACACTGTCAATTCTTAAAGGTTGGTTTGATATTTGTGTTCAGTTTTTAAAGAAGCTGAAGCCTGGGAAATCAAGAGTTGAGACTCTGCTTGGGAAATGTTCAGACCTGAAAAATGATTGCATGACATCAGAGCAAGTCTAGAAATGCCAACAACTTTAGCCTAATAATAATAATAATAATCAAAACTCTTATTTTATACTATTCTTAAGCATCCATTCTCAAACATTCATGGCTTTCTAATTTGTGTTGGCAAGATGTTCAAGATGCCATTCCAGTACTGAAACATACACCTACAAGCATACAAGAAGACTAAATTTGTGCATTGAGAGCCTGCTTGGTGTAGTGGTGAGGAGCGGCAGCCTCTGATTTGGAGAACTGGGCTTGATTCTCCACTCCTCCACAAGCAGCCAGCTGGATGACCATAGTTCTCTCAGAGAGCTCAGCCTCACCCACCTCTGTTATGGATAAAGGAAGGGTAGGCATTTGTAAGCCATTTTGACTCCTACAGGTAGTAAAAAGTAGGGTCCATAAATAGCTCTTCTTCTTCTATTGGTCATATTTATGTACTGCTTTCCAGTCCATGCATTCTTGAAACAGTTTACATAAACAGATTGAAAGAAAACAATAACACCTAACATACAAGCCAAATAAGAATGCTGCCTCTGATCAGAGATTTCATTTAGTCATTATAGCTAAACATCATTGATGGATTTATATTCTCTGAATTTGTCTAAATCTCTTTGAAGGGCATCTGCAGTAGCAGCCATCATGACATTTGTAGCATTTCATAGTTTTGTTGGCATATAGAATTATGGCTTATAGTGATCTCAGAAATTCACCTGGAAATTGGAGAAATTTGTGTATCCTACACAGGCAGCTCTTGAATGTTCTTGTAATTTTCAGAGTTTAAAACCAGAATCTATATTAGTAAAGCCATGCCAAACAAACAAAGCTGTTATTATAATAGGTTGCACCTGGATATCACATTCCAGCATTAAGTATAAACAAAGTGTTCATTCAAAAAATCTGCACGTATATTGGTTCCATCTCCACACCTGCACATTTATGCTGAAAAACAGAGGCGGGCATGGGGAACGAGAGCTGTAGCTCGGACAGATGCTCAGTTGGTTTGTGACTGGGTCAATAATTCTGTTGCATTCTTTTCTACATTTTCCCCTCCTGGAGGTTAGGTTGCACAAAACCAGCACATACGTATTCACAAAACCTGCTGTGGCAACAGGGCTGTGCCTGGCATGTTTATTCTTTGGTTGTTCAATGTTTAGATGTTCAGAATAACCATTCTAACCTTGCTTGGTGACAACAATAAAAGTATTTTTTTATTTTTGAAAATTGTGTTTGGGGTACTAAGAATTGTGTTAGCAGTTTCCAGAATCATTTCCCATCCCCATTTCTTCTAGGAAAATCTAGAAGATAAGCAAAAAGATCCCCATCATCACCAGCAATTCATAATTAGTTGGGTACTGAGGTCCAAAATCTGAGTCTGGATTCTTATTTATTAGCAAAATTGTGCACTTATCAGACACAGTGCTGATTGATGGCTGCAGAGTTTCCCCATTTTTAAGGCAGCATTTAAATATTTACAAGAATTTGCTAATGTGTAAAGTCCCAATCACATGTGGAGCAATAGCATGCTTCATGAAAGTATTGACCGACAACACATCATTCCAGTCCACCTGTATAGATGTTGCTTTTCTACTGGTGAATCTCCTCCATTTGCTTTAATGAAGACAAAAACCTAATCTATACATCTCTTTCCCACAATTAAATAAATACAGATGGGATAGAGCTTGTGGCCATATTTTGCACATTAAAACAATATAAAAATGACATATCCCCACCCACCCGAAATCACAGAATCAAGGCAAATGGATCTGTCAACATTGATTTATGTGAATTCAGCATTGTCCAGTGCATAATTTAGGGACAGAATTATTTTAGTAAAAGGGATTCTTACACAGAGATCAGCCACAATTTGCTGGTATCTGGAATAACTAAATCTATAGTTGTTCTCTGAAGTCTTCATTCTCAGAAATAATTTCTAGCATATGGAATCACATGAAAGTTTCCAAAATCCTGTAATATCACATTGCTAGCTGATCTATGTGTAGGATTTAACTGGAGTGTGTCCAGACGAGAACACCGAAGATGGTGAGAGGTTTGGAGACCAAGTTGTACAAGAAAAGATTGAAGGAGCTTGGTCTGTTTATCCTGGAGAGAAGATGACTAAGAGGTGATATAATAATAATGTACTTGGGAGGCTGTCATATAGAGGATGGAGCAGAGTTGTTTTCTGTTGCCCCAGAGGATCAGACCAGAAACAATAGGATGAAATTAATTCAAAAGAGTTTTTAAGAAGTTTTTAAGCAGAGGCTAGATAGCTATCTGATAGAAATGTAAACTTAGGTAGTTTGTGAGTGGGTGGGCAGGAAGGACTGTGTCCATGCTTAGCTCTTGTGGCCCTTTCTTGCATGCCCAAGGAATTGCCAATCGCCACTTTGGGGTCAGGTGGTGAATTTCCTCTAGGCCAGACTAGCAAGGTTTTCTTGCAGGAGGTGGGGGAGAGCATCATGAGATGGGGACATGATAGCCCTCTTTAAGTATTTGAAAGGTTGTCACTTGGAGGAGGGCAGGATGCTGTTTCCGTTGGCTGCAGAGGAGAGGACATGCAGTAATGGGTTTAAACTACAAGTACAACGATATAGGCTTGATATCAGGAAAAAAAATTTCACAGTCAGAGTAGTTCAGCAGTGGAATAGGCTTCCTAAAGAGGTGGTGAGCTCCTGCTCACTGGCAGTCTTCAAGCAAAGGTTGGATACACACTTTTCTTGGATGCTTTAGGATGCTTAGGGCTGATCCTGCGTTGAGCAGGGGTTGGACTAGATGGCCTGTATGGCCCCTTCCAACTATGATTCTATGATTCTATGATAATCTGGGCATGGAATAGGGATTACTGCGAGTGGGCAGGTAGCTGTGAGTTTCCTGTATTGTGCAGGGGGTTGGACTGGATGATCCTGGAGTTCCTCTCCAACTCCATGATTATAAGATTCTTCTTGGTAATGCTACCAAGAAATCATCAGAGAATACCCAGTCTGTGTTGAGCAGGCCTTTGTAGAAAGATGGGGTTGCTATGCAAATAGTCCATGATTACCTGCCAACATTTCCTGGCTGCCAAACAAGCCAAACAGGTCTATGCAGAAGGAAAAGTGGATACAAAATTTATATTACAACATGTTTATACTTTTACATGGTGTGTGTGTGGGGAGGGGGACATTTCAGGCTCTGTAGGAAATCTTGAACCTTGGCCATATTCAAATTTTTAAAAAGGCAGATGTCCTTAGCAAATGTAGCACTATAGAATTTGGTCCCCAAGGATCTTGGGACCTAGCCAGAGTAACTGTCACTCTTTAGGTGATTATTTACTCTCCAGAGCCTGCTTGTTCCTCTTCAGTGGCTGCTAATTGGGCATGGATACTCACTGAGTACCTCTGACACTCATTTGAATAGATATGGCATTCATCTGTGCACTGCAAATAATACAACAACCCATTGTAGTCTCTTGCATTGCATTGCTGGCCTTTGGGGTTCTCTAGGTACAATTTATTTTTCTTTTCTCTGGATTTCTGGTAGATTTATCTACCTACTCTGAGCATCTCATGGCCATTTCTTAGGCCATCAAAGCTTGTGTCAAATGAGTAATTGGGAAAATCTTAAGCAGATCTATGCAGAAGTAAGCCTCACTTTATTCTATTGGACTTAATTCCAGGAAAATGTTCTTAAGACTGTGTCCTTAGTCATTAAGATGCCTCAAGATTTTGTGCTGGTTTTGATGTGACCAACTATCATTGCCACTTCTCTAAAATGACCATACCAGACTGCCATTCTGATCAGGGGTAATGCAAAATCCTACAAAATCCTACAAGCTAGGCTCCAGCAATATATGGACTGAGAACTTCCAGAAGTACAGGCAGGATTTCAAAGAGGCAGAGGAACTAGAGATCAAATTGCCAATATATGCTGGATCATGGAGAAAGCTAGGGAGTTCCAGAAAAAATATCTACTTCTGCTTCATTGACTATGTTAAAGCCTTTGATTGTATGGAGCACAACAAATTGTGGCAAGTTTTTAAAAAGATGGGAATATCAAAGCATCTTATTTGTCTCTTGAGAATCCTATATGCAGGTCAAGAAGCAACAGTGAGAACCGGGCATGGAATCACTGATTGGTTCAAAATTGAGAAAGGAGTTTGGCAAGGCTGTATACTGTCACCTTGCCTATTTAACTTGTATTCGGAGCACATCATGAGAAAGGCGGGGTTAGATGAGTCACAAACTGGGATCAAGATTGCAGGGAGAAATATCAACAACCTCAGATATGCAGATGATACCACTCTAATGGCAGAAAGTGAAGAGGAACTAAAGAGCCTGTTGATGCGGGTGAAGGAGGAGAGTGCAAAAGTTGACTTGAAACTCAACATCAAGAAAACAAAGATCATGGCATCCGGCCCTCTCAATTCCTGGCAAATAGATGGGGAAGAAACGGAGGTAGTGACAGATTTTATTTTCCTGGTCTCCAAGATCACTGCAGATGGGCAGCAAAGAAATTAAAAGATGTTTGCTCCTGGGGAGGAAAGCTATGGCAAATCTAGACAGCATCCTAAAAGGCAGAGACATCACCCTGCCAGCAAAAGTGCGTCAAGTCAAGGCTATGGTCTTCCCAGTTGCAATGTATGGCAGGGAAAGTTGGACTATAAGAAAGGCCAAGTGTCAGAGAATTGAGGCTTTTGAACTCTGGTGCTGGAGAAGACTCTTGTGAGTCCCTTGGACTGCAAGGCGAACAAACCAGTCAGTCCTAGAGGAGATCAGACCTGACTGCTCCTTAGAAGGCCAGATCCTGAAGATGAAACTCAAATACTTTGGCAGGAAAGCCTGGAGGATCATTGTCCATGGGGTCGCGATGGATCAGACACGACTTCGCACCTAACAACAACAAATGCAAAATAGTGTATTGACTATGGTTGTTCCACTAAAATCCATTTATATTTAGGACAAGATGGGGTGAATCATATTTCCTTCAACAACCTGGAAAAAAATGATGGCTTGTCCATTATTCTAGAATACAGAAAGATCCTTTTTTTTTAAATTTAGTATCATTTTTCAGAGTATTAGTGATTGTATATGATATAAATTTCGTGTCTGGTGGTTGTAGTGGGTAAGCAATATTTCCTTTAGACAGGTCAAACATACAGGTGACCTCTGTATTCTCTGCATACAAAGCATTTGGAGATAAATGGAATGTATGAACAGTAGCTTTGTAGACATAGGGATCACTTGGATATAACATGTGCACGAAGGAAGTGACCAAATGGATGTGTGAGTTGTATCAAAGGTTGTGAAACAAGCACTTGATGATTACTTTCAGTAGGACTTGCACAAATGCATTCATGGTCCTTAGGGCTATGGGTGCCTTTGTTTCAGTCCCTTTTAAATCAAGAAGTGCAAGGTATGTATTACCTAGGACCAGATAATTGCCTGGCCTATGGGAGATGCTCCCCCCCCCCAAAAAAAAAGATTATCTGCATCCTCCCTACAGGCATTTGCTATGTGCAATGGAAGAGGCAGCAGGAGATTGATGGATTGCTTTCAGGCTGAGCAGGAATTTTGAGGGTCTCTTGTGACTGGCACTTTAAGAGATCTTTTTTGTTTGTTTCCTGTTGCCTCAGGAAGGATGGATTAATTAGGTCTAATCTGTGGAGCTGATTACCCCCCACCCCTACCCCCCCCCACACCAGACACAGGACCAAAATAGGCCTATGCCACTCTGTTGCCTCCACACACACCCCCAGTACCCGAGACAGGCCCAGAGCAGGCTTATGCCACTCTGTCATCCCCACTCCAGCAGGCCAACATTGCCCCACGCCAGAGGCGGCCCAGCAGCCTGCTCCGATGGGCCAGGAACAGGGCTGGGGCAGACCTATGCCAGTTAAGTTAAAATGAGAGTATTTAGCTCTCTCGACTCCAGTCGCTAGCCTCAGCCAGCAAGGATTTGTTTGGCTGGGCCTCCTTCCCACCTCCTCCATGCTCATCCTTGGGAAGGTTGACAAGACCAAATATGGTCATATCAACCAATATTTTTTAAATTTTAATTTATATACATATATACATATATATGTGTATGTATATGTATAATATATAATAACTCCCACCCAGGCAGAAAAATCCTTTCAGTGCTGTCTGGAAACCCCAGGGGCTCACAAAACCTTGGCTGAGAAAGCCTGCACTATATCATGCTGGCTCTTTCTATCCTCCCCTTCCTATCACTTTATTTATGCGAACATGCTATTATGAAAATCCCCATTTTTCTTTAAAAAAAAAACCTTAAGAAATGTTAAAGAATTTTGAGATGGACATATATTTCAAAACATATCCTGCTAGGTAAGAATCTTCAGCTTGGTTACTAAAATCCCTTTTGGATTTCAGTTTCTTTTCAACATTCAGAAACAGGTATAGATTTGATTTTCTTTATAAAATGGCAGCTAATATATTAATTAGCTCAAATAATGAGCTTTATCCAAAGAAATATCAAGACGTACATAAACAATGAATTGCAGTCATGGAAATTTGGATTTTACACGCATGTTTATTAGATAGCAACTTCCTTTTCCTGTGTGGAAAATTAAAGGTTTTGACCACTTTAGCACCTATGGGCATTAATATTGTGTGCTTCTCTGACCTAGGCCCTTTATAATTCAACAGATGATCTCTGTCCATTATTCCACAGCTTGACGCACAGATATTGCGTCAATTCTTTCCATTTTTTATAGTACAAAATAGCCAATTATTTATAGGTTCTGTAGTACAGCTCCAGTATGAAACTTGTCTAATAGTTCAGCCTGTTGCTATAACAACTTTATTTCAAGGACACAGGTGTATTAGGTACCCACAGCATAATCTGTATTAATAGCATCACATTGAATTCTGCTTGGATATAGAAACAATTATATACAAACTCGTGGTCCTGGCCCAGGAAATTTCTTTCCTCTTACACACAGGTAACAAGAGCTTGTATAGGTCTGATGTATTGTAATAACCTTACCACTGGTGGCTGAGGAACTGGATGTGCAAAACAGACTCCATTCCAAGTAATTTATCTGAGCTGAGATGATTCTAAAGCTTTGTCTGCCATGTGTGATCTGTGATACCCTTTCCAGAAATACAGATCATTATAATTCTCTGTGAACTGCCCTGAGCCTTTGGGGAGGGTGGTATTCAGATGTAATAAGTAAATAACATAACATAAATGGGACACTGCTGCTAAGAAGTGATGAGTAGGTTATCTATGAACTGGCCCCCTTCTAAACAAGTCACATGAACACACATCCCAAGTGATTTAAACAGTTGTCCCCATTGATATTCCATGTAATAATTTCAATGTTAGAACGATCCAGTGAGCGGGATACTGTTGAACGGGGGGGGGGGGTCTTGATTAAAAATTTGGTCTATATGAAGCAACAAAAAGTTTCATAGCATGCATAGAACGCAAAAATAGCATTGTAATATATATTTTTAAATTTCAACCTAAGTACAATTTGACAGATGCCCCAGATGTCCCTCCAAAAGAGGGACAATCTGGTCACCTTAATATATGAAGCTGATTTATAATGAATTAAACCACAAGTTGACTAGAGCCAGAGCTTTTTCGGTCCTGGCCCCAGCCTGGTGGAATGATCTCCCAGAAGAGCTGAGGACCCTTTAGGAGCTTTTGCAGTTCCACAGGGCCTGTAAAATGGGGCTCTTCCTCCGGGTCTTTGGTTGAGGCCTGGGGACAGAAGATTCAGGGGCCTCTCCTATATTGAATAGGAGATTTTGAGCTGGATTGACTAAAACCCCTGGACAGTTTCTTCCCCCTGAGGTGCTGCGGGGGGTGGGGGAGGTCAGGTTTCTTCCCCCTGAGGGGTGGGTCTCTTTTTATTTGCTCACCATCAGGGTATTATTTTAATATGGATTACTGGATTTTTTAATGCTTATGTATTGAGGTTTTTATTGCCATTTTTACATGTCGTGGGACGTTTATGGAGAGCAGTGGGTAAAAAATCCAATAAATAAGGGTCAGTATTGTCTATTAAGGCTGGGAGCAGCTCTCCAGGGACTTGGAAAGAATTCTTTCACATTAGCTGCTGCCTGATGCTTTTAACTGGAGATGCCAGGGACTGAAATAGGGACTTTCAGCATGCAAAGCAGCAGCTCTGCCACTGAGCTACAGCCCTTCCCCATAGCTAAGGGAGAACTGAAGCACTTAGTGAATTATTCTTTGGGCTTGTATGAAGGTTAAATCAATGCAATGATCACAGAAGCATATTACAAGCTATTTGGATTGCAAACATTACTGACAAAGAAACTGCAAAACTTGCCAAAATGGTTTGCTTAAATTTAATCCTTCTATGAAATGCAGGTGTTTTTGCACTTTGAACTTCTCAAAATGAGCTAATTAAGTGTTCCGAAATGGAACATATCTATGGAATAACAAAGGCAGCATGTTTTTGAGTCAGGAGAAGCCAGAAGCACGAAGAGCTAAGTGGGGTTCCACAGCAACAGATGGTGTTGTGATGCTCTCAGCAAGTATGAATAATTTTATACAGGACAAGAAATTCCTTGTATACCCTGCTGAAGAACACAATGCATTCAAAAGACTACAAATGGTAATATTCCTTTTGTACTTTTACTGAGGCTTCTTTAAAAAGGAGATTAGGTTCGACCATATTTGAATAATTCTTAATCAAAGTTTGCATAAATTCTCAATGTTCCTACAATACATAAATCACTTTTACCATCAATAGTTATATTCCCTCTTCGGATATGTTCCTTTTGACCACTGAAAATACAATTGGAACTTTTAGTTGTACCCATCTGGCTTTTGTTCCTAGAAGGGCTGCAATGGGGAATGGAACAGGGTGAGATTCCCCCTCTTCCCTCTGGTATGGTCCAATCCATGATCAAGCTGCATTTTAGGCAACTTTATGGACCAATACTAATGTTGACTAACAGGTGGCGACTATCCCAGTAACGACGCGAACCCAGTTTTGGCAACAAATTGGCCTCAGCCATTTATTAAACTGGATCCCTCCTTACAGAGGGTTGGCCTGAATGCTGATAAGGGAGCCTCTCCTCGTCAGCCATCCGTCTGACCACCGTTAACCGCAGTGCTCCGGCTCCACACCTCACTCCCAGCCGGGAGGATGGGATGCCTTCCACCGCGGGACCCCTGGGAAGTGACATACGAGGCCCAATGGGCGTCCGCCTCCATTAGGCCCCCCTGTCCGCTTGGCCCTGGGACCCTGGCCTCCCAGCCGGGTAGACCGCGCCCAGTTATGGCCGGTCTCATTAATGAGACCTCCTACTCCAGGGAGTCCCATACGCAGATGGGCTCCCCGCCAACAGGCTTCGTACCTGGTATAACTCCACGACTGCGACAAAAAACATATTAACATAGGGAGGGACAGGGAGGGTAGCTGTCCGGGCAGCGTGGTCCAGGGAAAGAGGGTGTGCTGCTTACTCCTGGCCTATTTAAGGCCAGCAGCCCTGCCCATCTCCCAGAGGGCCGTGGCGCAGCCTGATGATGCGGCTGGGTCTGTGCCGCTCCTGGGCACCCCGCCACATCAACAGTGGCTGCGCTTAGTCGCGGCTGCTATTTCTCATTGAGGAATGCTGATTGTCTGCCTGCCTGCCAGATTTGAATCTTGCCCTTTAAAAAAAGACCTCACACGAGCTTTCTGCAGAAAATTAGACCTAGAAAGAGAGATTGGACCCAAGGAGGGCTTCATTGGGATCAAGGTACACAGCATGCTTTATGCCTGTGCAAAGAGTGAATCTGGGTCTCCCCAAGCCTTGCTTGATGCTCTTACGCTGCACTTCTTGTCTGAGGTTTTCTCGAACACAGTTTGAAAATGTCTGAGTCTGATAGTAAACTAGGTGGCTCGTGTGAGATAAGTAATATACTTGGGGAGGGGCTCTCCCCAAATATTCAAAAAGTAGTTACTTAGTAAGTTAACAAAAAAAGAGAAGCTATCCCCCCAAATAACCTGATGAGGATGTAATATTAAGAACAGTTAAAAGGGAAAAATCGGAGGGAAGATGAACTCAAACCCTCCTACGTGCTTCTAAAAAAAATGGGGGGGGGGAAAGAGATATGTAAGGAAAAATTCTAGTTTTTATCCCCTCCCAAATGTTCTGCAAGCTTGGATAGGCCAGTGCTCTGTCCACATAACTGCCCAATCCAACACCGATCTTCTCAATGAATGTGGTGTTATTTTGATACTATTTGAAGGTCTTGCTTGTAACATTTTAAAGTGTGTGATGAGCACTTAAATCTATTGGCAAAGTTAAATTTAGAACAGGTTCCCAACGGTCTTCCAAACCACAATTCCATTAAAAGTAAATAATACGTGTGGGCATCTTTGAAGTGATCTTTTAGCTCATCTTGAAAATATTGACCATGGCTTTTTAACCAGCATTTGCTGCTTTCGTTTCAATGCACACCTTAAAAAAAAAAAGTGTCCTGGGAATGAAAATCAATACTGCTGTACTTCTCTTACATTGCCTGAATGCTCTAGGTATATGTGGGGCTATTTTTTAAGTTTTACAGTACTGCCAGATCTCAAGACTTAGTAGTTAGCAATAAAACTGTGTGTAATTCTGTTTTTCAAAAAGAGCAGAGTATATAAAACATATGAGAGTATATAAAACATATGGCACCACATTGTAAAAATATGGATTATGCCATATATTCCACCCAGCTAGATTTATTTTCAGAAGCTGAGAGTGGCGCTGACTTTAATGTCATAAAATTTAAATAAAAAATAATTTCTCATCCCAAAAAAATGCTTATTTAGTTGGATGTGGCATGCTGAGAACAAGGCCAAATCACCACTTTGACTATTTTGAAAGGGGGTCCAAAGAAATGCAATGCAATCTTAGGTAGAGCTGCAGTCTTCTAAGCCCATTGATTTTAATGAATTTCAAAAGGGGTAACTCTGTTTGGGATTGCACTAGGCACAGACATGAATCAGACCATAAACTATATTTCATGATGAATTTGGGCTGGTTCATGGTCCATGAAGTGGTATCCTTGGAGGCTCTACCATCACAACATTTCATGAAGTTTTATCAGAGTTCATGGTGATGATTCACAAGGAGAGGAAGACTGGCACCAATCAATTAAACTGTTTCCAAAACTGCAAGGAAATAGTGATGGTGGAATTCTCAGGTCTTGGAAACACCAGTAGGAGCCTTCCCAAACTTAACAGGCACTACTGGCTGCCAATAACAGAGTTCCCATTGAGGTCTACTCTAGAGGTTTAGAAGGCTATCAATTGAATGAACTCTCCTCCCTCCGACTCCTTTGTTGATTGGTGATGCAAAAGAGAGGCACAGAGCTAGCAGAACTGATTTATTGCTTTGCTTTCTGTCTTCTTGATATGTTGTTAAGTGTTGGGGTTTGGGATTAGGGCCCAAGTCATGGACTCTGACTTGCAGCACAGGGGCTTAGCTGTTGTGTCTTCCCACCCACACACACATACTACCTCTCCTGCTAGTGCTGTGCTCTATTATCTGCTGTGCAGGGTTTGGGAGCTTCTTGGAACCACAGATCTGGTCCACAGATCTCTTTTTGCATTCATCCTGAACATAGAAATGTAGCTATTGGGTGCCCTTCTATCCCCCACTTCTCCTGCTAAGGAGCTCCTTAGCTGCCTAATGTGGGAAGTTGGGAGGCTTTGGAACAAATGGCCTAATTCTGCTCTTGGCTATTGGGTGCCTTTCTATTCCTCATCTGCTGCTGTCTGCTGTCAGGGTTTGGGGGGTTTCTGGAATCAGGGATTGGATTAGCAACTTATTCCTGTGCTCACAGTACAAGGACTTGGGCTTTATATTCTTCCTCTGCCCTTCTCCTGCTGGTGATCTACTCTCCTGTTGGGGTTTGGGAAGTTTCTGGAATCAAAGATTGGATTAGCATCTTGTTCATGTGCTCACACACAGGGGCTCAATGAACACCATGAAGCTGAAAGTGGGTGAAAGGGCTGTTTGCCATATATGCATGTATGTGGGGGAAATCCTCCCCACACAGAGAACTAGAAGCCACTGTCCCCAGGCATGAATCCCAGTCCCTTTGGAGTACTTCCCCAGCAGGGCAGCACTAGGGGGCCTCAAAGTCTTCTTCCCCTGCTCTGTCATTGGGGTTTTCCCAAGAAGAAACAGGTGTTAGCAATGTCCAGACACCAGCAATTGCTAGAACTCTTCAGAGAAGAATCCTCTGATGTTAGTGGTTAAGAGGTTGGGGGAAAAGCACCTCCCAGGTCCAAACTCCCTCCTGCTGCCCAAGTCCAAGCTGGTGCCTCCAACACCACTGCTAGAAGGCAGCTGTGCCTTATTTCACCTGCTCAAATCATTGGGCCCTGTTTCCAGTCCAACCCATGGAAACATTTATGCAACCTCTCCAGTGACCTTTATGTGGCAGAGTGCCAGGTATGCCATGTCTATGTTCGTAGAAGTCTGAATACCCATCACCTGTCTTCCTCCATTATTTGAAGGCACCTGGAAAGGGTGCACCTCACTTTATTGCTGCTGAAGGAAGGAGTGGTGGACAGTGGGAGGAGGAAGAGGCCTTCTTCCATTCAAGAGGGACAAATGGAGGTGGAGTAGGAAGCTCTTTCAAGAAAGGCTCCCCATGCTCTGGGTGCCATGGCTGGGACCCCAAAGGCAGGCCACGCTCTAAGAGGTTATACTTCCAGGGACACTGACAGAGCCATCTAAAAGGGCAATGGGGAGAGCTCATCAGAGAGATGATTGGCCCTTCTCCCTTGTCTCACCAGTGAGATGACTGGCCCTTCTCCATTTTGGAGGATACAACCTTTCACCAGCTGTTACACCACCTGGCTCCCTGGAACTCTGACCCTTCATGGAGGACTGTGAGCCAGCAAGCCTTGCCTACCATTCATCGATCTGCAGTGATCCTGGTCAAGGCTGAGCACATTAGGTTATTATTAGGTAGAGAGGAGTTATAGAGATCAGCTACGAGTCTGGTGTCTCTTGCATCCTGGGGGGTGGGGGGAAAGAGTTTCCTATTGTATCAGACTTCCCAAACCAGTTCAGTTTGAATGAATGGTTTTTTTCTGTGATGGTCTGTGGTTTGCTTCATGGGTACACCATGAACCCTGAACTGTACCACATTTTCTCAGCTGATGCCTATCCATAGATTGTACTGCAAGATGGCTGAAGTCACCCCATCCACTACCACATTATTATATCTGATTTTATTATCCTGAATGTTAAAATATACTCTCAATTTATTTTCTGTAAAACTCTGGAGAGTTGGATATTTTCTGAGTATCCACAAGTTTTAACAGGGAAAGCTGAAGACCACCTGGGAAGATATCAGTTACTTAGGCCCATTCCGCACAAGGACCAATGTTGCCAATTGGTTCCTGTTACCGGAAACGCTATTTTTAATAGTGCAATTCTGAGCTACGCATACCTGCCTTTGTAGTGGAATCCAGAAGCGTTTCAATCATTTCCCACAGGTTTTCAGTCTCGCCAAAAATCACTAGAAAGTAAGCGATTTTTTCTGCGCTTTGTCCCACCTCTGGCCAACAATCAAACAAACAGCCAATGGGCAGCCGTTATCATGCTCCCAAAAAGCCCCTTTCCCTTTAAGAACAGTTAAAAAAAGAAAAAGAAAAACACACGTTGCAACGAATATGGCTTGATTCCTCCTAACGTAGAGACCCATCTAGCTGGCAGCTGGCGTGTGAGCTGGCGATTCATCATTACCACGCTCCCCCGAGTGAAAAGAAAAATCCCCCCCTCATGCACGGGCATGATTTTCAGCCGAAAATAAAGGGAACTTGCAAACAGGGCTGTGTTGTGCTTAGTGACTTAGGTAAGCTTTAAAGCAGTTCTGTGGAGGGACTGTAGCTGGAGAAGCCTCGCTGGGTGAATGAAGGCTTGCCGGTTCGTTGCTTTCTGCTCACTCTGAGAAAAAAAAATGGCGATCGCTTCGCCGGAAGTTCGGAGAAGAGAGCCAGGGGGAGGGACTTGGCTGGAACTGCAACAATGGGAATGCACAGGTCTTTTTCACTACTGTTGCAGATTGTTTGCAAGAGTGAAGCGCTGTTCGGAGGGTGAATCCACTTTTCTGGATTTCCCTTTAAGCGCTACAATTAATCGCTTTTTGTGGGACTGTTTCAGGAGTGTGGCAGATTGTGTGCAACATCGTGGATAACTGCAAATTAGTAGCGTTTACAGTTTGGAAGCCTTTTGCAACATTGAAGTCGTGCAGAATGACCCTTAGATATCACCCAGATCTCACAATAACTGTTGCTGAAAAATTGATATCAGTTCCAGGAATTTTGTTTCCTCCATTTTCTGTGCATTTTACAGTCTCACTGGTGGTGAAGTTGAAATTTGTCTTTAGCTGTTAATTTTGGATTTTGTACCTAGAGTAAGTCTAATACTTGGAGTCATGATTTTTCTATTGGGGCTGGGGATACCTGAGAGTCCACCAGTTTAGCTCACATCCTTCTTCTTGGTAGAGGTCATGAGAGTTAAACATTTGATGAGTTGATCATGTGTATCTGAAGAGCTCAAACATGCCTGGTAGTGAGGAAAGCATGGATGTGCATATGTGGATGCTTGCTGCTTTCTTGCAGCTGACTCACCCTGCCATTGCACTGAGAGGCGCCACTGCTACCTCTGACTTAAAAGGCCATTGTTAAAAGGGAGGGGGACAACATTTTGTGTTGCTCCTTTGTTTTTGTGTGCCTTACTGTGACAGCATACATTTTGCAATCTTTTCTTGCAATCTGTTGCAGCCATGATAGATACTGTTCACTTGGCAGAAAAAGCAAGCAATGTGTCTTGCTCCTCCTAGCAATGCATCTTAATGCCCAGATACAAAAAAGAAGAACAAACTACAAGATCATTTCTGCCTGCAAAGTAGGTCACGTTAATGACCTGGCCACAACACTGGGGAAGATTGAGTCTGTTACCTGTGCAAGTTCAAAAATGACAGCCAGCTGCACTACAAAGTAAGCGGAACTCCTTTAAGCTGGCACAGCTGGCTGAATTTCACACCCCCCCCCCCGATTTGTAATAATCAACTCAGCAGATTTCTGCAGCTGTGCATCTCTCTTGATTTAAACGATCAGCAGGTAATTAGGATGCAAGATGTTAAAACCACCTCAAGTTTTTAGTGCTGAAGAGTATCATCTCTCTTCTTGAGATATGAAGTTGTAGGAGTCACAAGACACGAGAGTATGACAGATGGTCCTAGCAGAGTGGTGGAAGGACCCCATCAAGCTTTTGTTCATCCCTCGACCAGCCTAGCTTTTGCACATACCGCCAGGAGAAGTTTAACTGATTTTCCAGTCCTTTCATATCAGTTTTTTTTTAAATGAGCACTCGAGTAAAGTTTTGTATCCAACTCATTTGTCTTCCTATTCAGGAGATATGTGACAGGATCCATTCTGAACTTGCCATCAACTGCTGTTTACATGTGCAATGATTTTCTCAATCCCTAATTAATTTTGACACTTTCTTTAATCGCTTGGAGCAAACCAGATATTTGGAAGATGCTGAATCTGCTTCCTTCCACATCTTTCATTTGCTGTCTCTGCAATCTCAGCATACATTATAGCAATGAAGACCTACAAATTCTCCGCAGAGGCAGCTCTTTGCTAGTACAAACTAGTTTGCCAGGCCAAAGGGGAGAGGGAAAACTAAGAGAGAACAGGAAAGCTGCAGAAACTGCACTGAGAAATAGCCCTTTAGATTTTATATATTTTAATACATTTTACATAATTTCATGGCCTTTGATACCCCAAATCATGTATAGACTTGATGGGGATCTGAACTTGCTGAAATGGAGAAAGAAAAAGATCTTGGGGTCATAGCAGACAGCTCAATGAAAGTGTCAACCGGTTTTGGAAGAGTGGGTTAGAAATCTAATCTAATAAATAATAATAATAACCCAGTGTGCTTGCCATGGTGTAAAATATGTATTATATATAAAATAAAAGTTAAAATAAGATAACATTTAGATTTAATATTAATTTAAAATGGTTAACACAAACAGGTTAAAAAGATCAGTAGTGACAACATATTCAGAGCATTCTATAGACATTCTCCCAAAAGCCAGGCTATGGTCTGGGGTTTCTTGCATAGATAAATAAGTGGATGAATAGATTGGTGGGGCCATTAGGTAGAGGTTAACTTTGGCCCCAACCAAAGTCCAGGCAGAAGAACTCCATCTTGCTGGCCCTGAAAAACTGCACCAGCTCCAGCAGGGTTCAGATGTGTTCTGGGAGCTCATTCTGCCAGGTAGGGGCCAGGATGGAGAATGTCCTGGCCCTGGTTGAAGCCAGATGTACCTCTTTGGGGCCAGGGATCACCAGCTGGTTGGTATTCATGGAGCAAAGCATTCTTCAGTGGGTATAGATACACAGGCATTCTCTCAGATATGCAGGAACCATACCATAGATGGCCTTATGGGTGAGTACAGCACCTTAAACATGATCCAGAATTCAACTGGGAGCCAGTGCAGTTGTTGGAGCACCGGTTGAATGGGCACCCTCCAAGGTATATTCATAAGGTCTGTGGCCACTGCATTCTGGACAAGTTGCAATTTCCAGAGCAAGGATAAGGGCAGGCCTGTGTAGAGTGAGTTATAGAAGTCCAGTCTAGAGGTGACTGTCGCATGGATGACTGTGGCTAGGTGTTCCAGGGCCAAGTAGAGCACTAGTAGTTTGGATTGGTGGAGGCTACTTTTGAGACTTGCCATCTCCATGGATAAGGAGAAGTCAAGAATCATACCCAAATTTCTGGCTGAGGTAGCAATTGACAGTTGGACCCCGTCCAGATAGGATAGATGTGCTCCCTCGCTTGGTCCTTTCTTGCCTAGTGTTCCATCTTTGAAGGGTTGAGTTTCAGGTGACTCTACTTGAACCATCATTTATTTAAGGCATCATAAGACTCCTGCTTCTCTTTGTGACATCAGTAGATATCACATCAATCTTCCTCTTCACATCCAAGCTAGGCTTGGTTTACACATGCAGCAGAACAGGGCAGGAAAGTGCTGAGAAGGAACAATGGACCACACCACAGCAACTTCCAGGTGAGAATCAGCTCTTTGAATGTCCCTCTGCAAAAAAAAAAAAAAAATGGGAAGCCACTCTGCAAACAGAACATTAACACATCAGAGAGGGCTGGTGAAGAATCTTAATCCCTGCTGTTCTAGTCTTAACTTGCATGGAGGGTTTTAAAAAAAAATACATAAGGGATTATTACAAAATGTCATTCCCCTATCTGCTGCCGGAAACTCCAGGATTCTACCAGCTGCTTCAGCTGTATGTGTAGATCAGGACATACTGGCCTGCCTAGCAACCAAAGAACAAGGAGTAAGGATTTCTTGATTAACAGGACTGGCACCAGAAGGTCACTAATTAACTCAGGGCTTGAGACTGAGCAACCATTCTAGTTGTTCAATATAATTTCCTACCGTTGAGGGGCATTTTGCTAATATTATAGATTTCCTCCTGATGTGCATGACGTACAGGACAATTGCTTCGAGAAATTGGACATTGCAGAGATGTAGTAAAATGTATGCAGACAGCAATCTGGCTATGCGGAGCTTCATGTTGTAGGAAAGCTATCCTATTCTCTAATGATGCCTTGGATACAAGCTGTTCTCAGACAGCTATATAAATTGTAATTGCAAAAAACCCTTCTGGGCTTCTATAGTATATTATGAGAAATACACACAGTTTCAATTTTTGTTTTGTTTTTTCGTTACCTGGATGACGACTTTCTATGGAAGTAAGAAAGGATCATAAAAAAACAATAGAAACTTTTGAGGTAATGGCATAAGTCTGGATTTCTTTCTGTGCATGCTACCTGTTTGGGCTCTTAGGAGGCCTGGAGTGCAGCTTTTGTTTTTGTAAATCAAGTTTTAAGGCTACTGTATTCAACAGTACGAAGCAAGATGTCCAAACAGTGTTCTGTTCAACTGTTGCATGAAAAGCAAGCCTATTTTTCCTAGGGATACTCATATACCTGTTTGGGATACTAGGGATACCTAGGGATACTCATATATTTCTTTGGCTCGTAGTCCTGATTGCCAGGGATCCAATTTTTCAGTGGAAACTAAAGTCAGAAGGGAAGAGTTTGAGCTTGACTGCCTCTCTAAATGATGCAGCAGTTTTCATGCCTGTTTAAGAATGCCAATAAACCTTTTTATTTATTATTTGATTTATATTCCCCCTTTCATCCCGGCCCGTTCATGGTGGTTTACATTAAAACATAATTTTTTAAAAAATCCCCTACAATATACTTAAAAACAACTTATAATACAATCACAGCAACGTAATGGCAACAAACAGTTACCCCACTTCACCCAGTGCTTCAACTCCTCCTTTTCCAGTTTTAATATCCAATCTCTGACCTCCGGTGATAATCACCAGGGGGAGGGAACTGATTAAAAAAAGGGAAGGCTGATCTTATTACCCTGGTCTCAGACTGGCCTCAACCAAATGCCTGGCAGAAGAGCTCCATCTTACAGGCCCTGCAGAAGCCAGAGAGCTCTGACAGGACCCTCAGCTCTTCCGGGAGCTCATTCCACCAGGTGGGGGCCAGGACCAAAAAGGCCTTGCCCTGGTTGAGGCCAGGTGTACCTCCTGGAGCCCCAGGATGACCAGCAGATTCATACCCACAGAGCGAAGAGCCCTGCAGAGGGCATAAGAAGATAAGTGGCGCTGCAGATAGGTAGGTTTGTACTTAATTGCTTAATACAGTGTCTTATTACAGGTCCATGAACAGCTGTTTTTTTTTTTAAGGCCTCTTGCTGTCTTTCCCAAGAAATGAGAAGAAACCCACATTATTGTCATGTTATCCCAGCCCTGTTCTGTGAGAATATTAATTGCTTGTAAAATGAGGATACTTTATTCCAAGTGCCTGAAATTTGACAGAGAAGATCTCTTCGGTGAGGATACAGTCCCTGAGAAATATATAAAGCATAATGAAATAAATGAATGCAATGAAGTAACCAGTATAACAGTGTAACAAAGCAATACTGGAATATTTCCTATGCTAAAATCTTGGGGCAGGTGATTAGAATATTCTCTAACATTTTATCCTTCCAAGGGGAAAGGGCTGTTGCTCAGTGGCAGATCATGTCATGCAGAAGGACACAGCTGCCATCTCCAGGGTCCCCAGTTGAAGGGATTAGGGATTAGGTGATGGGAAGAACCTCTACCTGAAACCCCAGAGAGCTGCTGCCAGCCTGAGCTGACAATGCTGATCTTGATGAACCAATGGTCCAATTCAGTATAAGGCAGCTTCTATGTGTTCAAAGATAAGCAAGATTACGAATATCACATATTAAAACTGGAATGAATGTTAAAAGAACACAACAGAAAATTCTCTTTAGACCCTTAGTCCATTTCAGAGTTCTCTGCAATGTGTCGTGGTTCGGTCCTTGGTGGCTTGGGAACCAGACCGAACCCCGCCATCAGAGGCGCCCGCGATCACGGAGGTAGGGCATGGTGATCACAGGCAAGCCGGCAGCTGGGCGCCCCACCCGATCGTTGAGGTGGCAATGGCCGCTAAAGAACCTCAATGTCCCCCTCCACCTTTTGACAAGGGCCCGGAGATGGCCCTTTGTTCCAGGAAAATGGGCCATCGGGAACCCCGGAAAACCTCGCATATGTGCATGAGTCATGATTGTATCAGCATGTTCCCTCCGGAAGTACTGGGTGGGGCAATACAGCCAAAGGAGGTGGGTTTTGTATAAAAGAGAGCTTCCACCTGGAGTTCGGTGGAAGCTCTTACTCCATACCAGCGGACTCCACGTTGCTGAAATAAAGCTTGTTCCTGTTGTATCGTCCACCCGGCCTGGCGTGACGTTTTCTTCAAGGGGCACCCTGTTTTTTCAGTTAGCAAGCGGGTTCCCGACATCGTAAGAGCTTCCCCCCGAACTCCAGGGTCGGCATCGCATCCGAGCGCTTATCGGGACGGATCCAGAGATGGCGTTTTCAAGCAACGAGGCGGTCTCGACCCCCACGAACCCCGGGAACATGGGTTTAATGTCCCCGGGAGATTTCCTCCGAAAATCGGGGGGCCAGGACCAGCTGTCCGGGACCCCGAGACCCTCGGCAGCGGCGGCCAAGGGAAGGCGCCGGGCCATGGGGTTCCCAAGCACGGCGGGGAGCGCGCCGAGGTCTGGGGGGTTGGCCCCAACCTGGGACACCCAGCTGAGGCAGGCGCTTCGCCCGGTAAGACCTGAGGAATCCCTAGAGGACCTGCGGCGGGCCATGGCGGACTTGGCCAGGCGCTTGCAGGCAGCTGAAGCCCGTGAGCAAGCTCGGGCCGGGCCCGGAGGGACTGGTAATACAACGGCGGAGGGGATCGCGTCGAGTGAGGACGCCTCCAGCGACGAGGACGAGCCCGGCACTGGTGAGCGGGCCCCGGACCCCGACCCGGAGCAGTTTTCAGTCCCGAGTAGGCGAGACGGCCAGCGGAGAGGCGAGACAGCAGAGGATCTCGGGGGAGCAGGTGAGCCGACGGGGCGGCGAGAGCCGGACCAATGCAGGAGCGACGTGCAAGGCAGGGAGCGGCACGGCGTCGTTGGGCAAGTTGGTAGCCGGTGGAGCGGAGCAGGACGAGACGGCGGACGCCGAGAATCCCGGATCCGGAGGGGGTCGGACTACTCTCCAAAACGTTCCCCCCCAGAGCTTAAGGCGCGTTTCGACGGGACGCCGGACGACCTCCCGCAGTTCCTCCTCCATGCGCTGACGCATGCCCGGAGATATGGAGACCGGTATGAGGACTCCGAGGACTTGGTCTGGGGGGTGGCCTCGTGTCTCCAGGGCAAGGCGGGTCAGTGGTACCTGGGGTTGGCCGAGCCCGGCGACCCGGCAACTCAGGACCTGCAGGACTTCGTGGTCGCGCTCCGCCGACGATTCCAGGACCCCCAGGCTGAGGACAAGGCAAAGAGTCGGATCAAGGGACTTCGACAGGGTACTAGGGGGGTTATGGACTATATAGACATTTTCCGGAGGGAAGCAGGTAAGGTGTTCTCCTGGAACGAGGAGACCCAAATCGAGTACTTCCGGGAGGGCCTTAACCCGAAGCTCAGGGAATGGGCCGTGATCAAGGGGACGGAAGAAGATCTGTCTACACTGGAGGGGTGGTGTTTCGTGGTCGCCAAGCTGGAAGCCAGCCTGGGTTGGGCCGCCGCACCCCCCCGGGAGGCCAAAGGCGGGTCAGCCGAGGCGCCAAGACCGGGCCCCGACAACTCTCGCCCCAAACGACCCCCGAACCCCGAGCGGGAAAGGAGACGCCGGGAAGGACTGTGCCTGAAATGCGGGGGGTCAGGACATTTCGCAGCAGCGTGCCAACGGCAAGGGGGGGAGGACCGCGGGCTCTCCCAGGGGGGAGGTGCGACACGCCCCCAGCAGGCACGCCGGGCGGAGGACCTCCGCAACGAACCGGGAAGCGTCCAGGCGACGGGAAACGGCCAGGACCTGCTGTAGACGGCGCCGGGCAGCAGGTCCCGCGGTGCGAGGGAAAACCCCTACAGCATGAGGCGCGACCTCCGAACGTGGTAATTTTAGAGCTCCGGAACCCGGAGAACGGACTAAGTTGGGTGGGGGAGGCTCTTTTGGACTCTGGATGCGACCACAGCATGGTCCACCCCCAGATAGCCCGGGCTTTGGGGCTACCGAAGCGCATTCGGAAGGTTCCCCTGGTTTTCGTCCAGATGGACGGCAGCCCGATTCAGGGGGGACCTTTCGGGGAGGAGGTGGGTCCTATCGCCATCCACATAGGGGACCACCAAGAGCTGCGGTGGCTGATCCAGGTCCCCGTAGCGGGATATCGGGCGGTGTTGGGCCTGGATTGGCTGAAGGAACACAACCCCGTGGTGGACTGGCGGGCGGGGACCCTGAAGTTCGACTTGACAGTGGGTGCACGGCATCGGGTCCCCCGCGAGAATTCCAGCCACAAGAGGATGGCGGCGCGTCCCAGGGGAGCGGCGGCGGCGCAGCAGGAGAAACCAGAGCCCGAGGTCCCGCCAGAGTACCGAGACCTCGCAGCCGTTTTCAGCGAGCGGGAAGCGGACGAGCTACCCCCACACCGCCGCACGGACTGCGCTATCAACATCCCAGAGGGGGCGGTACTGCCCAAAGGGCGCATCTACAAAATGAGTGAGGGTGAGCTCAAGGACCTCCGGGAGTTTTTGGAAAAAAATCTGGCCCGAGGTTTCATCCGGCCTGCTTCCAGTCCCATGGGAGCTCCAGTCTTGTTCGTCCGGAAAAAGGATGGGTCCCGACGGCTGTGCCAGGACTACCGGGGCCTCAACGCCATCGCAGCGGGGAACGCTTACCCCCTCCCGCTGATCCCGGATTTGCTGGCCCGGCTGGGCAAAGGGACTCTGTTCACTAAGCTGGACCTAAGGGAGGCGTACTACCGGGTACGCATCCGGGAGGGGGATGAGTGGAAAACGGCGTTTAACTGTCAATTGGGACAATTCGAATTTAAAGTGATGCCGTTCGGTTTAAGCGGGGCACCTGGGGTTTTCATGAGTCTAATTAATGAGGTGTTGCAGGACCTTCTGTTTCAGGGGGTGGTTGTTTATTTGGATGACGTCCTGATCTACAGCCAAGATCCCCAAGAGCACGTGACCCTGGTGAGGGAGGTGTTAAAGCGCCTGCTGGCAAACCACCTATACGTGAAGCTGGCTAAGTGCGAATTCCACCGTCCCTCCCTGGACTATTTGGGCTACCGCATCTCAGCCCAGGGCATAGCTATGGACCCCGAGAAGGTGCAGGCGGTGCTGGACTGGGAAAGGCCCCGCACCCGGAAACAGCTACAAAGCTTCCTGGGGTTTGCTAATTTTTTTAGAGGCTTCATCCCCAGATACTCCTCCGTAGTGGCTCCCCTCACGGACTTGCTAGGTACCAAGGGGAGAGGTCCTCGCGCCACGCGGCCCAGCGCAGCGCTCGGCTGGAATGAGAAATCGGAGGCAGCGTTCCTGGCCCTCAAGCAAGCTTTCGCGTCTGAGCCCACGCTACTGCACGTCGACCCAACCCAGCCGATGGTGGTACAAGTCGACGCCAGCGACGCAGCAGCCGGGGCGGTTCTCCTGCAGCGAGACCAGGCGGGACAGCTGAGGCCGGCGGCCTACCTCTCACGAAAATTCGCCGAAACGGAGCGGAACTGGTCTACCTGGGAGAAGGAGGCGTTTGCGATTAAGTTCGCCCTCACCGAATGGCGGCATTGGCTGGAGGAAACAGAGGAGCCGTTCGAGGTCTGGACAGATCACAAGAATCTGGAGGCGCTCCGGCAACCGCGATCCCTGAACGCCAAGCAGATGAGGTGGGCGGAGTTCTTTTCGCGGTACAATTTCAAGCTGGGTCACATCCCCGGCAAAGAGAATTTCCTCGCGGACGCCCTCTCCCAGCTGCCGCATCATGGGGAGGGGTACGCTCCCTGCACCAGGTCTGTGTTCGGTGAGGAGCAGCTGGGACGGGGGGTCGTCACTAAGCGTCAGGCCCGGGGGGAATGGGAGCCCGACCCGGCGACCGCCCCGCTCCGAGACCGCCTAGTGGCAGCCTACGGGACAGACGAGGAGCTGGCTGAGCTCCGGGACTCTTTGATTTTGGACTCCGGTCTCTGGCGGAGGGGGGAGGCTGTCTACGTCCCGGAAGGGCTACGACGGGAAGCCCTCAGCCTCTGCCACGATGCTAAGACCGCCGGGCACTTCGGTTTCGTAAAATCCTGGAAGTTGGCCCGGCGGCGGTTTTGGTGGCCCAGTCTGCGGCGGGACACAAAAGCTTACGTCAGTGGTTGTCCTGTCTGCCTGACCTGCAAGCCGGGGGTTGGCAAGCCGAAAGGGCTGCTGCACCCGCTCGAGGTCCCGACCCGGCCGTGGTCAGTGATCTCCATGGACTTTATAACAGACTTGCCTCCCAGCAAGGGGAAAACGGTGATCTGGGTGGTGGTAGATCTATTTTCCAAACAGGCCCACTTCATTCCTTGCGCCAGTGTCCCCAGTGCTTCACAGTTGGCTCGGATGTTCCTGGATCACGTGTTCCGACTGCACGGGCTGCCGGACAAGGTGATTTCCGATCGGGGCTCACAATTCGTGTCCCGGTTTTGGCAAGCTTTCCTGCGCCTGTTAGACATCGAGCAAGGGCTGAGCTCCGCTTACCACCCCCAGACGGACGGGCAGACCGAGCGGGTTAATCAAGTACTGGAGCAGTACTTGCGGTGTTTCGGTTCCTATCATCAAGACACCTGGGTGCCCCTGCTCCCCCTGGCCGAGTTCGCGTACAACAACGCAGACCACAGCAGCACGGAGATGTCGCCTTTTGCCGTCGTCTACGGGACAGACCTGAGACACTTCCCGGAGCTTGGAGAGGTCCCCGCCCGGGAATCGGCCGACCTTCGCGAGTGGGGGAAGCGTGCCGGGAGCTGCTGGAAGTCGCTGCAGGAGCAGCTCCACAAAGTCAAGGCAGCGCAGAAAGAGGACGCCGACCGGAAGAGACGACCAGCTGAGGAGATCCGACCGGGGGATCGAGTTTACCTTTCCACCCGGAACCTCCGGTTGAATTTGCCCAGCAAGAAGCTAGGCCCTCGGTTTTTGGGGCCTTTCGAGGTCTTGGCCCCGATCAACGAAGTTTCGGTCAAGCTCAAGCTCCCCAAGAACCTCCGGCACATCCATCCCGTCTTTCACGTGAGCCTTCTAAAAAAAACTCCGGACGGTGACGTTTGGCACCCCGTGTTTTCCCCGCCAGCGCCCGAGGTCCTGCCGGGGGGGGAGCACCACGAGGTGGCGGATATCCTGGACTCTAGACTCCACAGGGGGAAGTTGCAGTACCTCGTGGAATGGAAGGACTTCGCTTTGGGGGACCGGGAATGGGTCTGGGCAGCGGACGTCCTTGCGCCCCGACTCACTGAACGTTTCCACAAGCGGTATCCTGGCCGTCCCGGGGGGTTGGAGAATGGACCTTTGGGGGGGCAGAATGTCGTGGTTCGGTCCTTGGTGGCTTGGGAACCAGACCGAACCCCGCCATCAGAGGCGCCCGCGATCACGGAGGTAGGGCATGGTGATCACAGGCAAGCCGGCAGCTGGGCGCCCCACCCGATCGTTGAGGTGGCAATGGCCGCTAAAGAACCTCAATGTCCCCCTCCACCTTTTGACAAGGGCCCGGAGATGGCCCTTTGTTCCAGGAAAATGGGCCATCGGGAACCCCGGAAAACCTCGCATATGTGCATGAGTCATGATTGTATCAGCATGTTCCCTCCGGAAGTACTGGGTGGGGCAATACAGCCAAAGGAGGTGGGTTTTGTATAAAAGAGAGCTTCCACCTGGAGTTCGGTGGAAGCTCTTACTCCATACCAGCGGACTCCACGTTGCTGAAATAAAGCTTGTTCCTGTTGTATCGTCCACCCGGCCTGGCGTGACGTTTTCTTCAAGGGGCACCCTGTTTTTTCAGTTAGCAAGCGGGTTCCCGACACAATGCTGAAGGTAGCACAAGGAACAGTTTGTCAGCAGTCATTTCTGCCTCCATTCTAGTACAATTTGATCCTTAAAAAAAAAAAATACTGCTGCCCAGGTAGCCAGTGGTGCTTCATATCTGGAGGTGGTGCGGTTATGAGTTTCCAGAGAGGCTGACAGCGGCAGGGGTGATTGCATGTGCAGCTTGGATGCTCTCTGAGACAGTATCTGCAAATGCCCAGACTGAAATGGAGGTTTCACCTGGATACAGAAGCCTTTATTGGCATCTAGGAACAAAATACACAGAGTACACACAGTGAAACGATTATGATAAAACAGTGTTTGCCAATTTTGATAAGAACACCGAATTCATTCTAAAAACATTGCCTAAAAACACCACAATACCGAAAGTTCGTATAGGAACAGAACCAACAAGCTATCTGTTGACAATTGCTATTTCATCCAGTTTGGATTGAAAGGGGGACAAGATATCTTAATCCAGGAAGGTGGATGGATACTATCTTCCTGCCTCCCTGCAGTTTGATGGAGGGTAAGAAGGACGGGAAGATGCCCTGACCCAACTTGCCTGAGCATTGGTGGACAAGGAGGCTCCTCCTGGCCTTCCAGTGAACGGGCAGGGACAAATACAGCAGGAGCTGCCATGCCTCACCCTGCCCAGCTGCAAGTTTGAGGAAAGTGGACATCTTGTGGTTGTGAGGGAGGTGGGAGTTGGGTGTCATCTTCCTGCATCCCCATGGCACATGTGTGCGGGAACAGCTTTGGCATCCATGACAAAGGTGCCCAAAAGCCCTTGGCCAACAAATCTTTTATGTTCTTTTGTTCTGGCCTCACCATGAGTACAGTGCCGAATGAGTCATGAAGGGTTGGCTTACTCCAGTTACACAGTCAAAGTTCATTCTTTCTCTTAGCAGGTCGTGGGAACAAAATGTTAGACAGTAAGCTTAGAGATTCATAAAATGAGGGACCTCTTCATACGAGGAAAAGTTGCAGTTTTACTTAGATTGTAATTATTGAGATTATAATGAGATTGTAATGGTTGAGTGAGACTTTAAGTTACACTTTTATTTAGGTGGTAGCAACAGGGATCTCTACACTGAATTAGTCAGATTATAATTTAGTTACAGCTTTAATTTAGAATGTAATAAAGGCACTGGTAGGTTTCATCTTTAGTTTTTCAATGCTCCTTCTATAAAACCAAAGAAGTATTATTTTTATCATCCCACTTTTTGTGGCACTGGACCTGGAGCATCTCCAAGTTGCGAGAAAGAACCACTACAAGACCACCAGGCTTCTGCTTCAGCCAGGGCTGGGGACATGTCAATAAACCAAGGACAACAGCGGTGGCCATCAAAAGCCTATGACAGAATGGACATCTGGTACCCTGGGGCCAGTAGAACAAATTTTAAATAATAAAAAGTAATTATTATTATTATTATTATTATTATTTATCATACTTCTATACCGCCCTCCCCGGAGGCTCAGGGCGGTTTACATTATAACAAGGAACCTTACATAAAACAGTCTGTAAAACATATACATCAATAACCAACAATTGCAACCAAACACAACACAGTATAACAGTAAACAGTTGTGATACAAACAGGTCCAGGGCCTGTACACATAAAATGTGTATAGCAATTACCTCATCTTACACTGGAAATCAGCATATTTTCCATCAGCATATACATGCTATCTGACATGATAAATTGACACAAATAGTCACATGTTTCTGATATGTTGTGACCTTTTTCTTACAGGGTATTTTTGCAAGCTGCTTTGAGTCCCATGGAGAGTAAGAAGCTGCATCTAAATTTAAATAATAACTAAATACAAATCCAGATTAAGACTGTAACTGCAGCCACTGGGAAGTAAATTTTGCTGAATTTAATGCTTTCACCACTTTAGGGAATTTTGGTGATGGATGAGGAGGGTACCAGCATGTCTGTTCTGGGGACACCCAGGAAATGATATCATATCTCTCCAGGACAGTGGTTCTCAACCTTCCTAATGCTGCAGCCTTTAATACAGTTCCTCATGTTGTGGTGACCCCCAACCATCAAATTATGCAAGTGTTCTTTCACAGAAATTAAACCAAAACTAACCAATGGTGTGAAGATCAATTGTTCATGATTGTATATAAATTGATTTCCCCCCCAAGGTTTCTCAGTTCAGTTCTGCCTTGTGTCCCACCATGCCAATCTTGCTCTTTTCTGCTGCTCCAGACAGATGAAGGCTCTATCTCAATCTACCCCACAAGGCTGTTGTGTGGATGGCCTCCCCCCAGCCAAGCTGCTTGCCCTGCCGCGACCCCTGTGAAAGGGTCGTTCGACCCCCAAAGAGGTCCTGACCCCCAGGTTGAGAACCACTGCTTTAGGAATGGAATTCAAGTGATTGTTAGAGCAGACTGACATCACTTCCATCATGTTGTTGCTTATCTGTGATACTTTTTTTACATGATTTTTCTCCGATTAGCCATGGGAAACAAGATCAGGTGAAACTTACCAAGATTGGTGTAGTGGTTAGGAGCGTGGACTTGTAATCTGGCAAGCCGGGTTCATTTCTGCATTCCCCCACATGCAGCCAGCTGGGTGACCTTGGGCTCACCACAGCACTGATAAAACTGTTCTGACCGGGCAGTGATATCAGAGCTCTCTCAGCCTCACCCACCTCACAGGGTGTCTGTTGTGGGAGAGGAAAGGGAAAGTGACTGTAAGCCGCTTTGAGACTCCTTCGGGTAGAGAAAGAACCAACTTCTTCTTCATTAAATATGAATTGGCTTGGGTTTGATCTTTGAACAGTGCCTGAAGATGGCATTATTTCTAGTCAGAGCAGTTAATAAACCTCTTGGACTCCAGTCGGAGAGCATGCAGTGCCTGAAGAATAATAATGGCCTCATGGGTGATTATTTCATTATTAGTCTCCCACATGCACAGTTCACCTTTCAACAGAAGTCTCTTGTCCTGAGAAGAAACTTCAATTAAACAATTCTTTGACCAAGTACAGTAACCCACCCACGTGTTTTCCATTTTAACTAGTAACTCCCTACCCACTATTCTATTGCTTTACTTAAGTATAAATAGATTAGATATTCCCTGAGCACTAGTTCTGATGACTATTTGAAGAACAGATTTCATAGCTTATCCTCATACCCCATTCATTCCTAGCCGTAAGGAAGGCTTATTTCTCCCCAGGTAGTACACTGGACAGTGTGCATATTCATTTATCTTTTTGAATAAACAATCCAGCTTTAATGAGAGTCATTATGAACATAGTTAGGGGCATCATCAAGAGAGAGAGAGATGTTATGGTTATTCTGGCCCAATTTTCCAGCTCTAATACATTTCTGGTAATATTTTTGCCAGATTGCAAGTTGGAAATAGTTAGAAAACCTCTTCCATTCACATGAATCACTGTGAACTAACAAGGGCAAGAAGTGAGTCACCTATCAAATTAATTTTATCTGTCTGCACTCAGCTCCAGGGTACGTGACTGTACTGCACAAGCCATTCTGGTTTGCCTTTCATTTCCAGAAGAAAACTCCATTTTAGACTTTTCTCCACTTTTTTAAATGGGGAGGGGGGGTTATTGGTACATGTGGCTGTCCCAACATGGCAAACCGAAGAAGAGCTGGTCTTTTTGTACCCCACTTTTTACTACCAGAAGGGGTCTCAAAGCCGCTTACAATTGTCCTCCTTTCCTCTCCCCACAACAGATACCCTGTGAGGTAGGTCAGGGATAGTCAACCTGTGGTCCTCCAGATGTCCATGGACTACAATTCCCATGAGCCCCTGCCAGCGTTTGCAGGTTGACTACCCCTGAGGTAGGTGAGGCTCAGAGAGTTCTGAGAGAACAGTGACTAAACCAAGGTCACCCATCTGGCTGTATGTGGAGAAGCAGGGAATCAAACCCAGTTCTCCAAATTAAAGACCACCATACTTAACTACTACAACTAGTTGCCTCTTACCCCCTGGAGAATAGCATCCCCCCTCCCAGGGCTGTTTTAGGTCAGGAAAACAGTGCCTGGTGAGGCTGGACTATTTCTCACATCCTAACACAAACTGGGGCCTGCACACTTGGGAAATTATTTCCCAGAAGTGTAACATGTGACCAGCTGTTTCAATGTCAGGTTGGGGGAACCTGGATGCAACACAACAAAAATTGTAGGAGTGAATTGGGGAGCCGCATTGTCCTTGAGCGGGTTTTACATGATGGAGCCAGGACAGGAAAGTGGCTGCTGGAGTCAAAGAAGCCCCCCCCCCCCCCCGACTTAACTGTCATTGTAAGAGAACGCCGGCACCATGAGGCGAGCGGTTTGGAGAGGCAGGTTTGGAGCGCCTTCCAATTGGCCCCCTGAGTTATTATCCCAGACTCATCTCGCCCCTTTCTCCTCCCACTTAGGCCTTACTGCTTTATTTATACCACTCCCCGAGCAGTTTACAGATACAAATATATTTGTATACAAATATATTTATATAACCAGTGCTATTTGTATAGCACTGATGCTATCAGGACTGAATAAAAACGAATGCAACACCTGCAGGAAGGAGAAGAATGTTTCCAATCCTTATGGTATCTTTTGTATTAATCTGTTTCATTACAGATATTCAGATCAAATGGTCATTTCAGAGGCCCAAAAGAAATGAAATAAACAGTCATTGCTAAACTCAAAGTCTGCTCCAGCACTGGAAAATTAACACACCCAACAAAGAAATCTCTCTCTCTCTCTCTCTGTATGTGTGTGTGTGTGTGTGTGTGTCTGTGAGAGAGAGAGAGAGAGAGAGAGAGAGAGAGAGAGAGAGAGAGAGATGGGGCTTGAGTGAAAAAACAAAGGAAGGAAGCCATGTATTTTCAACATTCAGTCCTCTTTCCCCAAAAGCCATTGGTGGATAATCTGCTTCAATTTAGTAGCAAGGGGAGCCTCATCCCAATACAATATTTTATCTTAATCCTTCAGGAGAATAGGTTCTTATCTGTAGCAACAAAAGGAATACAGAAATCTGTGACACACACTTTTTTTCAAAATGAAAAAAAAGAGTTGTATGCTTTTTATCTGAAGTTCAGCAAAGATAAGATATGCAGCCAAACAGGATTGACTGACAGAGGCCCGATCACATTGATTTTGCAATGACAACAAAAGTAACCGCTGTTTTGCAGCTCTTCGTATGGCTTGGTGGCTTCGCAGCCTTTCCAGCCTCTCCTGAGATCTGCCAGCAGAACGTACATTAATCAGCAAAGCATCTGGTGCAGAACGCTTAGCAGCCCGCAGTCCACTTGTTTACAATAACTATCAGCTGCTGCTTGCAGTGCTACACAGCGGTCTATGCAGAGACACAATGGAATAGAAAGCAATGGGGAGGGACAGGGCTGCCTGTTACCTGTTATATCTTAAATATTTGACAAAAACACAGTAGATGCATCACATTATACTTCTTTAATACCTTATACCAGGGAATGGGTAGAGGACAAGAAGGCCTGGAGGATCATTGTCCATGGGGTCGCGATGGGTCAGACATGATTTCGCACCTAACAACAACAACAAAAATACTTCTTTGGCTTCTGCTGAATGGTGTCTTAATAGTCACGGACCAAGGCATGGGAGCAAACAAGCCAGTTGCGATGACTGTTTTCAGAACATCTCAACAAAATAAAGCAGGGGTCCAACAGCACCTTAAAGCTTAATTTCTTTAAAATGTTCCAGTGTATGCTTCTGTGAGCCAGAGCTCACTTCCTCAGATATGGTCGATAATGTTAAACATATATTTATTTTATTGGCACATCAACAAAACTGGTGTTAAAAAATTAAAAGCATGCTGTACAGCAGCGACAAATCAACATTTGAGTGTTCCATTCAAAACATTGTTTCATTTCTGCTAAAAGGGTTATTCACCTGGAAATATATATCTTAAGTATTCAGTATTTAGTCCCACACCACTGTCAATACCTGGGGCCATTTCGCACGGGGATCTTTGTTGCAAATTGTTTGCGGAATGAAAAATCGCCATTTAAAATAGTGGAATTCGTCGTTTTGCACACCTGGCTTTGTAGTGGAATCAGTTGCGTTTTTTAGCGTTTCCCACAGGCTTCCGGTCTCGGCAGAAATCGCTAGAAAGGAAGCGCTATTGCCAAGCTCGTCCCGCCCCTGGCCGTCAAGCAGCCAATGGGCAGCCGTTAGCATGCTCCCAAACAGCCGCTTTCCCTTTAAGGAAGGTTTTTTAAAAAAAAAAACAGACCCATAGCAACGAATCTGTGTAGATTCGTTGCTACGGAGAGACCCATCCAGCTGCCTAATGTGAGCTATCGTTTGATTGTATGATCGTTTGCACGCTGCCTCGAGTGATAAAAAAAAATTCCCCCCCCCCCCTTCTCACGGGCTCGATTTTCGGCTGAATTTATGTGTAAAAAATAAAGGGACTTTATTTCAGCAAACGGGCTTTTAAGTGGTTTGTGCTTAGTGACTAAAGGTGAAGGACTGAAGCCAGGGAAGCCTCTAAACAGAAAGAGGCTCGCCGGTGCGTTTATCCCCGCTCGCTCCGAGAAAAAAAAATGGCGATCGCTTCGCCGGAAGTTTGGAGGAGAGATCCAGGGGGAGGGACTTTGAAGAACCAGCTACAATGGTAACGCACAGGTCTTTAGCGCTAGTGTTGCAGATTGGTTGCAGGAGTGTATCGCTATCCGGAGGGTGAATCCACTTTTCTGGATTCCCCTGAAAGCGCCACAACGAAGCGCTTATTGCTGATCGGTTTCAGGATTGTTGCAGATTGTTGACGACGTCGTGCGTTATGGCAAATTAGTAGCGTTTTCAATCGGCAACCATTGTGCTATTTTTAAGCCGTGGGAAATGCCCCCTGGTTAATGTTAGTAACGTCAACTGAGTTTAAGTGACGTAACATATATGCTAAATTACCCTATACAGCATGAGATCCATACTCATAGGCCTACATGCAAGTGAGGTGGCCCTGCGGCAGAGGTGACTGCCATACTAACCCAGGGATACTAAATCAGAGACAAATCACATTGTCCATTTGTAACACAATAACATTGCAGCAAATATTATTTTATAGTTCAGTATAGTTTAGACTACTGCATAGTTGTATTTATTTATGGCAAGCCACTTAACATACACAGATTAGCTTGGGGCCCCTATGGTCATGAGGCCCCGAGCAAGGGCCCATCAGGCCCACGCTTCAAGACAGCCCTGCTTACACCTTGGATAACACTTCGTTACTCATAAAGGTGCCACTAGACTCAAACTTTGTCCTGCTTCAGACCAACATGGCTACCCACCTGAATGCATGAGAAAGTGAGCTTGTGCTTGGAATAAATTGTGTTAGTTTTTGAAGATCCACAGACTGGACTCCTATTTAACTTCTCTGCTTTGAACTAATTTTATTACACACCTCAAACCTTAGCGTTATGCCTTAATTTCTGTGACTCAACTCACCATCAGTAAAGCACTTAAACTAAAATGACTATTTAAAGACATTTAAAACTTCTTTGACTTCCATATAGCACAGCATTATTTTTTAACCACCCAGCAACAACAATCCCTTCACAGAAATGGGCTTTCCTTCATGTAGGACAAATATGGGACTATCTACACTGAAGAATCCTTCTTTCAACTTCAGTTTCAAATCACTAGCTATTAAAATGGGACCAGATTGCCATGAAAACCAGACTGCCATCTAGATTAGGGGTAGTCAGCCTGTGGTCCTCCAGATGTTCATATACTACAATTCCCATGAGCCCCTGCCAGCAAATGCTGGCAGGGGCTCATGGGAATAGTAGTCCATGAACATCTGGAGGACCATAGGTTGACTACCCCTGATCTAGAAGATAGATAGATGATAGATAGATAGATAGATAGATAGATAGATAGATAGGTAGATAGATAGATAGATGATAGATAGATGATAGATAGATAGATAGATAGATAGATAGATAGATAGATAGATAGATAGATAGATAGATAGATAGATAGATAGATAGATAGATAGATAGATAGATAGATAGATAGATAGATAGATAGATAGATAGATAGATAGATAGATAGATGACTGGTCTTAAGGCAATTTGGTTTCCCTCTGATGGTTTATGGATTTGGAGGTGAAAACATGGCTATCCTTGGCATATACATGTGAAACCGTAGGAGACAACAGCAGGTTGTAAAGTTTCTTCTGAGCACAGCATGAATCCCCTGGGCATGAAGTACAGACAGCTGGCTCCAAATTTGTATAATCTGTTTTATTTGGCTCCTTGCTCCTAATTGTTCACTGTGGGGGGTCTGCTGGATTCCTTAAGCACTTGGGGAGGGCAGCCAAGGAACTTGGCCACTGACTGAGGCAGAACTACAGCAGCATATGGCAGGCAATTCTAGCTCATATTGAGTGGAAGACAGAAAGGGAAGATGGCCTATCTGTCTTGTGTGGTCTTTCCATTAGCAAAATGGATCACACATTGAAATCTGAACACATTCAAGAACTAATTGGTAGATTAATCAGCTAATGGACTGCATGCAACTCTCATTATCAATAAACTAAAACTTTGCTGTCACCAACAAAATTTCATATTTAGTGCTTTCAAGTTCTTCATGTACATAAATTTATGATTATTAACCCCTGGGTTTTATAGTCTTGAAAGGAAAGTTCTTTCTTTCTCCTTTGGTGCATCTTGAAGGCAGGAGAACCTGCACAGCATCATCCCCCTCTTCCTGAGCCCTGGCTGCCCCCTGTCCCTTGGCCTTCAAGGCTTTGAGCCTGGTGGTAGCAGGAGCAATGGTGGTGTGAACATGCCTTTTCCTGCTTTGCCCTCCAAGGCAGGCTGCAGAGGTGTTCTGATGTCCTTCTTAGAGCACCATTGGCCCAACTGGCTTGTGTGCTTCCTTCCATGCCTCAGTTGTCAACTCCTAGGCATGTTTCAGTACCTCTGCAGCCTGTTTTCAGGAAGATTGCAGAATGCACCACTACGCCATCAGATGGCATACAGCAACTGATTTACATTGCATAGAATTAGAAAACATGCAAGCAACAAACTGCCTAATGAAAGATATAATAAAAGCAATTCAGGGAACTGTTATACAGTCTGCCAGTAAAGAAAAGTGATACCTACAATAATCATTGCAGTAGCTTACAACCCCGGTTCATTATAAAGGCACAATCCTGGACTGTTTCATTCTGCTATAGTTCTCAGAATGTCCTCTTGAACATTTCTGTTTGCGCATAATAGAAGTGTGGGAGACTTCCTGATCCCCCTAGGCAGGCCATTTCCTGCAGTGGAAGCCACCAAAGAGAATGCATATGAATGGGCAGCTGCCACTCTCACCCAGAATTGCAGACTGACACATTCAGAAGGCTTTGCTCTGAGGAACGAAGCTGTTATGGTGAGGCATGATGGGGGAGGTAGTCTTGCTCATATGTGTGTCCATTGTAGGTGAATATCAGTATCTTTAACTGAACCTGGTAACGGATAGGTAGCTAATGGAGTGCAGAATGGGTGTTATATGCAAATTCTGCCTAGCACCCAATAGCAACCCAGTTGCGGAGCTCTGTACCATGTGGAATTCCTGAGCTGACTTTAGGAGTGCATTGCAATAGTCATAGAATCAGAATCATAGAATAATAGAGTTGGAAGGGAATTCCTGGGTCATCTCGACCAACCCCCTGCACAATGCAGGACACTCACAATCCTATCTCTCATGCACTGTAACCTATTACCCCCTTGAACCTTCACAGAATCAGCCTTTCCATCAGATGGCTATCCATCCTCTGTTTAAAAATTTTCAAAGATGGAGAACTCACCACCTCCCGAGGAAGCCTGTTCCACTGAGAAACCGCCAATGCCCTCTGCCACTTGAATGCCCTAAGCACCTGCTTAAGTCACATGGAGATTGAACCAGCTCGACATGTAACCTGTTTTGCCCCTAATCCAAATAACACTATTGTATCCATTAACACATCCTATATTCTCTCTGCTGCCAGTAGGGGCCATTTTCATTATGTCCTGATACATAAAGATTGAGCTTCTCTGTTATTCTTCTAATGCCTACCCTGATCACGGTTTCTAGGGAAATGATAAGAAATCTTGTAGCTAGATAAGTTCTAGTGCATTATTTTATTCAGGAAAGGAAAAATATTTAAAAGTGGTCTTTGTAAGTGGTGATGTTGTATTTATAACCTGGGACTTCTTTTCCATTTCTCCTCTGCAGATGAGATTTTGATTGTATGCAAATAGATTTGTCTTAAATAATTAAGCAGCTTCGAGGCAGATGATTCATCAACTCAACATTTTAATTGCTTGACCATGTTGGTGTACCTGTGTTGCACAGACTGGTGCATAAACAAGACACTCCATTTTGGGGGTTTTCACTCCCTAAAAACATTTAAATGAAGCAGCAGCTGAAAAATGATTGCAGCTTGCTCTGACTGAAGATGTTGTAGTTCTTATCTGCAAGGCCATTTGTCTTACCAGCCAGCTGGAGACAGGAGCGAGAATAAAAGAACCAGCCTTCCTTTCAGTCTGCATAGAAAATAATAGGATTAAAAGGCATAGCGATTTGTACTTGTGAGGCTGAAATGTATGGAACCATCCACCTAACCAGGCTAAACACTTTTTCACAGAATTATAGAGCTGAGGCTAGGGAAAGATTGTAGTTGATTGGATACCAAAGCAACCAGAGTATCTACAAATGACTATCTATGGAGAGTAAACATGCTTAGGTATAGACTAAATTGTCCAGGATTTGATGGCGGCTGCATTTGCGATAATTTGCGAATGACAGCATGTGCACATACATCTATGCATGTAGCCTTTGCCTATGTAATCAGTACAAAACCTAGATGCACGCAATGCACTTGTATTCCAGTTGACAAATTATAGCCAACACACATGCGAGGAGTGGGGGCAGCATGCACAGTGCTACTCTTCCCTCAGTGTGTTTACTGTCCCTATCCTGTACATCCATCAGACCATACCTGTGGATATCCTGATATGCAATTAATAGAACCGCTAACAGGATCTGGCTTAAAGTTCCAATCAAATGACCTAATTGATGCAAATGCTTCCTCATCCAGAAGGAGACTAGTATGGACCCATGCAAGCCCAATTAATAGAAGCTGCACAGAACCAGGGTGCTCTGTAGGGCGCCCATGGCCTCACGTCTCCAAGGTCTCTTATTTTCCCTTTCTATGGGATTTGAAATATCAACAACCTCAGATATGCAGATGATACCACTCTAATGGCAGAAAGTGAAGAGGAACTAAAGAGCCTGTTGATGCAGGTGAAGGAGGAGAGTGCAAAAGTTGGCTTGAAACTCAACATCAAGAAAACAAAGATCATGGCATCCGGACCTCTCAATTCCTGGCAAATAGATGGGGAAGAAATGGAGGTAGTGACAGATTTTGTTTTCCTGAGCTCCAAGATCACTGCAGATGGGGACTGCAGCAAAGAAGTTAGAAGAAGAAGAAGAGTTGGTTCTTATATGCTGCTTTTCCCTATCTGAAGGAGGCTCAAAGCGGCTTACAGTCGCCTTCCCTTTCCTCTCCCCACAACAGACACCCTGTGAGGTGGGTGAGGCTGAGAGACGCTTGCTTCTGGGGAGGAAAGCTATGGCAAATCTAGACAGCATCCTAAAAAGCAGAGACACCCTGCCAACAAAAGTGCATTTAGTCAAGGCTATGGTATTCCCAGTTGCAATGTATGGCTGCAAAAGTTGGACCATAAGGAAGGCCGAGCGTCAAAGAATTGAGGCTTTTGAACTCTGGTGCTGGAGAAGACTCTTGCAAGTCCCTTAGACTGCAAGGCGAACAAACCGGTCAGTCATAGACGAGATCAGCCCTGACTGCTCCTTAGAAGGCCAGATCCTGAAGATGAAATTCAAATACTTTGGCCACCTCATGAGAAGGAAGGACTCCCTGGAGAAGAGCCTAATGCTGGGAGCGATTGAGGGCAAAAGTAGAAGAGGACAACAGAGAATGAGTTGGCTGGATGGAGTCACTGAAGCAGTAGGTGCAAACTTAAATAGACTTTGAGGAAAGATAGAGGACAGGAAGGGCTGGAGGATCATTGTCCATGGGGTCGCGATGGGTCGGACACGACTTCGCACCTAACAACAACAAATGAGATTTGAGAAAGATTGTGAAGAAGCTGAGACAAGCTGACCTGACCTAGCAGGCACTTTCATTGCCTTCCCTCAAGACACAGGAATGGGAGGGAAACATTTGAGTCCCAGTGGGTAGAAAGCTTTTATCAGTTAAAACAAGGTATTTTAAATTGCAACTGGGATTTCAAACTGAGACTGCACTGATCTTCAGAAGTACTCATGAAGAAATCTATTTAATATTGCTCCAAGTAATAAATATCACAGCAGAGGCCTTCACTGAAATGTAATTTTGGGATGAGAAATAGGACTTTAGGTCAGCATGGCTGCTGCTAGTGGTTCTCATCCACCGTTCTCTTGCAGGGCTGTTAGAGGATTCCTAGTTGCTTTAAGGGAAGTTAAAAATGAAGAGCTCATTGAAGAGCAAAATTTTAATGTTATCAATGACATGGTTGACCTCCGAAATATGGAAGTGACCTGGGCAGTTAACACAATCACCTCCAGGTGTCCCTTCTCAAGTGTTAGAGCCCAAGGAGCCCCTAAGGTTGACTGATGGTCTGTGGGCAATGAAAACCAAGGAGGTGGCAAGAGCCATAGTGGAGGAAGACTCCACTGACCTGCCTAACATTTTTGTGGTAGGAACCCCTGATAGTCCTGGCTGCACCTTATAATGATCTCCAAAACCAGACAAATAATTCAACTATCATGATTCACTCACAACCACACACACAAAAAAAAAAACCAAACCAAACCCAGACACAACTCTTGATACTGCTACCCATGCTGGTCATAGTTAACCAGATTAAAACTGTAGTCAAATGATCGACCCAGATGGCCAATTTTTATGTTGTAAAATGTTATGGCTAATGTTATGGTTGCAAATGGGGCCATCTGAAACTGCTCACTATTTTTGTGCATGTTTTTGACAATGCTCAAAATACATCCCTTGTTTAAGACTTTGCCTTTCTTTGTGAAATGATGGCATAGTGCTCGGTTGCCACACTGTTCACCATGTGATCCCTGAGTGTTTGGGATTACTCATGTAACTGATTCAGAAAGGCTGAAGAAGCAGCCAGGGGCAACATGGTAACAAGAAGACAGCAGCTGATAGCAACCATATCAGACAGGACTGAGACCAGGGAATGCTTGCACAGTCTAAGTATTATTGGGATAAATTTCTGTTCAACCTATGAAATCATTTGCTGAAATCTAATTGGTGATGTTTCCATAGCTTAGAATGCTGTTGATCAAAATAAACATAATTTCACACATGCAGAAAAGAATACTGTAACTTTCCCCTTTTTTAAAGTGCCTAAAAACAAATCAAGCTCAGGTCTTTGTTTGAAACATCAATTTCCTTCCTGCAGTCCTTTGTTTGTGTAGCCCTAACACTGCAAAGCTGTGTATGACTCAGTAAACATGTAACCAGTGAGTCATAAGTCTGCTCTGCTTTACTGATTGACTTTGAACATTCCACTTATTCATTATGCTTGAAACATTTTCTTCAAGACCTTAAGGGATGAATGTTGAGCCTCAAAATTTCTGGTCTAAGGAACCCAGCCAGAATATGCTAGATATTGGTTGCTTAGTACTGCTGATTTGAAACTTTAATCTGTACAATCATTTCAACATTAATATTCAGCCAAAAAATAAGGCCCCGATCTGCATTGGTTCCATTAAAACCTATAACTCCAGGGGCTTTAATTGGACAGGACTCCATGCTTGATGTCTTAAGGTAATAACAGTTAAGGCTTTTGTACCATAAGAACATAAGAGAAGCCATATTGGATCAGGCCAATGTCCCATCCAGTTCAATACTGTGTCACATAGTAGCCAAACCCAGTTGCCTTCAAGAGTCCATCAGCAGGACCAGAACTCCAGAAGCTCTCCAAGCACCAAGAATACAGTCACTGCCCCAGACTGTTCCAGCTACACATTGCAGCTAATAGCCATTGATGGATTCTCTGTTCCGTGTGGTACTCCAGTCCCCTCTTGAAGCTATCTATTCTTGCAACACTGAATTCAATGTGTTATTGGATGATATGTTTTCAATGCCCTTCCTAATAATCCCCAACACTAGGGATGGGTACAAACTGTGAAAATATGGCCAATGGGAACTTGACAGGCACTCTAAGCACACCATACAAGCAAGGGAAGTATGTTTACCACTCTCACAGCCACTCCCCTGTGGGTGAAACACACAGCTCCAGACTGTAAGGGGGGGGGGATTGTGAACATTTCAGATTTGTTCTTAAGTGATTTGGAACTAAACTGATTCATCCAAATCACCCATAGTTTTTTTTTTATTCAGTCAAAACAATGAAACTGAATCTGAATCTATTCGACACTATTGAAACCAGTGAGGCCATTGAAGGATCTGTGAATTTTCCCCTTTTTGTCTTTCCCAGGCTCTGTGGACTTGGAGAGTTGCGGTAGTGGCACAAACTTGTGGCATGTCTGCAGAAGTCTCTCCTCAAAAGAACCATGAAGTTGCAGAAAGACTGGACCAGGGGGTTCAATTCTAGAAAATGTATCCATTCATGAACTGCCAGGAACCACCACAAATCACTTGAAAGTTCCTGGAAAGTTCATGCTTGCCATGAATTTCAGTTTGCATCCCACAAACTAGCTAAAATTCATTATGAACTTTAGTTCATTACTTTAGTTCATGCTCATGCCTACCAAGCACAGCATTTGCCTTTTTAAAATTGCAGTTGGACACTGAGTATACATCTTCACTGAGTTATCTACCATGACTCCACGCTGATTCTTCCTCAATAGTTTTCATTCATTAATGTGCCTACTACTTCTTTCTTTAATAATGGATTCCATCAATTTACCCAGTATTGACCTTAGACTGATTGGCCTGTAATTTACTGGATCTCCTTTGCAACCTTTTTTAAAATTAGCTACCTTCCTGTTCTTAGGAATGGACGCAGATAGATTGAATATTATATCAGGAGAGCCACAAGTTCACATCTGAGTTCTTTCAGAACTTTTGGATATATGCCATCCGGGCCTGGTGATCTGTCAGTTTTTAATTTGTCCATCAGTTGTAGCACTTTGCTCTCATTATCCAACTCAGGTCTTTCAACAATCTTCCTGAAATTGGCAGATCTTCCCATCTTCCATAGTGAAAATAAAGACAAAATATGCATTTAGCTTTTCTGCCATTTCTGTATCATCCCTTAGTAATCATTTTACTCCTTGGTCATCCAAGTGTCCCGCTGCCTGTCTGCCTTTTTTTTTTCTTCTTCTTCTAATGTTTTTATTGCTGGTGTTAATACTTTTGCAATATGTTCCTCATAGTTCTTTTTTGCCTATCTGCTCATGAACTTGCATTTTATTTATCAAAGGCTGTGTTCTTCAGTCTCTCACGTTCAGCTGCATGAGGCCAAGGAGGTCTTCCCACCTGGACCTTTGACAATTCCTATGGAAGATATTTAGCCATGGTAAATATGAAATACAAATAGTACAAGAGACCACTGTTAGGACAGAATATGGAGAAATGGAATGGTTCCCAATCAGCAAAAGTGTCAGATAAGGCTGCATTTTAACTTCCTATTTCTTTAACCTTTAAACAGAATATAAAGTAATCTGGATTAGATTTAGATGAAGGTGGAGTTAAAATTGGTGGAAGGAATATTAAAAATTTGAGATAATCAATAAACACCATAAAATTGCCAGAAAACAGTGAAGACTTGTAATGAGTAATGAAGGTTAACAAAAGAAGTACCAAAGCAGGATACTGGGGAATTACACCACCAACAGCTGTCTGGATCAGTTGAGTAGGGATCCAGTCCTGCTTTTACAAACTGACAGAGTTCCATGATATTTGTCATGTCTCTTTGTGCCTTACGGAATGATGGTTTTCACTAAGTGCATCTAGACATTTAAAAAAGAAATGGGGTGCAGATTGCTAAAGATATGAAAACAAACAATAAGCATTTCTTGAAATACATCTGGAGCAGGAATCCAGTCAGAGAGGCAGTTGGGCCTTTGGACAACTAAGAAATAAAAGAATTGCTAAAGGAAGAAGGGGAGATGACCGAGAAGCCATCTCCTTTACATCCATGTCAATGATGGCAAGTATGGGCATGTCATGCCCTAAGACAATAATTATTTTCTTTATTTATTTTACTAGTAAATAAGCCTGCTGTTCCCTAAATACAGTGGGCGCTACTGGCTGTAAGACCGTTCACGGGGCGGCAGGCAGCTGGCAGCCTCCCCACCCGCCCCCCCACAGCCAAGGCCGGGCATGTGGCGGGCTGGGAAGCTTCCCCAGCACCTCCATCACATGTCCCATGGGCGCTCCACGGCCTACCCATGCTCGTGTCAGCGTGGATTTCAGTGGCGGAGGTGGGCTCGGGAGACCGTGGGGTCGGGCGTTCCCATGGTGGCTGCGACGTTGGGTGCGCGGGCAGGCGGTGCCAGGCGCGTCTTGCCGCTAGCAGCGTCCGCATCCTCCAAGCAGCAGCTCTTGCAGAGGCAGCGTCCTTTGGGCAGCGTCTGTTCCCGGCAGTTCTGAGCTTCGGCTGCCGCGTCATCCTCTTGATGCTGGTGTCGGTAGGTGGAGCAGTGTGCGTCCCCCAATGCGGCAGGCCACAACGGCGAGCCTCAGGAAGGGAGGCAATTGCCGGTGTGCCGGCAGCCTGAGCCGCGGGAGGCGCTTCGCACCTCCCAACACATCAGGCCACCGGCAAGGGAGCAACTGCGAGCCGCGCTTCGCACGGTCGCAATTGCTGCCTTGGCGGTGGCAGGCCAATTGGAGGGCCCAATATGGCAGGCACTTCGCACCTGCCGATTGGGCCCTCCAATTGTCAGTCCGGAGGAGGTGCCAATCGGCACCCTTCGTCATCCCGGACACAGCCCACCCTAACTCCTCCCCCCCAGCCCTTACGGCATTATTTAGTCTGCAGCGCCCACGGCGCCATGGGCGGTGTTCAGATTATAGTTATATACAGCCCTGCCTGAAGGCTCAGAGAGGGAGTGTAAAGAATTAAGTCAAATTGAAGCAATGAGAGATGAATTCTTAGACCTACTGAGAATCTTTTTTTTTTAAACATGTTTTAAATAAATAAAATACGTCTCCATGTTCTTGTGGCATATAAACCCAAGGGTTTGTACGGAACTCAAATGTGAAATTGTTGATCTACTAACTAGTAAGTGTAACTTGCCACTAAAGTCATCTACTCAACCAAAAGACAGGAGAGTAGCAACTGTTAAACTAATGTTTAAAAAGGAGTCCTGAGCGGAAACAAGAAATTACAGCCCTGTTAGCCTAATGACTATCCCAGGCAAATCAGGGGAAACTGTAATCAAAGAGAGAATTATTAGGCACAAAGAGAAACAAAGCCTGCTGAGAAACTACCAGCATGGTTTCTGCGAAGGGAAACCTCGCTTCACCAACCTCTTGGATTTCTATATTTTATTTATTCATTTAATTTATATACCTCCCCTCACCATGATATCTCAGGGCAGTAAAACCTGTTGTTAGCCAACCATAATAACTGCTTGGCCAGTGTGTGAAACAAGATATCGAAGAGATGGACCACTGACCTAATCCAGTAGAGATCTTCTTATGTTCTTAATATTTCATTGCACAGCCATGGGTTGATTCCAGGAAAGGTTAGCGAATGACTTTCAAAAACAATTTCATGCTACATGCCAGAATTTCTTGTAGCACCACAAATTAATTTTGAGCAAATGGTGGCAGATTTTTAAATTTAGACATTTTAAAATTTAGACATTTTCAAAAATGTTTGATTTTTAAATTTAAAATGAAAACTAAAGGTTTCAGGGAATTTAAAATGAAAATAATTTCTCCATCATTTTCTGTCCTCTAAACTATTCTCTTCCCACCTTCTTATTCTGCAAACAATAGCGTGTTATTGGAGAAGAGAGACACACCTTACAATGTTTGAGTACAGACTCACACCATGATTGTGTGGCTAGAGGTTACAGAATAACATTAAAATGTTTTGTTTAGTCTTAGTGATGTTTCCCCCATATGAATTCTTTGAGTCATCCCTGAGTCCTCTTGGGATTGTACCATCTCAAAATGCAGGTGGAGTCATCTAAAGACTTCTGTATATAAAAGAAACTCCCTGTACACTAACAAAATTAGCATATCTGAGACTTCTTCCGCACGATCTATTAGGCTCAGATTACCATTTGTTTGTGGCGTCTTTTCCTCCCCCATTCTGCATGGAATCGGGTCTCTTCAGGGGCGGTCCCAGGGCTGGTCTGACTTGCCTCCTCAGTTGGCCCATGTCAAGGGAACGCTGAGAAATCTGTGTTCCATTATTTGACACAAGATCCAATAGAGTGTATGTTGGGGCTGAGCCATGTGGACGCAGGAAAACCTGGGCCATCCCCAGTCATGCTTTCCCACCTTTGCACCCACCCGCCCACCACTGATCGCCATTTCTGTCATCTACCCTCACAACCTTTCCCCGCCGTTTTTAAAAAAGAAAGAAAGAAAGAAAGAAAGAAAGAAAGAAAGAAAGAAAGAAAGAAAGAAAGAAAGAAAGAAAGAAAGAAAGAAAGAAAGAAAGAAAGAGAAGGCTGATCGTGTTACAACACGATTCCAACATAACAAGATTTTTTTTTTTCTGGAATAGCTGAGCTGGGAAAGAGCAGTGTGCTATGCAGGCAAACAAGCCTCACCCCTTCCTCTCAGTTTTTTTTAAAAAATTAGACAGAGTTATTGTGTTATGATGCTGCAGCATTTCAACAAGCAGGGATTTTTTTGTTGACAATTTTTCTGGATTACCCCCTTGTGTTCTCTGTTTAGCTTGCAGGACCTCACTCGCAGCTTCCGGAATGGCACTGAGGACTCGGGCGTGCCTTTTCATCAAATAGATTTACTGTACTTGAAAAACTTTTGAAAAAGTTTTCAGACTTGGAGGAGGTGTTCAAATGCAACGAATTGACACTGAAAGATGAATGGGAGTTTTCACCACATGACGATGATTGACAAGATTGAAAAAACTATATTCAGTTTTGACAGACACAAATCGGGGGCCAAACAGGAGGGAAGTGGGACAAAGGCTCACGTGGGAAAAGATTGGGAGAGCCATCCCGTGACAAAAACCGAGGAGTCAGTATGACGGAATGGATGGGTGAGTTCTCCATGCAGAAAAGGTCTAAATGTGTGCCTTTTTACTTTTATCTATCATCTTCCCAGAAAGAGTATATGAGTAAAATTCAATTATGCATTCATAAGTGATATAGCCTCCTACAGACTGTACCGCTCTGAGCCCTGTTGGAACTGTAAAAGTTCTGAAGGGCCTGCAAAATGGTGCCTTTCTGCCAGGCATACGGTTGATGCCAACCCAATACACACTGTAATATTAAAACAGGCCTCCCTCCCTGCTTCTCTACCTCTCCACCACCACCATTGGAATCCGGATCTTCAGACCCAAAACTCAGTCTGATAATTATGTTTGGTTGAATAGTCAGAGCACCTGTGTTTTAGATAGAAATAAGTTTTTTCCTATTTACTGTTTTATTGCTTTGAACTATGTATTTATGGATTTTTTACATGCCATCAACTGCCCTGTGACTATTGCAAGACAGGGGTGGCCTACAAATCCAATTAATAAATAATAGACTCTAGCAGATTCTCTGACTGGCATTGGCTCTAAGGCTATGAAAGGTCTTTCTTAACATCTGCAACAGATCCTTTACTTGGAAATGCAAGGCATTGAAAGTGGGGCCTCCTATACGCAAAACAGATATTCTGCCGATCACCCACTGTCTTTCCTCGTTTCGTGCCCAGAGCAGATTCCCACCCCCCAGTATCAACACATCAAAGTCACTCGAAGCCTGATAGTTGAATATTAAGCATCTCTGATAGATGAACAGTCTGCTGCTGGTTTAAACAAAAGTTCTGCATGTTTTGTACAGGTCAGCCTTTAATGATACTCACAAGCGCCCTAGAGCACAGTTTTCTGTGGTTATAAAATGCCTCTGTTCATGAACATTTCATTATAGAGGACAGGATGAGAAATAATATAATGATGTGCCCTAATAAACCAAGCACTGGTGAGTAGCAGATGAGCAAACAAGACTGCTGTCGGAAGTCCAAGGCTTATAAATTAATAAAATGGATGAAAAATCATTTTCTATGTGAATAATTTTGAGCCCCCCCCCCCCAAAGTAAGGCAGTATCAAACACAATTTGATAAGAAAATCACCAGACACACAAAAACACACATGCCACTGGCCACAAAATGCCAAAATCTTTCGATCCACGGTGATCTTGAGAACAGCAATATATCCATACAGGCCAGGCCAACATGGATCTATATATAGACAGCAATGGATGCATATCAGTTCAAGGTGGGTTTTAGTAAAGGTGACCTTACACCAGTGATAGATCACTGGACTGGTTGCTGTTAGTGTTGTTGAGAACAGCATAAAATGGTTAGAGATTTCCTGTATTAATGGAATAAGGCTTAGGTCATCTGCCCTTCTTCCATTTGCACAGCACCCGATTCTATGGAAGAGGCAGTTCTTGTCCCTGGAGGACAGACTACCAGTGTTAGCAGCTTCTACCCACATGAGAACAGTGTCTTGGAAATGAAAATCTCTAGTGCCAGGGGACTGCATTCCCCAGTGCAGGGCCACCTCTGCAATGGAACCAAGTGGGGCAGAAACAAGAGACAAGATTCAATGCAAAGAAAAGCCTGCTAGACCAGACCAAAGCGCCCTTCTGGTCCTGCTTGCTGTTCCAGAGGCAGGATGGGTCTAAATATGAAGGTTCTAGTTAGATATCTTCCATGTCAATTGTCAAAGGTCCATGTGGGAAGAACTCTTTGGCTTCATGCAGTTGAACTTGAGAGGACACAGGCACAAAAGTGCAGAGCATAAAGCATGGAACCACATTCTCAAGTATTTTGGTTCATTTACAGCCCACTATTTGTTAAATAAGAGCCTCTTGTGGTGGAGAGTGGTAAGGCAGCAGACATGCTGTCTGAAGCTGTCTGCCCATGAGGCTGGGAGTTTAATCCCAGCAGCCGGCTCAAGGTTGACTCAGCCTTCCATCCTTCCGAGGTCGGTAAAATGAGTACCCAGCTTGCTGGGGGGTAAACGGTAATGACTGGGGAAGGCACTGGCAAACCACCCCGTATTGAGTCTACCATGAAAACGCTAGACGGCGTCACCCCAAGGGTCAGGCATGCCCCGGTCCCTGCACAGGGACTACCTTTACCTTTATCTTTATTTGTTAAAACCCAGCCAAGGATTTAGTATGGTACCTGAAGGATAAGTACAAAACAGGTTATCTCAGTTGATTTCTTTACAAAAGAAGTGCTGTAGATTCAGCTTGCCTTGAAGCTGTACACTAGGCCTGTACACACAACACTTGTGTACCTTAGATGTATGATGGGGTGGGGGAAGGATTATTGCATTGACCTTGCTCACTGCTTTAGCACAATTGCTGGCTCACAGCACCTTTGCACAGAAGCAGGGTTCATGAATATACTGCCTTTTCATAACTAGCAAGTCAGAAAACCCCATCCCTGATTACAGGGAAGGAGTATGTGGATGCACACCACCACCATGCAGAGCTACCTTGTGCAGAAACTGGTGATCATCACATAAGTGCTTGCATGCAGTCTCCCTCCCTTCATGTTCAGTCAGCACATGGAGGGGGCCATACACACAGGGTTCGTGTGATCTGAACTTCTTACAAACACGAATGGAGGGATGAGGATGACATTGTCTGCCTGTGTTCTTATCAGCCCTCTCCTCATACAGCCTTAAAAATACAGTCAAAAATTGCACCTCCTGTATAATGTCTGGTCTGTCTCGCTGTGAGTAATCCATGCCAGGTTGCAATCCAGTGTCAATTTGTTTGGAAGTAAAGACATCATGAGTTGGCTCAGTGTTTCTGTTGGTGAAATATGAATGAGGTGAACATTTGGATATTCCTGAGCCAAAAATTATACCAGAAGCTCAGCGTTTTGGGTCAGCTTGGGGATATCCAAAATAATATCTAACACTTGGGAAATTCCAGGAATAAGGAAAATTAATCTCATGGAAAGGTGGGAGTGTTCCAGATTTCAGGAAGGTCAGAAGTGGGAAGGGAAGGAAACTGGCCCAGCAAACAGTAATTTGGTAACATTATTTTCTATAGGAGTCCTGGCATCTGGAGTTATATTAGATATACTACCATAGAACATAATGACCCTTTATAATTGAAAGAGGTCAGAGATCCTAAATAACAGCTGAGACTCTGAAGGCCAAATCTACCAGCCACTATTTCCTATCAGAAGAAATCCAACCCTTTGAAGTTTAAAAGGAGAGAAAAGATTGAACCGGCTCGAGATTTACCTGACTGTCATTGACGCCACCAGGAGCACAAAGGCTGGGTCACTGGCCTTCCTCCTGATTACAGACAGCAATCCCTGACTGTGGTGGAAAACCAGCATGCTCATTTTGCCTTTTGTTAAAAAGTCTAATTCAGGTTTCATTTTGAATCTGCTTGTGAACCTCTTTCTTGTAATTACTGCTGTGCTAGTCATCCATGGAACACATTTGCAGATGAGCTTAACAATCAGCTCATCCCTGGAATGGACTTTTGAATATAAGGACTCCTCTCAGCTTCTTCTAATTAGTCAGAGCTTGACCTTCTTGTTACAGCAGGTCTGGTGATGTCAGATTGGTAACACCTGAACAATGGTTCCTGATTGGAAACTGAGAGTATCCTGACATCTGATTACTAGGGTTCTAACTGGTTACCAGCTAAATTCATACAACATTTTGATTAGGTCTTTGAGTGGGCCCCATGTGACAGATTGTCCATAAAAATATTCTCTGGTGTTTAAGTCCTGGTCTTACCCTATTGCCCCACCTTTGGGTCTGACCTTCTTGTCATGTTTGGCCTTCTTAGATGCCAGATACTTTGCTAGGCAGACCTCTTGTGCTCTTGGACTCTTGATTAATTGATTGCAAAACCCTCCTGTTTATGAGCATTGAATATTATAGCTAGATATATTGCATACTTTTATTTTCTCACTAACTAGTATAGTTTGTCTTGTGTACCTTACTAAATATAAAATATTTTAACCTTTTGTCTGATTCTTGAAGGTATCATAGGAAACACCCACCCAGGTATTTCTTTGGCTACAGCTACCCAAAGCCTTTCATTTGGGGGTCTCTCTTCCCTGGATTGGGTTGAGACATACTGCTTTGTTCCTAGATAGACTTTGGGGTTGCCACTGGATTCCTTAGTTCTTGGGATAGACTCATGGGTGGTAGCAGCCTACCAGAGGGAGTGCTAAGATAGCCTGACTGCTTGCATTGTAACTTTTGTATTTTTTATGGGTATACCCGAGAGAAGTTGGTACAGAGAGAGGGAAGGTCCTCCACCCTGCGGCTGGCTTCTCGGGGAGATACTACAATAACCCCACTCCATCCTGCCAGCATTTTGTGGCTGTCAGGGCAGGCTATGCATCTTCTGATGCTGCTGGTGGCAGGAACCTCAACTGGGAAGAAGAGCTGGGTTTTTTATGCCCAGATTTTTACTACCTGAAGGAATATGAAAGCAGCTTGCCTACCCTTCCTCTCCTGAAAGGCACCCTGTGATGTAGATTTTGATGAGAGAACTGTTCTATGAGAACTGCTGTAAGAGAACTGTGAGTAGCCCAAGATCACCCAGCTAGCTGCATGTGGAGGAATGAGGAATCAAATCCAGTTATCCAGATTAGAGACATCACTCTTAACCACTACATCAATCTGGCTCTCATTGCACCATGAAGGCTGCAATGTGTCCCTGGAGCTACCAGTGGGACTGATTGTTGGTATCTATTAAATATGTTCCAGGCATCCTAAACTGCTATCCAAAACTTCAGGCTAATGGACCTCATGCCTCCCTGAAATCTGGCTCCAAAATGAATACAATCCCTAACAGGGATGAAGGCTTTGCAGTTGGTCATGATCACCATGAAAACAATCGTGATTGTGCTCACGGGTCTTGCGTATGAGGAGGAGGACCATGTGGGATGAAACTCTGTCGAGAAACAAAACTAGACAAGATGGAGAAAGAAAAGCTGGCTGGGCTTACCCTTCAGAAATCATAGGAGCAAGAAACTTTTTTGTCTAATGATAACTTAAATTCTTCAGAAGGCATTAATAACAGGGTGCAGTAGGCTACAATTACAGTAGATCGATGTCTTCTAATTAGGCAATATGAATCACATTAATGAGTCTCAAAGACTCTTTTGTGAAGCCAGGACTATATAGAAGGAGAAAAAACCCTACCCATCAGTCTGGCTGCGAGTTTGCAATACTCAGTGAAGGCATTCAGTCATTCATTAATAACAGCAAGTTAACTAACCCAGCCCTCAGCGATGATCACCTCTGGTGCTTTGCCTAATGTCTCCAATAACCTTCTAATTTTGTGCAGGCTGCAATGGTGCCTAGTACGATTGGGATGGGACCACAGGGAACAGGAAGAGGCGAGTTGCTTGAGTGACTTGAATGAAATTGATTGCCTTCATTTCAATTTTATTCCCTGTGCTAGTTGTGCTTGGTTTCTTCCAAGGCACAATTTAATGAGATTTGTGACATGGCTGCTATGGCGAAAGTATTTAGGGTGGAAAGTTTTCATTTGCTCTGGACCCTTTAGATTAGACTGGAGATTTTTTACTTCTGACAAGATTAGTGAGAAAGAAGAAGGGGGAAAGCTGGCAAGAGCCCCCAAACCAGTGGTTGCTTGCTTTTCAGATCCAAAGTCCTTGTGCTCGAGTTTCATTTGTTTATTTGTACATTTCACACAGAGAATAAGGCAGATAGTTACGGGTGAAGGGTTCAGGAAATGAAAAACAACATTTACTTAGACTTATTCTTTTTTTAAAAAATCCCCCACTGTGGCCTCCAGCTGAGCTTTCTGGTTCCTGTTCTCTTCTTCCTGTCTGCTAGACGAATTTTTTTTTAACTGCCCACTCCTCCAAGTAACTACATAATCATATACTACCAATTATATTGTCATAAACATAATGCAAATACACCAATAACCTGTTATTATTTATGATAGCTGAAAGTCCTGAACCAAACTTCTGCAGTGATAAGAAAACTAAGAAAATCATGACTAGATGCATGGTTCCAGAGTTATCACCAGGGTTATAAAATGGCTAAGTATTATCTATGCAATAGCATACATTCTAGCAGATCTGTAAATAGGCCTTTTAGGAGTCCCTTGTTTTTAAAATGACCATTAAGATAAATAATTTTTTTCTTTCCCCTAGGTTGTTCTGATGGTAAATGCTGTTCAATATACAGTATTTGCTGGCATATAAGACTACTTTATTCCCCTGAAAAACATGCCTCCAAGTGGGGGGGTCGTCCTATACGCCAGGTGCACTTCAGTTGGGATAGACGTAGCTGCCCATAGTGGCCCATAGTACTGTAATGTAATGTAAAAAACTCTATATTTTGAGTGGAAATGTTGGGGGGTCGTCTTATATGCCCAGTCATCTTATACGCTGGCAAATACGGTACTAAACCTGCTGTAATTTATAAAAGATACATCCAGAATTATTATGAGAATCCTGGACAGTCCTGTGTGATATAATCCTTCTTGCATAGAAGGACTATGACACCATGCATTAGTCTGGACACGTGTTCTAATATGCATGTCTTAAGAGGCCGTGTGGACATTCCAATGTAAATCTTCGGTCAAGAGCACCTAATTAAATAAATTAAAGAAGGCTTATGTATTGTCCCCTTCACTTGATGTGAATGGACATTACTACATACAAAAGTAGGTTCTTTGGCAGAAGTTCAGAACAGGTCCCTGGAGATGGCAATGGGTTGCCTAAGGGCCAATAAACTGAAGCTTAATCCAGACAAATCTGTCAGCAACAAGATTCCTCAAGGACTAAGGAGTCAGCCTGTTGCAGGATCAGGGATGTAGCTTTGGGGTACTGCTGTATCCTGGCCTACAGCTGGAAACCCAGATCTCTTCTGTAGTGGGAGTCAGGCCCTTGTTTAATATGGAGTGCCATGGCATTTTAGACACACATCGGTGCTTCTGTGTTTTTGAAGAACAATGACATTTCAGGCAACAATATTCTCTTCCTAAAAAAAAATACATCACCTGGTTTTAAAACGGTGACTCAGAGTCCTTGTTATTATTTAGCTTTTCTGTGAGTAATACTTGGCCAGCAACCTTTTCCAAACCTTTGCACTTCTATGCAACTCACTTTATGCTCTCATCACATTGAGTCTGCAAAGTTGTTACAATTTCTATAGGAAAATCTGCTGCATTCCAATTCATCTGTGAGCAGGATGTATAAGAAAGGTCACGGGAAGGTCTCTTGCCATGTGAATCCAACAGTGAATTCAGATTGCTTGGATAAGTTTCAAGGAAACCCTGGGTGGTGAACAAAGCTACGCAAATGCAGAGGAAATTATTGGTGTCTGTTTTCTGTCTTCACTTTCACAGATCAGCTAGACTCTTGTCTGATACCCTATGGGAGAAGGGCAAAAAAGCTTTTCTCCCATTTACCATAATCTAAAATAGTTCCAAACTGGTTGTGTATTCACTACACTCACTAGTAAACAATCTAGCTAAAGTCAGTAAAACTGCATGAAAATGGTTGAATGATCAGATCCCCAGAGAAATTTTGCTCTTTATAATACACTGCAGAATCTAATCAGAATATCTAAACCAAATTTTCAAGCAACAGATACTGATGGTGAGAATGTATGTATTCTTCATTAATTTAGAGGTTGAACATCCTATGGTTATTCTTTCTTGTGTGCTACCTAGACTAGATTGAAGGGTCAGCATGAAAAATGTATTAATGACCCTTGCTGTACTCATAGCTTACTTTCCATTCTTGGAGAAGTTAAGTTGGTATCCCTTTAAATTGAATCCTGTCCCTGAATTCAGCACCTTTCATTTTAATCCATTTTTCTTTTGGGATTAGCTGAGAATGTGTTCTGCACACCAATGAGAAAAAACAGATACATGTTTTCTGCAATTGTAGGAGAAGATTCTTCTATCTGAAGTTACTGTCAGGTGACTGTTTCAGCAGGCCATCCAATCCTTGTGTCTTTCCTTCCTTCATTGGTTTAGAACAGGGGTAGTCAAACTGCAGCCCTCCAGATGTCTATGGACTACAATTCCCATGAGCCATGGGAATTGTAGTCCATGGACATCTGGAGGGCCGCAGTTTGATTACCCCTGGTTTAGAAATTCAATTCCCCCTTCCCCCTCAAAAAACAAAAACACCAGGAATGGTCTAACTATGAGTCTAATGCTAGTCTTGGAAGGCTGAGAAAAATAAATTGACCAGACAAGCTGTAAAAGATTAAATTGAAAATTGAATAAAGCCATTTCCTCCACCCACCCCTAGGCACACACACATCTTGCTGACTGAGGTGGCTCAACTTGATCTTGAAGCTGGGCTGCAATGCAGAGCCACTCCCCTGGTTCTTACCCTTCTCTGCCGGGCTGCAGCTCCCTCCCCAGAAGGTCTCTCCCCCCTCCCAATGCTGGACTCCACTTTGCAAAGTGCCTAGCAGAGGGGAGGGGGGTGTAAACTATTCTCAAGGATTTGCAGCAGGACAGCAGCTGTGAGTTCCCCACAGAAGAAGGAAAGTTGGGTTTTGTACCCCACTTTTTACTACCCAAAGATGGTTTAAAGTGGTTTACAATTGTCTACCTTTCCTCTCCTCATGGTGGATGCAGCCGGGAAATCAAGCAGCAAATAACACTGGGCCAGAACGCAATGTTAAGCATAAACCAAATATGGAAAAATAGAGATATCAGCCTTAACACAAAGTGCCAGCTAGTCAGCGCCATTGTCTTCCCCATAACAAGCTATGGATGCGAAAGCCAGACCTTGAAGAAAGAAGACAGGAGGAAAATAGATGCTTTCAAATTATGGTGTTGGAGACAAATGCCGCAAATACCATGGACAGCCAACAAGATAGTTTTAGAGAGGAGGAAACCAACTATGTCATTAGAAGGGAAGATATTACAGCTAAAGTTCACTTACTTTGGACACATAATGCAATCAAACTCATTAGAAAAATCATTAATGCTCGGCATGGTCAATGGCAAAAGGAAATGCGGTCGCCAAAGGATCTGCTGGCTCGGCACCGTCAAAGCTGATACAGGGATGACCATGAACCAACTAAAAGAAGCAGTCATTGACAGAAACTAATGGTGAAAACTTTCCTATAGAATCTCTGAGGGTCAGACATGACTGAACATATAGCATCATCACCTCTCCCCACAACAGATACCCTGCTGAGAGAGCTCTGAGAGCTTTGATTGCCCCAAGGTCACCAGCCGGCTGCATATGGAGGAGTGGGGAATCAAGGATTCTCCAGGATTAGAGGCCACCATTCTTAACCACTACACCAAGCTGGCTTTCCGGAAAGACAATTCAGTAGGCCTGTGGGAGCTGGAACTGTGATATGGAGGGAGATGGAGCTTTAACCTTCTCCTTAACCCATTTTTCCAACCTGGCTCCCCATGCATTCACAGTTGTTGCTGATTGAGACACCGTACCAGCTCTGCTCTGCACTTTGCAAATGAGAGGCTGGCACTGGCTGCCTCCTCTGTCTCTGCTAGGCTGCGTCTCCCTTCCTGGCTTGCCTCATCTCCCTGCTTGGCCACACATGCTGCCAGTATGAGAAGACAATCCCTGTGTTGGGACTTTTGGACAAGTCTTGGTCCTAAGTCCCTTTGGAGAAATAGAGCTGAAGAGTAACAGAGCAGTTATTAGATACCCTTGTGGATGAGGCACTCATAGTGCTTTGAGGTTTAAAAGAAATACCATACATGAAAATATATCATATTCAGCTTCAGCCTCCTTACTAAAGCAGAGTGCAAAAGCTTAAAAGATAGTTACAGAGAAAAAACAATGCAATTCCCATCTGTAGTAGAGAGAATATACTTTATACATTTCTCCCCAAAACTTCTGTGGAGAATAATTGTATTGTAAGACCTGCCTTTCCTTGTAACATGACTTACTGTATTTATTTCCTTCCATCATGGAGCTCAGTTTATATATTATTCTTAGGTGGACATGAAATCTGCAGCATTTGAAACATATCCTCTGCCATGAAATGATTCTTTGGAGACTGATGTTCATGCCCTTATTTCCTTTGAGATGACCATCTCAGTAGTGTCGATTTATGGTTCAATTAGACAAAAAGTTCTAGTTTTTTCCTCCATCAAGTTACAGTTGGCTTATAGTGAAGCTGTAGGTTTTTCAAGGCAAGAGACATTCAGAAGTGGCTTGCCATTGCCTGCCTCTGCATAGCAACCCTAGACTCCATTGGTGATTTCCCATCAAATACCATCCAGAGTTGGCCCTACTCAGCTTCTGAGATCTGATGGGGTTGGACTAGCCTGGGTCAAAGAGATCAGGGCAGTTGCCCATATTCATATAGTAGAGCTCATCTCATAAGATCTCAGAAGCTAAGCAGGGTTGGTATGTGGTTTCCACCATTAAAGACTATTCAGAGGAATAGCAAGCCATCTCTAGAACACCCTGTGTGATCACCATAAGTGGGCTGCAACTTGATGACACTTTGGACACACATACACATTATCTTATCCACCTCACAAGGAAATCCATAAAGATTTTATTATCTATCATCTATCATTTATCTATGTATTTATTATTGGACTTGTTTCCCGCCACTATTGGAACCATCTCACAACATGTTACAATCATGAAGTATAAAACCCACATAAAAACAGAATCCCCAATTAAAAACCCATAATCAATTAAAAAAACACTGGCGGCATAAACTCTACTTCTCCCCTCCTCCACCCACCAACCCTCATATACCCAGTGCTTCAAGGGTGAACTCAGATGCCTGATACAGATAAACAGGGTATAAGGATGTATCAGACTCTCAGCCAAAGACCTGGTGGAAGAGCTCTGTTTTACAGGCCCTGTGGAACAATGGAAGCTTCTGCAGAGCCCTCAGCTCTTTCAGGAACTCATTCCACCAGACTGAGGCCAAGACTGAAAAAGCCCTGGCCCTGGTTGAGGCCAGGTGAACCTCCCATGGGCTTGGAACCACCAACCAGTTCTCACTCACAGAACACAAAGCCCTGCAGGGGGCATAAGGCGACAGGCAGTCCCTCAGATATGTGGGTCAGAGACCATTAAGGATCTTAAAGATCAGAAGCAAAACCTTGAACTTGACCCAGGCCACAACTAGCAATCAATGCAGCTGCCTCAGCACTGGCTGGATGTGGACTCTCTAAGGTGTTCCAGTGAGGACCCTAGTAGCTGCATTTTTGACCAGCTGCAATTTCTAGATCAAGGACAAGGGAGGGCTCATGTACAAAGAGTTACAGAAGTTGATTCTGGAGATGATTGTCATATGGATCACCATGGCTAGGTTTTCCAGGTGCAGATATGGCACTAGTAGCCTCACCTGGCAAAGGTGGGAAAATGTCTCCATAGAAAGGAAGGCATCAAGGCTCACACCCAAATTCCTGGCATAGGGCAAGATGTTGAGTTGAACTCTGGCCAGGTTGGGCAAGCCCGCTTCCTGGTCTGCCCCTTTGCTACCGAGCCATAGGACCTCTGTTCTTTGGTATTCAGTGTTATCAAAGAAATGTAAAGTATTTAAAAAGACGGTATAGTTGTTTCATTGCAGAACTTAAGGAAGACACAGATTCTCTCAGAGCATCCCTGAAATAGTTCAGGTTATCAGCCACTGAACTGAAACTCCCACCGAGTTCTCCATTGTATTTAAATCACAAACATTTACAAATGAGCTACAGAACTCAGAAGTCCATGAAAGTGATCCAAAAGGAAAATGCCCCCATCTTTTTATGAACACTTGTGCTGGATTCTGTAGCTTTCTGGGAAGCACTACAAACCATACCTACTGGATGGAGACTGTCACTGTATACAATTCAGTACTTGGACCAACACTTCTATATCTTCCTATATATAGAATCATAGAGTTGGTAGGTACCTCCAGGGTCATCTAGTCCAACCCTCTGCACAATGCAGAGACTCACAACTACCTGCCTACCCACAGTGACCCCAATTTCATGCCCAAATGATCCCCCCTCCCCACCAAAAATCTCCAGAATCCAGCCTGGCCTGGAGGAAATTCACCCCAGTGGCAATCAGCAATTCCCTGGGTATGCAAGGAAGGGCCACAAGAGACCAACACTGGCACATCCCTTCCTGCCCGCCCACTCACAATCTGCCTAAGTCCATAAAATCAGCATTTCATATTGCTGCTACAAGCACACCCCTTTCTCTGGCCTCTGTAAATCACTGTCTTTTCCCTCAAGTTATTCTATGGGAAGTACTTTCACTGTCAAGCTCCCATTAGCTGAAATTTCACAGGACCTCTGAATGATGAGAGGCCATTCCTGGAAAACCTGCATAGGTTAGTAATCAAGATGAAGAGGCCACAATGGGGACTCCTGAGTGATCACATCCACTTGAGCACATCCGAGAAGAGATGGAGAACTCTGTCCGTGGTGCTTCTGTGTAACAATCCATCAAAGAAAACTGAGGCTGTTTCTAATACCCTTTAAATCTCAGGTTCACAAAAAGGTGATTCACTTTCAGAAATACTCATTTACTTGGAGCATTATAAACTGTATAAGAGCCTTGCTATTTTTATATAGGATTTCTGTTCACACAACACTTGTGATATGGGTTAATGCAGTTCACTCCATCTTATGAAAGGGAACTAAAAACACAACACTGAATATACATACAGATGTCAGAACAGAGTGATTGTGAAGAATTGCAATGTGGGCCAATGTCTGGCAAACCCATCACAAACCCATCTATGTATGCATACTGCCTTGACCTGGTATCAGGAGGCTGGCTTAAAAATTTAATAATTAAAAAGCACATAAGCACAGCATCACATACTGAAGTCTCCCCCACAGTCCATATACTCAGCATACAATATTTGGTTGTGTGAATAGCAGTGAGTTAAAAGTTGGTAGGGGGTTTTTTGCTTTTGTCAAGCTTTATGTTCCAAAATAGATTTTCTTGGCTATTTTAATCCTGTTTTTATTTCCCTTTTTTCAGACAGACATGTCATTGCTTGCTTAACTCTGTGTGCATTCAGCTTGATTGTGAGAACTGAACTTCAGCTACAAATGGACACATTCCTTGCGTCACTACCACTGATTTTTACTACTGAATCAACCTACTAATTTTCAACTGAGTGCAGCATCACAGCCTTAATGTGTAGTTGCAATTGAAATTGGAATAAAAAACCCCATAGATTCTCATTTTAATTATTAGGAAACACAAATCCACTTCAACATCATGAAGAAATGAACAAGTACCATCCTAAAAATGGATAAGATTGACAGCTGCCTGCAGACATGCTTTCTCTGTCGTGGCCTCTTCCTTGTGGAATGGTCTGCCTGAGGGCAGCAGGAAGGATTCCACGTTTCTGTCATTGTGCAAACTGTAAAACAGAATCATTCTCTGCTAGTGAACACGACCTTGCTGGGTGACCTTGGGTCAGTCATAGCTCTCTCAGAATCCTCTCAGCTCCATCAACCTCACAAGGTGCCTGTTGTGGGGAGAGGAAGGGAAAGGTGATTGTAAGCCTCTTGGGACTCCTGAGAATCCCAAAACCTGCTCTTCTTCTTCAACTGAAACTAAATCAATAAATATAAAAAAATAAACATTTTGTATTCGTTTATGATTTTATTTATTTATTGTCTACCTTTCTCACGATGGATTGCACAGTGGATTCATGATGGATTGCACGGTGCAAAACAATGCAGTTGAATAACATTAGACATCCAAAAAACAATGCTGCAGGATGAAGACTATGAAAATTATAGGCAGTGTATAGAAGTATCAGACATATGAATAATAAGGCCAAAAATGAAATTATAAAATAGAAAACAATGCCACAAGAAGAAGAAGAAGAAGAAGAAGAAGAAGAAGAAGAAGAAGAAGAAGAAGAAGAAGAAGAAGAAGAGTTGGTTCTTATATGCCGCTTTTCCCTACCCGAAGGAGGCTCAAAGCGGCTTACAGTCGCCTTCCCTTTCCTCTCCCCACAACAGACACCCTGTGAGGTGGGTGAGGCTGAGAGAGCCCTGATATCACTGTCCGGTCAGAACAGTTTTATCAGTGCCATGGAGAGCCCAAGGTCACCCAGCTGGTTGCATGTGGGGGAGCGCAGAATCGAACCCGGCATGCCAGATTAGAAGTCCGCACTCCTAGCCACTATACCTAACCACTACACCAAACAAGATAATATATATAATAACCAGGGTTGGAGGGGGGGTGCAAGCAGTGATCTTATTCCTTCCGCATTTGACCCTTCCTGAACATTTCCATTACAATCTGTGACCCTTTCCCCTATTCTCTTAATAAAAATGCCCTGATGCACTTATTTCATTGACGAAGGAGAGACAGAATCTATCCAGTGGCTTAATTAAGCATAGGAAGATAAAAAGTCTCTTATGTTATTTATTTAGGCTTTGACTTGGCAGAGTCAAAGCCTAAATAAATAACATAAGAGACTTTTTATCTTCTTATGCTTAATTAAGCCACTGGATAGATTCTGTCTCTCCTTTGGCACTTATTTCATTCACAGAAGGTCCTAAGCCCAAATGGTAAGATATCCGGCAAAAGGGGAGCCTCTTTCTGACTGAGGTTGAAAAGCTGCCACCATCAAATGGAGCATTTATAAGAGGCAGCTTAATATATTCTTTAGGACACATTTCAGCATAAAGGTATTTAGAGGTTTTTTCATATCCCCCCCTGCAAAAATAATATTCTTTCAAAGGCAAAAGGTATATTGTGAATAGGAAGTAATTATACAATCTCTGCATTCAGTGAAGCATTCCACAGAATAATCAAGTGGCCAAGAAACTGCTGCTAAATTCCTTTATTTTTTTCAGTGGAAGTTAGAATTTCTTTGAAGGAAAAAGGCAAGAAATCTTTAAATGAAGGATACCAAGGATCCTCATGGTTTCCCCAGAATTCAGCTATCATTTGTACTGAAATCTTAGTGCTATGTCAAAGTCCTGAAGTCTTTATATTTTATGTATAGAGATTTAATTATATCTCAGCCTCCCCCCCCCCCCCACAATGAATAATGACTGTCTAGGGATGGGCACGCAGCGCTGAAGTGATGCCAGGGAGAAGTATGGGATGGCTTAAATTCATTTTAGTAAAGCTATAATTTAAAGGCAGTTTGAGGCAATGCTTGGTTTGCTATTGATCTAAGAGTAAAAAATGGATGAGATGAGAGAGAATGATAAAACCTTAGAGATATTAACTGAAGGATATCAAGGAGGCCAGCCAAGGAAATGTTCACAATCAGGGTTCCACAGGGTTCCGCTGTTTTTCTGCTGGTCTGCATTATTTAACATGATGACGAGGGAAGGAATCAAGTAGGTTCAATCAAGTAATCCAATCCCAAACAGCGGTCAGATCTTTTGTCTCCATCAATTCAGAATCGAACTGTTCTAACTTTCTGCTTCTCTGGGATATCGAGGTATCACTATGCACAGTCTTTTGCAAAATACAAGAACAGAGGCTCCCTGCCCCAAGGACTTTCTAAACAGAAGTTTGAGAAAAGGAAAAGAACAAAAAAGGAAGGGAGATGAGGGTATGTGTTAATAGGGGAAGAATACCTTATCGTCACAACAATGCCCAGTGGGAGACCACCAAGGAATTTCAGGGTTACTCTGCAGAAGGGAGCAATGGCAGACCACCTCAGTTTGTCTGTTGCCTTGAAAACACCAAGGGTTTGCCATAAGTCATCAGTCCCTTGGTGGTACTTCCACCCCACACTGTATAAAGAAACAGAACACCTAATCAAGTGGAATTGTACGGTTATGTGCTTCTGCTTATATCTACAAATGGATTGTGCAAGTCACATAGTATCAAGTTGCTGCCAGGCCTGGCTCCAATAACTCCTTCCTGAAAAGCTAAAATTGTCCTTGAAAGGGCTCTGCTTTTACTGAAAGAAATAAAGGTTTTGAAGGCTGAAAATACTAGCTGCTGCCTAGCAATCCCCACAATGGCTACTGCAAATGATGTACATTTATTGAAGATACAGGTGTTGCTGCTATTATTTTGAAGTGGTTTAACCCATGTATTTGTATGTTTATTTGTTAGATTTCAGGATTTTCTCCAAACTTGGGGCTTTTTTCAGGTTTGTAGAAAGGTTAGTCTTCTCTGTTCACAGCTTCAGTTTCCAGAAATAAGTAACTACAATTTGCCATGTTGAGAATTAGATGAATTAATTGATTAAAAAATTAAAAAGCAATGAATTCTCTTATTTTTACATTGTTTGTTTTGAATGCCAAATAAATACAATTGGTATATGACAAAGGGAGCTTTAACTGTCAAAAGCTTATACTTGAGAGATTTAGTTGGTCTTTAAGGTCCTACTGGATGTGAAAGTGAATAAAAATTAATATTTTTAGACATGCCACTTTTCTGTCTATTGAATGAGGAGCAGTCATGGGTCATCCAGAATGCCGAAAATATTTTTTGGCCTGCCCTGCTTAGTGCTGCCATGGAAAAAGAAAATAAACAAGCAAAGCAACATAAAATGTGAAGCTCTGTCTATTTATTTATTTCTTGGATTTCTAGGCCACCCCTTTCCAGGAAGGTCTTGCTAAATTCTCACTAATTCCAGGCTTACTTTTTTTCCTGGAAACAGTATAAGAAGAATATTGATTTCATTTTTGGTTTGTTTTTGTTCTTTAACTCAAGGACATTTTACTGTACTGTAGCTTTTAGCAGCTTCAATTAGTCATGCACAAGCAATAAAAGAAGCAACCTGGGTGGGGTGGAAGAGAGAGACTGGAGTAATCTTGACATAAAAGACTATGCTGACACCTTATTTGATAGCATTTTATAATCAGCAGCCCAACATAAATATCAGTCATATGAAGTGACAGATGGCATAACAGCAATCAGCTCCAGACTACTGTGATTATAGGATGCTGGTCATTTGCCCTTGAAAGTGCAGGATAAGCTATGGAATTCTGAGAGTACTATAAAATAAAAGGAGAGAAATGATCAACAAATCTAAACACACTCCAGTGGTTTCAGAAAAAAAATCCATATCCTGCTGAATGGGAAAGAGGAAGGTCACAGTTAATGATTATTCTATGAATGAGTATGGTTTAAGAAACAAAAAGAGATTATTGGTATAGTGCTAGAAAACAGAACAGTAAGAAGAAAGCAAGAAATCATCTCCACCCCCCCCTCCCCTTCACCCTTCTGATTTAAAAGAAAGGTATCAGGCTATTAGACCAACATTAGCAAAAAAGTTCTAGCAATATAATGACGATGATCTTAGCTATTCAGTTGTTTCCCATTCTCGGCTATCCTATGGCTCAGCTGTCTTCACATCTTTCGATCTTGCACCACTTCTTTAGTTGTTTAATGCTGTGGCCAGTGTCCATTTCGATTGTGTCTAGCCACCATGTGCTTTTTCAGCCTGGTTTCCTTTTTCCACTGACCGATCCTAGCAGAGTTGCTTTCTCCAACTAGTTGCAGCACATGACTGTACTGTTTATTATGTATTTTAATTTGGTTGCAAGTCTTCTCAGATATGTCTAAAAGAGAAATTTCTTTCCTTTCATCTGATTAAAGCCCTTTTGATTGAGTCACTTAAGCAGTCATGAAGCCTCCTCTGATAAGTGTCATCAATGAGCTTTTATGCTCAAATGGTAAAAAAAATGTTTTAACAACAGTGAGAGTAATGCTAGGATATCTGTCAGATGACCTTGTAGTGAGGTTAAAAAGAAATGTCCAAATAGTCCCTGAAATATCAATTCCTAAGAGTTACATACAAGAGACAACAAGTTGCCAATCTTTCTCAGAGAGCACTCATGCAAACACTTCACTTAGAGCAGGTGTGGATGGCACATTTAATTAAGTCAATTAAGTCAATTTGGGACAGACAAGTGGAAGTCACAAGAAGACAACGGGTATAAATATTTTAAATGAACAAGACAAAGATGGCATGAAACATTCCAGAACCTCCCTAACTCCACCCACTCAATCCTTGCGAAAGTAATAAAAGAGAAAGGCTAGATTTGTTTTGTTTTTTTTGAAGTGGCCAAAGGAAAACTTTAGCATAGCCTAGCATAGCCTGGCTTGATTGATGCCTCTGAGACACATTGTAGACCTCGCTTCCCCACAAAAATGCATCCACTCTGCTATCTTTATAATGGAATCATTTGTCATATTCACAAGTGAGAATCTGCTGAAAGATGTTTAGGAAATTGAAGTTTTTTCAAGATCAGCTAAGTTTATAAGATTTCCCACTTTCCTGAATTCTAACTGTGACAGCCCATTTGGATACAGTGCTTAATTAGATCTTTATTGGAGTCATGTAAGAAGTGCTATCTTCTTTTAAACATGTTGGCATCTCTGTTTCAGCTATTACTTAATCTCTTGTGCCAGTTATTACTTTGTTGGTTCTCTGCCAGAGCGGCATAACGATTTGACACTGGTATTTTGTATAGGAGGGAGTCTTTGTGAACTTTGTGAATCTTCTTTTGTTTACTAATGGGCAATGGGTCTTCCTCCTTACAGTTGCCGTTTCTTCTTTTATTTCCATCCATCTTTGTTATATTACCGACGTCTCTACCAAAGAAACCAAATCAATGTCCTAATAGTTATGCCTAACTTCAGCCATTCCAAAGCAGAGTTTGAAGATAAATTCTAATTAGAGGAAGCCAGGGTGTTAATGGGGTGTTAACACCTTCAACATGCTAGGCAGGGCGAAAGCAAAAGTACAAGGAGGAAGAAAGGGAGAGCCATCTGCTGATTTTCCCAGAGCTGACCAAATCTCTCAAGTACCGCACACCAACTAAGGCTCCCAACACACCACATCAGTAGCATAAAAAGAAGTAGAACATCAATTTGTCTATATGAAAGATAAAATACTGCCCAGAGAGAGCCATCCACTGAGCTATCTCCTTGCAGCTGCCATCTTGGTCGAAAAAGTTTCTAATTACACCAAACTAACTGAAAATCAGGAGAGATGTATCAACTAAGAAAATTGTGGTGCTGAATGATAACACAATCCTAAAACTACTTTCCTGGGAGTAAGTCCCATTGAATAGAGCATAGTAGAGTTTTGAGTAGATGTACTTAGGGTTGCAGTCTTGAATCAAGGAAAGGGGGAACTAACATGTGGATGATCCATTGCGATTGTGAATGGCTTTGCATTTTTAGCAGCAAGGGAAGCTATATAATTGTCCCCATAAGGAAGCAGCATAGTTATCAGGTTTATGGAGAAATTTAACATTCAGATCTCAACTTGACTGTTTTTCATGCATGAAATGGTGAGAATTGGATTGAGATGAACTTTATGCCTCAGTCCCAATGACAAATCATTTGATAATGGGAGATAAAATTTCCCTCAGTCCAATGTTCAAATTGGGATGTTAGGTCAAAACTTGATAGGGTCAAAAGCTGCAGCCAGTTAACAGCTATTCCAGGAAGAATATCCCTCCCCCCCCCTCCACTGCACACAAAAAACATGTCCTGCACATATCTAAAAATCAATTGTGGTATCTTATTGGGAAAACCAGTTATTGCAGAGCATTCTGTTTAAATGTGTTTTGTACCCATTTGATTGCCTTGGATTGTGTGCATTTTACATTGCAACATTGTGATGATCATAAATCATAAAATCAGCAGGCTGGTAATTCCAGGGTTTATTTAGAATGCTCATGAAGCGGGTAAATACAATATAGTATATTATGAGGTCTACCTGCATGTATCTCACTTGCCATCCCTTGCCCATTTCTTCCTTAGGTGTATTTACAGTTGCATTTTAAATGTAGAGACAACTTGCTATATGAAGAAGTAAAAAAGAACAATTCGGAGAATTCACAATCTCACTTATGCAATGAATAGAGGCATTTGAATCCTAAACCCCAATAAACTATGCCCTGTACACAGGAGAAAGATGTTCTAAAGAATGTATGAAGATGAGAACTGATTTACTTTAAGATTAAGGTGGGCATTATCCAGACAGGAAATGGATACAGAAAAACTGAGCAAAGCTATTTGAGTGAATAAAGATTTCATTGAAGACAGAAAACACATGGCGGGTTATTCAATGGTAGCTATTGACTTGTTGAATGTTATCTTTACTATAGAACAGCTTCACATATTCCTTTTATAAAATTTTAACAGACTTCCCCCAAAAACCCAGAAAAGGAAATTTGGTAAAGTTGTTGAGAATAATTAGAAAATCCTGTTCCCTTGATAGAACCACAGTTCCTAAACATTTCTTGGAAGAGGAAATTAATTGTTTGAATTGGTAGCATAGATTAGGTTCACAATCCTCCAGCTAAGGGCTGGAGCAATTCTCCTTGGAGTTTGTGGCTGCTTTGGTGGGTGGGCTCAGTGGCATTCTAAACTTCTAAGGCTGCCCTCCAAACCCTGCCTCCCCCAGGCCCTGCCTCCAAATCTCCAGGAAGTTCTCAAGCCAGAGCTAGCATCCCTCATCAGGGGAAAGGTGCCAGAGACCTCCCAAGGATGCTGCAGGAATCATTCAAGCAGAAGAATCCCTATACAAATGTGTTGCCAGAGCTGAAATAAAAGCACAGCCCTTGTGAGCAGGCAAGCTCTGTGATCACCAGTCATAATGAGAAAGAGCTGCGTTCTGCTGAAAACATCAGTTGGCCTTGCAGAATAAAATTGCTGAAGCTGCTCAATTAAGGGCTTTATTTTAAAATCAATACTACCGACTTCATGCAGTGAGGCAGAACATGTTCTTTCAGGCAAATTCGGTTAATGTGTGATCAATCTGCTTCCTCCATATTTCACAACCTTTTGGTAGGTACATTTTCATCTGCTCAGACAGTATGGATTTTTAAGCAGTTCATTAACGCATCTGGCTGCAGAGTTAGAGCCATGCAGCGAGAGGAAATTAGATTATTTTATTTATTCAGTACATTTTAATCACATCATCAAAGAAGCAGGGCAGTGTACATTGTTCTATGTGTCTCCATTTCATTCTCCAAACAATCCTGGGGGGGAGGGAGGTTAGGGTGAGATGTGGTGATCGGCCCAAGGCAACCAGCAACCTTAATGGCAGAGTGAGGATTTGAATCAAGGTCTCCCAGCTCTTAATCTGATATTTAATCTATTGTTATAATAAAATAATGCTATGGAGTCTACCCTCCAAAGCAGTCATTTTCTTCAGGGAAACTGATCCCTGTCACCTGGAGATGAACTGTAAAAATGGGGATCCCAGGTCCACCTAGGGTCTGGCATCTTTAGGAGGATGCTAAGCAGGGATGTGATGCCATGGAGTCCACCCTTCGAAGCTGCCATTTCCTCCAGGGGAACAGATCTTTGTACTCTGGAGAACAGTTGTAATTTCAGGAGAACCCCAGACCCTAATTGGAGGCTGGTCAACTTACTTAGATCTAAATGACCCACATAATCATCATGTCAATATTCTGCCTAATCATCTGCAGCTTTACACAGAAGTAAAACCTGCTGAAACTGATGGATCTTATTTATTTACTTACTTTATATTTACTTACTTTATATTTATATACCACCGCTCTCAAAAGTCTCGCAGTGGTTTACAAAGATTCATAAGAACAATAAAATTCCATAAAAACTCATTAAAATGCAATTAAAACACAATAGATAATGTGGCAAAGAACTGCAGTTTTAGCTGTTTAAATTGATTGTCTCTCATGTGAACCTAAATATGTTGGTTTATTCAGAAGCATATCCAGTTGAGTTCAGTGAGACTTATTCTCTTATAAATGTACATTGTGCTGTACCCTGAAGCAGCCACAGCCACAGATAAAGAACTGAAGATGAATACTTCAAAAGAAAGACTAGCCCTAATCTTGTCTTTATCTACCATCAAAAGGTGATTTTCTTCAGGGTTGTTGCAGAAGCTACAAATAACATGCTGGAACTATTTCAATATTGTTACAGTCACACTGGCAACCTAGCATGGTGCATGGTTCAAATCCCCCACGCACAATAAATGCTTTCTGGGTTACCTTGCTGGACACCGACATTCATATATAAACATATTTTTACAACAAAGGGAAAGCTACTACATTTTTGCTAAGGATGCACGGGGTTTGAGAGGGCTCAATACACCATGGGACTTATGTTTCTTATGAACGGTCCCTTTAAATCTCGTAAGGAGGAATGCACCTGCCGTTTAGTGACAGGGATGTAACATATCGAAAGGGTTGGGGACATAGTATAATAAAAATCCCTTGGAAAATGCATGAGCCTACTGGCCAATTTATACTAAGAGGTAGCTTAGAAATATATCTTAGAAATATATGTTAGAGTATGATTGTTTAATTTGAAAACCATTTATTGTTGTGAATTTTCAAAAATATACAAAACATTTTCTATTATTTCACAGGTGATTTCTCACTCACAAATAACTATTGTTGATACATATTAATATTAATATTGTATATTTTATATTTTAGGAAATAGCCACTGAAGAAAAGGTCTTTACTTTGAAAATGGGTATTCTTAATCCAGACCCTGTTTTTGGCTACCTTATATGTTTAATTTTTGAGAGTATGTTAATTTGAATTTTGAAGAAGAATTTTTGCTTGGTTGAATTAAAATAAAAGAATCATATCAGAGACATTAGCCACCATTTTTTCTACCTACATACCATTTTCTTATTGTTTCTTGTGGGTTACCTTGGGCCAGCTCACCCTCTCACTTCAGCTTCCTTAGAGGGTGAGGATATGGAGGAGGAGAGAATAATGTAAGCATCTTTGGGTTCCTCTTGGGGAGAAAAAATGGGGAATATATTAAGTAAATAAATGGATTCCAATCTCAAGCCAAGGTCGGTTTAACCAGTTTTAGAAGGAAGACCTCTGAAAAACTGCTGGATCTTCATAGAAACAAAAGGCTAGGGACAGAACTGTGGCTGTGGGAAAACACTGTTTCTATCAGTACCTGCAGTTTCCCATATCTGAAAGGGAAATAGTGAAATTGCAGGTGCAATAACTCAAAAGAGTGTTGATGATAAGGGGCCAATCTCTTACAGCAATTGCAAGAATTAGCACAGCAGAAGGGAATCACCCACACTTCATTGTGGAGTGTTCTTAAATGCATATCAGGTGTCAAAGGGAAACCATGGCTAAGAATGGAGACAGAACAGTTTACCCGCTGCCATCTCGAATCTCTGTTTCAAAGAATCACACACAATTGCATCAACAACCTGAGCACTACCACAGACACCATTCTGGTGTAGAAGCACCCCAGCTTTAAAGCTATCCTTCCTAAGTAAAGCAGGGAACACTCTTCTATGTCCATGGGTTAAGATGACACAGTAAATAACAAAATCACTACCATGCTTCTTCTGGGCACAGAGAAGGAAATAGTGTACACTGAGCCACATTCATGCCAGCACTTTTGAGAATCAGGCTGTGTGTCAATGTCTGTGATCAAATGATCTAGAACATGTAGGATGTTTAGAAATATAGTCAATTAGATTAGATGAAATAGAGATGCCAAGAGGCTGATTTAGATGCATCCTACATGCAGCTGAATACATTTTCCCCCAGATTATTTTCTTAGTGAACCAAAAGCAGCCTTCAATGCCATAAATTTCAACTGAAGAATAATGAGATGAAACAAAGATGTATTAACCTGTTATTTTGATTTTTATGTTCAAGATTTCACACATTTCCAATCCATTTTATGCCCCATGGGGGAAAAAAAACATAGAAGGAGTGACAGTAAGAGCGAGTGATTCTGAACATGAAAAGTAGCTGGAGGGAAAGGGTAAGTAACCCTTACAGCTGCTTCTTTCCTGTGGCTGGTAACAAGCACTCCTTCCACACATGTTGGATAATGCACTTTCAATGCACAGTACAAGCAGATTTTCCTGTTTTGCAGAGGAAAAACTGGCTGCAAAAACTCATTGAAAGTGTATTATCCAAGTGTCTCTGTCTTGCGGCAGAAAATTATTCTGAAACTAAACTACAGAAGCTAAAGAACACATGTAAATTTGAGCCCTGGGCCAACAACGTCAAATGATAGCTCCTACGTGTGAAATAGCTATCACAGAAAATTAAGTACTAACATTTATATAAACTGACCTCACCTTTTTCTAATAGAGTCGGTCACGGAGAGTTACGCTGATATTAGCTTAATGAGCAAACTGGTACTATTTGCCATGATTTAATGCTATGTTTAATCCAATGAGCCACTGTCTTAATTCAAGGCACCAACACCGAAACTGACAAATTTTACAAACCTAAAGTTGAAACGAAGTCTTGAAACATAAGGTCACCCTATGCATCTTCTGAGCTGTTGTGCCATTTAAAAGATCAAAATCCCATGGCAACTTGCTCTATGAATCAGCTAAGGGAAAAACAGATGTGATACTAGGAAATCCATGAACATATCTTCCCAACCTTTTTCAAGGGGAAATTGTATTTGCATTGGGTCCTGATCAGGCCCATGATGTGAGGAGAGGAGAGGTGTAACCCTCTTCCCCCCCCCCACACACACACACACACATGACCTTTCTTTTTCTGGGGCTGTTGATCGGCTTGGAAAGGAAGACAAACAGGTACTCTCTTAACTGTGGGGTTTTAATAATACTGTATACAAAACCACTCTGAGGGAAGAGCCAAAACCAGTTTCCCACACACTGAACTCCCTGCTGAGTTAGGGTCCTGTGAGCTAGTGCTGCTCTTTCAAAACACTGTAAAGATCAGGTTGTTATTTCCTTTTGTTTCTCATAATATCTAAAGATATCTCACAGACACAGAGACCTAATGGAGGGATCTCAGCAACACCATTGTTTTGGCGCTTTACTCACCAGGATTGTGAACTTTCCTTTGCTTTTTGAATGGCTGAAGCTATTAGGGCTGCTATGTACATTGCAAAAAACAACATATACATCCAATCTTTGTCACTGATGTACCAGGGTTTCACCAGGGTCTTCTTTATGCGTGTTCAGTGAGCTAAACAGGCATGATGTGGCATGGGGGCCAGTGGTGGGAATGAGGCCTTTGTTTTAGTGCTTCTGAGCTCCCATCACTGCCTCAAGAGTCACCATGAGCTAAAGGGAGGCTAAGCCCTATCTTCCCACCAAAGAGGTCATTAGCAGAAGTCAGGAAAAAGTTCCTTCAGTACAATGATTAGTTGTCACAGATCCATATTTTTGACAGTCTCTGTTAATGACCAGATCTGACCTCTTCATATAATGCTATTAAATAAATGCTAAGTGGGTTCCTGTCATACGTTTATTTCTTGTGCCTGAGAGAGGACCATAAATTTACATGATCTAATCACATGGTGCCAAATTCATTTATTTTTCTTCAGTCACTTTAAATCTTTTATTCTTGCAGGAGGTGATAGCAAGTTACAGTCCTTGATGTCAACCTTACTTTTGTTTCACTTAGGATGGGGATTGGATATAGAACATAATAAGTATATGGGATATCCTTATGACACCTGTACTGCATCTTTGATGCCCTGCCACCGAGCCAGAGAGCTCCCCTGAGTCATGGTTCTCCCCCACATTCACAGAATCCACATAGAAGAATGGTTGTGTAGATTGGAGTGCTGCAGTGAGGAAGGGCAAAAGAGTGAGAACATAAGAAGTGCCCTGTTGGAACAGACCAATAGTCCATGTAATCCAGCATCTTGTCCCACACAGGATGGTTAGTTCCTCTGGACAGCCAAAAACAGGGCATAGATGCCAATGCCTTTCTTTGGGATTCAGAAGATTAGTATCCACCCTATACAAATTTCCAAAACCTCTGTTGTGACATCCCTTAGTCATTTCTTTTTTAACTGAAAATTCCCAGAATCTTCAGTCTTTTCTCACAGGGAAGGTGCTTCAACCCCTAATCATATTAGTCACCCTCTTCTGTATTTTTTCCAGCTCTGTGATGTCCTTTTTGAGAGATGGTGACCAGATCATACTCCAAATGAGGCAACAGCGTAGATTGATATAGGGACAGTACAATATTGGCCATCTTACTCTCAATCCCTTTCCTAATAATCCCTAACTGAGAGTTTGCCCTTTTCACCACATCAGCACATTGGAATGACACGTTCATTGAGCTGCCCACTACAACTTCAAGATCTTTTTCCCTTTCAAGTCTCAGCAAATTCAGACCTCATTAGCCTTTACTTGAAGCTGGGATTTTTTGTCCCAGGGTGCATCACTTTACATTTACCAACAATTAATTTACCACATTGTCATCCACTCACTCAGTTTGTGGAGGTCCTCTAGGAGGTCTTCACCATCAGCTTTGGTTTTCACCATCCTGCATAATTTTGTGTCAGCTGCAAACATGGCCACTAGTGATTCACCCCTAGTTCCAGATCATTGACAAATAAAGTCAATAGTATGTTCTCCAATATTGATTCTGCTGCTTACTTCCCTTCATTGTGAAAACTGTTCATTTTGCTTCCTGCCATTAAACCAAGTTTTAGTTATTAAGAAAAACCATCCTATCCCAAATTTACACAGGAGTCTTAGATGAGGTACCTTCCCAAAAGCTTTTTGAAAGTCCAAATATCTACTGCATCACCATTGTCTACACATGCTTGTTCAATTTCTCAAAAAAAACTCCAAAACTGTGGTGGGTTAATGAATTTGTCCTTCTTTGAAAAATTACGCATGGTGAGGAAAGGCGGGGCTGGTGGTGGCATGGCAGCGGGGCTAATCCCCACTTACACATGACTTTGCCGCCAGCCCCTCCCCTTCCAACCCTGGCCCTTTTTAGGGCCTCTGATGGCCCGTGGCAAGGGAATAATGATTTTTCAGTGCTCCCTGTTTTACCATGGCTGTTTTGCCTGTGATACATTAGCCAAGAAGGGACCAAAAATACCCCACTCGGCTCCTCAGCGTTTCACAATCCCGTGGGGTCGAATGGGTTTTTGTTTTGCTATTTTGCAGGAAGGTGTCCTCATGCAATCCCATCTTCCTATAAAATAACCCCCCCCCCCGGCCACTGCCACCCCCGTGCAGTGGAACCTTTCCACTGCAGCTGCGTTCCTTGGGGGGGGGCATTTGGGCACATTTGGTCCATTGCTAAAATGTGTCCCCCATGGGGACACAGAAAGTGAGGCACCAGTTTGCACCAATGAAATGTATTCTCCATGGGAACACAATAGAGGAGCATTCTGCTCCACTGCAACAGTCAACTATAACTGCCATGTGTTATAGTTCTCTATGTCTAACACCATTATCTCTTTGATTACAGTTCCTACTAATTTGCCTGGGACATATGTGATGCTGACTGGCTTGTAATTTCCTAGTTCCCCTTTTTAAAAATGGATGGAATGTTTGCTACTCTCCAGTTTTCTTGTACAGTGGCTGAATATACTGATAGTTTACATCTACGGGTTATATTATGATCTCACATGAGAGTTCCATAAGAACTCTTGGATGTATGCTGTCAGGGCCTAGAAGACCTTTTTGTTTTTAATTCCCTAATAGATTTAAAATTTCATCACTGATAACCTCAGGTTGCCTCAATTCTTCCTGAAAATATGGGCTGAGGCATGGTTATGTGCTCTCACTGTCCACAGGAACATAGAAGGAAAAAAAGTCATGGATCTTCCCTGCCATCTATGATGGGCAAAACAGCATTAATTAGCATTAATCTTCTCCTTTCTCTTTTGGAAATTTAATTACACCCCACTGACCCACATGCATGTTCTTCCACATGGATCTTATTACCCCAGAAATGATATTTCTGGAGGTCTGAAGAAGCTGCAGGAGCAGGGAAGAAAACTTCCTGTGCCTTCTGTGCATGAATGGTTTGATATACACAAATGGTTATGTGTTATCCTTGAGAACCACTTTGGAAATATTTGTTGTAATGTGGTTTACAAATATGTGCAATAATCTTCCTGTAATCATTGCATCAATTTTTGAAAATTATTGGGACTCTTCTCCTTCAGTGAATTGTCAGGAAACAAATTACTGTAAATGTTTTTGTTTTAGACCAAGAGAGAATTGTGACCAGCTCCCTTTGTGACTCTTACTGGTTTAATAGTTCCCATTGTCTCACAATGATTGAGGCTATTTTCTGGGCTAAGGACTATTCCCCTCCTGAGAGAACTATAGCTGTGCTGCTCTGGTTTTTTAACTCATCCAGGAAAGCAGTGTGTGGTTATAACTGCCAAAATATAATTAGTCCTGACAATTTTGACTTCACAATGTGAAATTTGTTCATTAAGCGTGTTACTCTGTTACAATCGGAAGCTATTAAAATTATTTAAATTCCTGCAACTTCTGGTTGTGTTTTGAACATAGGGGAAATTTGTAAATGCAAATTGCGAAAGGAAAAAAAAAACCTTGAATTTCATATCCTTTGAGCAGAAGGAAAATTGGAACAAAACACTTTCATTGCAGCAATCTGCTCCTGTCCTTGGTTAATAATCACTCTCCACCTCCACATATGCCTGCTTATACAGCTGAGAATAAGCATCCAGCCTGTTGTCTAACAAATACATTTCTAGCATAGGAAGTAGTACATCTACATGCAGATTGCATCACCCTTTGTATCTGTATCCATATTTCCTTGCGAGCTTTCATAGTATGATGCAATCACTTGGAACTACCAGGAAATTTCTGCTTTGCACAATATTTTCACCAATTCCTCCTCCCCACCTTGCAGTAGACCTCTGGGTCTGCTCTCATACAACTCTGCAGGTCCTCTGCCTTCTAGAAGTGGTATTTCAGAGGAGATTTTGGACTACAGCAGAATAGAAGAGGCAGGGAAGTTGTACGCTCCAGGTACACTCCCTTCTATGCATAGGAATCTTCTGGTGGGTCCAAGCTACTGTGTTTCATCACTCAGCTGATTCTAAGGGCCATGTTTTTCATGGGTAAATGTGAATGTTTATAATTATTTCACATCTGTTTAACTCACTGAGTATGCATAAAACATGTATTTATTTATTATTAAATCTGTATACTGCCGCTCCCAGCAAGCTGACTTATGGCGGTTCATAAAACAAAATACAAAAAAAAAATACAAAATACAAAGAATATCCAATAAAATATCCCCTTAAACATTTCCTTAAAACAATCTCCTAACAGCCTAGTGTGTGGTCTCCTAGACCGTTTATGCACTGGAGGTTTCATGCAGGGCTACAGGCTGGAGTTTTAGTCGTGGCAGGTTGCCCCACCTCTTCCTGCACCCACACGGAGGAGCATTTGACCTGGTGCTTCTCATCTGCCCCCAATTTGTGCTTCTGCATGGGAGCTGGGGCAGTGAAGTTCCCAGTGCATAAACGATCCAACAGAGGTCATATGACAGTGAAACCCAGGTGTATACATCACAGATCTGCATCAGTGCCTAACACTGAATACCTATGTAGCTCTTTGTAATGTACAAATCACTCTTCATGATTTCAGCTATTCAAAAGACAAAGGAAAGTTCACAAACCAGATTACTTTAGAAACAAAACAAAATTATTTCTAGGAACCCCACTTTCTCTATGTCTGTGAGAAAAGTGGGTTTTGAAATATTCTAAGAAAATGAAAGGAAATAACAACCTGATCTTCCCAGCATTTTTAAACAGCAGTACTAGTTTGCAGGGCCCTAATTCAACAGTGATATGAGTAGAGGCAAGCACACATATACTGTGGTGAGAGAAAGGCACTTTTTTGTACATAATTTTGAAACAGTGGTCATTGAAAATTCCAGATTGACCTTATAGAATCATAGAATCATAGAATCATAGAGTTGGAAGGGGCCATACAGGCCATCTAGTCCAACCACCTGCTCAACGCAGGATCAGCCCAAAGCATCCTAAAGCAACCTTAAAATAGTCAGTCTGACCTCATAATCTTCAAAGATGCAGTACAGGTGTCATAAGGATATCCCATATACTTATTATGTTCTATACCCAATCCCCATCCTAAGTGAAACAAAAGTCTAATTATGAACCCAAACCAGTGATAATACACAACATAACTTAACATAATGCTCAAAGAAAATCATTTCTGAGTTTTAATGTTGCAGGTTCTCCACATTGTGACATTGTGCAATCGAAGTTTGCCAGTCTCTGTTCTCACATGCTCTGACTACCGATTGAATCTGTGCTGGTGCCAACCCTACTTGTGCTGGATGTGGCAGTAGGCAACACTCTTAAAAGTCTAACACTAATTCTATTCTGGGGTGTACTTCTATCACATGCTGAATTTTAGTGCATCTTGGGTTAGAAAAAAGGCTCATGATGTAAAGACTTTCAAAAACCATGCCCTAACACATTGAGTTTGAAATCTTACTTTCGTAATTAAATTAATAATAACATTTTTTTAAATGTACATTTTGCTATTGCTGTCAGGCATTTTTCTACCACAAATTATTATTATTATTATTATTATTATTATTATTATTATTGTTGTTGTTGTTGTTGTTGTTGTTGTTGTTGTTGTTGTTGTTGTTGTTATTTATTTCCCGCCACTCCCAAATGGCTCATGGCGGGTTATAGTGTCTTAAAACCCCATTAAAACTCCCATTAAAAGACTTTAAAATGTCACAACATGGCGGCACAATAATAAGATCCCCTTCCTACCCCCCTTCCTAAAAAAGGGGGGGTGGAGGAGGAAGAGGTCAATGATGTTCAAGAAGCCCGGGGGAGAGCAGTCGATGTACCCCAGCCAGCCCCAGCCTCAACCATAGACCTGGCGGAAGAACTCTGTCCTGAGATAGATGTTGGCCTGATTATAAGCAGCATGCAGAGGAGCCATGTCTTTCCAGATCACTCTTAGAGCACTTTCATGGAACATTTTCTTTTTTCTTCTTCTTCTTCTTTTTTTTTTTTTGGGGGGGGGGGGAGCTCAGGAGTTTTTTTAAAAAACCCTAAAGTACAGGAGTAAAAAACCAGCAAGCCCAGGGCTCCAAATCAGAGTATTTCTGTGCTGTTTTGTACCCAGGCACTTTTTTGTATACAGAAATCAAGCTTTAAATGGATGCCTCCACTGGGAAACAGCCACTTCTCTATACATGGTGCCAAAAAGCCAACTGGAGTAGAAATTCAGCCAAGATAAGGGATCCAACTGAATCACATCTGCGGAAACTACTCTGTGTGTTCAAGTACCTCTGCCTATATTTGGGATTTGACTGCTAGGCAAGCAACTGAAATAAATTTTGAGAAAGATGATAAATGGATATACTTGAAATGAAAAATACCAGGAGATGGTCATAACATTAACATTTAGGATTAGCTTGAAAGCTATCATTTAAATTTCTCCAAATTGCTTTGGCTGTTCATGTATCATATAAAATAAAGGCGGTGTCATTATCATTCTGTTATTGCCAGACCTATAAAATTATGCTTGAAAGTAAAAAGGGAAAAATGTCCTCCTGGTTTTGCTGCTACAAAAGATTTCATAGAGTTCTAATTACAGCAAGAAGTTTTGTGCTTTTTTAATACTTGTGTCATTTTCCATTATATGTATAATAAAACTGCAACTAATATATCTTCACAGGGGTGATTTTTTTTTAGATTTCTGCTCCTTTTAGATATCCCAATTCTATTTTCAAGTAAATGTATAATATTTACTTGAGCTGTGGCATGGTTTACCTTTTTGGTTGATTTGTAGCAGAACAGGCAAAGCTGCATTATACCAAATCAGAGAGCTGGCCCATCTAGTTTATATTATCTACCCCCAGTGGCTGGAGCTCTCTAGCATTTTAAGGAGGAAAAGGTCTTTTCTAACAGATTCTTTCTGAGATCATTTAACTGGGGATGCCAGCGCTTGAATGCAGCACACACTTTATTCATACAAAGCACATGCTGAGCTTTTACTGAGCTACAATCCTTAGTTATAGGGCTGACCAAACCTAACATCAGTTACAACCACCTAGATATTATAAGTGACAACCGGAATCAATCTTTTAAAATTCAAGAAGGGAAACTGAAAAAATTGTTCCAATCAAACTGGTGCCACTGCTCTCACAGGATTTAACAGCTCATGGTACTGTGCCATTAGGATCACTGCCTGGGTTTGAGACTGCCCAATGGGAAATCTATCATTTAGATGAAATTCATGAATTAAATACTGAATACGTAGGGCCAAGCTAGACAAGGTGGGAGGAAAGCTATGGTGCTACAAACATGTATACAACGAAGATAATTTCACACACACAGTACATAGTAAATTACCTTTATTGACATACTAAAAATATAATTGAATAGTGAATAATAAATAATAATGATTGCCAAATATCATATATAAACAAGTTTGCAAAAGAAAACTTTAAAATGTTCTCCAATTAAGATATATAAGATAAAAAATAATGTATAATCAAGGTCTCTGTCAATGTGACTGAATCTTTCTCCAATAAACAGCAGGTAAAAATTGCACAACAGTTATTTGGGGAATCACATCAACTAATAAATACTGTGTCACATCTACAGTTAGATCCTTTTGGGCTTCCAAAATAAGCCCAATTAGGGGTGACCACTGTTTGAGGAATAGTTCGTAAATTTATAATATATGTGTGATTGTTTCTGGTTCACCAAGTTGGCAGGCACATATCCTTGGTTCCATGGATATGTTTCGATATCTCCTTTTAACCACAGCTGATGGAGAAACATTCATCCTGGCCATCATGAATGCACGACAATGAATAAAGACAGTAGTCTGCAGTAGAACCATTAGATTCCAATCCGACCAGAAGCCAAGAAGATTTTCAAGATAATAAATAAATAAGATAAAAGCTTTCGAGAGCCAAAGGTCCTTTCATCAGAAGATACCTACTCAGTGAAGGTGCTACTGGACATAAATCTAGCATACAGTTAACATTCAAAGCTGATTTATACCAAGTCAGAGCAATTATCTACCTAGATGGCACTCTACTTCTGAGCTGCGGCCCCAGATGGTAACAAATGGAGGACAGGCGTGATGCATTTCTCCTGCATCTGCATACACATTGATCATGAATTCAGAGCTTTTGAAGGATGCCCTGACAGTTAAACTGGTTGGAACAGAGTTATGCTTATAGAGCAGATATATCCTAATAGTGACAGCAATGGGCAGTCCTTCGTCCTCCCTATGGCAGTTATCTGCCTGGAGTAATAGATAGGCTTTAAAAAGATGGAATCATTTCTTGGTTCAGGTACTGGTTATGGAATTGGTTGTGGAACCACCTCCTTATTTATTTGTTTGTTTGTTTGTTTGTTTGTTTATGTATTTGATTTCTAGCGCCCTTCCACATGGCTCAGGGTGGTTTGCATACAACATCACGGGGGGATACATGGAATGAACTAACATATAACATAATCTAACAGTGGCTCTACCTAACACAATTCCAGTGATCTTAAACAGTATAACAGGAACAGTAACTTAGCCATATATAGGGACTCGTGCCTGGCCCCCTCACTATTGATCTTCAAGAGGCAGCTACAGAGCATTTTAATTAAAACATCATTGGACTGATTTGGTTTTGATTTAGTAGCAGTCCTAATTTTTTAAATGGGAAATTATTGTTTTTATTATAATGTAATCTAAATTGTTGTTCACTGCCCCGAGATGGCAAGTTCAAGAGGGGCGGTATATAAATTAAACAATAAATCAAGTCATATATCCTTACATTAAACAGCCTTAACAGGTAGCTTGCACTGGAATTATGCCATACAATTGTACTACATACACAATCTTACACCTATTGCTCGAAGTGGACCTGTCAGCATCAATGATGGCTCAGCAACACCGCTCCAGTGTGAATGACAGCTTGGGGGAAAACAGGCAAACTCGTTTCCAATTAGACATAATGTCAATTGATGGAGATTTCATCCCATACAAAAATTAATTCAGAAAAGAAATTTTCAGTGTGTTTGTAAATAAGCAGGGACTGCTGTCAAAAAGGAAAAGCAATAATGTGTCCTGTCAGAGATTACTCAGGGATGCCGTCAGCTAATAGGTGTGAGAGCTCATGTTGGGGTAGACTCTGTCCTTGACTGTTTCCTTTGGACACAATGTTCGTCAGGGGGAAATAAGAAAGCCAGGCAAGCTTTTTGTCTGCGTAATAGCATCTGAAGCCTGCTCTGCCTCCCACCTGAAATATTACCATCCACATGAAAGTGGATGGAGCTCCTCTATTATTAGCAACTGCTGGAAGCCAGAAACATAATTTGTCTTCTGATTAATAATAGTGTTTGGAGTGACGGTTGATTTACTAATTTGAAGATTTCCTACAGAATGTACACTTCACGATGCACACGTCAGCAGACACTGGAGACAAATAGCAAACTGTCTTTAAGTTTAAGCTGTTAGGGTAAAGAATTAACCCACATCATTTTAAAACATAAATATTTTGTTATCAAGAGATAATGTTCAAAGTGTTCAGACACTCATCATGAAAGGAGTTGGGTAGGTTCAGCGTACTGTTCATAGAACAACTCAAAATAGATTCTGCCTCATCACTTCAAAAGTACACAGAGGGCTTTTAAAATAGCTTTGTGATAAATTTTGGGGAAGGGGGTTGACCATTTTTGGTATGATTATGGGCCATTTGGAGGGCACAAATATTCCTTGAATCCCTCCCAAAAGTTCACTGCTGCTCAACACTTTCTCTGTTTCTCATAAGAAAGAACATGGGAAGAGTCCCACTGGATAAAACCAATTATCCATTTGATCTAGCATCCTGTCTTCCACAGTGACTGAGCAGATGTCTCCAAAAGTACCCAAACCAGCACCCCCTCCTGATTTTTCTGCCCCAGCAACTTGTACACTGCATCTGAACATGGAGGATTCACTTAGCCATTACAGCTTCCGAGGGACCTACTCTGCATTCATTTATCTATTCCCTTTATAATATATATCTTGTTGATCGCAAATTCCATGAGTTGGTTATACACTGACTGAAGTGGTCCTTTCTTTTGTCTGCCTGTCATCTCCAATGGTTGCACCTGAGTTCTAATTTGATTTACTTTGAAACATTTTAGCCCATTTTCCATCCAAGTGGGTGATAATTTAAACAGCACAGAAAAGTATAAAACTATTTAAAATATAGCATAATATGCCACCCAAAATAACATGTTACAGAAAATTCTAATAGTCCAGAAGTTCAGAACCTTCTTAAGAAAGATAGGCAGCCCAGGTAAGAGTTTCGTCCTTAGTAGCATTATGGTAACGCCATCTTATTTGTTCTGTGATGCCGTTACAGTTTTATTTATTTCTTTAAAAACTTACAATTCTGAAAGTTTTTCTATCCTTTTACACATGCCTTCTTCAAAAAATATTGAAAAGGGGAGGTATTTTGGAAGGGCATGAAAATTTTTGCAGACAACCCCATGTCTTTGTACTTATCATTATCCAAGGAAAAATATTTTAGGACCAAATTTTAATTCTGAAGAGAAAACAAAAGGATTTGTGGAACTTGGAGAGCAAAATCACAACAAGAACTAACAATCTGATCCTAATATCCACTCTGCTGACAATTAATTGTGTAGATTTGGGTCAAAGAATACTGTGCTGGTGCATCAATATGGCTAAATATGTTGTCACCTTTGATGGGATGATAATATGGCAGCCCAGGCAAATGCCACAGCATTGAAGCCACTGATACCATTGCTAGATGCCCATAAAAGCAGTCCATCAACCCTAACTTCCTTTTAACCATCAAAGAAGCAGCTACATGGGTGCCACTCTACAGAATGACACAGCTGGTTCCATAGCAAGTAATCACAATAGCCTTGCAGTTATTATTAAACCAATTTTTGGCAAGTAACCTTTAAAAAAAAATTCAGTCTAATTCCATAGCACATTTTAAAAGTAGCTGGGGTAAAATTATGAACATCAAAATGATGACGTCCCATGTCATCCCACTTTTTTGATTTCTTTAAAAAAAATGATTGTCAACAGACACAATTATGGAAGTATAATTTAAGAGGTTTCACACTGAAAATCTTCTCGGGCGCGCCCGTCCTTGGAGTGGGCGAGTGGGGAGGTACCTCTGACTACAACTCCCTTTCTCCTCGCCCCTTTTTCGGGCTGGCCGGGCACTCAACACTAGGACTGGTTCTATGTTGGCCGCTATTAGTCCCTTGCTTTTAGCGTCCTCCTTCCAGGTTTGAAGTCCGGGCGTAACTCTACAGGCTACCTCCCCCGCGTTCGTCTCCGTTGGCCCCTAACTCTCCATCCTCGCCCGGACACATTTTTACCTGGCTTTTGTCCCCACTGAAATGGCTCACAAACTACAAAACTAAACTGTTAATCAGCAACCAGTAAGAAAAGCAAATACACACTACAATTAGCTGCCGCAATTAAGCGCAGCTGCCATTGACTCTACGGGGGGTGTCCAGTTAATGTGGTTGTGCACGCTGGTGATGGCATGGCAGCATGTGGAGGCAGTAGGGAGCTTGGCCTATTTAAGGCACCATGTGCACACACACCCCTCCCGTTTCTGCACCATTTGCTACCTGAGCAGCTTCCCTATCCCCACCCACTGTTTAATTACGATGTTGATTATAGCTCAAGTTCTTTACTGTTGTTTGTATACTGGACTCCCTGGGGTTGGGGTCTCCATAATGAGACTGGCTGATGAACGGGCATGGCTGGGAGGCCAGGGGCTCACAGCCAGATGGCTGAGGTTACCATTAGGAGGTGGATGCCCATTGGTCCCCGTTAAGTCACCTCCTATGGAAGGGATTCAATGATGTGAAGGACCTGCTTTGCTGACTGGGAACGTTGCAGGTTCCAAGGCATCTATGGGCCCTGGTATCAATGCAGCCAGACAGCTGTCAGTGTCAGGCTCCTGTGGTGGGCCAACTCTCCGGGGGAGGTTGCAATTTAGGCTGCAGCCATTTCATTACCAACAATGGTTGAGTCAAATTTCATGGGTACAATCGCCAGCCTGCCAGTCAATATACCACATCCTGGGCTAGTCTTGTCTCTAGTGCTTATCCAAGGTCACACACAAGAGATGGGCAGAGAGGCAGGAGTCCTTTGCTTCTGGCCCTTATGCATGTCTTGGAAGTTCATATCTACAGCCACAGGCATAAATGCCTGCCTCAGGAAGGGAAACCGAAGCTCAGACTAGATCATATGCAGCAAGCAGAGCTATTCCCGAGAGCCTCCTCCCTTCTACTCAGCCTGTACTGTACGTGCTGATGTTACTAGGCTCATAAGACATTGCTGCACTGGGGTTAGTTTTAAATCTGGATTGTGTCAAAACATGTAAATATTGGCAGCCAACCCCAGTACAAGTGAGGAAATAAGGAAGTCTTTTTCCTGCATAGCGCCTAAGACTGCAATCTGTGCAGTCTGAATGAATCAGAGTGGGGTTTGTACAGGATCTTACTGAGCAGCAGGTCTTTTAGGTGAATGCAGGCTGAGCAGCAGAATTCCTTGGGGGGGGGGATGAGGTTGCACCCTAGATTTGCAGCAGGGTCAGTTCCTCACTGATCCTTGCCTAGCCAGAGCTCTTTTCCTGGAGAAGAGGTAGCAACAGCAGACAACCACAACTCATGTCTTTAAAAACCTTGTGCTTAAAAGGATTAAAGCTCTTTAATTACCTCAGATGGAATGCATTCATAAAACATTTAATTCTAACATGAGCTCGCTTAAACTATGTTTCCCATGTAGGCCAAATGCTTGCCAGAAAAGGGTAGATGGTTTATTATTTTTAAAATCATTCTTAGCATCTGTTCTCAGCCTGGAATTGGTTTTATCAGCCTCATTTGAAGATGCTGAAAGCACATTTGGTGCTCTTTTTATGGTCTCGCAAGGATTTTAATGGTGGGTTTTAAATAGTTTATGAATTGTTAATTACTTTGATGAAATTATGTATCTATCTATCTACCTATCTACCTATCTACCTATCTACCTATCTACCTATCTACCTATCTATCTATCTATCTATCTATCTATCTATCTATCTATCTATCTATCTATCTATCTATCTATCGAATGTGTGTGCTACTTTTCTGCCCAACCAGGGCTACCAAGTGTTTAACCAAAATATTAATTTTGATATCAAGTGTGTTGTGCTCTGGGTGTTTATCTGCTTGATCAGAAGTCCCAATGAATTTTTCCCCATCATTTTCCATCTTCTTTTTTGGTTTGCAGTCCCATAGATTTCTGCCTGGTATTGAGTAATTCTTCCTAAAAAGAACTAAGAAGGATCCATTTTTATTTCCATCTGTGGTGCCTTAACCTCTGTTATCCAGACTTTTAATGTTTTATTTACCTCCTTTATTTACCCCCTGCCCTTCTTCCATAGGGGAACCCTATGTGGCTTGTATAGATCCACTCCATTTTATCTTCATAGTAGCTCTGTGAAGTGGGTGAAGCTCAGGATACATGTCTGGCCCAAGGTCACCCTGCCAGTTTCCATGGCAAGGGGGGGTTCTGAGGGGGTCCCTTCCCCCACCAGTCATTTAGGGGACAGGTCAATAGCAGGACTGGAGGGAAATGCTGAGCTTGCCCTGGTAAAATTCTGCCTGGGTTAGAAACACAGTCTCAAGCAGCAGGAAAACCTAATTGTTAGCTTGGGCTGGAGTTCTGTGTCATGGCACTGATATCAAGAGCAGTGTCTGTCAGCCTGGGAGCCCATTCCTGAGAAGAGGAATGCCACGACTCTATCAGAAGTATAGCATAAACTAGCAATTGGTTCTTTTCTAAGTGTTCTGGCTCAATTCTAAGTGGCTGTGCTTCCTAGGGTTTACGTTTAGTTATTTGAGATTCTTTTTACTCATGATTTTCAGTGTGTGTGGACTGTATACTACTAATCCTACCCATCTTCCCCACAGGCTGCTTCACCTTGTTACTTAGAAAGGGATAGTGCTGAAGGACAGTCTGGTAAACAGAGACAGAGCAGGGTGGGAGAGAGGCCCATAGGCTGAACTTCTGGCATATGAGAGTGCTAAGAGAAAAGCACCAGAGCAGGGAGGGAAATGTTCTTGTGGGGGGTGAGAGATTAATACTCAACTACAGTCCCGAGGGAAAGAGGGGCTGGGAAAGAAAACCTTTTTAAGAAGAAGAGCTCACTTTTTATACCCCACTTTTCACTACCCAAAGGAGTCCCAAACCAGCTTGCAAACACTTTTCACTTCCTCTCCCCGCAAAAGACAACCTGTAAGGTAGGTGGGGTTGAGAGAACTCTAAGAGAACTCCTCTGTGAAAATAGCTCTAAGAGAACTGCAAGTAACCCACGGTCACCCAGCTGGCTGCATGTGGAGGAGAAGTAGGGAATAAAACCTGTTTCTCCAGATTAGAGGCTGCTGCTCTTTAACCACCACACCACCTTGGCCATTGGCAATCCACCTCTGTTTATCTCTTGCTGGAGTTTGCCATACATCAGTTGTGAGAGCTGATAGCTCTCTATTATATAATGCCTTTGGTGCTCTTCAGAGCTCAGGGCAGGGTGGCTGGGAACCCAGAGGATGATCCAAGAGAATCTACTGTTATGGGAGATTGAAAGGATAGGCCTACTTTTTCTACATCTTGTTTTGCTGATACTGAGTATTACATTTTAGTGTTTTTAATATGAGTGTAATTAAACTGTCTGCTTGGCTGCGTCCCCTTGCTTTGTGGTAACAATAAACAAGCATTTTTTTAAAAAGATGTCACCAATGATCTGAAATAGACAGGACAGGTTAATGAAGACCCTCTTGTCACATCTCCTCTTTTTGCTGTTATTGTTGCAGGCGGCCAGGAGAGAATCTCCTAATTGGCATGTCTAGCTCAGCACTAGCTCATCAGAATGCTCTGTGGGAGAAGAAACTTGTTGCTTTCAGCTCTGTCCATGTCTTATGGGCAGCATCCTCAGCTGCTTGCTCATTTTCCATCCCTGCTTATATATACAAAGTCTGATCCATCCAGTTCTTCTGTGCAAAGTGCATTGGAATGATGTACCTGCCTAGTCTTCAGGAAAGTGCAGGTCTTAGACTTGCAACAGTCCAGGAGTAAGACTCCCTCTGTAATGACCATGACCAGATTCCTACAGCACTCCTAAGCAGAGTTGCAGTATTCTATGTCCATTGGAGTCTTTGAAGGTATAATTCTTTTCAAGATTGTACTGTTCTTGTTCTGTTGTCTTATTCAAACATAAAGTGAACGAGTCTTGAAAGAGCTTTGGTCTTGCCTGCAGGATCTATGCAAGCTGATTGCTTACTGCTTCTGTCCCAACTGTTGGCAGAGTTTAAATTTACAAAGAGGGGTCAAGGACCAGACTGCCCAAAAAGAAGAATATAGATTCAAGTGGATAGCCATGTTGGTCTGAAGTAGCACAACAATATTTAGAGTCCAGTGGCACCTTTAAGACCAACAAAGGTTTATTCAAGGCGTGAGCTTCCTCAGACAGTGGAACAGGGATCATAAGAGTACAGATATAAGGAGAAAGTAAATTAGTAGCATGCACACAAAAGCTCATGTCTTGAATAAATCTTTGTTGGTCTTAAAGATGCCATTAGACTCAAAAAGAATATAATGTCTTGATTCTACTTAGTGTAGAAGGAGAGCTTCCTAAATGTCCAGCTGTTCTGTTCTGGAGGTAAGCAGGGAAGAAGTGTGCTTGAAGGACCAGGAAGTTTCCAAAGAGGCAATCTGGACATTGGAGATTTGAACTATACCAGGAAGTTCTTGATACTAAATATGCTAACTACACATCTCCTCTGATGCTCCCTGTAGGATAGTCTTCATATATATTGCAGGAACCCAGCTATGATTTCCAGGCCACTTGTTGTGGAATATTATGGAAGGAAGCAGGTTGCTTTCCATCATATCAAAGAACAACATAATTGGAAAAGGATGGACTAAAGAGACTTTCAGGAGCAGGTATGTTTGCTGGAGGTCTTGAATCCATGTTGTAAAAGGTCTGATTCTCTTTGAGCAACCTTGGCAAACAGAAACACCTCACTTTTTGGAGGAAATGTGCCTCAATATGTCTAGGCACAGCTGCTTTCCCCTAGCAGGTCAGAGCTGCTGCACAATGTATTCCCAAAGTCAAATAAGGACCCATCACACACATGTTGGATAACGCACTTTAATTGCATTTTAGAAGTAGATTTTCCTATTCTGCACAGGGAACTCTAGTTGCAAGAGTGCATTGAAATGCATTCATGGAAAGGTGCATAGATTGTTACATATGATGAAACCCCTCATCTCTGGACTCACACACAGTGCCCAACTACCTGTGACATCCACCATCAGTCTAGGCTTAAGCAAAGCCAGCCACGCATTCCAGGTAACAAGATGCAACTTCTGTATGCTTATCAGCATGTCTAGATAAGCATTTTGTATTAACTCCATAGGAAAATTTCTTTGTACTGACTTCACATGAAATTATCTTTTAGGTCTCTGTTTTCCAAAATGCAAAGAGAAGAAAATGTGTGGGTCTTGAACTAGAAATTAATTACTAAGATCTAAACTTCAACCAGTTGCTAAATCCAGTTTGGGGAATTCCTGTAGATTTTGGACAGTGCCTGGGGAGAGTTGAGGCTGGGGACAGTGACATTTGTAGAGGAGAGAAGATAAATGGGCAGACAATGTGACCATTCTCTAGGGCAGGCTTTCTCAATCAGGGTTTCATAAAACCCTGGGGTTTCTTGACAACCCTGGAAGGGCTTACTGACTGGGTGGGATTTAATTAATTGTTTATATATTTTTATAATTGTTTATATATTTTTAAAATATGATAGGGGTGGGAAAGGGAGGCACCTCAGGTGAGTCTGTACACATCTATGCTTCCCAACCATATTCTGCATGATCATGCTACTTCCAGGGTTTCTCAAAGCCTGAAGAACATTTCAGGGGTTTCTCAATGGTAAAAAAATGTGGAGAAAGGCTATTCCATTTCCTCCAGAAGCCTAATGTCTAGAGTCTAGAGTTCTGTCGCAACTCCAAGAGAGATCCACTTTGATGTTGTTGTACCTAACTATAAGTCCCATAGGTAAAAGAAAAATAATTAAATTACATAACTATTTCTGTTTAAGTATTCCTTTCGTATATACCAGGGGTAGTCAAACTGCAGCCCTCCAGATGTCCATGGACTACAATTCTCATGAGTCCCTGCCAGCGTTTGCTGGGAATTGTAGTCCATGGACATCTGGAGGGCCGCAGTTTGATTATCTCTGGTATATACAATCCGGGGGGGGGGGGGCTACTTTAAACATTATTGTAAAAATTAAAGAAATTTCATAGTTCCTCTCAGTTGTAGTATAATTAAAATGATATATCTTATCCAGCACAAATCATGTAAAGCAGAATATTACACAAGTATTCAATTTTATTAGCCTAGCCCAAATTAACAGAAGTGTTTTCCACCATCTGCTTGGTTTTTTTGCAAAGCCTTTCCATTGGTTTTCCATAAGCTTGAGCAGCAACAAAAGAAACTGTCTCAGAAGAGGTAAAAAGGGTGAGAGCTGGCATTTTCCCATCTTTGCCAAGCACAGTTGCTAGCCCCCTATCTGTCTCAAGAACACTTTGCCACAGTGATCCATGCAACAGTCGTCTCCAGACTAGATTTCTGTAATTTGCTGTATGTGGGCCTTCTCTTGTCCTTGATCCAGACCTCCAGCAAAGTGCAGCTGCTAGAGTTCTCACTGGAACACCATGGAAAGCCCATATCCAGCCAGTGCTGAGGCAGCTGTATTGGTTACCAGTTGACTCTCAGATAAGGTTCAAGGTCCTGGTTTTAACCTTCAAGGCCATATGCAGTCTGGGGCCAATGTATTTGTGGGACCATTTAACCCTGTGTCCTGCAGGTACTAATAGATTGGAAATGGCTGGCCCTCATGAGGTTCACCTGGCCTCGACCAGGGCCAGGGCCTTTTCAGCCTAATGGAATGAGCTCCTGAAAGACCTGCAGGCCATGCCAGAACTCCTTCAGTTCTACAGGGTCTGCAAGATGGAGCTCTTTCACCAGGCATTCAGAAGAAGGAGGAGGAAGAAGAGGAGGAGGAGTTGGAGGAGGAGTTGATTCTTATATGCCACTTTCCTGTATCCAAAGGAATCATAAAGCAGCTTACAGTCGCCTTCCCTTTCCTCTCCCCACAACAGACACCCTGTGAGGTGGGTGAGGCTGAGAGAGCCCTGATATCACTGCCCGGTCAGAACAGTTTTATCAGTGCTGTGGTGAGCCCAAGGTCATCAAACTGGCTGCATGTGAAGGAGGAGCAGAGAATCAAACCTGGCTCGCCGGATTAGAAGTCCATGTTCCTAACCACTACACCAAGCTGGCTCTCCTGGCTCAAGCCAGGATAGTGAAAGTCTGCCCCCTCCTAGGGTGCTCTCTCTAGTAGTCTGTCTGTTTTGCACCTTCCCAGGCACATATAACAGCAGTTTAGTAGTTGGGGGGGGGGAGTTAGGAGCATGTTTTCTATTTTTTACTGCTTTTACTGTTTTAAATTACATTGTAAGCCACTGCAGGCTAGGTAGCCTAGGAGTGGCTGCATAGAAATTAAATAAATAACATTTATAACAACATTTTCCTCTCAAGCACCAGTGGGCTGAATCTAAAGGCCCATAGTAGATCACCAGATAGAAGCCACAATGCAAGGTTTTTGCTCTTGGTGAAAGAACATTAAATTCAAATTCCCACTTTCAAGGATCTGGAACCCACCATAGTCAACTGAAGGATGAATCATAATTTACAGAGCAAGAATAGGTCCCTTTCAGCTGATATTTTTCATGCAAGCTTTTTATTCTCTCTCATCATATGTACAAAACTGCTGCTCATTTGACTGTGAATTCCAGTGTGACCATATCTCCATTCCCACGTGGAGCCCTCCTTTGGCTGAATCTGCCCAGCCATTTTGTCCCTAACAAATGGTTCCTTTGGTCATTGAGAGACTGGATTCAGTAAACATTAAGTTGTCCAAAGAGTTGCTGCACTTGGCGGATCCCTGTTTCCTACAGTTTTAGCAAGATAGATGTGCCGTGGCTATTGAGTTCATAGCCCTTTGGGAACTTTTGAGACAATCTTTCTCTTTTATTCTTATTCCTAGGCTGTGTGGCTGGTACAAACAGAGAGAAAGTAATTGGCTTATGCCAAGGCTTAGATACTGAGGTAATATTTGGGGGCTTTCCTCACTCCTTCAAAATCGCACAATGGTTGCCAATTGAAATCACTACAGTTTTGCCATTATGCACAACGTCGTTGACAATCTGCCACACACCTGAAACCGATCCACAAAAAGCGCTTCCTTGTAGCGCTTTCAGGGAAATCCCCAAAAGTGGATTCACCCTCCGGAAAGCGCTACACTCCTGCAACCAATCTGCAACACTAGCGGGAAAGTTCTGTGCGTTACCATTGTTGTGGTTTCTACAAAGTCCCTCCCCCTGGCTCTCTCCTCTGATCTTCCGGCGAAGCGATCGCCATTTTTTTTTCTCCGAGCAAGCGGAGATGAAATCACCGGCAAGCCTTCGTTTACCCAGTGAGGTTTCCCCGGCTGCAGTCCCTCCCCAAAGCTCTTTACAGTCTCTTTACAGTCACTAAGCACAAACAACAGAGAAGCCCGTTTGCTGATGTATTTTCCCTTTATTATTTACACTGTTTTCGGCCGAAAATCGGGCCCGTGAGGGGGGGGGATTTTTTTTTTCACTCGGGGGGAGCGTGGCAACGATGAAACGACAGCTCAAACACACCTGCCAGCTGGATGGGTCTCTCCGTTGCAACGAATCAACACATATTCGTTGCAATGGGTGTGTTTTTTTTTAAACCTTTCTTAAAGGGAAAGGGGCTGTTTGGGAGCATGCTAACGGCTGCCCATTGGCTGCTTGACGGCCAGGGGCGGGACGAGCTCAGCAATAGCGCTTCCTTTCTAGCGATTTTTGCTGAGACCGGAAGCTTGTGGGAAACGATGGAAACGCAACTGGATTCCACTACAAAGTCAGGCATAATGACGAATTCCACTATTTTAAATGGTGATTTTTCGTTCAGCAAACAATTTGCTACAAGGATCCCGGTGCGGAAAGCCCCTTGTTATAATGCTTTAACACTGTGTCAATAGCCATTCTTTAAGCCTATCTTGTGAGGGGCTAAGGCATGGAAAGTATAGGGGAAACTACTGTATAGATGTTTTGCTGCCATGGCAATTGCCATGGCTATGAAAGCTACAAGGAGAGTAATCGTCATATAAATTATTCTTAGATTAATTGCCATACCCAAGGTCACTGTAAGCGAGATAAAAAACAAACACCACCAGACAAGACTGGTTCTATTCCTCTTATTGAAAGTATCAGGTCATGCAGTTGAGCATAATGTGTTACTCATGTAGCTGTATCTACTCCCAATGCATTCTACATCAGATGAGAGGAATGTGTTCCTGCTGTTGAATCATATGCACAGAATAACCTTTTGGAGGAGTATAGGACCCTCAGTAGTATTCTTATTCATTCGTTTCTTTGATTTATCTATAGTCTTTCTTTCTCAGTGAGACTGAAGTTGTATTACACAGTTAAAGACGATGCATTAGGTCAGCCTTTTTCAATCTTTTGACTGTGGGGAACTCCTGAAATATTTTTCAGGCTTTGAGGCCCCCCAGAAGGGGTGACCTGCCCCTTTAGAGGCCACAGAAGTAAGATATGAGAGCCAAATGATCGATCCGATCATTTACCATGTCCATTGTGGAGAAGGAGAATAGGCCGGTAGAGCAACCGGGGAAGTGGGCTCCAGTGACATCTACTGATGTCAGTGGTCATCCAAACTTCAGAGAAAGACTGCATAACCCCTAGGGAGTGCTTGCATAACCTGAGGGTTTCTCAGAACCCTGGTTGGGAATCTCTGCATTAGGCAGTATGATATGTGTAATTGATACTAAGGAAAACTGAAGTACATAACTAGGGGGTTTCTTCCACTTTTATTTTTTTTTCAAACAGATCGTAAAAGAATACTTTCTTCCCCACCTTGCTACGACCTGCTTGCAACATCTAGGGGTAGTCAACCTGTGGTCCTCCAGATGTTCATGGACTACAATTCCCATGAGCCCCTGCCAGCATTTGCTGGCAAGGGCTCATGGGAATTGTAGTCCATGGACATCTGGAAGACCACAGGTTGACTACTCCTGAAAACTGTATCATCAGTAAGAATCATCAGTAAGAGAATCAGTACTGAATCATCAGTAAGAGAAACTGATAAGCTACTGCAAGCATGAAATAGACTTCACAAATCTTTCAGAAATCTTCTTTTCCCCTCCTTTCAAATTATTTAACCTTATAAAACCACGTCTAATCTTTTTTAGGGCTACCACACTGTCCTTTAATATTGCAGCATCTATACTAATCTTATTTACAGCTAGATTCTAATTTTACAAGCTGTGGGAAAAAGCCAGAAACCAAATTGTTATCAGGTTAAGGTCCCAGTGCGATGTGTCACATTAGTCCAAGGTCCATTCAGTTCAACGGGAGTACAATCTGAGAACTGTGCATAATTTGTAATTCATATTCATTGAAATTCCCATGGTGAATGTGGGAGTACTTTACTCCCTCCACATGGCCTTTTGTCTCTCTTCAGTAAAAGTTCTACGTACTTTTCTGAATTCCTACAGTATCAGTGATTTGGATAAGCTGGGGTACTTTCAAAACAACCCAAAGCCTGCAGCACATATACTTTGGTTTTGATATGCAGTAATTTCATGGTTGTTTCTTTCACCAGATCTTGACTTTCTATGCTTTTGAAAAAGGGAACTATCTAGGCTTAATGATGATATTGAGAATGGAGATGGGGTATGGATCAATTATTTTACTTCTGTCATTACCCCCAAGTTGCCATGTTTTAGGTGACACCATTTTGGATGCCAATCCATCTTAGGCTCCTGATGTTGTCTCTAGTATGTCATACTAAAAGAAACGGAACAGTTTCTTCCATGGCTATAGTGCCCTCTTGCTTCCCTCCAGAGCCTCATGAACATAAGTAGTTCACAGACTTGGAGCTAGGAAGAAAAGGATGCCTGGATATATGTGAGACACACATGAGCCTCTTGTTGAAAGTAATGGCCACTACATGTGCATCTGTGCATGCATGGCGAAGGGCTAACTGGGGGGGGGGGGCGGCTATCTATTCATGCAGCTGTCGCTCTGTAGACTGAGGTCTACAATACATAAAAAAATTTCCACATAATTTTTTTTAAGTGCCTGAAGAAACTAAAATTTTACAACAACTAAAAGTTATTATGCAAGTGATACATTGATAGAAATAAGTATCTTTCACTTAATTGGCCATCTGGTCTTTAATTACTGAACATATTAATTTTTTAAAAAGAAGCCTTCAGTATAAATAGTTCAACCCTTTAATGATCTATTTATATTTATGATTTCGGCAGGGGGGGTATCCCTGGGGAATAATGTAGAAAAGCATATGTTTCTTGCAATTTTCTCTTATAACAAATCTGTCTGATACTAACTTCTTAAACCTTTTTGCATTTTTAGTACAGATTAACTAAATCCAATATAACTGTGCATTTATAAACTATCTAATTACAGGATCAAGTGTTTTTATGTTGCAAAATGTTTAAAGAAAAGATTGTGTCCAGAAACCATAAGAGAAGCCATATTAGATCAGGCCAATGACCCATCCAGTCCGACACTCTGTAACACACAGTTGCCAAAACCCAGGTGCCATTAAGAGGTCTATCAGTGGGACCAGAATTCCAGAAACTCTCCCACTATTGTCCCCAAAACCCCCAAGAATACAGAACATTACTGCCCCACATAGTGTTCTATCTATTCCTTGTAGCTAATAGCCACTGATGGATCTCTTGTCCATATGTTTATCCAACCCATTTTGAAGCTGTCTTTGCTCATAGCTGCCACCATTTCCTGGGCAGTGACTTCCACATATTAATTACTCTTTGGGTGAAGAAGGACTTCCTTTTATCCATTCTAAGTTTACTGCTCATTCATTTCATTGAGTGCCCATGAATTCTTGTATTGCAAGAAAGGGTGGAAATTACTTTTCTTTCTCAACCTTTTTCATTGGTTTGTTTGTTTGTTTGGATTTTTATACTGGCCATTCTTTATGGCTCTGGGCAGTTTACATGGAACATTGTATAAATTTACATGGAACATTATAACTATCTATAACATTATACAAATTTCAATAGAACATCACAACAATCTATCGAGTAACAACTCACAACACAACATGAATAACAACATCACTGGGGGGATTGAATTGTTCAGTCATGGAAGGGCATCAGGGGGAGGAGACCAGCAGATGTTCTGAGTCAGTCAACCTCAAGTGAATGCCTGGTAGCATTATCCCATGCATACTTCTGTAAACTTCTATCATGTCACCCCTCGGCCATCATTTCTCCAAGCTAAAAATCATAACTCTTTAACTGTTCTTCATAAGAAAGCTGTTGTATCCTCTTTATCATTTTAATCAACTTCTCTTCCAATGCTATATCTTCTTTGAGGTATGGTGACCTATGGCACAACTGCCACCATGATTTCCGATCCTGCACTGCTTCTCCCAGTTTTGTAATGTTCTGGCTGGTGTCCATTTTGATCATATCTAACCTCTGTGTTCTTTGTCAGCCGGGTTTCCTTTTTCCACTGATCAATCCTAGCATAATTGCTTTCTCCATTGAGTCTACGGTGAAGACAGGAGCTTCTCTGCCATTTCCCTATCATCCTTTAGTAATGTCTTCCAACAGCCCCACTGCCTCTCTGGCTGGTTTTCTGCTTCTATTGCTATATTTCTGCTTCCATTGCTATAGTGCCAAAAGAGAAAAATTTTATGCAGCATGAAGGTCACCAAGGTACAAGAAGCAATGCTATTAAAAATGTTAATTATCACCATTATCAGGGCATGGGAAAGAGTAATTAGACATTCAACTAACATGGTGTGAAGGTTTTTAAATAGAATATGCAAAAGACAGATAATAGCACAATAGGACATAGGGACTTTGATTCAAGGATGTCCTCTTCAGCTATGTTTAACCCATTGACAGAGAGAGAGAGAGAGAGAGAGAGTTGCTAATATTGTAACAGATACTAACCTCAAGAAAAAGTCTCTAGTGATGCTGACAAAACTCACACCTGCTTGTTCTTACATATTTTCCTTTCTCAGAATACATGTATATGCAAGTTGAACATTATTCTATGAAAATTTCTAAATTACAGTATTTGCTGGCGTATAAGACTACTTTCCCCCCCTGAAAAACATGCCTCCAAGTGGGGGGGTCGTCCTATATGCCGGGTGCACTTCAGTTGGGATAGACATAGTTGCCCATAGTGGCCCATAGTACTGTAATGTAATGTAACAAACTATATTTTGAGTCGTCTTATACGCCCAGTCGTCTTATACGCCGGCAAATACGGTACTCAGTAATCTAAAATGAGTGCCTACATATGAGCAGTTAGATTTGAGTCAGCTAGCATCTTAGAGACCAACAAGATTTTTTGGTCTTCTAGTTTCTAAGAGTCAAAGCTCCCTTCTCAAAAGCCTATCCCCTCCTCAACATCTTGGTTTCTAAGGTGCAATTCTAGCTGCAGATGAGAAGAATTTTAGCTTGAGTCAAAACCTGCCACTCCAGCCAAGGAAACTGGCTAGAACTCTGACCTTTTCCACACCGGTGGTGTCATGCAAGGCTGCCATCAGTTGTTTGTGATGGGGCAATTTGCCCCGCCTCTTCCCAAGTCTTTATTGGGGAGCATTTTCCCTGCCAGAACCGTCCTGCCCCAGATTAGTGCCTCCAGATGAGGCAGCCAGAGTGGGGAGGTTCCAATGTACTCTGTGGCAGCGTGAGACATTTAATTTCATTTTTACAATGCAATCCCACCTTCTTAAAAATGAAAAAAAAAACCAGTCGGACTTGTATTTCTGAGCAGCACCATGGAGCTGACAGTAATTTTTGTCCCTTCCGGGATGCCATAGTCAGGAGAGGAGCTGGACCTGCATGGCCTGACTCTTCCCCTTCCACATGAGCCTACCCCAACTGAGGCCTCATTATGCTGTGGTCTAACAGAGGGCCTGAATCGGGAGAAGTCTGGCCCAGTGCCGACATCATCTGGAAGTGGGGATTAGCCCCACAACCAGACGAGCGCTGGCCTGGGCTGAATGGAATCAGTCTCCCTAAAGATAACAAAATTCCTGCATTGTTGTCTTCCATTAAAGACCCTTGAAACAAGAACAAAAGCGAGGTGGAGAGGGTAGATTCTGAAATTCAACCAAATGCAAAATTCTCTACAGAAATGAGAACAATGATGAGTGTGGTTGTCAAACTTATTGCAAGAAGATAATTGTATCCGGAAACCATTCTGGTGTGATATAAAATGTTATGCATAGCCATAAGCAGAAACTAAAAATCCAACTGCAGTAAAACTGGTGGCTGAGCAGTATCCGAGGCAGGGTTGCTGAACTGGAAAGCCCGAATCTCCAATAACGAATCCAGCAACAACCTGGAATACACTGCAGAAAATAAATATTATTGGTGCATTACAAGCATTCTTAGGCTTACAAGTACAGTTAACTCAGAACCACATAGGTGGATTCAGCAAGGCCAGCCAATTGAATGATTCTTGACAGGCCACATACCCTCCATCCTATAACAAACAGGAACACATTCAGTATATTATATAAACCTGCTTTGAAAACTAATGAGTGGAGAGTTTGAGATGCACTGGCAGCCCAATTCACAACCCACATGCTGAAACTATTTTGAGTGACTTGCATATAGTATCATATGAAAGCAACTGATTTTAATCAGCTTCTACCCAGCAACTGATAGACATTGCGTTGGGTTTATAGGAAAGCAGGGCAGTATATTTAAATAAACCAACCAATATGGGTGGTTATGAAACATATTTTTCTCTTCTTCAATGAAAAGCCTTTAAGTTGGATCCAGCAAGCTTGCATAATTAATAACTTGAGTCAAGGAAGTCAAAAAAGGCAGAAAGTTTCCACTTAAAAATGTTTTCTCAGATGAAGTAAACAGAGGCTGCACAGGTTCTGCAAAAAAAAAAATCAGTTGACAATAAAGGAAGCAGAAAGAATTTGAGGAGAGAGTTGCTAATATTATCAAGGCAAATAATAAGTGTTTCTTCAAATACAGTTGGGCCATTGTACCAAAGGAACAAAAGGATCAGAATGAGGATGATGCAGCTCTTCCACACATTGGACATTGCAGTATGATGCCTGCTGTATTGTAAAGCACAACTCACTTTTAAACTAGAGATCCCAGGGGATTGAACCTAGGACCTTGTGCATGCCAAGCAGATACTCTACTAATGAGCCATGGTGCAGTTCCCTGATGTTGCCTCCATGAATTGATCCACTAAGAGTCATTGCCCTCAAATAGCCTAAAGTGCTTCAGACAGCCCAAATAAGGCTTTGTTTCAATCTGACTGCCCCAAACTAGACTCTACTATTTCTTTACACAGAGACATATCCACCTGGCCCTCCCACCACTTCAAAGGGTTATCTCTTCCAAACTCTCTTTTGTTTCCAACTTCACCACTACTGTTTACTTTTTAGCTCAGCAGGGAAGTAGAGTACAACAATATCAAGTCTGTGTGCACTGCCAATTTCAACTGGAAGCACAGCCATCATTTTTATTTTAAGCAAAAAAACAAAACAAAACAAAACACCAGTGTCCTGCATTATCTGAAAGAAAGTCAGCTGAAGGCTGAAAATATATCCTCAAATTTATTCCAGCTTCCACTCTAATATTTGCAATTTCCTTATATGTTAGCCAAAAAGAAAAGTTCCTTTAGTGCCTTGAGGAATTATGATCAGCTTTAAACTATCTCCCACACATAATATATGTCAGTGATTATCTAACTCTGTTCAGCATCCATTTTAATAAAAATGTGGGGAAGGCAAAGAAGGCAAAGAAGAAAAGAAGAAAAGAAGACAGTGTGAAAAGTCAAGAGTAGAACAACCAAAAATCAAAAACCCAGCAGCATAAAGATTTTATATCATCATCCCGTATATCTATTTCTCAGGTGCGGGGCAATCTGCAGTTATCTAAATACATGGATTCACATGGGCCCACTCTGACCCAAAGGTATTTTTCCTCCCAACTGGGTAGTATTGCATCACCTAGTGGTTGCTGCCAGGCCTGACTCTGATGAGTCCTCCCTCAAAGACCAAAGCTGCCCTGAAAAGGGCCCTGCCCCCTCATCGTGCCTTTTACTGACAGAAATCAAGCCCTGAATGCTGTGGCTGTCTAGCAATGACCACTGGGGGGTTCCATTTTTTTTAAGCTTTCATCTGCTCCTTTTTATCATTTTGGGCTTTGTACCCCCAAGGGTCAGACATGACCCGGTGCTTGCACAGGGGATACCTTTACCTTTACCTTACCCCCAAATTAATTCCATTAAACTGCCTGGAGAAAAGACAGAGTCTTGTAGGCATAAACATAACAATGCTTGCAAAGATGTGCATCCTTGGACCATGTCTTATTGTCCTAAGACCACAGAGCAAAGGGGCAGGTGTCTCTGCTTCAGTGATTTCCCTATGCCTTCTTGCTCCCACTTCAGCAGGTCCTTCCAGCTTACTACTCCAGTCACTGCATTAGAAGAGGCTTCACTGGAACATGTGGCATAAAAAGGGCTAATGGAATTCATTGGGGAATCTGTGTGAGTTCTTCTGACATGCAATTTATTTGCAATAAAATAGCTGCAAGGGGTCCTTTGTTCCTGATGTGGATCTGGCTCACAGTGCTAGGGAATAAGGAGGTTAACTGGCTCCCTATTCTGTTGGTAGAAAGGCCCTATTAGTTGGTTGATAGTTATGGTGATTGTCTGAAAAGTGAACCAGTCCACTAATTATGGATAGTTGTGAACATCTGACCAGAATCTAGGACCAATGACTCTAACCATAAATTAGACTTTACCATGGTTTGGCATGATATATACATTGGGGCATCCTGACTTAATCTTGACTTGTTCCTCAGCATTGTTTGCCCTCATAGCACATCAAGTACCTGAAAGAAATGAAATGTCTATTTATGTTGAGTAGGACTAACTTTCCTTACTAAAATTCTAGCAAAATTTGAGCAAGAATATATTCACAACCACAGAAAATCCCCATTTCTCTCTCTCTCTCTCTCTCTCTCTCTCTCTCTCTCTCTCTCTCTCATGTGTGTGTGTGTGTGGCTAGGATCCCAGCTGTTGAAGGATCTCTGATTATTGGAACATGAATGATGCGTTTCAGTGGAGGAAAACATAAAACAAGTGATGCCATTTTTCAATGTCAAAATATTGAAAACCTTATCTTAAGACAGGGAAATGTTTTCATTGTGTGGGAGTGATAAGTAATTGCCTGGAGAGAAAAAAGTCAATTGTTTTGTCTTAAATTTCTTTCCTTTGCAGAAAGGCAAGGGTTGCTAATTAAGAATGGCAAAAGCTTTGTGGAATTGTCAATAAAAGAGCAATGCTGGGGAGGGGAATCCAATAGCAAAATATATATATATAATCCAGAGAAATATTCCGCCCCTTCTCTTCTTTCAGAGGCAATTTGCAATAGCTGCAGAAATCAGGAAGTGTCAATTCCCCCTGATTCCTCATTCTCATGGCAGCCCTTTGTGCTGTGGTACATTTTGTTCCCAAGGGTCCCCAATCAGGACAAACAGAGAAAGACCCTCTTTGTGACCTCTATCCATGGACTTTTCCCCTGCAGAATTTAGTGCCTTAAACCGAACATGGTGTTCTTGGTCAGGTCTACTGTTGCCCAGAGTGATCCGTGGAGATAGAGTGCCTCTCAGCATTGCCTGAGAGCTATAAAGATTTTTTTGTTTGGTTTCCAAAAAACACATTCCACTACATTTGGATTAGAAATGAACAAATTATTTTTGGCACTGCTATGGACAACTTTTTCTGCCAGTTCTCTTCCTTGTTGGACTGTGAGTCATCTTGGTGTGTTACAGAGAGCAGAAGCTGCCCTCCTTCTAAGCTTGGCATTAGGGGTAGGCATAGTAAAATTGATGGCCCAAAGATATACATGGAAATAGCTGGTTTGGGCTGGTATTAGGGATGCCAGTCCCCAGGTGGGACCTGGGGACCCCCTGGAACAATAGGTCATCGCCAGGCAACACAGTTCAGTTCCCTGGAGAAAAAGGCTGCTTTAGAGGATGAATCCATGGCATTATACCTCACTGAAATCACTTCCCACCCAAAATTCTGCCCACTCCCAGATCCCTCCCCCCAAAGTCTCCAAGTTTTTCCCGGCCCAGAGCTGGCAACCCTAGGTACAATGATTTCTTGGAACTGTAATACAAATCTGGGGTTGTTTGTAATCAATGTGTGATTTTAAATTTATTTGACTGCCATTTTAGAAACTGGTGGAAATAACCAAGCTGAGAAGCATCTTCTTCAAAGATCTGTAAAATTGACCCCCTTAGTCCGATTCACTTGAAACTTGGGAGGATTGTCTTTGGATTAGAAGAGTGTGTTCTGTGTAAATTTAGTACCATCTTTAGAATCAGCTGCCCCTGACCCCCACGTACATTTCCCATTTAAAATAGCGATCTATATTCCAGAACCACATGAATTTGAATCCCAAACTAATGTTCTACCCCAAAATAAGCAATGATAGTAAAAATCTCCCCACCTCACCCCAGAAGCCTGGATCTGAAACTATTTTTTTCTTGGTACACACCCCTTCTTGGCATTGCTTTTGATGGGGCAATCAGAATTACTGCATATTCTAAAAGCCATAGAGTGCAATCCTCTGTAGAGATTCCCCCAGGAAATTCCCATTGCTTTCAATTAGGCTGGAGCAATTCTGCACACAATTGCACTTCTAGAGTGCAACATGGAAAGCACAGAGGAATGACTGTATCATTATGTGAGACTTCAAATTCTAAATAAGTAACTCCTTGAAGTAAAGTTCCTTTATTAGAAATGCACCCTTGGGGTGATGGCCTCCAGCGTTTTCTTGGCAGACTCAATACGGGGTGGTTTGCCAGTGCCTTCCCCAGTCATTACCGTTTACCCCCCAGCAAGCTGGGTGCTCATTTTATCGACCTCGGAAGGATGGAAGACTGAGTCAACTTTGAGCCGGCTGCTGGAATTGAACTCCCAGCCTCATGGGCAGAGCTTCAGACTGCATGTATGCTGCCTTACCACTCTACGCCACAAGAGGCTCTAATTTAGTATTATATGTCCCATTAAAAATGTATTCCCATGGGCAAGATCCTATTACATGTCTACTTGGAATTAAGTCTCCTGCAGCAAAGAGCCTTAAACTCCCTGCACTTTTCTTTGTTCCCTTGTTTTCAGCCAAATTGATTACTTCCTTATTTTTCAAGACCAGTCAGTTCTCTCAGGGCACTCGTTAATCAATGGTTAATTATCAGTTCTTCCTCCCTTGAGGGAGCTGTTTGTTTATTTGGGGTTTTTTTGCAGCCAAGAGTTATTGCTTTTAAAAATTATTTTTCCCTAAAAATGTAATAGCATAATATGAAATTATGAATAAAAACAAAACAAAATCAGCTTAACTCCCCTTCACTCACAAGAACTTTAACTACATTTGATTCATGAATGCCAAAATAGCAACTACCAGCTACCAGCAAATAGGAATTAATTGTTTATGCTGGAAGAAGACAGAAGGGAGGTAAATAGGAAAAGATAGTCGCCCTAAGAAACCTCAACATTGGTTTGATTTCCCACATGGGACAGTCTGGAGTGACACTTGGGTTTTGTTTCATTTATTGAGCTTAACAAATAAGGGACAAAGAATAAATAAGAATCCAGAAAACATTGGTACTGAATGGAATGTTGTTGGAACTATATCCTAAAACTGAGTAAACAGTAACAATTCCAGACTATACAGCTATTTATAATTTATTTATTTAGGAAGTGTGTATGTCCCCAGATAGCTGGAACCGGTATCTTGTCAGGGTTCTGTTTCAGTTTATTGACTCTGGCAAGCTGGGTTTGATTCCCCGCTCCTCCTTCACATGCAGCCAGCTGGGTGACCTGGGGCTCGCCACAGTGCTGATAAAGCTGTTCTGACCGAGTAGTGATATCAGGGCTCTCTCAGCCTCACCCACCCCACGGGATGTCTGTTGTGGGGAGAGGAAAGGGAAGGCGATTGTAAGTCGCTTTGAGCCACCTTTGAGTAGAGAAAAGCAGCATATAAGAACCAACTCTTCTTCTTCTTAGTCCCTTGACTACTACAATCAGGCCCTGGCCCAAAGCAGAGATGGCAGCCTCTAGTGACATTGCATGACATATAATGTTGGGTGTCATCTGCATACTGATGACAACCCATTCTGAAACTGTGGCAGGTAAACTAGTGTAGAACCACCCATACTTTTTTCCATGGCCCATCATAAACTTAGTCTGAAGAAAGGAAGAGGGACAGCAAAGCACCAGTAAATGATGTGTTCTATCACATAAGGTGGGGCCTGGGCAGTTGGCATTTAAGTAGATATGCCTCTGAGAAGACAATTAATTCCTGTGCAAGTTAAAAATCAAAAGCCATCTATGTAAGATGATCCCATCACTAGCAGACCTATTTCTGGAAGGCCCTTTCACAGCCCTTGAGAAACACCACTGAAAGTACATTGCAACTTTTAATGACTGAGTCATATAATTGCAAACTTCAGAAAAGTTAGCTTGATCCAAGAAGGTCACTAAGTATTGACTGTGCAGCACATGGACTGCTGAAGCTGGTAAACAATTTAGACTTTGGAGTGTATTTTCAGGCTGAACATAAAAGATAGCTCAAAGCAGAACCTAAAGGACATTTTTCTTCCTTATTCAGAGAAAATTAAATGGCTTGATCTAAGGCTGTTGCATGTTATTATACAAGACCAGTTTCAATGACTCGATGAATCTCAACTATACCCTTTGATTGGCTCTTGTTTTCATAATCAGTTTTCTGAAATAGATAAATACATAAGAGACTGAGGAGCCAATTTAGAGTAGTGGAAGCTGGTGCCTCATGAAGGATCAATGGAACATAGGCATTCAGAGGCAGTAGTACATACCTGAATGCCGAAAGGTGAAGACCAACACTGTCAGGATTGACAGTCCCCAGGTGGGGGCTGGGAATCCTCCAGGTTGTACTCTTCCCCCCACACACACTTCAGGGTTATCACAAAGCAGGGGGGATCACCACCAAAATATCATTTCTCCCTCCTAGTCTCAATGGAAGGGAGTCAAGTTTAAGGGAAGATCATCACCTACATTTAAAAGCTGGACTGTGCAGCCTGTGCACAGTGAACTGAGTTGTTTGTTGAAGGTGCTGGCCTTGACCTTCAAAAGCTTATACAGTGTGGGGCCAACATAGCTGATTGGCCACCTAATCTGGCTTGACTGTTATGGTCAAGATAGTAGTCTTCATTTTTTTCCTGCTAGAAGCTTCCCTGACTCCTCCACCACCGCCTCCTCCTCTTCTACTTTTTCTTTTTTGTAAGAGACGTTTCTAAAATCTATATCTTAATATCTTATTGGGAAGCTCATTTCAGAAGAATGTTGTTAACCTGATACAGAGTTCTGGGTAGGCAATACAGAGGCATTGTATAAATAGGTTTCCCCACTTCATCCAAATGAAGAGTTTCAGGCAGGCTCCATGCACCCAAACAGCCTACAGGTGTATATACCTCAGCCATAGGGACATCCCTGAGAACATGTAAAGGGTTCACAGATATTTGCAATGATAGCAGTCATTGCTGAGTGGGTGGTAGGTCTGATCCAGGTGTTAAGGTGATACCTATTCTGGCTGGGTTTGCCTTCTCCTTGAAGGAACTGGTTAATAGTCTGGTAGTGCTCTTGAACCCAGGATTGCTTCTGAATAAGTGGGTAGCAGTTGTGGCCAAGAGTACCTATTACCAGCTTTGATGGGTTAGCCAGCTATGGCCTTTCCTGAATAAAAAAGATCCGGCCACTGTGGTGAGTGCCCTGGTTGCATCTAGAGTAGATTACTGCATTCTACACAGGGTACCCTTGAAATGTGTTCAGAAACTTCAGCTGATACAGAACACTACAGCCAGGATATTACTTGGAGTGGTTCATAGGGACCATATAATTCTAGTCTTGGCCCATCTATGCTGGCTTCCAATGGTTTCCAGGGACAATTGAAGGTGCTGGCCTTGACCTTCAAAAGCTTATACAGTGAGGGGCCAACATAGCTGATTGGCCACCTAATCCGGCTTGACTGTTATGGTCATCTTTGGATGCCCTTCTTCATGTCCCTTCACCTTCTGAGATGAGATGAGTGGCAACCCAAGAGAGGGCTTCTCATCATGGCACCAAAGATCTGGCACTCTCTCTTCAAGGGAATTTGTCTGTCCCCTTTTCTCAATTTTTTGTGTTTCTGCATTGTTTTGCTTGAAATTTCCTTAATGATTCCTCCTTCCTAACTACTGTTTTATGTTTTTTTTAATTTAAACTATTTTATATGCATTTGAACATTTTTAAACCCTTTTAAAAGTTGTTTTAATGAAATGTGCTTGGGAGACGGGTTTATTTTAATGGTTTTGTACTTTCTCGATATGTTTTAAATTGTTAGCTGCCTTGGTAGCCCTTGTAAGGGCAGAAAGAGGGAATACATATTTTATAAACAAAATTTAAAAAATGTAAAATCCTAACCTAATTAGTTTTGCTAGACTAGAGAGGAATGGAGGGTGAAATACGAAAAAGTAAACATATGAGCTTGTCCAGTGAGTGCAATCCAGTAAAGTTTGTTGGAAGAAAGGAAAAATCAGTGGTAGAGGGAGGCAAATGGAAACAGGTCTGCCTGTCATTTGCCCAGAAGGCACTTTTCTGGGGGCACCTTCTTTGGGGGGCCATAATTTGGACCATGTAAATCCAATCCTCACTAAACTAGGAGGGCAGGTAGAAAAGAATCAGCTGGCGATGGCTGCAAGTCGCTTGTGCAGGATTCATTCTATACACTCCTGAACCTGCACCTGTCCAAATGGCAGGTGATCATGTTGACAGGTGCAGGTTCAGGAGTGCATAGAATGGTTTCTGTGCAAACTTGTCACCTGTAGATCTGATGTCTCCAGGTTGCACAGAAAACTAGAAGCATGTCAGAAAAATACTTTGCAAGTTTGGTCTGCTGGGTCTACAGCAGTTCTTTCTCCTGGGTTGATCCTGTTTATACATGTGGGCCAGCCAAAAGTGGAATAGGGGTCCTCTTCCAAAATGTGTGGTGTCACTAATCTGAATTAGAGCAGCTGTCAGATTTCCTAGAAACTTTTACTATTCTGTTTTTATTTCTTTTTACACAGTGCACTGAAATCTCCAGCTCTGCTGGAGAGGAACTGGCCGTTGCAGGAGTCTTGGCCACAGCATCATAAACCATTTTTACAGCATCAAATGACTGGGAGGTCAATACTGCAGTTGGCACCACCACCAGTGGTTTCACATTAATCCCTGTTGCTGAAGTTTAAATCTTTACTTAAGCCCCATGAAAAATTTATCATTTTCTAAGACAGAACATGACCTGGTTTCAACATTCTTCATGCATTACAGCCTTAGCTCTTGATAGCCATTGTCCTCCCACACACTGCCACAAAGCACTTGTATCTCCTCTGAAATATGGTAAAGGAAGGACTCCAAAACAGGCATGAATTTTTAGCGAGCCAATTTCTGGCACTGAAGAAGAACTCAAGAAGGACCCAGTCGTTAGATTCTCCCTTAGGGATGGAGGCTGTCCAGTGCCCTGTTCTCAGTGTGCCCAAGGGCATGGGCAGTCCATGTTGGAGTTTTGCTTCTTGCCTTTGAACAGCAGGCCTATCCCCATGACATTAAAAACCTGTTAATAATCTTCTAAACTTCAAATGGACTCGCCATTTGAGGCTTTGGGAGAGGAGGAAGCTGCGAAGAAACAGATCCCTATTGGGTATTTGGAATTAATATGGATTCCAACCAAAGATCATGGATGGATGGACGGTTCCCCCCCCCCTCCATATGAAAATAAACATTCCAAATGTCAAAGATGGATCTCCTGTTTATATTTCCTAATATTTTAACACTCTCTCACTCATGAAGTCCTTTTCTGAAATAACATGTCCTCCAGCAATGAGAGTCACAGACAATCAGTAAACAATTTTGATCCACTATAAAAATAAGTGGAAAGTATTTCTTTAAATGAATTCATTCCAGAAAGGATGTTAACTGATTTTATTTTGTTCTTGGCTGTTTTTACTATCTAAGGCACAATGCTGCTGAGATCTTTTCAGATTCAAGTCTCTCTCTCTCTCTCTCTCTCTCTCTCTCTCTCTCTCTCTCTCTCTCTCTCTCTCTCTCTCTCTCTCTCTCATTCTTTTTGAGCAATATTCAAGACAGCTTAAAACAGAAGCTTTTGTATCCTTTGTAAAGGCAAGAGATTTTCTCTCCCCTGAGAAGGGCATTTCATTTCCTCCCCTATAATCTTAATTCTTTCTTCCTTGCTAACTTTGTAAGCAGTTTAAGGGATCACACCTTGACTGGGGTTCAACTTAGCAGAGCATCAGTGCTATAAGAGTCCCTGCAAGTGCCTTAGGACTTGCTAAACCAATATGTAGCTGATGAGCTGGTCCAGGTTGAATTCCTGTCTAGTGCTCAGTTTTTGATCAGAGGTTGGGCTCTGTGCCTCCAAGCAGGTGTATAGAATCACAGAATCATAGAATAATAGAGTTGGAAAGGACATCATGGGTCATGTCCAACCCCCTGCACTATGCAGGGCACTCACATCTCTATCACTCATCTACTGTTTGCCTTCACAGAATCAGCCTCTCCGTCAGATGGCTATCTAGCCTCTGTTTAAAAATTTCCAAAGATGGGAGAACCCACCACTTCCCGAGGAAGCCTGTTCCACTGAGAAACCGCTCGAACTGTCAGGAACTTTTTCCGGATGTTTAGATGGAATTTCTTTTGAATTAATTTCATCTCATTCGTTCTGGTCTGTCCCTCTGGGGCAAGAGAGAACAATTCTGCTCCATCCTCCATATGGCACCCTTTTAAATACTTGAAGATGGTTATCAGATCCCCTCTCAGTCGTCTCCTCTCTAGGCTAAACAGACCAAGCTCCCCCAGCCTTTCTTCATATGTCTTGGTCTCCAAACCCCTCACCATCTTTGTTGCCCTCCTCTGGATACATTCTAGTTTGTCAACATCCCTCTTCAATTGAGGTGCCCAAAACTGAGCACAGTACTCCAAGTGAGGCCGAACCAGAGCAGAGTAAAGCGGTACCATCACCTCCCGTGATCTGGACACGATACTCCGTTTGATACAGCCCAAAATCCCATTTGCCTTTTTAGCCACTGAGTCACACTGCTGACTCATGTATGGTGCTCAAACTGCTAATTATGTTATTAGTGATTGGGCTGGTTACATTTCAAGTCGATTTTTTAAATCCAATTAGCCACCTAGTTCTGGGCTTATTCATCATTGTCCTCTGGTACTATATTGTGACAGAGTCACTGTACTAGACAGTCCTAACACTCAGCTGTGGGCAGGATTAGATCCGTTAGTACTGTATTCAGTCATACTAGTGTCATTGTTGTGTGCCCTACCTAATAGTGCTATTGGTTAGGTCACACAATAGATTTTAACCCAGCTTTGTGCCTGGTTTGGGGACTGAGAGTGCTTTGGTTACACTGAGGGCCTTTTCCAAGAATGAGAAGGAATGTTTGTGACCTGGATGATTCCCCTGAACCTCCTGGTGGCTTTTGATACCATGGTATCCTTTCACTAGGAGAGCTGTCTGAGCTCAAGGCCCTGCCCTGGGGCCCCCAAATGGCCAGTAGAGGAGAGAGAAAATTGTGTGCCCTACCTAATAGTGCTATTGGTTAGGTCACACAATAGATTTTAACCCAGCTTTGTGCCTGGTTTGGGGACTGAGAGTGCTTTGGTTACACTGAGGGCCTTTTCCAAGAATGAGAAGGAATGTTTGTGACCTGGATGATTCCCCTGAACCTCCTGGTGGCTTTTGATACCATGGTATCCTTTCACTAGGAGAGCTGTCTGAGCTCAAGGCCCTGCCCTGGGGCCCCCAAATGGCCAGTAGAGGAGAGAGAAAATTGTGGCGGGAAACAAGAGAGTTAGAACACAAAAGTGCCTTTTGGACAGTGTATGCATTGTAAAACAGGGCATTTCATTCTAGTTCAGAGTGGATTGGGTGGAAATAAAAGGATACTGTGGGAACCCTTCCTTGCCGTTTGCTCATGGTCTCAGAATCACTGAACCACACTGTCTGACAGAGATTGAAGCTGGTGGCAGTAACCCCTCACCTGTCTTGCTGGTGTGGAGAGAAGCTCAACGATAGCTGGCACCATAGTTACTTACGAAAGTGGAACCTGCCAAGTTCTATTCCGTCCCCCATCTTATGTAACATCTTCATGAAAGCTTGGAGAGGTTGTCTGGGGATTTAGAATGAAGGGCCCCCAGTATGCTGCTGACATGGAACTCCGATGTTCCCTGCAACTACAAGTGCCTGGAAGTGGTGGGGAATGGATGCCAACAGAACCCCCAAAGTCCCCTGGAGTTCAATCCAGATGTGGTACTGTTGATCAATAGTACACATGTACAAGGACTGAGGAGTCTACAATCTCCCTGAATTAGCACACTAAGAGCCAGTAGGTGCTCTTAGATGTCTGTCTAAAGAGAAAGGATTTGCAACACTTCATAACACTGGTAGCCAGTCAATAGTTGCAGCATTTTCTTAGGAAAGATTATTTGGCTATGGCTATCTGTGGTCTGATCATATCCAGGTTGGCCAACTGCAATGGGCTCGGTGTAGCGCTTCCTTTGAACACTGTTTAGAAGCTTCTCTGTTGTGGTGTCTCAGCTGTGAAACACCACCTTCCATAGATATTAACACAGCTGCCCACCTGTAAAGACTCTGCATCCGCTTAAAACATTTGTTTTTGTTTCCCTGGTCTTTTTATTATCAATGCTACTCAGTTTATCGATTTATTTAAATATTCTGGCTTTCCTGAGGCCTCAAGGCAGCTTAAATTAAACTCCAAACAACATTCCCCACCCCCACAAAGATACCTCATTGAAAGCCCTAGGAAACAGAACAGGTTTACAGCCCCATCTAAACAGTTCTAGAGAGAGCACTCCCTCACCTTCCGTAAGATGGAAGTGCTGATGGAAAAGGCTCTTGTAGACTGTGGGGCCATTGCCCTAAGCAAGGTAACCTGAAGACTGCAAGCGGTACATGGAGTTTTTTAAACCATTGTAAACTATCTCAAGTATCTTTGGGAAAAATTTAAATATTTAAATGCTGTCTGAAGTGCCCCAGTCAACTAGCCCTCCTCAGTTTTGGGGGAACCATTCTAACTTTGAGAAGCATATAATCTTTATTCCCATTTATCTTTCCCACTCCCAGGGGTTCTGCAGGCAATCTTCATACAATTTGGGGCACAGAGCAAGCCCCATCTCCCCTCTCTTTCTCCACAATTTTACCTAAGTTCAAAATGGTGGCAACAGGCAGGCCGGGGATTTACAATACGACACTTTCCTCCGCAGGTTGAAGTGTGTATTGGAGCATGTCCACAGAGGCTAGAGGAAACCAAATAAGGGGGGAGGGGGCATAAATTCTCAGCCATCTATTCAGCCAAGGTACCTTTGCAGCTCCCCCAGAATTCAGCAATTAACTTACACCGGCATGCAGTGTTAAGGGCAGTGCAGAGGAACAGAGTGAAACAGGACACAGGCAGAATAAAGAACCCAACAACCTCCCCTGCTAATGATCAGATTGCCATGCCAGGTACTAGGCAGAGTAGATTAAAGCTGTAGCCATGAGTAGTGACAAGCTCCTGCAGTAGTGGTCAGGAAGAGGGCACAAACTGATAGATAGTATAAGGTCTATGTTATGAGATGCAGCAGTGAATTGTGATTGCTGTTATTTTCCCAGCAAAAGGTGCTGGAATGGTATGGCTGTTGTTAAGGTGTCCCCAGCTGAATAGATTCTTCCTAGTGCATGCAACACATGCTGCATTGAACATAAGCTCTCTTCTGCCACCGAGTGGAAAGAACTCAGAGGAGGCTTGTTGGTTGATTGGGGCTCTGCTGCCTGTAAGCTTCAGGTTCACACCATTATTGCTACTTTTGCTGGACAAGTTTGTGAATTAGCACCATTGTCAAAGAACATGAGTCTATACTGGTGCCTGCTCTAGAAACCTATGAAATGAAAAATATATTTATTAATGAACCTCAAGCTAGTTCAATGGATAATGAAGGAATTAGACAACATTTTCATTGTGGTTACTATTAATTACTACCAAAAATCCAGGCTATTCTGCTATCATGCTTATGTGAATCAGTTCCTGTCAGGTAGATGCCTGTCCTTCACTAATGCCTGGTACACACATGCGTGTATATGCACATCGGGGTCTGGATTTGGATATACCTGAGCTGAAGTTATACGTGGAAATAGCTGTTTTGGTCATGTCAGGGACCCCTGAAATCACTCAAAACAGACATGGCTGTCTCACAGGACCCTTTACATTTTACACTAGAGGCTTCTCCCCACCACCAGTATTGGAGGAAGCTCAACCCATCTCCTTCTCTGGAAAATGGTGGGTTATCTATCTATTTAATATTCCAGTTTTCCTGAGGTGGGATCCTAGACTCTTGGTAGGATGGTTGTCACAGTGGCCGTTTCCTCCCCCACCACCAGGGCATTGAATAGCATTATAGCAACTCAGTAGTATAGAAATATGTATGCCAGTTTCTCTGAATTCCCAGGTTTCATGGAAAGAAGCCTCTAGAATGATCTTCCACTACAGACATGTGCCTTTTTCTCCAAACTTTTGCAAGAGAAAGAGTTAAGGACTTGGTCTTTTTTTTTTTTTTAATGAAAACTGGGAATTCAGAGGGCCATTTCGCACGGCTTCAAAGTAGCAGGATGGTTGCAAATTGGAAACGCTACAAATTTGCCATAACCCACGACGTCGTACACAATCTGCAACAGTCCTGCAACCGACCCGCAAAAAGCGCTTCGTTGTAGCGCTTTCAGGGGAATCCAGAAAAGTGGATTCACCCTCCGGATAGCGATACACTCCTGCAACCAATCTGCAACAGTAGCGCCACAGACTTGTGCGTTACCATTGTTGCGGTTTCTTCAAAGTCCCTCCTCCCGAGCCTTTCCTCCTAACTTCCGGCGAACTGTCCGCCATCTTTTTTCTCCGAGCGAGCGGGGATCTACGAGGCAACGAGACAGCGACTGGCTTTCAAGCACGATCACTTTCTGAAATTCTGCCCGGACACCACAATAGTTTTCCAAAAGCACAGTGGCACACACCGTCACGTTCCAAACATTTGCCCATAGCTTAAAACCCCGTCTACCTTAGGCCAGTACTAGCGGAGTCAACGTACGGGGATCATTTTTAAAAACTTTCCTCTGAGCGTGCCAACGAACGTTCGCCGCTCGCAGTCTCCTGTTTAGATTACTGGGGTTCAATAGATATGATTCGAGGTGATTTCATGAGGGGCGGTTTATGTGTAGTGGGTCTTTGTGTGGTTCCGGGTGCGTGGTTGTGCTTGGGTGCGGACAACCCCTTCCATCGGCGGCTAGACCTCCGGCAAGCGGAGTCGCCGTCCGCCGTTCATTTAAAAAAAACTTTCAGCTGAGCGTGCCAACGAACGTTCACCGCTCGCAGTCTCCAGTTTAGCTTAGAGGGGTTCAATAGAAATGATTCTAGCATGAGGGGCGGTTTATGTGTAGTGGGTCTTTGTGTGGTTCCGGGTGCGTGGTTGTGCTTGGGTGCGGACAACCCCTTCCATCGGCGGCTAGACCTCCGGCAAGCGGAGTCGCCGTCCGCCGTTCATTTTAAAAAACTGTCCGCTGAGCGTGACAACGAACGTTCGCCAGTTACATGTCATTGATTTATGCTTTGGTTGGTGAATATTATTGGGGAACTGTCGCGTACCACTGCAATTGCTCTCGGTTTTACACCGGCATGCGTTTTTGTAATGGCGGACATCTCACTAAAATGGCTCCCGCTGCATGTTCAAACTGCTCTTCCCGCGTGTGGACGAATCAGCGCATGCGAGAAGTCAAACAAAAGGCGCTAATCTGGCCATTAGGAGCAGATCCTGTTCCCGCGCGAGGAGTTTTGAACGTGACATGTGACCTAATGTGGCCAATGCGCGTGTCCCCTACTGCCCTCTACCAATCAGGAGCCGGCTAGTCCCTTTGTCTTTGTGTGCGGGAAGGTATATGATCCGTTGCACCCTGCACCTCGCACCACCATTTTGCTCAGCTACTAGCGAAAGCACCATGGAATCCTCTTCTCAAGCCTCGTCCGTCCCTGCAACCGGCCGTGGCCCAACTTGGAGGGACGCGGAGATCAGGGACCTGATCGCGATTTTCTCGGAGGAGAAAATCCAGGACGCCTTCCAGTCCTCTCACAGGAATAGGGAGGTCTTCGAGCAAGTGGCCATAAAGATGCGTGCCCTGGGCCACAACAGGACCGGCCTTGAATGCCGGTCGAAGACCAAAACGATGCGGGCGGAGTACATGAGAGCCGTGAACCATAACAAGGGTTCCGGCAACGAAAAGGTGACCTGCCCCTACTTCGAGGAGCAGCGCCCGCTGTATGGAGACGGGGAAGGAGCCGGCAGGCCGAAGCGCGTCGGGAGGAGCCTTAAGGTGGTTCGGAAGCCGGCTGCCCCGGTCGAGGAACCACCCGCTGAGGAGGATCCCGGCGAGGGCACCTCGTCCAGCTTTCGGCCTCCAGCCCCCGTCCAGCAACGACCAGCGGAATTGGTCACGGTGGACCTGATGGCCATCGCTCCTGGGGAGCCGGAGGAGGTTCCTGAGCAAACGCCCCTTGCCTCCGGTAAGTAATTTTCTTTTTATTTTATATTTCATTGTTTTTATATTGAGCAAATGTGTGTTCTGACGTTTGGGGATCGTTTTCTCGTGTGTTCGTTGCTACGCATAATATGATAGGATGTTTGTGGATTGCTTTGGGTGGCTTTTTAAAACGGTTGTGTTTAACCAACAACCCAAACAGTTTTGCTGCATGCCTCAGCCATAGGCCTTCTGCAGCGCTCTAGCCACTACTTTGGGACCTTGATGTGTGGTTCAGGTTGTGTGCTTGCTCCTTTTTCACTATTGTATGCCTTGTGTTCGTTGCAACGCATGCTATGCTTGGATGTTTGTGGATTGCTTTGGGTGGCTTTTTAAAACGGTTGTGTTTAAACAACAACCCAAACAGTTTTGCTGCATGCCTCAGCCATAGGCCTTCTGCAGCGCTCTAGCCACTACTTTGGGACCTTGATGTGTGGTTCAGGTTGTGTGCTTGCTCCTTTTTCACTATTGTATGCCTTGTGTTCGTTGCAACGCATGCTATGCTTGGATGTTTGTGGATTGCTTTGGGTGGCTTTTTAAAACGGTTGTGTTTAAACAACAACCCAAACAGTTTTGCTGCATGCCTCAGCCATAGGCCTTCTGCAGTGCTCTAGCCACTTCTTTGGGAGCTTGCTGTGTGGTTCAGGTTGTATGCTTGCTCCTTTTTCACTATTTTCTGCTCTTGTCCACAGAGACACAGATGCCTGGGACGGTGGTCCTCGAGTCCCCTGCAGCAGTAGCAGAGGACAGTGATTCTGGGGCGTCCACAAATGTTGGTAAGTATCAGTTGCAATAAGGGGGGGGGGTGTTTAACTGCTTTGTGCTTTTCTGTTTGTGCAGGGCAGCAGCACTGCCAAGAGACAGAAGATAGTCCCTCAACGTTGCTGCTTTAGGGTTTGAAGCTAGCTTTGCCACACTTTGGTCCTAAATCATGTTCTTTTTTCCCTTTTTTCAGATTTTATACCCGGGACACAGGAGGAGGAGGAGCGTGGGGTGGCTGGACCTCCTGCCCTGCGCAGGCGGATACAGATACAAGATGGTGAGCGTGCATGAACTGTTCCTTTCGAGCCATGGCTGCAGGGCAATGTCTGTGTGCAATAACTGTGTGCTTTCTTTTCATTTTTGTGCTCCCCTGGCATTGTTCTGAGTCTTGGTTTAACATGTAACCAAGAAAGGCCACCATGGGCAAACAAACAATAACCATGTGCTCCCCTGGCATTGTTCTGAGTCTTGGTTTAACAATATGTAACCAAGAAAGGCCACCATGTGCACCAGGGTGGGTTTTGACTGTCTCGTTGTTACTAACAGTTCTGTTTCTCTTTTTTTGCCAACAGAGGTCCTTTCTGAAGACGACGAGCCAGCTGGCTCACCACCCAGGGGCGCTCTCCCGGCTGAGGAGAGGCTGGCCAGGGAACGCGGCAGGCTGCGGCGCGTCTCCGTCCTGACTAGTGTGGGAGAAAGGATCCTGGAGCACTGCCAGGAGGAGTCCAGGCGTGCCGCTGCTGCAGACCAGGCGATGCTCTCCCTCGTGGCCCAGGAGGGCAAAAAATTCCGTGCCATCCTTAGAGACTCGAACAACTCACTACGCGAAAGCGTGGAGGAAGTTCGAATGATAAGGAGGCTGATGGAGAGTGCGGTCGCGGTTATGGAGGCGGCCCCCCCTCCTCAGATTACAGTGCACGTCCCCCCCCAACCCACACCCCCCCACCACCTCCAGCACCCACCCCACCCCCCCCACCACCTCCAGCACCCACCCCACCCACCCCCTCTCAGAATGCCGCGACCCAAACGAGAAGGACGACTGTTCTCGGGAAGAGAGTCGTTAAACCCGCGGACAAGTTCTCCCCCTCCTAGTTTGGGCCATTTTGTCTGTTTATCTGTGTTTGCTGTTGTCTGTTCAATAAAGTTTATGTTTTTGACTCTGTCTCTGTGTACCCTCTCTAGTGATTGTGCCTATTCTGGCACCGTTGTGTGGGTTGGAGGTTGGAGGGTGTTTTAAAGGTTAAAGGTGTTTTAGGAGTTTGGGGTGAAAGGTGTGCGAGTGTAAGGAGTCACACTGGAGTCTTTTTCAGGAAATTTACAACAACATTTTATTTTCAGAAACAGTTCAACAGGGGAAAAAAACAAGGGAATGTAACTTGGACCCCCCCACCACCACCCCCACCCTCCAAGAAAGCCAACTTTTTTTTAACAAATTCAAATATTTAACAGGGATAGAAAAATGGGCAAAGTAACTGGGAACCCCCCCAACACCACCCACCCCAAAACACAAAAAGAAAACAAAACTTAGGTCCCACCGCTCCCCTCCCCAGCCCCTTCCAGCTCCCTCACTCTCCTGCACAACCGTCCCATGGTCCCCCGCACTTTGCGGCGGAAGAGGTCTTCGTCCTCCTTCTTCTTAACTGTGTGGGGAGGGAGAAAAAGTACACATTAGTGCCACACATATTTTCCAATTTTTTTAGTTTACATGCATACACTTTTTGGTGGCCTTAGCCACAGTGTGAGAAGAGTTGGGCAGTGGGGAACATAACCTACGTTCTTCCGCCTCCCTCTGCTGCCTTTGCTGCTCTAACTCCCCTTTCAGGTCTGCCACTTCAGCCTCTAGGGCAGTCACCCTGGCCTCCATGGCACGCAGCCTTGCCTCCATAGTTTCTGCTATAGAAATCAAACAAAGAATTTAATAGCACTTCAAATGGAAGCATCACAGCAGGCTCCCATATTGCTCCATGGGGGAACACACACATGGGTCTCCCGCACAGACATAAAACTCTCACCTGCAGCCTGTCCTGAGGTGGAAGGTCCCTCTTCCTCCCCCTCCTCACGCTCAGGTGCTTTTGCCATCTTGGATGGTGATTGTGTGGCTGGGCAAAGAAAAAGAGAAATCCTAATTAAAAGCACACAAAACAGAGATGAAACACAGCTGGTAGACACACCACAGTTAGAGTCAAAGCGCATAACCAAAGTGGTTCTACACAGTACTGGCGGGCTAAGTCAGAGGGGGTTGACAGCATCTAAGTACTTTCTCGAATTTCATTGGGGACAGTAGGGGAAAGAGGCAGCTAGTCATGCCATGCATGTTTAAGGGCAAAACACAACGAGGGCAGCACTTACCCATATGCCTCCTCATTTCCAGGGGGGGCTTCCCAGCCTTCTCCCATATTTTCACCATCTGGTCGTGGAAGACCGTCCTCCCGCTTGGCTGCGGGACCCCCCCCCCCCCACTGCTCCAGACTGTTGAGGAAGTCCAGCTTCACTCGCTTAAATTTTGTCCGGACCTGCTCCCAGGTCCGGACATAGCCCCTCTCCCTCAGCTTCGATGCCAACACCAGGTAAGCACCCTTGGTGTGGCAGTGGGTGCTGGCCATAAGGCGGCCAACACTTTTCGATTGGAGCACCAGCTCCAGAAGTGCCTCAGCCTCGGCGCGCTGCCAGAAGGAGCCCTTCCGTGGCTTCGGCATCTTCGGAATGACGGTTAGGGAACGAACGTACGTTGCTCCGATCGACCACCCCTACTTTTAAATGTATCAAAGCTGCCCACCAATAAAATTATTCCTTGGAACATAAGTGGATTGATCCTCCGGTTTGACAGGGGTCGCCAATACTTCCTGGCTACCCGCCTCCCCGAACTTTCCCCGTTCAGCGCTTCCGTATTGTGTGTGTCAATTTCAGTGGGGAGTTAGCATTTAGGGCTGTCAAAGTGCTTTTGGACCAGAGAATCCCCGTTTTTTTGCTGGCAAAGTACACAAACCGCACAAGACAAGGTTAAAGAAAGAACACAAAACTTTATTCAACAACAGAGTGGGAAAAACAATTAAACACGCCTCCTGTTTCTGTAGATGTGGGTGGCTATGGCGTCCCGAACCTTGCACCCCTCAGCATAGATCCTTTTTCTCCTTGCTTCAGGGATGTCTTGAGTGTCCTCAAGGACCACAGGATCAGGTTCATCCACAGGGAAGGGGATGTTATGTCCCTTGTCCTCGCATATGTTGTGCAAAATGACACACGCGATGATCAGCGGAGTCACATTGTCTATATGCACATGGAGTCGGGACATCAGGCAACGGAACCGGGACTTCAGACGTCCAAAGGCACGCTCCACTACATTCCTTGCCCGGGAGTGACTGAGGTTGTAGTGGCTCTGCACGTCTGTCCTTGGCCGCTTGTATGGAGTCATGAGCCAGCGTCGTAATGGGTAGGCTCCGTCACCGAGCACCAACGCCGGCACACGCACGCCCTCAATGGTGGCGGTGGGGTTTCCTGGAACAAAGACCCCTTCGTCCATGGCTTTCCTGAGGTTGGATTCCCTGAAAACAAGGGCATCATGCCTCCTGCCACTCCACCCCACCTCGGCATCGATAAACCGGCCGGAGAAGTCCACAGTTCCTTGCAGGAGAACAGAACAAAAGTCCTTCCTGTTACCGTACTCCTTTATGCTTCCCCCGGGGGCACGGATAGGGATGTGGCTTCCATCGACGGCCGCAAAACAATGCGGGAATCCAAGCCTGGCAAACCCGTCCATACTCTGGAATAAGGGAAAGAAAAGAATATAAGTCATGGCATGTCAGCGTAGGGTGTATCGCGTCTTCGTTGCTGACCTGTCAAACAAGAAAAAAAATTTAAAGGGCAAAGGGGATCGAATGACACTCACCGCTCCAAGCCGGTCTCCGAGGCACACGACTTTGCTGAACAATTCCGCCTCCATGGCGAGGCAGAACTCCTTAAGGATATCGCCAACCGTAGTGACTCCGAGTCCGAATTGCTGGGCTACTGTCCGGAAGTACTGAGGGGTTGCCAAGTACCACAATGCGACCACCACCCTTTTTTCCACTGGCACGGGGCGCCGCATGCCAGTGACTTGCCTCTCCATGCGTCCACGTAGAGCCTCCACGAGTTCAAAAAATGTCCCCCTAGACATTCTAAAGTTGGCAATCCAGTGGTCATCATCCCAGCGAGCCCACACAAAATTTTCCCACCAGTCAGAGGATCTTTCGTCCGCCCAGAACCGGGGGGGGAACCGGACCTCTGCCAGAGCTTGCCAGTGCCTCTTTGCCGCCATGGTTGCCCGTTGAGAACGTCTTGTGCTGCTGGTCATCGCTCTGGCAATACGTTCTCGGTATTCCTCTGAAGCAGCCCTCCTATGCTGCACAGTGGTGCGGATACGCTGGACCAACGCAATCATCCGAGCCAACAATTGAACAATAATCCTCTCCATTTCAACGTTAACCTGTGCTGCGGGCAGTAGGCTACGCAAACAAAGAGAGGCCGACCGCGTGTCTGCCCAGGTGCATATAAGCAGGTAACCTGTGGGCGTGTACTGTGGGCGGGGATTAACCTTTCAAACATATCAATGCATCAACCTCTGGTTCATAGAAAACAATAGAAAACACGTTCCAAGGGCGCCAATGATTTGACGATAACGCGTTGCTACGGGTTTCCCAAGGTTTTTTTAAAAAAAAGGGGACCCCGACAAGTCCGGCTTTAGGGTCGAGGTCAAAGGTGTGCCCGCAGTTTGATTGACGGGCACGGGAGGCCAGAAGCGCTAAAAAGGGACCTCCTTTGTAGCGAAAAGACGGAGAACCGGAAGCCTGTGGGTTACGAAAGTGACGAGAAGTGAAAGTGCTAAATTCCGCAAAAACCGCAGCTGTGCGTTACGGGCACAGCTAGTTACATTTCGCTAGTTGAAGTAGTGATTTCGCTAACAGCAACCAAATAGCAACTTTGAGCTCTGTGCGAAATGGCCCAGAGAATTTGGTATACATATTGCCCTGCTGATATATAGGGATGGGCACCAACCAAACCACAAAGCAAAATTCATCATGAATTTGTCATGTTCATGGTTCACAAACAGAAGTTCATGATGCCACCATTAAATTCAATGGGTTTTTTTTTAAGCAATTGGTGGTAGTTCATGGTGGTTTGTAGATGGAGCAAAAAGCAGGGGTTTAAAGAAACTCTGAGGGGCTTTTCGCATGCCTTCAAAATCGCACAATGGTTGCCAATTGCAAACGCTATTGATTTGCCGTTATGCACAACGTCGTTGACAATCTGCCACACACCTGAAACCGATCCGCAAAAAGCGCTTCCTTGTAGCGCTTTCAGGGAAATCCCCAAAAGTGGATTCACCCTCCGGAAAGCGATACACTCCTGCAACCAATCTGCAACACTAGCGAAAAAGACCTGTGCGTTAACATTGTTGCGGTTTCTACAAAGTCCCTCCCCCTGGCTCTCTCCTCTGATCTTCCGGCGAAGCGATCGCCATTTTTTTTTCTCCGAGCGAGCGGGGATAAACGCACCAGCGAGCCTCTTTCTGTTTAGAGGCTTCCCCGGCTTCAGTCCCTCCCCAGAGTCACTAAGCACAAACACAGAGAAGCCCGTTTGCTGATGTATTTCCCCTTTATTTTTTACACAGTTTTCGGCCGAAAATCGGGCCCGTGAGAGGGGGGGGATTTTTTTTTTCACTCGGAGGGAGCGTGGCAACGATGAAACGACAGCTCAAACACACCAGGCAGCTGGATGGGTCTCTCCGTTGCAACGAATCAACACAGATTCGTTGCAATGGGTATGTTTTTTTTTTAACTTTCTTAAAGGGAAAGGGGCTGTTTGGGAGCATGCTAACGGCTGCCCATTGGCTGCTTGACGGCCAGGGGCGGGACAAGCTTGGCAATAGCGCTTCCTTTCTAGCGATTTTTGCCGAGACCGGAAGCCTGTGGGAAACGCTACAAAACGCAACTGGATTCCACTACAAAGGCAGGTATGCATAACGACGAATTCCACTATTTTAAATGGTGATTTTTCATTCAGCAACCAATTTGCTACAAAGATCCCGGTGCGGAAAGCCCCTGAGTTCCCTGCAAAAGCCACAAAGACAGCTGTGTGGCAGGAAGTTGCCCCTTGCTGCTCAACCGTTTGGGGTGTTGTGTGTATTCTGTGCAGATTGTAAAGTAACTGCAGGCAACAACCTAAGAAACAGTTGAGCACTAAGGAGATGCTTCCTGCCACATGGCTATTTTGGGCTGTCTTGGACAATCCCGTTAAAATGTAAAGAGACTCTGCTGCTTCCAAAGCCATCAGGAGAAACTTGCAGCAGGTAAAATGCAGTCAAAGGCTGGTTTCCTCTCTTTCCTCTCTCCTTTCGCATTCCTATTTCTTGAGGGAGAAGAGAATGACACCCCCCCCAAAAAAAAAAATCTTTCATTTTCAGAAAATGGGGAAAAATACCCAGAAGAAAAAACCCAAACCAGTAAAAATCTCCCACAAAATCTGGATAATGAAACTGTGTATATATGTGTAAAGTTCTGTCAAGTTGAACTGATCTCAACAAGAGGCTTTTATGACCAGAGGTAGTTTGAATTAAAACAGTGCCTTACCCACAATAAGGATCCAAAATTATTATAATTTTAAGAACACATCACACACAAACTTTACCAGATATAGAGTAATGGAGATTTTAAAGCCCCTTCAAGTTGGCTGTTTATAAAAACTGAATTTTCCTCCTTCTTGAAGTGTAAACTATGTGTAGCATTTCTAAGATACTGTTCTGCTGGAGAGAAACTCTGGAATGGCTAGAAACAAGCATGCATGCGCAAACAATTTGGGCAGTCCCATTGTTTGGTATCTACCCCCTTGCAAATTAATCATTTTACAGGCTGCATTTCAAACTTGATCTTAAGGAAGAGATCCACAGTGATTTTGTTCTTTCAAAAAATGTTCCCAGACACTGGCTCCATTTTTCCACTGACGCACAAAGCACATACAGCATACTGCATAGGAGCAAAAAAAAAAAAAACAGAGGGTGAGCAAGGGAAGACTTTTCAAGAAATTTACATCACAAGGAATCCAGTTTGTTTCTAGTGAGTATATAATGACTCCTGACAGCACTTTGTTGGCTTCACCATCCCAGCTCTAATGGGGAAAAGATGAAGGCTCTTTATACCGGCGCTAGATTCAGCTTGGCATTCATTCTTCAAAACTCTAAGGGACTAAAGCTATGTTTTCAGAAGACTTGCTAACATGTTTCCTTTATGAGTCTCTTGATGACAATCTAAATCCCAAATGTTCTTTCACAAACAATTAATCTCCTTGATAGAATTTAAGGAAATGACATGTAACTTTCCATAGTCCGGGGTGGGGGTGGAGGTGGGGGGATTATCTTCTTCTGAATTATAAGGACGTACTTTATTATGGGACTTGCCATATAAAAGCATTATTATGTCTATTATGCCTCTTGGGTCCATTTCTAGAGAATTTTGTGTATTTAGGCTCTATGGCATTGAAAGGCAGGCCTTGATAGGGATAAAAAGACCTCAGGTCCATAAAACATTCACTAGCAATGGTGTAAAGATGGGTGTTTATAAAATGGCTGATATCTGCAAGTCATTTTGTGTATGCCTGTCCTTTTTATCACCCTTATCCTGGAGACTGCTTCAAACTACAGCCATTGTTGTAGCCCATTTCTAATAACCTGCTAGTGGTACAGAGCTGGAGTGGCTGATGCTGGGAAGTATATGAGCTCTGATTAGGGATGCCAGCCTCCATGGGACCTGGGGATCCCCAGAATTACAGTACATCTCTAGGCTACAGAGATCAGTTTGCCTCGAGGAAATGGGAAGACTCCATAGCATTGTACTCTACTGAGTCCCCTGCCCTGCCCAAGCTCCATCCCCAAATCTACAGGAGTTTCTCAAGCTGGATCTAGCAACCTTACCATCCTCTATCAGTGGTCAGGAGGGACCTGGTGACCATAGCTTAGATACAATATGTTTTGTCAAAGAAATGGGAGGAAATGGATTGAAGCAATGCTATCTTTGACATTTTGCCAGCACAAGTGTCTTGAAAGGTACCACTGTTCTCAAGCTGTCTTCTATAATGTAACAATGTGCCCTGATTTGGTTCATTCCTAGTGAAAATGTGAGGCCAACATCCAGAACATCTGGTTCTTGTCTGTTCTATAGCCTACAATTACATATATATCTTGGAACTAGTATTTACCAATTATCTATGTACCAACTCAGCATTTTAAAAATAATAACACTGAATTCTTTCTCAGTCTGCAAAAGATGGGATCTAATTAGATTATAGTTTTCTGTGGGGAGAAGGTTTCGAGCATGAGAGAAAACCTGATGGGAACTTACTATGAGAAAGAGACACCAAGAATATGAATTTCCATATTGTTCAATCACCCTGAAGACCTTGGCCACTATCAACTCCGGTGGGAGTGATAAGCAGTGAATACGTAAACCCAGCTTACGTGAAGTTTTCAATTGTAGTTTCTCAGAACTGTAAACTTACCATAATAGTTTCCTACGAATATGTAAAATGTTGAAATTACGGAGAATAAGATGTCTATGGCAGATTTTATAATATGCTGTTAAAAATACAAATATCCCTGGAGTTCCTTGGGCATCAAAGTTTCCAAGAACTGGCAATCAGGTTCAAAAGTGGAGCTTCTATTTTTCCTTCCAGTACTGGAATCAAGTCACCCATTCCAAAGCCAGAACCAAAAAAGAAATCATTTGGCATTCAGGCTGGAAATATGTTCATGACAACATCATACAACAACAGTAATTGTGTGAACATTGTTCCTAACTGATCATACATTTTGTCTCCAGACTACAGAGTCAAGTATACAGCTGCAGTTTGTGCCCAGGCACACACACAGAAAGAAGCTGTCAAATTCTTCAAGGTGGAGTACAAATTCAAAAGGTTCAAGTTGCCCCAGAGGTCCCTGGGATGCTTAGGGCCTTTACGCATGGGGATCTTTGTTGCAAATTGTTTGCGGAATGAAAAATCGCCATTTAAAATAGTGGAATTCGTCGTTATGCATACCTGCCTTTGTAGTGGAATCAGTTGCGTTTTTTAGCGTTTCCCACAGGCTTCCGGTCTCGGCAGAAATCGCTAGAAAGGAAGCGCTATTGCCAAGCTCGTCCCGCCCCTGGCCATCAAGCAGCCAATGGGCAGCCGTTAGCATGCTCCCAAACAGCCCCTTTCCCTTTAAGAAAGGTTTTTTAAAAAAAAACAGACCCATAGCAACGAATCTAGGTAGATTCGTTGCAACGGAGAGACCCATCCAGCTGCCTAATGTGAGCTGTCGTTTGATCGTATGATCGTTGCCACGCTGCCTCGAGTGATAAAAAAAAAATCCCCCCCCCCCTCTCACGGGCCCGATTTTCGGCTGAATTAATGTGTAAAAAATAAAGGGACTTTATTTCAGCAAACGGGCTTTTATGTGGTTTGTGCTTAGTGACTAAAGGTAAAGGACTGAAGCCAGGGAAGCCTCTAAACAGAAAGAGGCTCGCTGGTGCGTTTATCCCCGCTCGCTCGGAGAAAAAAAAATGGCGATCGCTTCGCCGGAAGTTTGGAGGACAGGCTCAGGAGGAGGGACTTTGAAGAAACCGCAACAATGGTAACGCACAGATCTTTATCGCTAGTGTTACAGATTGTTTGCAAGAGTGTAGCGCTTTCCGGAGGGTGAATCCACTTTTTGGGATTCCCCTGAAAGCGCTACAACGAAGCGCTTTTTGCTGATCGGTTTCAGGAGTGTTGCAGATTGTCTACGACGTCGTGCGTTAAGGCAAATCAATAGCGTTTCCAATTAGCAACCATTGTGCAATTTTGAAGCCGTGCAAAAAGCCCCTTAGAGTTGCCAGGTCCCTCATAGCTGCTGACAGGGGATGGGGTGTTCACATTCCAGGAAAGGGGGGGAGTGCTGACATCACCCAGAAATGACATCAGCCATGTCGAATTGGGGACAGTCTGGCTTTTGAGCAAGAACTCTATTGTAGAATTAGCTTCTGACCATACTGTTTTGCCCAAGAACTAGAGTATCACCTCCCAGTGTCACCAACGTGTCTGCATTGTTTCTGCATGATGTCCACACATTGTTTTTATTGCCTACTTCTTCCCTCCCAATGCCTGGAAAGTTGCCCTGGTTTATGAGAGCCCAAAGATGAGTGAAGAAGCTCTATACCAGGAGCATCCCCAAGTCCCAACTGGAGACTGACAACCCTAATTTGTATGCTTCTTATGGGAAATGGCAGCACCAATTAGTGTAACCATCTTGGATGCATTTGTCTGAATTTGTGGGTGGGGGAATGCAGCATGAGGGGCTGGGATGCTAACCTGTAGGTGGAGTCCCATTCTCCTGGAATTACAACTGACCTTCACACTACAGATATTGGCTCCTAAAGAAATTGAGCTCTGGCATCACATCTCTGCTAGAAAAATCTTCCTTCCCCAAAATCTGTTCTTCTTAGGCTCCACCCCCAAATATCCCGGAATTTCCCATCCCAAAGTTGGCAACGATAGTGGGATTAGGGGTGGCTAGGAAGAATATTGGTCTGAACTGGCTTTTGGTAGCTTTAGATATATCTTCATCAGGTAAAGCCACCCAAAGGCCATTTAAAATTCTGTAAAGCAGCCCATACAGCAGAAAAGCATTTTCAGCAATCAAAACCATCTGGTTACCTGCCTTTTGAAACCCAAAACATTTGTTCTAGTGATAAAAAAAATATTTAAATGTATGAAGTTTCAGAGCAGAAATGTTATATTTAATCGCACCATCTCCAGTGGTGACAAGTTTCATTTCCCTGTGGGGTTTTTTGTATACTTTCATAATTTATTCTATGACTAACAGTCTGTTCAAGGACATCATTCCACACAAGCCCAGCATACAGCATTTGTAACAGAATTCAAAATTAACTGAACGCTCCATAGCTGCACTCCTGAATAAAGGAAGTGGGATCCAATAAGATCATGAGAAACGTGGCACTACCAGCTCTCTCCTCATCCCTCCCAGAGTGTATCGGACTGGTGAAAGGCAGAAGGTGAAATCACAATGTCCGCTCCAATCAGTGCAAAACAGATCACTGTGTGAATTTCTCACAATGTTGACTGCTGAGGAATTAGCCATTGTTTGTGGGCCATGTGTTTCTCCAGGGCCCCTTCCTTGGGGAGTGAAAGTGCTGTACCTGCCTTATGTTCCGATTCCTCCCTTTATGTTTAATTCTATCATTTCCAGCCCCAGGATAAGTTTGAGCAACACAGCCAAAAGAAAAAAAAATCCATCTGTCTTGTTTTGTCAAAGGGCCAACTCTCATTACATTTTCCAGCCATGAGATTCATCAGTGGTATAGTTTGTGCCTAGACTGTCACTGAAATGTAGTGCAGGGATGTGATCTACGCATGTTTTCCTTCCTTGCCAGACAGATCTCCTCATGTCTAACTTGAGAGCCTGCAGTCTAATAGGAAAGCCAACAATACAGATAGCACGTGAGTGCCTTGTATTGCTACAAGAGTATGCACAGGGGAGTTATCGATACTTCCTATGACTAGGAAATGTGGTGTCTAAAGCAGGCCCTTATTCATGTTGTGTTTGCAGTTCTGATGTCCCGCCTCCATGGGAACTACACAATTCCCGGGGGCCTCCTGTTTGCCTTCTTTGGATATATGATATGGTGCACTAGGCTGAGTTGGCCATCAATTCACTTCCCTGGGAGAAAGTCTGGGGTTGCTAACACTGTCTGGGTTTCCAGCTCCTTGGGCTGCCATCCTCCTAGAGGCATCTGGGGATTTCCCACTATGACAATTATTATGCTCTTATTGAGCAAAGACAGAATTCAGTCTGATTTTTTTAGCTCCATTCTTTCACGCTATACCATACCAGATGACTTACTGCATTCATCAGCCAATATCTCTGATGTACATGATTGGGTGCTCAAAGCTGATTCATTGATTGATCACTCTTCAATTCTGCTATCACAATCAGCCCCATGGTATAAAACAATTTATACCCCAGACCAGAGTGGTGGCAGCTAGTTAAGGTCATTGTCAGCTCCTGGGCAGCAGTGGGGGGGGATGTGTGGGGCTTGAGGACTCCTAACTTCCATGAACTCTGAGTTGTAACAAACAAAAACACCATGGAACAACCCACAGAACAGTGATTGTTTTATTTAAATAAATTCAGTGTCATCAAAAAGAAACTGTTAACATTAAATATAACAGACAAATATATACAGCTTGGTATCAAATGTATATGCAAAACTGTCTTGTCTTTGAAAGGAAAAATAAAAGTCACCAGGATTTGTATTAAAACAAAAGAAAGAAAAAGAAAATGGGAAAATGTGGCAGGTCACACATCAATCTCCGTTGAAAAGTTTCAGGATTCAAGTGACTCCAGGCAAAATGCCAAATGTAAATTTGGCATCATGGCAAACTTAAAACATCCCCTCATGGAACAAAGTAACCCAAATCTTCTGCTCAGTCCCATGTTCTCCAACAGGATTTGCAGTTGGGTCTCAGAGAACAATCTAGCCTTCCAATCAGATATAGTTATCTCTGTGACATCAGAAAAATAAAGTGACAGTTCCTTTGTGGCATTAGAATAGTCTCATCTTGATGGAACTTGGAGCTGAGGCCTTAAAAAGGGAAGTGGGAAAGGAACATTTGCCGCATTCATGCCTCAGCGCTGCCCATGCCCCTTTCCCAGACTGCATCCCAAGCTTTCATGGCAATGGATATGTCCCTGGGCTATTTTAGCTTAGAAAACTCAGGCATTTTGGCAGCATTTCTGTTCTCATGCTTGCAAAAAGAATACGAACATTGATGTTCTTGTCAAATGCAAGGCAGAATGGAAGTAATCATACTCTGGTTCAGTGTTATAACTTTTATGACAATTGTGCAGTGGCTTCAGTTGTTCATGCATAAGCATTTGTGAGAAAGCCACTGCAACTCAATTCCTACAACACACCAAACCATTGTTCAAAAATCTTACCTGTGCTTTTGTGCAACGTCCCATAGAGTAGTCAACACCCTGTCCCTTGAATAGAGGCTTAATGTGAAGAGCTGGGCGGCTGATTTGTTTACCTCCACATGGAGGTCAACAACATGGCCTGGTAAATCATATTCCGTTCAGACTCTATTAAAGGGATGAGACATTTCTCTCCAGGCAGTTGGTAACACTATTGACAACCCACAAGCCAGCTGGATCCTGCATAAAACTTTTGCTGCGAGAAGTGATATCCATACGTGAAACACCTCTGTCTCCTGCTACAGCACAAAACGGCCCCCAAATGTTGTCCCTGCATGGAGGAGTTGGAGGCAGTGAGGAATCTGTGACCCTTCACTGGATCCAGCCCACAGTCCAATATTTTCTCTGAATTGGCAAGCTACCTGTTGTTTGACTTTCTGAGACCCCTGCCCCATCCAAACAGGAGGACTGAGCAGATGGAATTACAAAAGGAGGGTTGTTGTTTTTTTAAAATCAATATGTAGAAATGCATGCATCACATGCAAGACAAATGATGCAAAGCTAGCCTGACCCACACCCACAAAAGAAAGCTTCCTTGCATTGTATAGGGTTTGCTCCCAAATGGCAGTATTAAAATAAAAGGAGGCTGAGTAGACCAGCCTCACAAAACTGTGCACGCAATCTCTGCCAGTGGAAATAGTTTCAGTTTCATTCCTTCATTAGTCCTTGGCCCCAGAAGCAAATTCTACTCAGATAACCTTTCACAAGCCTACAGTCTACAGATGTTTTACAGCCACATGGCTAGCCCATTGTACTTCATAAGCCCTGCATCACGTCACTTTTTGGTCTGTGGGACCTCCTTGCAGAATATTGTCATTTCATGTAGTGAAATATGATCACAGATCCATGGGACCAGCTGATGATATTCTGGCGCTTGCCTCTGTCTCCCAGACACTTGCAAAATTCTAGAGTAAGCAAAGGCTACATAAACAACTATTTTCTTTGAAAGAAATGTTTGCCCATTCCTTAACTTAAAATGACAATCCCTTATACACTACAATGACTTGTTCAGTAGCATCTGCTTATTACCTCTCCTTATGCTTCCAGCATTGCACAGGCCACCCCTGCATCTCTGGTAGATAATTAAACTAGGAAGCAAAACCAGTAATCTACTGTTTCAGAAAATGCTGCCTCCCAAATCCCTGCAAATGCTAGGAACTTTGGTGGATGCTTTCTGAGGAACCTTCGCTACTGCCATTCAGAAAAGGAGCTTCCGCCGTTTCCCCCAGGTCGGCATCTGCTGCTTCCTCTTGGATTGTAAGGTGAACATCTGGCAATGAAGACTCGCTCACACTGCTCCCTTCCATGGAGCAGAGGGTGCAGGCCATGCTCTCCTGCAGCATGTTCAGCATCATTGGGATCTGCACCGCCTTCAGGTCCGAGATGGTTGACAGAGGTTTGATGGCTTGGCCCCACTCTCTCTCTTCATCTTTGTAAAGCAGCAACAGGTTGGATTTCTTTTCTTTCCTCTTGGATTTCATGTAGCCCAGCATGATTCCCATGAGAAAGACTCCATAGAAGGACATAACAATCAAGATGTAGAAGTATTCATTCCCATTCCCGTCACTCTTCTCAGCGGTGGACATTTCAGTGCTATGACTGACAGCAGCAAGGACAGAGTAGGTCATATTGGCATGGCCCATCATGAACATCAAATTTCTCTGGAGAGAGGAGGAACCTGGAGCAGCAAACAAATTTAGGAAGGAAAACCAAAATTCAGTTCTCTGAAACAAACGTTCTCTTAGTGAGATGTGAATGGAAATATTCAGCCTCCAGTTGAGATGTACTAATACTTTGGCCGATATACACAAGGTCAACTCTTCAGGCAAACTGAAGGAGTTATCTCAGGTGGAAATTAGGACTGCCCCCAAGCAGCCTCCTGTGTCTCTGACCACCCATCCCTCCTGTACTTGCTCCCTGTGCTTGGAGGCCCGAGCGGCTAATCTCCTTGCCCTCTCTTTCCCATCCCTCTAACACAGCAAACCACAAGTTCCCCACAGCTATTCCTGAACTCCCTTGGCATTCCCTCCTCCTCTGAATATTTCAACATTTTTTTTTACTAACTGTGGCAATCCTGCCAATTACTGTGGTTACCTAGGCAACCAAGATGATGATAGAACTCTTACCAGGCTAAGGAGTCTGCAAAGAGTTTGGGAAGCTGTACAAAGCAAATGTGGCTTGCTGTGACTTTTAAAAGACCTGAGGGGGAAGAGGACATGGTGGGGAAGGGTAGAGGCAAGACAGCATGAATACAAGAGGTACAGGAACACTTGGAGGAGGGGTGGCAGGCAAGGCAGGCAGGCAGGGTGCCATTTTGTGCTCTGCCTCAAGCAGAATTGGCACTGGATTTAGGGCTTAACAAAGCAGGATTGTTTCAAGGGGGAGAGGTTCAGGAGATCCGTCTCAATGGCAGTTGTGCCTTAAGTGCAAGCTGTATGAAGGCTGGTGTGGTATAAAGTGTAGTGTGAGAAATCCTGGGTTCAAATCTTATTTCAGCCATAAATTCAACTAGTAGCCACAGCTGGGTACTTCCCCCACCCATGATCTCCCATGGGTATAATGGAATAATAACACTCTTCTACTGTACCAGTTTACTTGATGCATTACTGAGATAATCTCATAGGTAAGTATTGTTCTTATCATATAACTGTATATCACCCCATATTGTTCCTTTCCAAATGAATGTATATATCATTTCATCAACTTTATTATTATTATTATTATTATTATTATTATTATTATTATTATTATTATTATTATTATTTGATTTATAGACCACCGTTCCCCAGTTAGGTCTCATGGCAGTTTACAACATAATACAATTAAAACACAATAAAATCCCCCATAAACCCCCCAAATCACATCATACATTATACATCATACAAGCGGCAGTGGTCATAATTCCAGTCCCAATTCCCCCTGTGTTCAGCATGGTGGGATAAATAACATTCAAAGAGAGTGGGCGCCAATCCAATAGATCTCATATAACGATCTCGATGTTAGAGATCTCAGTATTGGGGGAGATCCTCAGATGGACTAACGGGACACTGCCCTTACTTTCCCAAGAACGATGCTTGGCTTTTTGTGTTAAGAGACACATCCAACAATATGACAGAAGAATGCAGGACCATGAATTAACAAATGATCCCTCCCCCCCCCCAAAAAAAAAGCAATTCTCAGATACTAGAAATACATAAATGGGAAAGTCAGGCTTATGGGTGCTATTGACAACCCTTTGTGAATTTGAATAGCTTGTCAGCATCACACTATGGGAAACAGCAGTAGAGAAACAAAGGGGGGGGGAATCATACGAGCGACTTACGTGAGCCTGCAAATAATTTCTTTCTTCCCAAAGCTCCCAAGAAGACTGTCCCTGTCTCAGATTCCTGTGTTCTGAGAACTTTTCCCAGCTGAGGCCAGAATTAATAGTCTCTGAAGAAATGTCTCATCATGTGACTTTGCGTTTACAACAGCTTCATGCTGGAGTCAACGAATGAACTCCGAGGCCTGCAGTTCAGCTGCTGAACTCCTGACACCTCCGTAAAATAAAAAGGGGTGAGAATTCTGAGTCACGTTTTCCGTAACAAAGACCAGTGCCAGAGAGTATGGGACGGCCTGCTCACAGTCCCACACTGAGTTATGTTACTTGCGCTGAAAGCTGCCTTGTGTATATAAACCTCGCTAATGGCTTTGGCTGGCAGTGAAGAAGCAATCAGCAGAAAGTCACTTCCATGGCTATGTGCAAGGGCTGGTCTCTTCCTGGGGTTAAAAGACTGCCCCAATGCATGAGGGGCCCTCCGACCTCAGGCAAATTCTGCTCAGGGGTGATCCCTGGGTGGTTTGATCTCCTTGCCACTATGAGCAAAGGGGTCCACAATGGGGTGATTCCTTCTTTGTGCATACCCACCCACCATTTCCCCCCACTCCCACCGCCTCTGGCAGGCTCTCTGCTGACAGTAGTAGTAGTACAACCAAACAAAATCAGAGCCCAGTGGCACCTTTAAGACCAACAAAGATTTATTCAAGGCGTGAGCTTTTGAGTGCAAGCACTCTTCCTCAGACTAAGAACTACCATCATGACAATGGAAATACAAAGTTAATTCTGTTAAATCTGTGTCACAACATCCAAATAAAGCCATATGGGCTGGAGATGGATGTTGCCTCTGACTGGGGCAATGCTGACAAGGAGGGCATGGTGTCCACCTGGCTGGGACCGGGCTGCACATCCCCATTAGGGCTTTGATCATCCTGCCGCACCTCACTGCCCTGCCCCGCCTCTTCCTCATCATCATCCTTCTACTCTGAGAGCAGCGGCGGCAGAGCTTCTGGTGCAGGCGCAGTCACGGTTACTGGCTGCGTGGGCAAGACATAATAGATTCATGTGGTCTCCAGCATCCCTGGTAGGGGAGGGAGTAGGAAAGACCCTCCTAGGTATCTAGCAGCATATGAATAAGATCTGACTGAGTTTGTTTCTCCTCTGCTTGCCAGTGCTTGAGGCCTGGACATGCTCAGTCATAGACTAGAGCTTGGCAGAAGATCTGGAATAAGAGAGGGAGGGAGAAGTCCTGCTTTCCATTTAAATACTCCCCCCACCCACCCCCATTCTTCTGTTTGTTTCTATCATATTTCCCAAGTAAGGAAGGAAAGAGAAAAATAAAAAAGTAAAAGAATAGTTAAGAAATACTTCTTCATTAGTACAAAATATCCAAAAAATATCCAAACAGATGATTGATAATTAGTCGGTCGGTTGGTCGGTCGACAGACAGACAGACAGGCAGGCAGACAGACAGACAGACATTGTGCTAAATTAGACCTGTGCATCCTCTCAAGCATTCACTGTGTTTAGGCTGCAGCCTGGAACTTGATGAGTCATGTTGCAGATCAGACTGGAAAGAAATGTTTTACTAGAAGTTTTGGTGAAAATGCTCTTTTTTTCTTAATTGAAGATAGTATATATGTTGTGCTATTCATTAGCGGCTATGCTGAGGGGTTAAAATTCTTTGTCTGGAATAATGTAAAGTAGACATAATAAGCATGGATGATACATACAATGTTATTGTTCACAGGATCCTGCTAGCAATCACTGCCAGTTAACTGTGGCTTGCACCTGTTTTGCCCAAGGGGAAACAGTGATCATATTGTTGAATCAATACATGTCACTGTATTTTCACTGGCTGAGTGGAGGGACCTACTGTTCTCTTTTCCTGTGTTCCTTAGCCAGATTCATTTTGTAAGCTTAGAGTGTTGGGGAAAGGAAGAAATTGAACCACTGGGATTTTCATGGGTTTATAACTGGGTTTCAAAAATTAAAATCAGTTAGTAGTAGATGTTGTGGCTGCGGAAGGAATAACTGAAAGGGTGGTGTAGTGGTTAAGAGTGGTGGACTGTAATATGGAGAAGCAGGTTTAATTCCCCACTCCTCAACATGAAGTGACCTTGGGACAGTTCTCTCAGAGCTCTCCCAGCCCCACTTACCTCACAAGGTGCCTGTTGTGGGAAGAGGAAAGGAAGAAGCCACATTGAGACTTCTTAAGGTAGAGAAACGTGGGTATAAAAACCGACCCTTCTTCTCTGCTTCTACTTTGGCTCCCTGCTTCACAAAGTGACTAAGATTTCTGAAGATATTTCTGCCCATATAACTGCAAAGGTACAGACGATGCTACACTTTGGGAGTCAGAGTTTCACCAGTGCTCCCTCCAGCTAGAGTTCATTTCACAATCCAGAGAATCTTGGCATTAGTCTCTTCCAATCAGGGCCTATAATACTGCCGAAACTTTGCTCTTCTGCAGTCATCTGGAAGCTGAAGAGCCACTGGTGACAGAGTGGTTAGTTGGCAGACTGCGGAGACCTCAACTTTGTTGTGCTGACTGGGCGACCTTGGGTCAGTCTCACTCTCTCTATTTCACTCACTCACTCACACATCCATTTTGCTGCCTGAGACAGAACACAGCTGAGACCTAAATCTACAGCCTGGTTCTTTCCCCTTAACTACTGTATAATTTGAACCTTTGTACAAGCACTATATTTGACCATCCTGGTAATGCTGGCAGGGCAACCAGTAAAAGCAGGGTAAGCTAAGCAGAAAAGTGGGCTTTTAGTAAAAGCATTTTACTGGCCATATTACGAGTTGCCTCCCTCCTGTATCATACGGCTACAAGTGAAAAGTAGAGCTGCGCTACATACCAGCAAGCAAATGCTCCTTGTTTGCCCTCTGTTGTTTCTTGTCTTCTTTGTCCTCTTGTTCCAGATTTATCTCATCCAATCAGATCGTGATGGCACTGAAGGCAAGTACAGGCCATTAAGGGGACGACCAGTGCTCTCTCCCTTCATCACACTGTAGACAGGGGGAGAGAGAATGCCTGTTGGGCTTGAAAGGGATGGAGCATGGTGGCAGCTGTGGCTGCTGCAGTCACATTCTCCTAAATATAAATGGGTGAGATTTTCAGCCCTTTTCAAAATTATTGAACGTCTTTTCAGGCCTGGCAAATAGGGTTGCAAAGTTGGGAACAGGAGGATCCACTTCAGTTCCAGCCTTCTGAAATTTTGCTTTGTTGTGGTTGTGCTAAGTTCTTTATTATTATTATTATTATTCAGTACCATTTCTACGTATTATGATTTGCATTCTTGGCTGTTTTAAAGGAGTAGATTGTCTGGGAAGGAAAGTAATCAGGTATAAAACAAACAAAATCTGGGTAATAATGTGATAGCTTTTTCTGTCCATCCTGGTGTTGCAGAATGAGCTCAACCACCCACTCACTCTTTGCCAGGCTACAGTCTTCCTTTGTACTGAAATTACATGTCACATTTTAGAAGCAAATGGATTAGGTTGATCTGCAGCCAACATGTGAAAAGACTCCTAGCCAGCCATGCTCTGGATGTACAGCAGAAATGTCATCCACACTGAACAACTTTCAGGGATGTTTACATTAAAATACATCTCAGCTTCTCGTTGGGATCTGACAACACTATGATATGATCTGGATTTTCCCAGTCAGATCTTGCCTCTTCATGCTGGAAGTTACACAACCAGAAACTTTCAGTGTTATACTTAAAACATCATAATTAGAGACAAAGAGGCTGTAATGATTGGCTTCCTGTCTTCCCTTGACCCATGTGCCTTTGTTCTTATAGGATGTTGATTTTAAACCCATTCCCATACAATAGCTCAGGGGTCACTGATATTACACTAGAGTCCATTGAGATTTAATATGGCAAAAATCTGTCTGCAGCTTTACTTTGCCAAGTCTGTATGTTGTTTTTTATCTCTGTGTTCCTGTCTCTTAATGATATCTTTAATGTTGACTTAAGTATATCACATCTGGCTATTCACTACCACCTCCCCCCAAAGAAAGAGGGAGGGAAAGCAAGATTAAAGATGCAAGAGATAAATAAAGGCTCTTATAAATCTAACGTGAACACCAAAATATTGCTTGATTCATTGCAACTTTCTGGAAATTGGTTGGTGCAAGGTAAAATCCAAGTTCAAGCCTGCTTTGCTGCCAATCCCTGAATAAGTGAGAATCAAATAGCACACAAAACATATGCTTTCCTTCCTGAAGAAAAGCAGACTGCTTCGAGAGTTTTTTTCTGAAGCAAGATTTGATGTAGAAATTCATTAACATTATCCATGTAATTCTAAACCTCTTGGGAATATTCCTTTCCTCTTCTTCTGCACCCCAAATTTGCAAATTTTGTCATAACCCACAGGTGACAAAACAATTTTGCAAGTCCTTGCACTAAAACCTGATTCACAGAATGTAAGAAGGGCTGTTTCTCAACAATGCTCATAACTGTTCCGCATGTGCCATCATATGAGTGAACTCATTCCCATTAAAATGTGTTTATTCAAGGGCATACTCCAGTCGTCTACACAGTGGAAGTTTGTTAGCAGCCCAGGGAAAGAGTACAATGGCCTGAAAGCTTGGGCATAGACTTAGGTCTGCATGCCATCCTGCTACACGGGTATATGACTCAGCAGAACAGCTATATTAAGGCATGGGAAGGGAGCCAGCCTCAGGGCCATTCCGCACGACTTAAATGTAGCAGAAGTCTTACCTTTGGTAAACACTACTAATTCAACGCTCCGCATGACATTGCACACAATCTGCAACACTCCTGCAACACTCCCGCAAAAATTGCTTCGTTGTAGCACTTTTCGGGGAATCGGGAAAAGTGGATTCCCCTTGAAAAAAACGTTAAACTTCTGAGCACAAGCTGCAACACATCAGCAAAAGACATGTGCATTCTCAATGTAGCGGTAGAAAGAATGTCCCTCCCCCACTCTCACCCCCGAACTTCTGGAGAAGCAATTGCCATTTTTTTTCCTTAGATCGGCGAAAGCAATGAATGAGCGAGGTTTCTCCTGCTAAAGTCCCTCCACAGAAGTGCTTAACAGTGAAACAAAGCTCCCTACTGCAAGTGTCTTTAAAGTTCCCAAGCACAATAAAGCCCCTTGTTCGACACTGCCCGTAATTTCGGCCACAAATCGCGCCCATGGGGGGGGGTTTACTTGAAGAGCGTGTAAACGATTAAGCGCCAGTTCCTATGCCAGCAAAACAGGTCTTTCTGAAACAATGATTGAACACAGATTCGTTGCATCTGGTGTGTTTGCATTTAAAAAAAACAGTTCTTAAAGGGAAAGGGGCTTTTCGGGAGCATGAACACAACAGTCCATTGGCTATTCCGTTTGATTGATGACCAAGGGCGGGAAGAAGCGCAGAAAAATCTCGCTTCCTTTGTTGTGATTCCAGCGAGACCAGAAACCTGTGGGGAATGAATACAACGCTACTGGGACTCCAGTATTCCACTAAAATTAAAGGTATGCGGAATTACAAAATTCCAGTATTTAATATAGCGTTTCTGCATTCTGAAAACATTTGGCAACATTGGTCCTTGTGCGGAATTTCCCTCAGTGATGGAGCATCTGCACTGGGCACAGAGGGTCCCAGCTTCAATCCATGGCATCTCTATTTGTAAGCATCACATGAGATGAAAGACCTCTACCTGAGACCTTGAAGAGCCAGTTAGAGTAGGCAGTACTAACTGAGACAGGCCAGTGGTCTGGTTCAATATAAAGCAGCTTCATATGCTCAAGTGTATTACTGAATGTGCTGTAGTGTCATATTCTTGTAGTCTGAATTTGACTTGCTGCACACATGCTGAAAACGTTGGCTGACACTGAGTTTTCCTATATGAAGAAACTAAATGAGTCTTAGTTCCATGCACACTGTAAACATGTGACTTCCAGGGGCATGATAGGGAGGCCTGGCCAGCTGGCATCATTTCCAGGGTTACTTGGAGCTTGAAGCATATTTCAGGGATAACTTCATGGCCAAAAGATTGAGAAAGGCTGTCCTAGATGTATAATGTCAGAAGGAACTGAACATTTCTCTAGACTAAACCTCTACCCCAAGAAAGATTCAGCTGCATACTAGCTTTTTCCTCCTTAATAAATCTATATATTTTCCCATTGTGTGGTGTTACAGAGAAAGAGGAAATTACCAGACATTGATCATTGTTAGAAAACCTGTGCTAAAGTAAACATTCCTCCCAGTGAGCTCCAAAAACTAGTTCCTGCAAGCTTCCTTGAAAACAGCCACATTAACCCTTTCAGAAAAATCACCCTCGTTCTGCTCTGTTTATCTGCTAGATTCTGTCTGATGAGTCAGAGGATTAATGACATCAACTCTCCGGGTTTTCGTGATCCGTGAGATGCTAGTCCCCATTCAATTCCCACTGGCCCTACAACCCTGTGCATGTAGCTGAGTGGTGTGTATACAATTCTCTCTTATCCTTTTCTGAAGCAATCTGTTTAAGATCAGCATGAAAGGAAGGGACAAGGGAGTAGGAGAGGTCAGGAAATCCCCTCCCCTCTTCCCAAAGCAAAATTTTAGTAGTGACAAAAGAGGCATGTGCATTTAAAAAATGGGAACAACGTTTTATTTTAGATTTATTAAACAGACATTATGTGACTGAGTTGATGCAAAACAGATCAAAAGGCAAAGTATAAAGAAAATTCCCATCACAAGAAGACTGTTACTTAAAATCATAGACCAAGGTATGCATATGATCATTGATTTGCTTACTTCATACTCAAAATGTACTTTTAAAATAATTGTTTCATTTATATCATAAGCCACCTCAAGTTCCACACAGTGGAAAGTCAGCTAATATGCGTTTTTAATAAAAAAATAAAAAATCTTCCTCAACATTTTAAACATTTTTTTTTTATTATTATTATTATTATATTTATATTTATACCCCGCCTCCCCCCGAAGGGGGGGGCTTGCATTGCTATTAGTTTCACATTGACCTCTTTCACATGTTCCATAGAAGGAGAAAGAAGAAAAGATGTGGTATATGTATATCTGTGCATAACGGCTAAATAGTCAATTGCTACTTGGGAATGGAGGCTCTCTGAAGTCAGAACATATGAGGAAACTGGGACCATTTCTGCATGAGGGATCTGCTTCTGGACAGCCTCTGGTTACTGGTGGGTTTTTTGGAGCCCTCTCCATATGACATCGCCTGCATCCCGAGGTTGTCCAGGGTTTGGCTTGTGTTTTTCCCATATTTACCTTGGGATGAGGGAAATCATAAAAAGTGGATTTACCACTTTTTATCTCACATCCAGCTGCCTTCCAAGTTTGGCACTGAGATCCCTTGAAAAAAAGCCACTGTCCTTCAAGGAACATGGTAGTTATGGATCTATAATGCTACTTGCTGCTTCACATCAACGGCTCCCACATGATCTGGGCTTTCGCCCCAAGATAGAAAGAGAAACTTTGAACCAGGAAAGGAACTTAAGTTTAAGAAGAAAGTGAGAGCGTGTCCTGAGAAACTTGTTTATATTCCTACAGCAAGACAGCAGGAGACCTAGACATTAATGAAGACTGGCATCTTCCTTACAAAAAATTCTGGCATACTGTGAATGCGTGCTGAAAAGTGCAGAGGGAAACACTGTGTTGTACATAAGATGTGTGTGCCTTATGCAGGAGAAAGGTCTGGATACATTTGAAATGTAGTTCAGGCATTTGCTATCCATGTGAAAATAAAACATCTGCTGGGCTATTAAGGTCACCCTGACCTAGGATGCTCTTCTGTGATGAATGTGAAATAGTGTGGAGGACAGCTTTTTAAAAAACACTACCCAACCATTTGTCCAGGGTTTAAAAGTACATGTAAAGGGCATTTTGTTCATGGACACAACTGCACACAACCTTTGGGTTTGTCAGAGACTACAAGAGTAGACTGGGGAACAGAGTCGGGTTTTGGCTTTCTATTTGGGCCCCCTGAGGGAGAGATTCTACAGGGCACTCAAGGATGGGCCTGCACTTCCACGCTACCTACTTTCTCATCACGTATTTTTTAAAGTGAGGGGTGTGTGGTTCAAGAGGCATAGCAACTGGGAGTACAGAAGGGGAAATGAGAAGTGGCTCGGATTCAGGCCTTTTGGGACAGGATCTGGTTTCTTTCCCCAATCGTCCCTTCTGTGGGTTATTAAAGTTTTCTTGCATTAAAGTCAAAACGGCACAGCACAGAAAAGGACCAATTACAAGTTTTGTGCCAGGCCCAGAAAATCCCATTTCTGAACTGCTATCCTTTACTTACTAGGATTAATGCCAGCAGTACCCAATTCTGCAAATAATGCCCATTTGGAGGAATGTTCCAGGCACACATCTCCTTATCTGGTTTGAGATGACTGACCGAGGAAAGATGTTGAGATTTTTTAGCTGATTTGGCTCAAATTGGTTTCTTTTCTCTTTCTCTCTGTCCCTGTCTTGGAATGTTTAATAATTCTGGGCTCGGGGGGGGGGGAGTTTAGAAGAAGAAGAACAAGAAGAAGAAGAAGAAGAAGAAGAAGAAGAAGAAGAAGAAGAAGAAGAAGAAGAAGAAGAAGAAGAAGAAGAAGAAGAAGAAGAGTTGGTTCTTATATGCCGCTTTTCTCTACTTGAAGGAGGCTCAAAGCGGCTTACAGTCGCCTTCCCATTCCTCTTCCCACAACAGACACCTTGTGAGGTAGGTGAAGCTGAGAGAGCCCTGATATCCCTGCTCAATCAGAACAGCTTTATCAGTGCTGTGGCGAGCCCAAGGTCACCCAGCTAGCTGCATGTGGAGGAGGAATGGGGAATCAAACTCGGCTTGCCAGATTAGAAGTCCATGCTTGTAGCCACTACACCAAGCTAGAACATGCAAGTTCAGTGATGTACAAATAATAAATCCATTTCTGATTTGCTATTGCTTAATGGAGCCAGTGCTATAATTTTGATGCAATGGTGTGGAATAAATGAGCCAATGTGAAGCAGATCTAAGGTACAGACCATCCTCCCATAGTTTGGGATTTTCCACACTGTGTTCTTGATGCATCTCAGCTCCTTAATGACATTGGGTTTCCCCCTCACAGCAGTATCATTTGTTGGTCACCACAAGGGAGGGGGAAATCCAGTGCAGTTAAAACTTAAAGAAAGATTATTGCTAATCCAGAAGAATGTTGTGGGTTCATTTTTTGTTTTTTAATTGTATCCCATGATCTTCTAATGGCATGCAATTAGGATATCAGCATAAACAAATGAACAGCTGGCGTGCAGAAATGCGTGTGGTCCTTTTGCTATACATGAGTCTTTGTATTTTTCCAAACATATATAAGAATCCAAGGAAAGGGGGGCAAAGTAAGTGCTTCAGTATGATGCTTCGTCTTAAACCAGTTAAAGCAAACCTTATGAGGATGTTGTTTAATGCTTTTGTATTTCCCGCAAAATTACTTTGCACATAGTCAATTGACACATGGAGAAAACCTATAAGTAATATGGAGTTTAGTAATGCGGAAAAAAAGGTAAAATAATGTTCAGGCTTGGCTTCTCCCTTTGTTGTCCATTGTTCTTGTAAAGAGAATGGCTTTATGAACATACGAAGCTGCCATGTAATGAATCCAATTATTGGTCCATTGCTTTCTCAGAAACAGAGACTTCTTTGCTGACACCTGTTTCTTCTTCTTATTATTATTTTTGCCATCATGTTGCAGCTGACTTGTGGTGACCTGGGAGGTCTTCAAGGGAAGAGCTGTTCAGAAGTAGTTTGCCATTACATTCCATTGCATAGCAATGATAGTCTTCATGGGTGATTTCCCATCCAAATACTAACCAGGATCAACCTGCTTAGCTTTCAAAATCTGACAAGATCAGGCCAGCCTGGGCCATCCGGATCAGGGTGATACCTGCAAGTGAGATCCTTTTAACTGGAGTACCTGGAATTGAACTTTCTGCCACTAGAGAGAGACTGTGCGGTGTAGTGGTTAGGAGTGCAGACTTCTAATCCCCCACATGCCGCCAGTTGGGTGACCTTGGGCTCTCCACAGCACTAATAAAGTTGTTCTGACTGAGCAGTAATATCAGGGCTCTCTCAGCCTCACCTCCCTCACAGGGTGTTGTGGGGAGAGGAAAGGGAAGGTGAATATAAGCCACTTTGAGTCTCCTTCTGGTAGAGAAAAGCGGCATATAAGAACTAAATCTCCTTCTTCTTCTTCTAAACAATGCCTCCTCCCTAAAGCAAAGCACTCAGTCTGATAACAAAAGTACTTTGAATAAAGCATTGGTGACAGCTGATTCTGAGGGAAACATTTTCCTCTGTGTAGCTGAACTCTAACAGAGGAAATGACCTTTGGGTTTTGTTGTGGTTTTTTTGCCTTGTCTGCAGTACCTATTTATCACACATCTCGGATGATTTCTAGTGACTTTAGCATCTCTTTTCACAGATGACATCTTGGAATAGCTTTTGGATAAATGTCAGAGCATTAAAAATTGCATCAGTTTTGAAAAAGGGCAAATTTCTTTCTTCAGTATTTCTATAAAAAGATCCACACAGATCTTAAACCATCATGATTGCTGTCTTCAGACAAAGCCTATCCTGCCTCTACCACCTTGTCCATTCCATTGTCCAGGGTATTCTTACCCTCTTGCTCACATGGGCCCAATGTAACAGTAAAGGCTGAGGGATCTATCCCAGTGACAGAAGGGCAAATGCTGCCCATTAACTTCAAAGGAAATGCAGTTCTCTAAACACGTGGAGACTCATAAAAAACAAGTAAAAGCACAGTAATAAGAAGATGCAGCAATGCACAATAAACTCTGGATCCTAGACAAAACATAAATTAATTCCTGAACTGCCTTTTAAAATTATTATTATTTAAAATGTTATATCCCACCTTTCTGTTCTTACAGGTGCCACCGAAGTAGCTAGCAATTTATTTATTTTTAAACTTTTATTCCACTCCATCCTAATAGACTCAGGACAGATCACAGCATAAGTAACATCACATGAGTAAATTTCCAAAACTATAAACATAAAAATCTAATAATTTAAATTAGACTCTAAAACACAATAAGAATAAAATAGCAATATTTTGCATAACATGTAATGGTCACCTCTAAACTGGACTTCTACAACTCGCTCTACGCAGGCCTACCCTTATCCTTGATCCGGAAACTACAACTGGTGCAGAACGCCATGGCCAGGATTCTCACTAAGACATCATGGAGATCTCATATCCGGCCGGTACTCCAAGAACTTGGCTGGCTCCCAGTTGAATTCCAGATTAAGCTTAAGGTTTTGGTAATCACGTTTAAGGCCATATGCGGTCTGGGCCCAGTGTATCTGAGAGACCACCTCCCTGCCTTTGCCTCCAGAAGAGCGCTATGCTCTGCCACTTCCAACAGGCTGTGGATCCCTGGCCCTAAAGAGGCACGTCGGACCACAACAAGGGCCAGGGCCTTTTCAGTCTTGGCCCCCACCTGGTGGAAAGAGCTCCCCGGAGAGATCAGGGACCTGCCAGAACTTCCACAATTGCACAGGGCCTGCAAAAGGGAGCTCTTCCACCAGGCATTTGGTGAGGCCGACTGCCCCATAACATCTACAGGTCCCCCTCCCCCCCCCCGACTGAGGGATCGAACCTACTGAGGGAGTGTCAAAGTTATTGTTGAAATACTGTTCTAGTTGTTCTAGTTGGTATGTTATTGTTATTGTTATATTGATTTTGACAGTGTTCTATGTAAATGTTCCAAAATGTTTTATGTAAACTGCCCAAAGCCGTAGGGAAAGGTGGTATAAAAATCTAAATAAACAAACAAATACATAAATAAAATATTGCCCTTAGAAATTTTTTTTTGGGGGGGGGAAGTTATAATAGCATGGCCCTCACTAGAGGTATAGCTTGACTGATACGAACAGGGAGGTCACCAAATTCTGATGTCCAATGTCAGGCCTCAACCATAGGCCTAGAGGAACAACAACAATTAAAACATGCAAGATAAAATGACATTATAAAAACACTAAAGTCCACTCCCTCCCAAACATACATCATTAAAAACATTTTTAAGTTAAATAACAAGAATCAGACCATTTAGTCAAACCATTGGGCTATTGTCTAAACTGACTGCGGTGGATTATACATGGCAAGAAACTTCGCAAAAATTCTGCCCAAAAAGATGTTGCTGTTTTTATTTCTGCATTTGGAGCTGGTTTCACCATGGAAAAGCCGTCATTGTATTTTTGATTATGCACAGCATTCCCCCCTCAGACTGCGTCTTTTCAGTGCAGTATTTAAAACTAGCTTTAAAATGACCCTTCTTTTACAGCGGTCATTTGTTTTTGCATGCATAAATGCAAGCGTGTTTTTGATCTCCTCCCCTGTGCCATCATGCACCAATGAGGGAAATGGACAGCCTCTAGTCTCTCATCCACCAATGGGAGTTTGAGACACCCTTGTTCAGCACAGACCCTCCCACCTTTGCTATGGCAACATTACACCAGCAGAAAATTAATGTATTCATTCCTTCAGAGGCATTTGCAAGCATTTTAATCTACTCTCTACAAGGAACAGCATACCTCTGAGGGGGAAAGGTTGTTGTGTTTTCAAAAGACTGTGTGCCCCTATGGGAATTTCTTGTTGAGGTCTCCGTATTCATGAACGACAGTTCCCATAAGGCCCTGCCAGTAGCATATGCCAGAATGGTGGTCATGTGATATTGCAGCTGACCATCGCCTGTCAATCAGCATCTAGCACAATGGGGGAATTGCCGCCCCACTATTTGCTATGGGAAGTCTTTCTTCCAGTGCATAATCCTTGCAGAAAAGCATGGCCATTTTAAAAAATGAGGATTTAAAAGGGTCAGCATGCTGGCTTCAATGAAAACCTTTCCACGCATAACCCACCTACAGAAAGCCTTTCATATCCTCCTCCTTTTAGTTGATGATGCCAGGAACTGGAGCTGAAACTAACTGGGTATAAGTCTGAGCCACAGCCTCTCCCCTGCGCCTAAAGTGCAGAAACGAGATTCTGTTAGCCCGCAAACTGGCGCAAAATCTCCAAAAATTGTAGTATTTATTTCTTTTTTTAATTGGGTTAAAATATGCACACTACAATGCAAAGCAAAACATTCCATTATTATACAACAACAACAAGCCTTTAAGAGCATATAAAACACAATATAAGAAGGGAAAGTGCAAAAGGATCCACTGCTAGTGGAAACAAAGGCAAAGATCATGCTTTAGGCTAGGACATAATACATTCACGATTTCTCATGGCAAGATATAAAAACTCTGCAACTGATTCAATTATATCAGGGTTCTGGGATGTCAAAAGAAACTGATAATGTCATTATTACACATTATAAATCCCAATGGCAGCATTAAATATATCCCACAAAATATTCAAAATATTCATTTTCATGAATCCAATTTGGTTGTTCTATGCCTGGATAGGGGCTGACTCCAAGTGTTAGATAATATCTTTCCATTATGAGTCCAGATTTCTAACATCACTATTTTTGTTTGCAAAGTTATGAGTTAAAATATAAAAATCTATTATGTTCTCATATTGTCAAGATTTAGAAACAGGATAGGGGGAAAAATCATGCAAGAACTGTTTCTCTATACTCTTTAGGGATGGAACCATGCTTATCTGAATACTTTTCTTTTTGTAACAGATGTCACTGAATAGCTTTTCTCCAAAAATGTTTTGCTCTGGCACAACTCCACCGTATATCTTCACTAAGATTTCTTTAAACATTATGACCTGGTCTTTAAGGTAAGAGTAAAGGCTGCAAGATAGCCCACACATACAACCACGCAGCTATAAATGTAACACTTGATTTGATCTGCTAGGTCACTAGACCACAGCTTCTTTGCATATCAACACAAATAAAACTTACCAAATTTTCTAAACAAACCTCTTTAGCCTTCTGCCACTTTTCTAGACATATTCCAATTAGAATTTCTAGGACAAACATAGTAAAAATAATATCTAACTCTGTTTAAAAAAAATATCAAAGTTACAAGTCAAATACTATGAACGTCAGTGGGAACTTCATGCTCAGTGGGAGGAAATTAAATATGGCTCCTTCAGTTATTCAGAAGTTGGCAGCCATAGTTCATGTCAAGAAAATTATGAACATCTGAAAATGTTTGGTTTGGAAACTGTTGTGGAAACTAAAGAGCTGTTTCTATTCCAGATATAACAACTTTATCTATGTGCGAGAAAGCAAATTTCCTTCATTAAAGCATCACTATATTTTAGGGAGTTCATGCCACAGATGAATGTCTCTAAAATATGCACTAATCACAATTTTGTTTAATGTTCAAAAATAACACATTAAAATGAAGTACTGACTGGTACATATTTACTGATTTGGTTTGCCTCCTACTTTTTGACTGCAATCCCTCAAGCAGGTTGCAATATTAATAAAATGCAACAATTGAGTTGTAAAAATCTTACTATTTCAAAATGAAAGTGATAAACAAATAGACCTTAGAGAAGAGAGTGAAGAGGGAAAGAGCAGAATAAGATGAAAAATGATATTTAAAAAATATTGAACCCTCTCCCCAGTTGTCATATTTGGGTTTGGAAATATCTGGAGATATGGGGTGGGGTTTGGGGGTGGGGTTTGGGGAGGGGGAGAACCTCAGCAAGGCATAATGCCACAGAGTCTACCCTCCAAAATAGCCATTTTCTCTAGTAGGAGATCCCCATATGGCAACCTTGCCCCTCCAATAAAATTTTAAAACATGCAAACATACTGAGTTGCCCACACATTGAGAACATTTAGTCCCTTGTGACTTGGACCGTTTATGCACTGGAGGTTTCATGCTGGGCTGCAAGCTGGAGTTTTAGTTGTGGTGGGTTGTCCCACCTCTTCCTGCACCCACATAGGGGAGCATTTGGCCTGGTGCACGTCATCCGCCCCTGATTTGTGCTCCTGCACAGGAGCTGGGGCAGTGAAGTTCCCAGTGCATAAACGGTCTTGGAGAGGAAAACCACGGTAGGTGACTTTTCACTGCTTCAAGGAGAGTAATATATGATAGTCTTCACCCATTTCCTTCCTTCATTTGGTTCCTAGCTCTGTTTTCCATTTGCACTTAAATAGAATAATTGAATCATAGAGTTGGAAGGGCCCATACAGACCATCTAGTCCAACCCCCAGCCCTAAGCATCCTAAAGCATCCAAGAAAAGTGTGTATCCAACCTTTGCTTGAAGACTGCCAGTGAGGGGGGAGCTCACCACCTCCTTAGGCAGCCTATTCCACTGCTGAACTACTCTGTGAAATTTTTTTTCCTGATATCTAGCCTATATCATTGTAGTTTAAATCCATTACTGTGTGTCCTTTCCTCTGCAGCCAATGGAAACAGCATCCTTCCCTCCTCCAAGTGACAACCTTTCAACCTTTCAAATACAAACATACTGGGTCAGATCAGCAATATCTTCATGTCATAAGGGGTCATTATATTCATTGGTTGTTGCCCTGTGGCTGGTGGGAGAACAGGAGCAATAGAAAAAGTACACCCTACTTCCCCTCTGAAACTAGCACTGGACCTACACCCTTTGTACTGTATATTTACAAGCCCCGTTTGAACATTATGACCCTTCACAAACTGCTCAGAACTTTGGTGACTGGGTAGGTGTATCAGATGCTTATGGAACTAACTGCCTGCCCTCACCTCAGTTCTCCATTGCAAGAAGTGCAGAATTCCATGGTCTTATTGTCTGATTCAGTCCTAAGTGATTGGGAGTTGTTCCAAAGCTCTACGATGGCTCACACCACATAACTGTTCCACATGCCTGTATCACTTGTGATGGCATGTGTTTTCCATTTTTTTGTCTTGGTTTCCCCTAAATAATCCATGAGCTCAACCAAGGTATCCTACTACTAAAGGTGTCATAATAATAATTCTAACTTGGACCAGCCAACCAATATGAAAATTAACTCTTTATTTTTGGAATCTCTGAATTGAACTTTCTGTTTTCAGGTTTATCCCTGGGCACAATCCAGTTGCTGTCCCATTTTTAATCCCCTTGATTTCAATTAGAATAATGGAAGCATATGCTTAATTTAGATCAAAAGGAGTTAGAAATGTTAATGTTGGCTGGATAATATCCTTCAGAATTATTTGGCTGCTAATAAAATATGGAGTGTTGATATTTATATGTATACTAATTATTTATTCCACATTATTCACATCAATATTGTATAATAATTACTGTTTATAAGAATTCATGACTTACAAACAGTAATGATTATACAATATTGAAGTGAATAATACTGCCTGAGACTGTTAAATCCAGCAAGCTTTGTTACAAACCAGTGTATGGTATCTAGTTATTACCTGTGTTGCCACCTGAAGAACTGTGACTGTTCACAAATAATATATTGATTCATTGCTTGAATGATATCTTTGATCTCTCAGAGGCTTCTATACTATCTGGTTTGTTTGGAATTGCCAATGTATTCATTTATGCAGCTTTTACAAAGAATTCAGATGTTGCTGCCAAACCATTATATTGATCATCTTTAATCCGCTCCGAGTGCCACTCGAGGGCCAAGTGGCCAATTGGGAGGCGCGCATAGTGCACCTCCCTATTGGCCACTTGGCCCGCCCTGGACTGGACTGGCCACCCAGATGGTTCGCCGCCGGGAACATCTCCTTTCCCGCCGCCGGAACATCTCCCTTCCCTGCGGAGAGGCTGCCCGCCAAACAAGCAGGGCCGCCACCTCGCTCCTCAACCTGACCACCCAACACGGAGCCTCACCAACGACGGCCCCTGTGGAAATTTCCGGCCCGCCAAGGCCAGCCCCCTGCCCTGCCCCGCTTACACACCAGGCATGCGGCGACTACAGCGCATGCCTGCTACCATCCCTCTCGCCCCGTTGCCACCACCACCCCCTCTTGCCGGGAGCGCCGCGAGCCGCTGCAAGCCGCCTCAACTGACGAGGACCCAGCAGGACCCATCGAGCCCCATCCCTGCCAATGATCTCCGGTAGGCACTGCCACGAGCCCAGTGGACCCGCCCACAGCCCCAACACCAGCCTCCTCTGCGCCCATGCCCACCCTGACCCCCACAGCTGCCCCAACACCCACAGTCACACAGCTAGCGCCCGCTGTATTTACAGAACTGCAGGCTTAATTTCTAGTTATCCATATTGTCCTTCCATCTTGCTTCAGACTCAGATTGTATCTTTGAGGGGAGAGTTGTTTGCACGTTGTTGTTTTTTTAGTCAGCTTTTTTGTGCCCAATAGGGGTGTACACAACCCCCCCCCCCAGGGTTTGTGGGAGATTCCGGGGTATTGGACCCCTAGGCACACACACACTCATAAATTCAGCATTCTGGAAAACACCTGGGTCCAAATACCAGTAAGGTATTCAGATCTTGGTTTTTTTTCCGAAGTCACAGATTTTTCTACTTCAGTAGACCCAAGAATGGTAAAAAGCACTAAAATTTAAAAAGCCAGGATCAGCTTGGGTGTGGGAGCTGGGAACTTTCCATTAGTGTGACTGATCCCAGCCTGCCTCCCATTACTCAGCTGCAAAGGGAGGCAGTCCCAGCTCATGGTGGGGCTGAGTTGTCAGCACCTGCTGCTCAGGTCAATGCTAGGCTGCCCCCTTCCACCCATAGCTCAGTTTAAACTGAGCAGCAAAGAGAACCAGCCCCAGACTGGGGGGTACTGAATGGGCCAATTAAGCTGTGAGGTCTAAATGGCTGGAAGCCATTTCAGCAGTCTCTTTCACGCCCTCCTGCCAAACAAAGGGAACCAAAAGAGACCCGTAAAATGGCTTGCAGCCATGCCAGCTTTACAGTGGGCAGGTGTTCTCTGTCATGATCCAGATATGACCTGGCTATGAATTAAGTATTCTGTTTCCCAGCCAGTTTGCTTAAATTTTGGCATCAGAGATAAGCATGTTTGAGTTTCGAGTTATCAATATGTATTTTTTTTTCCTGTTCTCACAACATAGTGTCTATTTACACCATCCAGAAAATAACATTTGCAGAACATACTGGGGCATGTTAAAAAATAGTCATAATTTTCTTAGATAAGTTATAGCACTATCCAATGGCCTGGTTAGACTTCGCTGGTGGAATGCTTGTTGCCATAGTTACCTACAAGAAACACACACAACATCAACAGCAGACTGCAATGGAAATTAAATTGCTGAGGCACATCACATCTGGATATTGCATGGATATTGTATTTTGAGAATTGTATAACATTCTAATTAATTTAATCATCGATACATATTGTGATTTCCCCCACCCCAGTCAGCTCATGAATGCCTTTGAAAGAATGTGTATGGAACAAGATGTAGTTTGTGCTAGCTCTTTTAAAATGAATGAATTCAAAAGGAAATAGGCCAACAATCCATTTATTTAAACATCACCAACATATATCACTCACAGTCTGGGCCCAGTGTACCTGAGGATCCACTTCTCTGCCTATGCCACCAGAGAGCATTATGCTCCTTGAATGCCAACAAGTTGGCAATCTCTGGCCCCAAAGAAGCAAGTCTGGCCCTGGGCTTTCTCCATCCTGGCCCCCACTTGGTAGAATGAGCTCCCAGAGGACATCATGGTCCTGTAGGACCTAGCACAGTCCCGCAGTGCCTGCAAGATAGAGCTCTTTTGCCAAGCTTTCAGTTGAGGACAATGAGCCAATACAATCAACAGAGCGCACCTTGGACCCTCCCCAACCAGATACACCTCCTGATTCAACACAAGGTAACCCCAAGTCTGGCCACCTCATCAAGAGACAGTTTGTACCATTATATTGTTAACAGTTTGGATGATTACAATGTTTACAAGTTGTAAGTTTTAAGGTGGGACTCATCTCCAGGGGACAGAGATCAGTTACCCTTGGGAAAATGGCTGCTTGGAAGGGTGGACTCCATAGCATTATACTCCACTGAGATCCCGCCCCACCCCAAATCCTGTCTACTCTCAGCTCCCCACCCCAAGTCTTCAGATATTTCCAAACCCAGAGCTGGCAACCCTACGCTGCTTCCATATTAACCCTCCAGTAACAATCCAGCCAACAGTAAGTAAGCATCATGAATTCAGTCTGCAGCCTAGACCAGCAAGAGAAGGAGTCATGCAGAGAACATAAAGTGATAAAGAAGATGAGAGTCTGCTCTGAAACACTACTGAGAGTCGTTCTAGTTGCCTCTATGAAAAGTATCTTGGGAGAGGTAAATACAAGTGTGGTGAAACTACCCTAGGGTAATGTAGTGTTTAGAGAATTTAATATCCATTGAAGGCAGAGGTGACTATAAATCCCAAAATAAAATAAAAAATTAGGTCTGGGGAGACCTGGGTTCAAATCCCTATTCATTCATGATGCTCCCAGGATGACCTTGAGTGAGTTTCTTTTCTTAGCCTAACCCAGCCCCATTGGTTAAGATAGAGGAGTGGTCAACCATACATTGACTCTTCCCTCTCACTGCTTCTCCCTCCTCCCATGTTACTATTAACCAACAAAAATGTTTGAGAACTGTATATTTTCAGACCTTTCTGCAGTGTCACTCATTTACATGCTCCCCCTCCCCTTTAAAAATAAATACTTGTCCTGTGCCAGTAGGTTGCCAACACTGGGTTGGGAAATTCATGGAAAGTTAGGAGTAGAGCCTGGGGAGGTCAGGGTTTGGGTTGAGGAACAACCTCAGGAGGGTATAATGGCCTAGAGTCCACCCTTCAAAGCAGCTGGTTCCTTCAGGGGAACTGATCTCTGTTGTCAGTTCAGCCTGGAGAAAAGGAGGTTGAGAGGGGACATGATAGCCCTCTTTAAGTATTTGAAAGGTTGTCACTTGGAGGAGGGCAGGATGCTGTTTCTGTTGGCTGCAGAGGAGAGGACACGCAGTAATGGGTTTAAACTATAAGTACAACGATATAGGCTAGATATCAGGGGAAAAAATTTCACAGTCAGAGTAGTTCAGCAGTGGAATAGGCTGCCTAAGGAGGTGGTGAGCTCCCCCTCACTGGCAGTCTTCAAGCAAAGGTTGGATACACACTTTTCTTGGATGCTTTAGGATCCTTTGGCTGATCCCGCGTTGAGCAGGGGGTTGGACCAGATGGCCTGTGTGGCCCCTTCCAACTCTATGATTCTATGATTCTATGTCTGGAAGTCAGCTGTAATCCAAGGAGATTTCCAAGCCCCACCAAGAAGTCAGCCAACCCTTTGTGCCAGGAAAGAACAGCTTACATTTGACATACCGACTGTGCTGGCGACGTCACTACCTACAATATTACACTGGCTTTTCAGGAAGAGACGTCAACAGAAATGTTCAGAATGGACCAGTCTCTCAGCTGGCTTCGCTCACTTCTTGCAGGCGCAGGCATTCGGATGAGTCAATGTCTGCATCGCATTACAAAGGTATGATGGATTTCTTTCTCTCAAAAAAGAAAATTTCCCCATGTTTAACTTTCCATGGCAGCATTCATTTTTCTCTTTGAAGTGCTGTTTCCTCAGAGTTTTGTGGAGAGCGCGGAACATTATGGGGCTGTTTTCCAATACAAACGATTGTCCAGACGCCTTTGAAGGTGTGATGAAAGACTATACAAAATCCACACCAACCCTGGTTTTTAACCAGCTCTTAAAACCGAAGGGTGAAGAGAAAATCTTACACCATTAGTTATGAAACTATTCAGCCTCCAGGGAACACTTTCTACTCTGACTCATATGCTGAAGAAGGCCTACACATCTCCATGGGGAGTCACATTTAGATTGTGGGATCGGAGTCAAGTGCTCTGTTTACATATTGCATTGGAAAACATGGCTGCTCTCCTATGCTTAAAACAATGAATAAATGGGGGGCCCATCCTATCTGAGGGACCGCCCCCATGAATGCTTTTGCCATCCCAAACAGCATGAAGTTCACTTTTTACAATTTTTACATGCTATTACTTTTTTGCATTGTTTGCACTTTCACCTGTTTGTGGCAGTGTATTGGCTTTCAGAATGTCATATGGAAATAACGCTTGGACTCCTATAGGCTGTGAATGATGAGCACATTACATGCGTATAGGAAATATAATGGATCCCACAAAGCCTTTTCAAAGCAACTTTGTGATGACAAAGTTGCTTTGAAAAGGCTCTGTGGGATTCACTATATTTCCTATACGCATGTATACCACTTGATATTGTCGGCAGAATGCCTGTTCAGCAGTCAGGACACTGAACTGATTAAGGGTAACAAAAGCTTTGTTTGTGAAACTAACCAACAGGATAGGAAAGAGAAGAAAGGAATGAAGCTTCCCTGGTAGCTGAAAGTTCTAGGCTGTTCTAGAAGAAAAGCCAAAGGTTAACATTCTACAGACAGACAATGAGAAGCCCTTTTTAGAAAGAAGCTATAATCCTGTCTATTTAGAGCTTGCTGCCCCCTGCAGGATCTCCTTCTTTGTACACAAGATATTCCAAAAGAATTGCCCACAATATGACCCTGTTAGAACACAGTCAGTCTTCCCTATGCATTGTGAGGGAAGGTTGTCTGCCCAGAATATTACTCAGTAGCATTGAAGAACCCCTGGTAAGCTTCTGGGGAATGTCAGGGTTGTTTGGAACAACATGAAAGATACTGCCTTACACAAATGTTGAACATCTGGGATTGAATTCTCCCAAGTGTGATATACTCTCAAAATCAGCTGTGAGTACAGATGGGCAAGAACCAGGAATGTTTGGTTTGTGGTTCATGGGGTGTTTAGTTTGCAAACCACAAGCCATCACATGTTTATTCACCAAATGAACCAGTTCTGTTTGTGAGGTTCACAATATGATAGAATACCTCTTCCCTAGTAGGCTAGGAGATCTCTGTCTGACTCTTTTCTGCCTGCCATCTAAGTTTGGTGAAGATTGGATTTACGAGGTCCATGTTACAATCCCCCTAAAGAAGGTGCCCCAGGAAAGTACTTTTCTGCCAATTGGCCTGCCATGAACTTGATTCCATGAACCACAAAAAGTCAAATTTATCATGAACTTTATTTCCTAAAGCAGTTTGTACCCATCCCTAGTTGTGAGGACATGTGATTTGAGGATGTGGTATCAGGAAAGGGAGGTCACCCATTCTGTATCCTTTCCTCCTATTGTTTTTTTCCCATATCAGGGCTACTAGCTACTCAATGGGACAGTCTCACATGAAGAAATGATACAGAGAGGCAAAGCTGAATGAAGTTCTACCCAAGTGCAGCAGTCCCTAGCCATATTAATCTTATCATCAATCTTTTGAGATTGACGCATTGTGAATCTGATGACGGATTCCCCACTGCCCTCAGAGAGAACTCTCGTTTCTTCTGTCTCAAGATCACACTTCTCAGAATCCACTTTTCAGTAGCCTGAGTGTGCTGCAGTAGGTGTACAACAAATTTTAGTCTTCTATTGGGTATGCTTTTCAATCATTTTGATACCGTCATCTGCAAATTAGATCCAAGCATCTTTGTATACACAATCACAGACACATTGTAAACAATTAAAGGCCAGGGAAGGAAGTCTATTTCATCTTCATCACTCTTTACTGGTTTAAAGACTTTTTCTTTCCTCTTTGTTTTTCATCCAGTTAAATGCCATGCAGTTTTCAAAAACAGATTTGAATAATTTAAATATGTTCCTTGGTAATGGCGGACTACAAGAAATCAGCCCAGATAAGCTGTTGAAACCACTGAAATTTTGTGTTTATTAGCCTGGGAAATCTTTATCAACAATCATTTTAACCTCCAGATAATTTCTTTATTGATAGCTTCCTCTAATAAAACATCATTTCTCTCTCTGGGAAATCAGATTTCACTTTAGATATAGACAACTCTTGTACTTTGATCTAGTAGACATCATCCAGTTATTGAGAAGGCTCTTTAATGTGGCAACGGCTCTTTGTCATTAGCACACAGCTGGTATTGATTCTCAGAGCTACAAAGTGTCCTAAACTCCAACACTGACATTTGATATCATCATGGAAAACTCTTTGGCAAGCCTCCTGCCTTGGGGAGTCCAGGAAGGCCCAGTCAGCTGGTGGAACCAGGAGTTTTGTAGAACTCATCTGGAAAGCACATGCTTCTGGGAGATGCAATTAAGTATGAAATACATATTTAAAACTTTCCAGTTTCATTGTCATATCTACTAGGTTAAATGCTATAGAGCGCACATATTTGTGCTAGTTGAATCCATGCCCACAAATGCAGTGCTTTTAACAATTTATTTAAATTTATATACTGGCCTTATATAAGAACATTCCAGAATGTAGTTAGTGAAGGATAACAAGTGAAGGACAGCCTTTTAAATGGTTATCGATTGTTATAGCCATAGGAAATACAAAAGCCAGTCTAAGTATTGCATATATTACTTCTGATCCCCCCGCAAAACAAATCTTATCCCCGTACCACCTAAACAGGAAAGCTATCTTGAATAAGGATAAAGGGGTTCCCATAAGGGTGATTTCAAAAAAACATTTTTATAGACAGCCAAGTTCCTATTAACTGGGCCATTAACCAGTGTGATGTCAGCAGATGTAACTGTTTTCCAGACCACATCAGTCTTGTCATTTGTAGTCCTGGGCTGGTTGGTATGAGTTTCCAATTCAGAATACCTTGTCCTGTGAATACACACATATATGGACCAATCCTTAACATCAGTATTTAACATACCACATGTCTATATTAGATATGTTCAATAAATGTTAACTAATGCCAGGAGCTTGTAGATCATTATCTGTATTAAAAGACTCAAAAAGATGTGTGAATTTCTTTAATAAAGAATAGGCACATTCTTTTGAGAGTGGTTTCCAGTCTTGTGTTCAGACTACTCTTGTGTGAAATTGCAACCTGATTGAAAGGTGGGTTCCAATCACACAGACACATATGTAAAGAATACATGTCTTCCCAACCATGCATGAGAACAACTTTATTACAACCCAGATATGGAATTATTTAGTAACATTTTCAAGGAAAGTTGCTTCCTTAGTTGACCAGGTGTTTATTACATCTCAAATCTTGAGCAAAATATACTGGTCCTAAGTAATTTCCTTCAGGCTAAACCAATGTGTCTTAGCCAATCTTTCAACGTAAAATGAGTGTTTATCAAATGGGATTGGAATAAAAATTATTTTAAGAAGCTAATAATAGTGTAACCATGCAATTCACTATTTGTTGGCCCCCCTACAGGAGACATACTAATCATGTGTCTGGATTTTTTGGAAACAGAATTCTTGTTATCAAGAGGAAATGGTCCAACATCCAATAACATCTTGCCAACTTTTGTTGCTAGATACAGAAATTTAAGTCCCACCAATGCTGATTTCATGGGATTTGGATCACATTATTCTTCATAAGTCAATTGGTGACTGTAAAAAGACCATAAGGCACATCCCTGGAGTCCATTACACACAAATTTCTTCCAAGGAACACATGGCTAACATAAAGATTAATTCTTAATGGATGGACTAGTCCTGAAAAAATGTTCACTTCACAGAAACTTTCTGTAGTTGTCCTGTCCTTCAAACCTCGTGACTGAGATTTTTGTGCAATTTCCAGTATTTCATACTGTGGGTTAATCCAGAAATATTATGAATATTTTATTTCCTACATGAGCTTTCAAATTCTGTATGTATGCTTGTTTGTATGGCTAGTCTGGATTTCAATTTAAAATTGAATTAGATTTATAGCATATAATAATCTAGAATTTGGAAGAAAGTGAAATGGAAAACAAAACACTATCCCAACACCAAGAGTATTCAATATTCTAACAAAATAGAAAGTGGGTTGCAAAGGTTCTGCAGTTTTCAAAGAATTCATACATGCACTGTGTGAGAATTTTTATCAGCATGCCTGTAAAAGCAACTTCTCCCTAGATCGTGTACTGAAAGAAACATTAGCACAAGTCATACATACATGGCTGAAAGAGGGGATGAGATAGTGGATTTTTCGCCTGCCGCCTTAGTAGTAGTAGTTATATTAAGGGGAATTATGGGGGTGTATTGTGTTTTTATTCTTTTATTGTTTGTAAACCACCACGAACCCACTAGGAAGCGGCAGTATATAAATCCAAATATAAATAATATAATAAATAAAATATAGGAAAAGAAATAATAACTATACAGTAGGCTCCTTTACATACAATGTTTAATATGTTTAATATTTACGACACTAAGGACCTTAAACAATTCTATGGACCAGAAAGCTTGAGCAACCTAAATATCACTAAAATGGGATGGAGTGGAATAAGATATTTAGGCAAGTTCCATTTAAGTCAATATCAAGGAAAGTCCAAGAACATGCAATAAAGGTAATACAAAAATGGTATTATACACCAATTAGGGTATATCGGATGAAGAAAGCTGGGGATAAAAAATGTTGGAGAGGCTGTGGAAAGGAGGGAACTTTTATTCATATGTGGTGGGAGTGTCTAGCAAAACTGAAATTCTGGGAGACACTTTTTTTGGAAATTAGTAAAATTATCAAAATGAAATTGGAACCTTCAGTCCAGTTGGTTCTCAATTTATTTCTCAATAAAAATGTTCAATGTAAGCAGAAAATATTGGTGAACTTTCTGATTGTAGCTGCCAGGATGATAATTGCCACTAACTGGAAAAACAAAGATAATATCTCATTAGATAATTGGCGAAAGAAAATTAGGAAATTTATGATGTTGGAAAAGTTAACAAATAACATTAAAATAATTCAAGGGGAGAAAAAGATTGAACATTTCAATACAATTTGGCTTGATTTGGCAAATTACTTAAGGAAATTTTCAGACTGTAAGGTATGTGAGCTAGTGTTGTAATGTGAGACTTGGAATTAGGATGAACAGTTGAAATGTAATAGATGAAATGGACACTGTTTACTGGACTCAAAATTTTCATGAAGCTACAGAGTTGTGTTGGCTTGAATTTTGTTTTGGTGGGGCGTTTCTGTTGATTGTCTGTTATTTATTAAATAAAATTTAAATTTAAAAAAGAAAAAAAGAAGGCTTGAGCACATTTTCCTTATTTTGACACTTATTTCTTTTTTGAGGGGGAGGCGGGGTGTTCTTGACTTGGGTCGGGATATTTTCTCCTTTTTGTTCTCGGAATGATTGAATCATTCATATAGAATGAATATTCCCATTGGAAAAATAAGGCTTTCCAGAACTTAACATACTTGCTCATGTTTTCAAGAAAAAAAATAAGGCGGCTTTGCTTACTGTTGTAAAAATATATTGAATTTTAAAAAGAAACAGATGAAAACAAGTAAATCTCCTAAACTATTGACAGCGTGGGAGTAACAGTGACAGATAAGTTCAGAGGAGGAGATTTGCACATGTGCCAAAATTGAAAGGCAGAATGATGGAAGGAGATGGAGTTCTACTTAAAAGGCATAGCAGGCAAGTTCTTACCACACACAGCCAGTGCTAGAGTCAACAGGCCTATCTCACTACATACTAATTTTGTATCCCTTCCCTAATCAAACAGATAATTTTTGCACTGTACTTTTGCATCCTGATTCCATTCTTTACAACATCCCTCCTACCTTCTGACCGTGATATAAGGACTTGGGGATCTCCATTGTTGCTTGTGTCTGACAAAGCCAACTTTGACTCTCGGAGGTGTATACTCCCAGAATCTTGTTGGTCTTTAAAGCACTATGAAATCAAATCTTGCTATTCTACCGCCGATCAACATGGCTACCCTCTGAAACTGTAGTAGACAAACAAAAATACCCCATAAAATTGTGTGGTCTGGCAGTTTTCATTCTGACATAGGTGATTTTTTTTCCCCACAAGGAAACATTATGTGATTCTTCCATCTAGTCTGAAATGACGTTGTCTAGGAAGTCATACCTGCTCATCGTCTGCTAAAAAGCCCAAAATATATTCAAGATGGGGTAGCCCAGAGTCCCCCTTTTCCCCCATACCATAGGAACAGAGAATGAAATCATTGTCTTGATTGGCAGGTCATGATAGAATCATAGAATCATGGAGTTGGAAGGCACCCCAGGGTCATCTAGTCCAGCCCTCCGCCCCCCCCCAAGGCAGAAAACTCACAACTACCTGTCCAGCCACAGTGATTCCAAATTCATAACTAGATGATGTGTCCCCCCCCTCAAGAAAACCAGAATCCCTGGCCAGTCTGGCCTGGGGGAAATTCAACTCTCAATCCCAAAGTGGCATTTCCCTGGGCATGCAAGAAACGGCTACAAGAGCCAAGCACTGACACAGTCTTCCAGTCCACCCACTTACAATCTGCCTAAGTTTTCAGAATCCGAAGAAGCCCTAACGTCCGCAAACACTGAACTGCCAAAAATGCAGCTTCCCTCTGAGGTAAGCAGATATGATGCTGAAAGCAGAAGGGAGGCACATTTCTATGTTTTGACTCACCTCCTTCTCTCAAGCTTCTGATCACCTTCCCACTCCTGTTACTATGACTCGCTTTGCTAATTAATTTTCTGAGAGGTAAAATTGGAGTTATGATCCCTTGAGTGAAAAGCTGGAAACAGATAACTCGTGAAACTCAATTTTAATTTTATTTTTGAAGTGTAAATGTCCAATTACAAATAAATAATTCATACAATATAACTGAGTTATGATAGACACATTTTCAGGCAGTTCAGAATAACAACCAAGATTAATGAATTTACATAAATAATCAATTGCTATAACAAAAAACAACTTGTCATCCAGTTACATTTTCAGCTTGGTCTACTGTTTATAAATTCTTTCCTTTTGCCAGTTTAGAAGACAACAGATGTGTACAGTTCTCTTACAAGCCCAGAGCACACATATCACATACTTAAAAACCATTAAAAAAAAGAGTCCAATGAGGAAGTCTAAAGGAGGGGAAAGAGAAACCTTGTGCATGTTGGCAACAAACAGCAATTTTCCATGGACTTCTATTATGCTGAATTTGACATATAAATTCTCACGGATGAATCACATTCATGTCACAATTCAAAAAAAAGTCCTCACCATTATTAAAAGCAATAGCCTATAGTATATTTATAGGCTTCATAGTGAATTTTAATTGCACACTGCTTTTAGCCTTAACTTCAGCAAACATTGTAGTGCTAAAAAGACAGCTTCCCCTTGAGGTAAATAGATGTGAATTCTGTAAACTGCAATAGCAGCAACATCAGTAAAACTGTCCACTTTTTCTGGCATACAGAGGAACAATCCATCACTGCTGCTGTTTTCCTTTCAGTGAAACTTGCATTGGTTTCTGTCACAAATCTTGGTGAAATGAATGAGTTTTGGGCAGAAGCAGTGCTGGGTTGACAACTTCTCCTGCCCATCTCTGCAAAAAGCTTTGCTTTTCCTTGTTGCATGAAATATCTGGACCAAAATAGCTTATGTTGAAACCCGAAAAAAATTTAAAATGCTGAAAATGATAGAATGTACACAGAAACTCATGAGAGTGTATCTGTCTCAGATGATGAAAATCTCCTTTACCTGTCCAGTGATGTCAGATCTATTCCCTTGTGGCAAGACCCTATAAAGCTTTTTAACAGTGTTCCTAGTATGTCAATTATTAGGTGGGAAAGACTCAAATGGTTACCCCTGCCCATGTACAAGAGATACATGGATTCATACCTTGGAGAGACAGCTTCCTAATTGTAAAGGGGCCTTAATTATTAATGCTGCAATCTATCTTTCATAGCTTCCATACGAGTTGTCATATATAAAACTCCCTCAATAGAGAGCACATAGTAATGCACACAAAAGCCAAATTGGTTCCTCATTCCTAAAAATATCTCATTAAAAAACCATAATAGTTGGTGGGGCTTGGTCCCATGGAACCAGTAAACATGTAAATAAACATTTATGAAGAATGAATAGTTTTGTGTCGCAGTACAAAACCCATCACAAATATCACCCATGGATTACTAAAACAGAGCTCTGTATCATTTTAACATAGTAACCAGATATTTAGAAACTCAGACATTATACAAAACCATAAAATATTTGCAAAGGCCACATATGTCAGCTGTGTTCTATCGGTAGAGGGCATGTAAGAGCCATAGGGTTCAGTTACGTTATAGATGCATGGCTCATACCTTTTAAAAGATTTTAATGAATCCACTGGAATTTCATTCCATGATGCCAGATGAATAAGATTCTTGAGAGGCAACACCAGTGCAAGGAATTTCCATTTGTTAAGCAATTACTCCAAATGTATTTTATATGTTTTGTAAAACATGTCAGTATGAAACAGAACTCCACATATTACTCTCTTTTGTTTCAAAATTTATTTTCCAATTAAACTGCAACTGTAAATTTGTTTCTCAAATCTATCAAATTCACACTTTCAAAGAATACCAAGCAGCAGTCATGGATTGTATCAAGTAGAGGATGGGCATAATCTAATCCTAAATAAGTACGTCTCAGCCATATTGCCTTTGATGGGATAAATTTAAATTCTTCATAGTGCCATTCAGGCAGAGTTACAGCATTTAAAGTCATACATACAGTATAGGGTAGCACTAGAACTCTCCCACTGCAGGTACCAAGTTCAAGAATGATAAACTCTGACTGGATTGTATTAAAGTCTTAAGTATCTAAAGACCCATTACCAGTATGTAGATCCAAGACCACAATTCTTATACTTTTCTAGGAAAGGAAGTAAATATTTACACATTAAAGCCTTTCCACACTTGCACAGATAAAGTTAACTAATGGATGCCGTTCATAACACCAAGCTGCCAAAATAGATATATTTTTTAATATCATACTGAAAAAATTTGCTGGTGAAAGGCTCTCCAAATATAGAGCAAAGTGATACCCAAAATTTTCAACTCAGCACACTAATCTGGAGATCCATGTGGCTCAGTTGCACATACAGAACTCTGGAAGAAACAGGGATTGCATCATTCTCTTGAATGTCAAGAAAATAGCTTATATTCATCTGCAATTGCTAATTGCCAATGCAAAGCTTTCTGAGTTATTTTCTACTTTGATGGAGTCCAGCATTTGAATTTATAATTAAAATTATTTTCAAACTAAATATTTTGGGCACAACAATGAAACATCCAAATAAATGAGATGCGTGTTATGATCCCGCATATATGCTCAATATGGAAAGATGCTTTATGGGAATGAGCAAACTGATGTCTGACATAATGTTCCTACAACAAGATCCCAACAACCAGGTAATTAAAAGTTTCATCAGACTTCATGAACCACCACCCGTATATCTGAAAAGTTCCCTTCACAAAGAGCACAGTCCACCATCAAAAAACTTTTCTGCAAATCCTACCATGACAGATTTGCGGGAGTGCAGCTTCAACTCACTGTGTCTGGGGGGTTGCAGGAAAACTTGATAATGGACTGTATCTTGAACATTTGGGCTTCAGCTAGCCTTGAACTGGACTATAAATGTTGATTTGTACAAAACAATACAACAAGCCTGAATTGTAAAGCTGGTAAAGCACAAGTAAAACTCTCATCTTTTGAGACATTGTTGAACATCAGGATGTATTTCTTTTTTAAACTGAGTTCTCACTATTTTATCTCACTAGTTTTTCTTTATAAAATGGCCTCAATACATTTTGAAAAGTAAATCATTTCTGTTAAGACAGATTGATTTTAGATGTAACATTTGCTGTGTTAAAGAGAAAGCTTTGCATCAATAGTTTCAAAACAGCTTGTTCTGCAGGTACACCTGCTTATATACAATGTTTTGCCATGACCATTTTTCCTTATTTCAGATAAAAATAAAATATATATGTAGGAGGAAACTGTCAGGCACATACATCCGCTGCTGTTCTATAACATCAGAATATCAGACTGTTTCTCTTGTAATTTTATACAAAACAATTGCACAGCAACAAATAATCTGGATTTCTGGCCAACAATGATTTTTTTTTACCTATAAGTCATTTAATTATACATAATTTCACATTGGTATCTCTTTAAAATTTAAATACTTATGTAAAAAAGGCCCCCAAACTAATCATATAGCCAAGTTATCCCTCTATATATCCAAACTTCAAAAAGTTACAAACAGAACATTGTACAGGATTTATAAATCAGGTTTAAAAACTTGAGGCTTTAAAATCATGTTCATCCAAAAGGACTTTTAGGAAAAGTCACACACTGACAAGGTAGCAAAAGAAACTGAGGAAAAAAGGAGACAGACACAAATTTGCTGCCTTAAAATTTTACTAATCCTGCCAGTTTAAAGATGTTGATATTATCAGAAGTAACAGCATAAGCTGAAAGTGATGAAAGATGTTTTTGTTGGTCCCGAGTGATGAGACATGTGATTCAAGTATTTCCTATTTGATCTGAGCTCACCATAGCAAACTGGTGCAAGAAAAGAGGAATTATTTTACTTTTGTTCCATACATTTGATTAATATCTGCCTGGTAGTGTGCTGTAAGCTCTTTACGCTTCAATTTGAAGGCATCTGTCACCAAACCAGTCTCTGGGGTCCAAGAGTCAGAGCACAAATGAATTTTCAGTGGAATTTCAAATTTCTCCAGATTTGCTGCAATGACAGGAAAAGGTCAACTTAACTGACACTGACAATTTAACATGCTCATTATATTATATTCTTAACAGCTGACTAGTGCTGACAGCAGTCATGATCTCTTAGGAATACATTAGAGGGAATTCAGACTCTTTCATTCACACTCATTAAATGCCTAGTGACATCCATGCGGACAGTGCATGCGGACCTCAGAGTCAGGGCCTGCACGCTTGAAAGTTCAAACAATTCCATACAGCTTTTGTATATAAGGTTGTAAGCAAAATTGAACAATGCAAGGAAACGAGTAATGGTAATTAGTACGCTATAATGTTTTGGCCCTTTCTATCATTTTTATATGGTGTTGCTACTTTGCTGGAAGCATTAACAGTTTTGCCAATCAACTCTTTGTTAAACATGTCAAAGCAAGACATCAGCTGTGAAGGATAGAGGAAGTGACAAAAGGAAAATTAAGCATAAATTTAAAAAGGATGGTGACAAATAAAACTGTAGAAAGCAGAATAAATACATAGATCCAATGTTCCTAAAGTTCTGTGGATTACTGTCCCATAAGGTCCATCTAGAAGGCATATGAATGGCAGTGTGATTAGCAAGAGAAGCCTGCACAAGCACTAGTTGGTATTGATGCAGCTACAACAGGATTCAAGACTTGCCAAAAGGAGTGCAGCATCCAACCATCAACACTCACCTACTCCTACTTGCTATACTGAGAGAGAGAGAGAGATGGTCTATACTGTCTCAAAGCATTGCTGGACAGCCTAGCAGACCTTTGGCTACAGAATTATTTCCCTTCTTTCCATTGCTAGTTTGCCTTCTGCCTTACATAAGCCCTCTTGGTACCCAACAAAGTTCTAGAATAATAAGATAGACAACCATTTAGAACCTTTACAGATATATCAAATGGTTTACAAAATAATAGGATATTCTCGGAACCACACAAATTCTTTGTTCTACACAAGAAAGAGAGAGTGGGTGCTGATGAGGTACCAGAATTGCAGTTAAATATGCCACATTAAATTCTGTTGCTTGCTTACAGTAGCTCAAAGAACTACAGACTGCTTCATAAATTTCAAAATATTCTCCCCCATTTTTTTAAAATTCCAAAGACATAAAACACTAGTGGCAGACACTGCATTTCTAAGAACACCTTCCAGAGACCAAGCCCCATTCAGTAAACATGAGTTGGATTCCTGCCTAGGTCCTTGGGTGCACGAATATTCTCATTCTCTGACTCCTGGTGTTGCTTTAAAGTAGGGTTGATTCCCAAGTCACCAAGTAGCCAAAGAAGTGTCCCCACTACTTCCTAGATCCCTGGATCTGATATGCAATAGTAGGGAGATACTGACTGCCAGGTGTAGCTGTCCAGAACTGGAAGAGGAAAGATCTCTGCCCTGAACATTCCAAGTATTCTCTGCACAACTGTCCTTTTTCTGGACACTTCAGCCTTGGAACATCCCTGATTGCACACATCTTGTAATAATAAAAACTAATTTAATTTTAGAGAGATTCTTCTGTATTTCCAATTGTCTCTTTGGCCCATTGTGCACGGCCGCCGAAACGGCAATTTCGGGTCACATGGAAAACGCGGAGGGGGAAGACGCGACGCATACCGGTTATACACGGGGCGGGGCGCGACGGCGGCAAAACCCAGAGTAACCGATTATGCACGCGCCGATCCGGGCGCCGCTTCTGGTTGCGCCCCGCTCACCCGGAAGCTGCGCTTTCTTCCGTGTTTCACTGACGCGGCTTTTTCGGCGGCATGCACCGAAGCTGCAGCCGGTTGCAGCCGGCTCCGTGCGTTATCCGTGATTTTAGTCGCCGCCATTCCACCCCGAATGTGCGCTAAAACCCCCGTGCATAATGGGTCTTTTAAATGCAATACTTCTACGTTTTAAATATTTGTTTTAATGGAGGAAGTAAAGTACGTGTCCTTTGCTTACCTGTGTGAGCAGCATCGGCTAAAATCTTTTGTACTTCTTTCTCCATTTCAGCAGAGTTACATATTTCTTCCAAAGTTCCTTTAAATCTTCTCTTTCTTGCTAGCTCTGTAAGTTCTTTATGGTTTGGCACAACAAATCCAATGATGTAGGAGTGGAGACTAAGAAGATAAATATACATCAGCATGAAATCAAGGATGAATTTTGGTTCTTTGTTTTATGTAACTATAAAGTTCTATGACACTGCAACACATTTTTTTCCTGAAGGTTTTTTCCTAGAATATAAAATACAAATCTTAGACATGAGCAAACATTAATCCTGTGGCAAGTTTGCTACACTTACACATTCCTCTAGTTTATAAGCTCTTACTACAGGGCCATGGAAACATCCTGCAATGAGCGAGCACCCACCCACCTCCTGTCCTCAGTTTTGCGTTCATGATATTCACACCATATGCCATTTATCATGGGGGAGAGGAGGACAAGTGGCATCTTCAAACAAGATTATCACACTTATTGGTGCATGCAAATGCAAAAAATGCATGCAAATATCAGACACTCATAGGACACCTACAGAAATAGCAACATATTTAAATTCTTAGATGTGGCATTACATTAAAACTTTCCCATTTGCACATAGCAGTTATGTACACAGACATTACCTCTTGATAGGATGGAGAGGTCTCGGATAAGGGGCATGCATCAAATATTTGCACATTTTCCAAGGGGAAAAAAAACTAAGAGCCTAGCTACATGTGACTGCGGCTTTTATGAAACTCCTCTCACAACCAATCAGGAGATGCTGGATTTGTTCAAATCAGCCCGTCTTGCATTTTTGTTCTTTACTAAGATTTATAAGGAGGAGTGAGGAAGACTTGTAATAGGTCTGTGCAGCAGTGTGTCCACGCAGTACTGGTGAGTTGGAAGGGGTTATGCTGCCAGGGGATTTTATAATTGTATTTTTATTGATGGTTTATTGGGGTTTTATTGTAAACTACCAAGGAGCCAGCCTAGCCCAGGAGTGGCATTCAATAAATCAAATCATATATAAATAAAATAAATAAACAAACAAGTAAAAATGTGAAGGAAAATGTGAAGGCTAATAGCTCCTTCCTCCCAGGAACCATCTGTAGATTAAATATGACTCCTCCTGCCTTTAATCAAGAAACAATCCCCTACTTCTGGCAGGACGGGGAAATATGGCAGGAGCAAAGCACCGAAGTCCCTCCAGAATCCTTGCCCATCCAGTTGGCTGTAGGAAGGAGAACTTATGGTGACCCCTGCAAGCAGTTTTCAAGGCAAGTGAGAAGCAGAGGTGGTTTTGCCATGGCCTTCCTATGCACAATCTTCCTTGGTGGTCTCCGTTCCAAGTAGCATTCTTGTGTAGCTTCTGAGATCTAATGAGGTCAGGCCATACCAGGCCATCCTCCCTCACCCTAAGCAGCACGATTCTAAGTTCACAGTGCTTTCTTCTGGGGAAATCAGGTGCCCACTCCCAGCTGATCACCTGAACTAACATGGAAACTTTGCTGCCTTCCTGATTTACTGAAATGCAGCAAATTTAGAATGTGTGTGTGTGGGGGGGGGGGGTTGATCAGAAGTCTAATGATTTTCCTTCTGTTCTCTCTACCCTGAGCAGTCAGCTTGGACTGCACAGTAAGTGAAAGACATGACCTCTACCTCCTCTCCTATTTACAATGGGGAACTCAGTTTCAATGCTTTTGTCCCTACCTAGCATAGGGGTAGGGAATGAGCTCTTTACCCTCTCCCTTTTGTAACACAGACATTAAAAATATTGTTCCTGTTCCCACCCAACTTGGCAAGAAACCTCTTTCTTCTCTCCTTTTTGCAATTTTACTCTATAGCTTTTCTTCTGAAGAGCAGTGGACGAAAACTCAACTTGCAATCAACTGAGAGCTGGCTTCTCACCAACAGAAGGGTGCAAAGTAGTTTGGTAGTTGATAGAGTTGCTCAATGCAATCTGAATGCCAGTATAACTGAATGTTTAATCAGGTATGTTTGATTGCCAAACAGGTTCACTGAGGAATTTGTGGCATCCCTAGAGGGTTTAATGCATATAATAAATTGGAAATTTCTGAAGGGTCGTAAAATACTTTGCCATTTTAGCACAAATAATAACAGGTACTCCAGACATCTTACCTGCTTGCATATACACAAATATTATCTACCAGTGGAAGATTCTTCAAAGCTGCTTCAACTTTACCAAGAGAAATATACTCTCCCGTTTGAAGTTTTACAAGATCTTTTTTACGATCTAGAAAAAGCAGAATAAAACAAAAGTTATTCCTAACAAGGTTTGCCATACTGCCAAAATACTCCTGATAGTCCCATTGTTTACTGCCACACTAAGGTCATCAGAGGTTTAACACTCTAAGGAAGTGTTACAACTTGCTTAATCCTTTTTAAACAATAAAACTGGAATTTTAACAATATAACATTAGCATTACAAATATAAAAATATAAAAATGTATCTAGTGAATTTAATGTCTTGTGTTAAATGTCACTACATTTTCTTTTGTTCCCAGTCATTTTACACACACATACACAGGCGCATAATATATATCACAATCCAAAGAACATTTTCCTAGGAGTAACCCCTATTGAACAGACCTACAGGTCTGTTCTCTCTTTGTTCTCTCCCTCTAACTCCTTATTATAAGATGACAGAATTTGCAGCTTTTACTTCTTGTTGATAGGCCATGGTGGGAAAGCGTGTAGAAGACGGGGTATCATTACAGGGAATTGTTATATTTACTATCTTATGTGTAAAATAATACAAATCTTAATGGTAATAAATGAAAAAACATTAACAGTTCGATCCACTGCACATTTTTGCAACAAAATCCCAGTGAACTCAATTTGTTTAAAAAGTGATTTTTAAAATGGCTCTTTGTGCCTTTTCCATCTTAACCTGATCAGTGAGAAGTATCTATGCCTGCTACAGTCAAATGCTACTCAACTCAACAGGCAACTGCATAAACTCTCCCACAAAATCACAGTATATTATGTATGAAATGTAAAACAATATCAAATAAATATTAGAAGTACTATAACCCTACCATATCCATGGCAGTAAAAAGAATATTAAGCCAACAATATCTGTTCCCTCTTAATAAAACAGTAAGGGGTGTTGGAGTGGGCTGTGTCCGTGATCAAAACTCCCGGATTGGCCCCTTGGCCCCGGACTGACAAGCGGAGGGGCCAATTGGAAGGCGCAAAGTGCCCTTCAAATTGGGCCCTCACCAGGACAGACCAGAGTTCCAGGGCAAACTAAAGACATGGCTGCCAGTCTGCTCCTGACCACCGCAGGGAGAGGAGGTCAGCAGGGCTGCCAAGGGGCATGAGAACAGAGGCTTGGACAGGCTGTGCCAGCCCTTTTCGCCCCAAGGCTGTCCTGTCATGTACAATTGTAAATTGCCTCAGAACCCTGACAGAGCCGGCAGAAGGCTGGTGAGTGTGCTCCCCCCTCCCTTGAGGCCTGCTGCGAAGGAGCCTCTGACAGGCCCTGACTGAAGGGAGGGAGGTGTTTTCCTTCAGAAAGCAACACAGAGGGGCCTGAGGGCATTCCTTTTGAGGGGGGGGGAACTTTCCCCTTCTGCCAAACAGTTGGCTGACAGGGAGGCCACAGAAAAGCCCCTTCTCACTTAAAATACTGCTCTGGCCGGGGGTTAGACACAGCCAAGCCATGTTTTTTTCTTCTTTGCAACTCTCTGCAGATTTGAGGCCACTGCACAGCGTTATTCTGCAGAGGAAGCTGGCTCTTTTGTCTCCTGTTTCATCTGCACAACAACCCTGTGCAGTAGGCCTCAAGTCTTTCAATTCAACAACAACCTGTGTGGGAGGCCTTAAATGTTTCTTCTCTACCACAACCCTGTCCAAAGTAGCCCTTTCTGCCTGGGGAGCTGATCGTTATACTCTCAGGTGAGCTGTAATTCCAGGAGCTCTCCAGGCCCCACCTAGAGGTTGGCTATCAATGGGTTGGAAATATTCCTGGATGTTTGGAGGTGGGACTTCAAAATCGTACAATGCCTCAGAGTCCAGCCTTCAAAGAAGCAATTTTTGACTGCAGTTGGGAGGGATTTGTGCAGGTGTGTCCTTCCTGGGCTATGGGCTATAGCCACCCCTTACCAGCAACTGTTTGTATTCTGGGGCACAGACAGGCAGACCAGCATCAGTCCTGTGAGTCTGGAAAGTGCAGGAAGATCTAAATAAATATTTACAGCCTGAAACTGTAAATAGTGAACAAGTAAATGGCTGGAGACACATGGGAACTGACTTGACTTCTTCCAACCTTGGCCTGGCAAATAAAAAACGAGTATAAAAAAACCTTACTAAGGTCAAGACTGCTGTGCACAGAGAGTCTTCCTCTTGGGGTTGCCAGCTTCCCTGTGAGGCTCTCTACCCCACCTCCCTCATCGGGAGTCTGCTATGGGGAGAGAAAGGGAAGATGATTGGAAGATGCTTTGAAACACCTGAGGCCTGCTGGGTCACTGCGGCCCATTCCCAGTTCTCTCAGACCTCTCACAGCCTAACATAACTCACAGGTTGACTATTGTGGGGAAGAAACGGAAAAGGTGTTTGTAAACCGTTTTGAGACTCCTTTGGGTAGTAAACAACAGAGTACAAAAATCCATTATTCTTCTAAGGAGCAACCATGAAAGAAGCATGTGGGCACATAACATTTTATCAATAGTGAAAAAATGGAGAAGAAGGAACAGGGTGGACATCTGTGTACTGTGACTACCCCATGTTTATTAGGGCAGAGGGGCATTTCGGTGTCTGTGGCCTAATTCACAAAAGAAGGGAAATGACGCAGAACTGGGAGGAATTGGTTTTACGTAATCTTCCCCTAAGAAGAATCTCCAGTCTGATTTTCCCTTCACATATCTGAAGACATGGCTCTGGAAAGCTCATCTGTAACCACTATGCCACAATTCCCAAAGGTCAGTCCTCTCCCATACTCAATGAACATTCTACACCACAGGTTCTTGGCACCCATATCTCCACACGCATGCCCTCATTTGCCACCACGCCACCACAACCTCCCACACAACACACACATTCAACCCCATGCCCTTACAGACTGGACAACTCCTCCCCTTCCTCTTCCCACTGCCAAGCTCTAGTGCCCATTGTATTCTTGGATACAACGGGCTTTACCCCTAGTACGTTTAATAAAAGAAACATCTTAGTAACTCACCAATAATTTTTAGACACCCATCTGCATGAAATTCTCCAATGTCTCCAGTGTAGAGCCACCTCTGTCCATTCTCATCAACCATAAAATCAGCTTTGGTTCGTTCTTCATTTTTGTAGTAGCCCATTGTCACATTTTGGCCTCCAATAAGAACCTCACCCCTGGGATATGGTTTATCGGTGTTAAAATAACCACCTACAGAATTTTCATAAAGTGAAAATTTTAACACTTGTTCAAATGCAGAAAAAGAACATTCCAAAATACAGTATGCAATTTTTTTCATGGAAAAAAGGCAACAGGTAAGTCACACATTTCACCTGGAATGGCTAACCACAATGCATATACAAAACAATTCTATCTCAGAGGGGTTTTGGAAGAGGGTGAACTGTTTAGGTATGTGTTTCCAAATCTCTGGGTGTAAATCAGTCATTGTCTTTATCTGCTAACAGACTTTTATGGTTTGAGTCCTTGTATCTAGCAGTTGCCCAAGTGTGGCACAAGCCTCCTTGGAAATACAGTAAAATAGTTTCCCTCTTTAACATGTCAGCAGAGTATCTAGTCTAGAACTATATATTCTTTCAAAATCCATGGGCACTTATGTACTTTTGAAGGAGAATCAGATAAACTAAGCAGAGACTTCAGTAACCTATTTGTAAAATGTATGTTAAAGGTAAAGGTAAAGGTATCCCCTGTGCAAGCACCGAGTCATGTCTGACCCTTGGGGTGACGCCCTCCAGCGTTTTCATGGCAGACTCAATATGGGGTGGTTTGCCAGTGCCTTCCCCAGTCATGACCGTTTACCCCCCAGCAAGCTGGGTACAGTATAGTAAAAGGGAAACCAATATATCTCTAGTAATTTCATTTGGGGGGGACTCTTTTCAGTATAGTTTCTCCAAAGACTTAGCATTTTTATCGTGTATTTCAAATCTTCCAAAGTGCTTCACGCCCTTTAGGAGCCACAGGAAACTATTTTATAATTGAGAAAGACATTCTTTGAATATATTATTCCCCCACTGTGGCTTGGCAAAGAAAAGAGAGCCATCGTTCGGAGATGGGAGGACAGCAGTTCATGCAGCACTATTCTCCCTGTTACACGCTTCAAATTCTTATTCCATAGCAAATGGATTTTCGAATTCAGAAGTGATATTCGAAGCAATAGCAGAAGCTCTTTCTAAAAAGTACGTCTGAACACAGCCAGGGGGGTGGTATACTTTAGAGAGCCGGATTAGTATCAGGAAGAATCAGGTTTGAATCTCATCTTGTGCCACGGATCCTCGATGTGAGACCACAGGCCAGTCACACACACTTAACCTAACCTACCTCACAGGGTTGTTGTGAGGATAAAATGGAGGAAAGGAGAGTGATGCAAGCCGCTTTGGGTCCCGCGACTAGGGAGAAAGTCAGGGTGTAAATCAATTAAATAACAAATAACACAGGTAAGTCGCTGAGGACACAGATAAACAGGTCTTGGAATCAGAGCCATACTCATCATTTAAAAACACACACATACATAACCCTTTTAAAGTTTGCACAGAATCTTCTCACATTTATTAAGGTTATTGTGGACAATGAAGATTTTCCTACCTTCCTCCCAGTTCACTAGTTTGATTTCACAGCACACCAGGGGAGCACCCACTCTGCCTGTTGTATAATCCCAAACTGAAATGGAAAGACAATGACGTTAAGGAAGGTCAGAGGCGCTCATTGTACTTTTCTTACCTGTGGAGGTGCAGAGTCTGTGCTTAATGGAGGTACCTGCTCCCTGAAACTCTCCAGGGAGGAGAACTGATACCTGACTAGGCTCAACAGACCAGCCAGTCTTGAGCGGTGAAGTGCTTTGTCATTTAAAAATCAAGGTCAAATACTGCTTTACAGCAGCTTCAGGAATAGAGATACCAGTTGGGCATTTTACACGCAGTCTTGATTTTTTAATATATTAATTTATTTTAATTATGTAAAGCTTAGCAGAAAGGGGAGCACTGTAGGATACAAATGCAAAAATTAACAATAAAATATGACACAAACAGCAACTAAAACTCATAGTAGTTTAAAGCAGTTTGACATTCAGTATCTGGGTCTGCTGAGTTTTAGATAGAGTGAAGTTTCACTGTTCTTAGGAGTCAGATCAGAATGCTTCATGGGTGATTTAAAAATACACTTTTATTAAAATTGCCACCTGCAATTGAAATTATTTGACACATGTATGAATAAATAAATTATTTGACACATGCATGAATAAAGAGAGAAGCTATGATTTCTGAGTATCCTTCCCTTATTTCACACTTGACCTTGTTCAAAAATTGAACCTATGCAATCACTTGCCATTACCACCACATAAAAGGTCAATTTGTAGTACTCTGAAGAAAAGGAACCTCCAAGAGGTTCCTTCTGAGAGAATCAGACAAGTAACAGTTTCAGACAGAACAGAAATTCAAAATACTTTCTTTAGAGCTGGTAGCACTAATCTTACTATTCCTTCTCAGTATTTAAAAAGACAACCACCCTCAACCATCCCACATTTTCAGATATAGAGAACTCTATGAATTCCAGACACCCCTACCCACTGAACACTAACTGGCACTCAATTCAACACGTTCTACTAACTTTCTGTGATAGTTCCAGCCCCAGAGGATTCTGTCAGGCCATATCCCTGTCCCACAGGACAGCAGAAGCAGATGTTCATAAATCTTTGTGTTGCTGCTGAAAGCGGAGCTCCTCCACACAACAAGACCCGAATCTTCCCACCTAGCAGCATTCGGACTTTCCTGAAAACGAGGCTAACAAAACAAAAAGGCAGAGCATATTTTTATTTCTTAACAAGGGATAACAAAGGCCTTGCATACCTTGCACCATCCAATTCAAAACCTCTTTCAATGTTTTTATTAAATGGATTCTGAGACAAGAATTTTCCTCTTGCTCAGCATTTCAGATAGTAACTTTTAACAGATACATGTAATCTAATAAATTGGGGATTATTTATTTGTTTCGTTACATTTATATACCACCCTCCCCTGGAGCTTAAAACGGTTTATATGGAACGTAAGGAATTATACAATGAACTCAGTTTTACTAATAAACCAGAATATAACAATGGTAACAGAACAGAACAGTTTAACGGAATACTAACCAAACAAGCCCATGGAGTAGATTCAGATACATAGATTCCAGGGAGAGAGGTTCAGGGGCCCAGTTGTTGTTGATTCTGGCCGACCTCCGCCAAATGCCAGGCGGAGGAGCTCCCTTTTGCAGTCCTTATGAAACTGCTTTAGCTTTGTCAGTATGAAAACATAATCCTCCATACCAATCACAGGCTGCCTTTCTGCTATGCCACAGCTGACTAGCACAAGCTTCTTTCCAAATATTTATTTAGTTAGTGTATTTATATTACAAGAGCCTCTTGTGGCGCAGAGTGGTAAGGCAGCAGAAATGTTGCCTGAAAGCTCTGCCCATGAGGCTGGGAGTTCAATCCCAGCAGCCGGTTCAAGGTTGACTCAGCCTTCCATCCTTCCAAGGTTGGTAAAATGAGTACCCAACTTACTGGAGGGTAAACGGTAATGACTGGGGAAGGCACTAGCAAACCACCCCGTATTGAGTCTGCCATGAAAACGCTAGAGGGCATCACCCCAAGGGTCAGACATGACCCGGTGCTTGCACAGGGGATACCTTTACCTTTATTTATATTACATTTTCCTTCCACTACTGAGAAGTACATAGGATTCCCAGGAAGTCTGCATGCAGGCAATGACTAGATTCATACCAGCTTAGATTCAAACACAGCCAACATGATGTAGTGGTCGAGTGCCATCAGGTTGATTCCTCACTCACATACAACCAGCTTGGTAACTTTGGACTAGTCACAATAATCTTAGGGCTGTTCTCACAAAGCAATTCTGTTATTACTCTCTCAGAACCACCTACCTCACAGGGTGTCTGCTTTGGGGAGAGGAAGGGAAGGTGATTGCAAGCTGCTTTGAGACTCCAGGTAGAGAAAAGCAGAATATAAAAAACCAACTCAACTCTATCATATGCCTCCTAGACTGACCTTGGCACCAATACCTGCCACCATGTTAGCTACTCCTCAGTCAGTCTTGTTTTTAAATTATTTGCATCTTAAGAAAACTTAGTTACTTACCTGTCGCAAAGTGGAGTCGTGTAACCTTTTGAAATCTGTTCCATCTTGTAATTGTAAGCCAATATAAACAGATTACGCTGGAAACTGGACATTTCATTAACTCTATTCATGACATTTTTGTAGATTCGATCCATGATTTCCTGATTAAAGAAATGGATTACTTCTAACAACCAAGCAAGATAACTGTACAATAAAATTGGTTTACTGGCTAAAACTGTGAGATTACACTATACTTATATTAGATTTCATGTTCCCAAAAGGTTAATTACAACAATGATGATTTAAAAAAAATACTTAAACTCTTAAATTCAGATTTATGCCAGACACTGAAAGGCTGGGGAGAAATACTGAAATGATCTAACCTCACAAAGCCACTCTTGCCTCACTGTTTCTTCAGCAAACACCATCCCGAAAGGCAGAAAAGAGAAATGGGATGGAAAAATGACATGGGCAGCAACCCAAAAGAACACTTTCCTGGGAGAAAGCCCTACTGAATACAATGGGACTAACTTCTAAATCTATGTCCTTAGGATTGCTTCCATTGTTTGCTACTGTTTTCACAAAAGCAGTCTTTTCTTTATATATTCTCTGACTTTAAGCATTAGGATGGAAAAAAGGAATCAGACAGGCAGACTACAACTGCTCTGCCCCTGCTCGTCCCAGGGAAGCTTAGCAAAGATAATTGTGTTACCATCATTTTAGGATCTATACAGTTAGGGTCTATATATAGTACTATGCAATTTTTTTCCTGCCTTACAACACAGACGTCTTCCAGAGAGAAGCTAGAAAGAGCAAAAGCCTGTCCCAGCTGGCTTTCTGTCTCTCAAGATGTAAAGAAAACTCACTATACAATCTAAATAAGAGAGTATTGATGAACACAATTTCATTATCTTATATTCTAGTAGATAGCCGGGCCAAGCTGTGGAAACTTATATCCATGGATCAGGATCAGCTGGAGAGAAGGGAGATTTTTCTGTGAATGTGTTGTTTGTTGCAAGTTCCCACTTGTAATATCAAAAATTAGATGGTTTATACTAGATATATAATAACCTAAAGATAACACAGGTTTTTTAAATAATTGGAGTACTCCTCAGGTATGTGGGAAAGCATGATTTCATTAATCTACCAAAAGAAAAAGACCCTATCCCTAAATAAAACAGCCTAGTGAGGTGCCCTAGGAAGAATGGCATGTTGAGAGCAATGAGAATAAGTGGAAGAGACAGACAGGGAAATTGGACCTCTCAAGTCTAAGAGTCCTGTCTAATACCAATTCATAACTGTCATCAGGAAAGCTAAAGTAGTGCCATCCATAAACAAGGGAAGGGGTCCACATATCCTATATGCGGGAAAATTGTAAGCTTTTAAAAAAGGAAACCTCCCCTCATAACAGCATGATCCAAAGTGTGAATGGCAACTGTGTATTAGTTTAAAAACAACATCAAGAAAAGAACCAGCTCAAGTCCCTAACAACTTTTTAGCATGTCAGAAGGGAAAACTGATAGAAAAAATAGACATCATGAAGTGTTGCCTTGCCCTAATTCTCCCAGGCAAACAGGACCAGGATGCTGTAAACTTTTAAAGGGCTTTGAACATTTCTCACAGAGACTGTCAAGATCCGATGCTTGTGGAGCAAGAAGAAGCTCCACAACTCAGAAGTGTCACATTATTGTACTATAGGAGAAGCTGCTTAATTGGGTTACCCTTCTCAGACCCCTGTTTTCTACAGTTTCATTCCTTCCAACAAAAAATTGTTCTTTGCCAACTTAATGGGACAGCAAAACAAGGGCATTCCAGACAAGACAAGCATGCACACTTAGAGAACTCCCCAGGAATGAAGAAAAAATTCTACTTCATAGTTGTTTTTTTTTAAATCCCATGGCCTCATGGGGGTTTAGCATGCTCAGTGCCCTTTAGGAGGCAAAGAATGTTGAGGGCAGTTAAGAGGGAGAGGGAAGAAAAATGGAGATGGAGGAAGAGCATATTTTCTCTATCCATTCTTTGGAGCAAAAATTTTAAATGATAATGTTGCCTATATGAGAAATAAAATACTTCCTTAAGTCTCATTAGCAAATCTTATTTCAGAAATGCTAAATTAATATGTAGTATGAACCATAATAAAATGCCATTAATATTCAAACACTTTTATTAACCTTACTTCTCTTTTTCAATGTTATTTCCTAAATTATTTGTTCAGGTTAATTCAGCTATTGAGGTTTGCTTACGATTTACTATTTGCCCACACAACTTTTTCTATGACAATATCCCTACAGAAAATGCACAGTATATTTAGGTGCTAAATTTTAGATTCAGCCTCACTGATTTATCAGAGAAGTTCTAGAAAGGATTTAGTGTAATTTTCCTGGAGAAAAACCCCCTGACCTTTGGCATCTCTACATGCATCAGCCAATGGAGGAAGCAAATAATATACAGGAACTGCTCTCAAAAGATTGTCTTTGTATGTTACATTTTTAAAATGTATATTTAAAACTAAGCTTACCGGCACAGCAGCCATTAGAGTTGGCATCAATGCAGAAACATCACCTTTACTTCCCTTCTTTATTTTAGAGGACTAAAAGAAAGTAAAGTAAGCTTTAATTCAGCCCACATCCCAAAACACACAATTTGCTTGATACAAAAGATTTGTGTTCATGACATCATGTTTCATCATATCTAACCAGAAAATAAACAAACTTGTCATGAATACTGAAACACTAATACTGCTATAAATAAAATCAAATAATCAAATAAGGCAGGTTACAGCGTGTATATAAAACCCCATTAAAACCCCTACACCATAAAACCAACATAAAAACCTAACAAGATTAGTGACGTACTCCATTACAGAGTCTTTCTCTGCGGAAGCCTAACAAGATTAGTGACGTACTCCATTACACCCTCCCTCCCTGGTAACCCCCCCTCGGAGGGATTGTTCGTTGTAATACCTAGCCTGAGGAAGGGTCTGGTAGATCTTAGTCCTGGCTGAAACCAGAGACCTGGCAGAAGAGCTCTGTCTTGCAAGCCCTGCAGGACTGTGGCAGCTCCTTCAGGGCCCTCAGCTATCCTGGGAGCTCATTCCATCAAGTTGGGGCCAGGACCGAAAAGGCCCTGGCCTGGGTCAAGGCCAGGAGTACCTCCTTGGGGCCAGGATTACTTAATACTTAATTACATATTTTGATACGTATTGGGCAAAATTTAATATAAATTCTGCTTTACACAACCAACCTACCTGATCACTTAGAGTCTGAGGTGATGAGTAGCCAATACGACATCCGTGGGCCAAGCAAACAAGCTCAGCACTTAACTCCAGAACATGAGCAAGAGGCAGGTATCCAATGTAAGTATCTTTTTCTCTGAAAAATATTACAACACATGTTGTGTTCATTATTGCATTCCTCCTTCAATTTTAAAGGAATTCCACCATTCCTCCAAGGAGTTCAAAGGACATATGAAGTCCTTCCTTCCTTCATTTCATCCTCATAACGAACTAAAGTTGGTAAGGCTGAAAGAGAGTGACTGGCCAGGTAAATTTGTGGCTGAGGGCACCTTTGAACCAGGTTTCTACAGTCCAAGTCTGGAACTCTAAGTACTACACTCTCTCTGAGCAAGGGCTGCCACCCCACTGCTATGACTTCAGTATCATGATCTGACTCATACCCTGCTATGGCACCATTACAACACACACATATTGACTTATGTAGCAACAGGAGGCTGGTGATGATGAATAATGCTGGTTCGTACTAACCATCTGATTGGATGTTCTCTTCCATAGGCCCTCTCTCCCTTGGAGCAAAGCTGCAGTCTTGTACAGCTGCTTGTTTGCACTAATGTTGAGGTGACACAAATTTTTCCTTAAACCAAGATTCAAAATACTGAGACATTTTGTCTCAGTTTCATTTTAAATATGAACCATGTTTGTGTCAACTCAGGGAGTGCTAGCCAAAGCAAATGAAAAACCTGAAAAAGACCTTCAATCCCACGTGGTTGAAGTTTTTAACCAAATTTTCAAGTTCTTCCTGTCAACATACTTTTACACTAGGGTTCACCTTTCAATAATGAATCATTTCTGAAAATTAACCTGAAAAGTAACTGATCTTTAGTGAACAAGCAAAACTAAAGATTAGTAAGTCAGAATTCTCTTAAATGGACTTCAAAAAATGGTAGAGGACAGGAAGGCCTGGAGGATCATTGTCCATGGGATCGCGATGGGTCGGACACGACTTCGCACTTAACAACAACAAGTCAGAATTCTAGCTGCATATAAACATGTCTGTGTTTTGTTAATTTATTACAGTTCTAGAAGAAGAGCTTGGTTAAATGGAGCATGTGATCCCAAGATGCTTGGAAGAAAACTGGGCTAACAAATATTTTTAAGTGAATAAAAAAAATTATCTCCAAATATATTGTAAATGTATCCACTTGAGTTAATATAGGAATTGTTTCAATCTTACTAGGAACGTTAAAAATGGCCAGGTACATACATGGCAAGATTTCATACTTACCCTAGATCAGGAATCCTTTCAGCCATTCCAGTTATACCAGAAACAAGGTTACAATGTGAAATCATAACTCCCTTGGGAATTCCCGTAGAACCACTTGTGTACATAATGACTGCAGTGTCTGATGGTGCTGGCCTCATCTTCTGTTTGTTGAGTGACACTTTAACAAAATAATTACCAGGAAAATATAAACTCAGCTGAACATAAAGTGATATTGCAAGCATGATTAAGTTACTCTAATGATGAATAAAGAGGTTACAATTCTTCTATTATTTTTTTTAAAGAGGTACCCCAAGAAGTGAATTCACCTAACCTAAACCAACCAACCGTCTAATGACACCTAGCAAAGTCTCTACAACATTCTGCAACTTATTTCAGCTTCACACCAGTTGGAAGAGTCTTTCTCTGCGGAAGCTTATCTTTTCAGGTAGTTTTGACATTTCTGCCCATCTCATCCCCTGCAGAAGAAGCAACTTGTATATACAAGCTAAAATGTATTCTGGAAATCCTGCTCTATTTGGGGGGTGGGGGGTGGGTGGGGAGAGATTAGTCAACAAATTGACCATTTTTCTGCCTTTCTCTTTCTCTCCCATATTTCCTTCATAGTACAACAACAACAATAAGGAACCATACACATACACCAGAATAGCGGATACTCACAGTCTGCCTTCTAAGCAAGATATGTTTATGTATAACTAGCAACACAGCAGCACTCTATAATTAACATGCCTGATTTTTTCCACTTTCTACTTCCACCCCCCACCCCCCAAAGAAAAAACCCAACTACCATTACAGGAAGAACGAGAAGATGATCAAGTAAGTAAAGAACTATACATACTATTTTCTGCTTTTGCTCCCATAGCTTGAACAGATGTCATAGTGTGAACAATTACACCTTTGGGGAATTCTGACCATGTTGTTGGTTTGCCATCCACAGTAATAATATGGCGCAGTAGTGGAACCTGAGATGCAATAATCTGTGGAGGATACATACAGACATTTTCTAACTGGTCACAGCCCAAGGCTAACAAAGTTTGCCTTGCTTCTTAAACTTTTCAAACAGAACACCATATTCTCACAGTATGGATCGGACACATCTGTTGTTCCCTGTTTTCTCAATCAACCTATTAATTCACTTTAACTCAGAGAAATTTAATTTATTTATTTATTTATTATATTATATTATATTTATATATTGCCCTCCCTTGAGGCTCAAGTGTCTCAAAATGCCATGGCTGCCAAATCTCTCTTATTAGAAAGAATATTCGTACATTTTATAGATCAAGATGAACAGCACTGTTAATCTGTCTGTAGCAGCAGAAACGAGCAAGCAAGAGTCCAGTAGCACTTCCTTCATAGGTCCTATCCGCCTAGAAACACCCAGGAAAAACAGAATGTTTTATTTAGCTAGAATGTTAGAAGATAAGAACCCAGACACTATTTTTAAAGTGGCTAAGTTTGGTTCCCTGGCAATGAAGCTTTGGAAACAATGGTTAAAATACTGCTATACTCCCCATAGCTAGGTAATATATTTTACTGAATGTTTTATTGTTTTTTGTAATGCTCTACACAGTATTTTTTGTTCTGTATGCTATGCTTTTTTATGAATGGTCTTGAACCGCAAGAGAATAAATTCTGATTCTAACCCGTAGCACTGTAACTACTAACATTTGTGTCAGAGTATATGCTTTCATGAGTCACTGCTCACTTCTTCAGATGCCATAATAGCTTAAGAAGTGAGCACTGATTCCTAAAAGCTCATATCATGCCACAAATTCTGTTAAACTTTAAAGTACTACTGATTCCTGCTCTTTTCTATTCATGCATTTTATTATTTTATTATTATTTTATTAATTTATTTTTATTTTCTTACATTTTTATACCACCCTGCCTTGCGAGTCAGGGCAATTCACAGGGAACATGAAATTCAATATGACAAATATACATGAACTCAGCAACTGCATCAATATCAACAACGGCAGCATCAACAGCACTGAAACATTGAATTATTTACTATTTAACCACTAACATTCTGACCATAACCCAGTAGAGTGGTTGGACTGGAATTGTGACCCATGGACATATCTGGTAGAAGGGGGTTCTAGAGGGCCCAATAGATGTGGTCAGTTCACTGGCCTCAACCAAATGCTTGGCGGAAGACCTCCACTTTGCAGAACTGCACTAGATCCAGCAGGGCCTGGATCTCCTCAGGGAGCTAAATTCACTGGGGGGGGGGAGAGAATGACCTGGCCCTGATTGAGGCCATATGTGCTTCCTTGGGGCCAGGGATCACCAGCTCGTTGGAGTTGGCTACGCATAGTGTTCTTTGAGGAGCATATGCTAAGAGGCAGTCCATCCAGACTGCTTACGGCCTGAAAGGTCATATCTAATGAAACTAATATTAAATCTCATCTGCCATTAGGTTCCAGAGTTCTTACTATCATTATAAAATCCTTTAATAAACGACAGTTGAATCTTTATTAAGGAGCATATGATCTTTGAAGTATATTTTTAATAGGCCATGAGTATGTTTATATATTTGGAGCATTAAGGTTTTAGCTTATGAAGTTCATATTTTAAAAGGCATTTAATGGCTTTTTTATGGAGGAAAATGGAGTCTGGAGATAATTTCCAAGCAATTTAAGCAGCATATCTGCAGAAGCAACAAACATATAAAATATCTATACTGATTCCGCACAGAGGCGCAAAACTTGCACTGCCTCCTTGATTGTAAACGCGCGGTTGTAAAGCCACACGTTTGCAAGCTTCCTCACAGGAGACCCCTCCCACATTTTCCCACCGCCTCGTCACGGCTTTTTGCCTCCTGACGAGGTGGCAAGGGAAAACAAGTTGAAACCCTCTCCCTCTTCTCGGCATTTCAATCACAGCACCCCCCCCCCAGACCTGAAATCAATTTTTTTAAGTGCACTTCCACGGTTAACAAGTTTGCCTGGTTGATCCCAAAAAGATCATAATCACTTAGGGGACATTTTATTTTAACTTAGACAAAGTAGCTTTGCGACGTGGACAAGATCATTAAAAAAAAAATTATCAAGCAGCAAATGGAGAGGCGAGGGCGGGTATGAGGGCGGGCAAAACGCTGCAGGGACTGTCACACATTTCTTCCTCCACACAGGCTTGTCCCTGGTTGCTCCTTGATGTGAAGCGTGATACTAGGTGGCAAATTCAGTGTTGGCAATTTCCTTCATCTCAAGGCAAATCTGACCAAAACTCGAGCCAGCCCTTGGGCAGCCTCAGGTTGTTGATAACATCATGCAGAAGCAGCACTAAAACCCATCAGCAAGAGGCTGTCCAGGGGCAGATTCCTCATGCGGAATTGGTCCTAGTCAATATAAGCAGCATATCTGCAGAAGCATCCAACAGATATCTGCAGAATTGTACATGCTAAAGTTCCTATGAAACGAGAAATAACTATATTAAAAGGCTAAACCCATACTGTGGTGCAGAATTATCAGGCAACTATCCACTAACACATTCTGCAAGCTAGCAAGCTGCAAGTAGAATTTATATTTTTGTTTGTACATTATGGTATAAGCAAATCTGTAGATAAGAGAAATATTAAGTTCTACAGTATTCATATAACATTTCCCTTCATAATATTAAGAAAAACAAAACCTATGCATACGGATATATAATTCATTTATACAAGATTACTCCTTACCTTTAATTTTGTTTGCATCAGTTCTCTGCTAGTAATAATGGTTGTCACTTCAGTTTCATTCAAACCATGAACTATTGCAGGGCCGCCCAGAGTAGCATACAGCGTAACAACTGGAAAAAAACAAATAATGAATTTCCTATTTGAGATGCCCATGACCTCAACACTTATATTGCATGCTGAAAACAGTACAGCTGCTTCAAATACAGTATCTGGAACTTTTTGAAAAGCAGAAAATGCAGAAAGTATTTTGATTATTCCATGCATATTTGGCTGCATTTCCTCAAAAGTGTGACTCAGCTTTTTAAGCCCTGTAACAGAATCTTTTACTCTGAATTTTGAATCATTCATGTTCATTATCATTAAAGTCATTATTATTATTAATAATAATTGGTGTAGTAGAAATATTAAAGAATTACATGGATAAGTAGTATGCACAGACTTCCACCCTGTACTGTACATATTTGCCATTCCATATTGTTAGAAAAAAGCAGGGAACCCATGAGATCTTGTAGGGGGGGAATCTCATTCCTTCTCTGCTTTCTACCCACTAGTCAACTGACATTTTTTGCCCCTGTATCCACAGCTTTCCCTTCTTTCCTCCCACTGGCAGCTTCTATCCAGAAAAACTATGCCACAGTAACACATCTCCAGTTGCCAGGCCAGATCTAGCTGCATGATACAGAACCCAAAGGAGTTGCAGGGGGACCTCACTTTCCCCTGTAACCCCCAATCCCACTTTAGTTTCTCTTTCTCTTGTACTGGGAACACCCATAACCTCAATTTTCCGTGCTTTGTTTTCTCCTTTCCACCCCACCAACCAATCTACCTTTTTCCTCCCGCCCCCCTTTTCAGCTGCGTTTATTATTTGCTTCATTTATACCCCACCTTTCTCCAGTAATGGGAGTCAAAGCAAATTACACCATTCTCATCTATGCTATCGTATCCTCACAAATACCCTGTGCAGTTGCTTAGGCTAAGTGTACATGGCTGGCCCAAATCACTCAATGAGCTTCCATGGCAGAATGAGGATTCAAACCTGGTTCTCTCTGTTCTTAGTATGAAACTCACATGGTATGCCTTTTTGTTGCTACCAGGTCTTGTCCCAATGAGTCCGCCCACAAAGGCCAAAAAAGCCCTAGAGAGGGGCCAGCCATCTCATTCTGCCTTTTACTGGCAGAAACCAGGATTGCAACTGACAATACAGTTGTGGTTGACTAGCAACTGCCACAAAGGGTACTCATTTCTCAAAGCTAGAGGCACTGCTTTTATTATTTGGAGTGGTTAACTGGCTAGCGTATCTTTATTTAGATTTTCTGCAAAACTGGGGCTTTTCTCAGATTTGTAGAAATATCTGTTCATGGCTCCAATTTTCAGATTCAAGCATTCACAGATTTGGCCATGCTGAGAATAAGATACACTGAGAATAATAAATTGAAACTAACAAGGGAGGTAGAATTTGGAAGCAACTACTTTCCCCTAATTATGAGGACAATATATAAAATTGACAGGCACTAAAGACAGCCACTAAAGAGGCTTTGATTTAGTAAAGTGATTTTGTATGTGCAAAAAAAAAAAAAACAACTAGCTGCAATTAATATACATGCTAAAGGAATGTGAAGTCATTCTTAAAGACAGCTTCACGTCCCAGTTACAAATGGATCATATTGAAAATATCTTGGCAACCAAAACCAGTGGGAACTGTTGGTAGCATAATTATGGAGCAATTTTCACATAGCTCAACTCCATGGTAAGCCAAAGCGGTGTATGTAACCCTAAATTGAGTGCACTGTGATGTCCTCCTAGAATCATGTCAACATCCATAAAATTGGAGCAATGTAGCCCTATGCTATGCACTGAAAGTGACCTCAGAGACTAAAAACCCAGTACAAAGTTAGATGTGCATTTAAGGGGGTAAATGTAGGAATTGCAACTAATACCTCAAAACTCTTATTCAAAAGTGAGCTGTTGAGCGGAACAACAAAAAAGTCTATTTAACAATGAACCACAGTTCCAAATTGTTGCAGAGCAAGTACACATGCACATTGTTTTCTTTAATTTGGTGGGAGCAAAGTACAAAAGATTGGCTTTATTAGTTCCCATGAGCTCTTTCTGTTTAGTACAGTGACCCCTGTTATGTAAACATAAGATTCCCCACGCCAGCTTTCTGCAAGATGGTGGGGAGGGGTGGGGGGAGCATAATCCCTTGAATAAAAACTCATGCATTTATTCATTCATCTAAAGAGTGTGAAAAAATGAAGTGAAAAATCATGCAGTAGTTAATGAAAGCAAAAAGTATGTGCCGTTTACAAACTGATGTACTGACGTCATGGAGAAATGGATGAAGCGAGCTCCAGCAGCTGCAAGCCATTATCATGCAGCCTGATCTGCTGACTTACCACTGATCAGCCAAAATACGTAACACATTCTTGTGCATACATGAAACATGATTAAAAGTTACAAACAACTCTGAAATAAAAAAAACATCCAGTTGCAGTGATCCAAAGGCAAAGAAAATTCTTCAAATGTAATTTTGCCTAGTATGAACCTAGTCTCCAATACAATACCATACTTAATTGTCCAATGCATAATAAAGCAAAAGACAAAAGGCTAGCTGATTCTATGAAAATATATGTTGGATCCCTGCAAAATTCTATGCATGGAAGTCACTTCTTCGCCTTTATGCTGCAGCCTGCAATGCCCCCAAAATACTGCTCACACGGAACAGAGGTCCCTTAGGAGCAACATGAGGCTGGCATGGAAGGGTTGCCACTGCAGGACAGGAAATAGGTGAAAATAATCTACCCCCTCCCCTTGCACATCCAGATCGTTTCTACAGGATTCAGCCTTATACAACAACCATAAGAAGAGCCCTGCTAAAGCAGACCAGTGTTCCATATCGTCCAGTATGCAATCTCACACAGCTGCAATGGAGAGCTGATGAACAGGGCATAGAGACCAACTCTTTCTCTTGATTTTGCCTCCTACAAGCCAATAATATCATGTGAAAAGCCCTGCTGCGTCACCGTTAACTGAAAAGGAAACACTAAACTGTTTTTCACATGTGTTATGGAAACAACTGTCACTGATCCCCAAACAAATAAAAAGATAATGAGGAGTTCCTCAAGCATTCTGATCCTTTTTTGGTTCAGAAACAAACAAAGGCAACTAAAGAGGGGTCCAACAGAAGTTTATCACAGTGACCACAATATGGAGAAAGAACAGAGCATTTCTCCTCTCTAGTAATGTTAGACCTCAATGACGTCAGCTGATCAATGACACTGACAGGAAGTAAAAATCAGGACAGACAAAATCAGGTAGTGCTTTTCACATAAAATGTAATCAGTTTATGATTATATCGCTACATGATGTAGTGAAAGACACCACCTTACCTGGATTTAAAAGGGGATTAGAAAAAACTCATGGGAGACAAATTCACAATTAGCCATGATTAAATTCAACCTTCAAAAGCTGTATAGTGCGGCAGCGGGGCCCACAGCAAGACAAGGTTGTTGCTTTCATACTCTGCTTGCAGGTTGAAACATTTGGCTGACCACTTCTGAAAACAAGATGCTGGACTTCAGTACAATCCAGCAGAACTTTTGTTTCTTGAATGGGCATTCACAGGAAATATTATGGAAGAACTTCAGGGTTTGGGGAATTTTGTTTCATTACGTTTTGTTTTGTTAAATAGGGTACTATTGTTTGCAACTACTAGGTTATGAAAATAAAATAAGAATGAGGCTAAAAACACAGTATTCATTTTATGCTGATTCATGTACGTGTTATAGGAAAAGAACACAGACATTAATGTAGCAGACAATAAACAGACAATAAACATAGCAAGATTAAGCCTAGCACATGACGAACATAGGAAGAGAATTACTTGTCCAAAACTGGAATAGCAAACATTTTTCCTTGCAAAAATTCAATTCATGCCATTTCCTTGACAGCAATTCAATGTTTGGAAATGAGTACGTGAAAAGTGTATGACCATAATACCATCTGCCAGAAAATAAGTCAGCCAAGTTCATTCATTTGAGATCACGAAGTGATGCGTCATGCTGTGAGCTGAGGCACGTCTCAAGAACTTGAGATGTCCAGCTAAATCCCCACCATCCCGCCTGATGGCCTGATACAGATGCAAACTTCTCTCTAACAGATGTTTAAATGTTTTGAGACACTTTTATGTAACAAATGAAAGCCTCATCTTGAAAAACAGCTTTTTAATGGTCTGAACTGAATTTGCTAGACAACCTTAGGAAGAAAGATTTCTTAGCTTTTCTGAAGATTCTTTAAATATACAATACTTTAGGTCAGGGGTAGTCAAACTGCGGCCCTCCAGATGTCCATGGACTACAATTCCCAGGAGCCCCTGCCAGCGAATGCTGGCAGGGGCTTCTGGGAATTGTAGTCCATGGACATCTGGAGGGCCGCAGTTTGACTACCTCTGCTTTAGGTTCTCAATTACAATTTTAAAAGAACTGAGAAATAAGCAAAATTGTCCATAGATTCTGCCTTCCAATAGGGCATCCCCAAATGTATTTTATTCCTTTAAAGCAAAGTTTCTACAGTGAATGTCATTGTGAAACACATATGGAAAATATTATGCCAGATTGAAAATCCACAGAGATTTTTCAGAAAAGATAAAGAAGCAGGAACCTACTATTCGCTCTTGCTCACAGTTCTATCCTGAAATATTCCCAATGGAGTTTCACTTCCTCTACAGGAATCACTTCAAAGCTGAAATAGATCTTAGCAAGGTAGACATATCAAATTTCAAAAATGTTTATGCCTAAATTACTGAAGAACACAGTATCAGTCAGTTATTGCACAAATATGAAATGTGGGTTCAAATACCTTGTTTTAATTCAAATATAAATAAGGTATGTATGAATTGCAAAGCACAAAGCCAGGGTTTAGCTTAGTCAAACGGAGGCAAAAATTTAAGGCAATTTAACTGCCTCAGGACTTCTTGGACTAAATCAACTTAAGGCAAAGCACTCTGATTTAATCAGATTGTAGCCTGGGTTACAAGTTACAGACATGTGCAGAATATTTTGCTTTAAGCGAGAATGAAAGTTAAAACACATAATTTTGCATATGCTGAGAGCTCAAATAAAGAGTTGCTTTTTGCATCACTAACCAGTAACATTAATTTCTGGAGAAAAATTACATGAATTGGTGATGCTCAAACTCTGAATTCGGGATTCCTTTAAAATTTAGTATATCTCCTCAAATCACCCAACTCCACCTAGTGCTAATTATTTGTTGCATACCTGAATGTGTAGATATTTTCAACTTGCATCCCAGTACTGCGTCTGAGCTGGGTACTCATTTTACCGACCTCGAAAGGATGGAAGGCTAAGTCAACCTTGAGCCGGCTGCTGGGATCGAACTCCCATCCTCATGGGCAGAGCTGCTGGGGGGTAAACGGTAATGACTGGGGAAGGTACTGGCAAACCTGAGAATCTGTGAGCTGGGACACTAAATATTTTAGCATGAATGTTACAAATTGGATCCGTTTTGCTATACTGAACTAGAATAAAGGAGACAGTGTAGCTGCTTCCTACAGTTTTCACACAGGACTTCAGAGGAAGAAAGGAAGAACATCCAGAGTCCTGGTAAATATGGCTATCAGTTCCTTTGCAACAATTTTCTTCCCCATGGAGAGCCAGCTTGGTGTAGTGGTTAGGAGTGTGGACTTCTAATCTGGCGAGCCAGGTTCGATTCTGCACTCCCCCACATGCAGCCAGCTGGGTGACCTTGGGCTTGCCAGGGCACTGATAAAACTGTTCTGACCGAGCAGTGATATCAGGGCTCTCTCAGCCTCACCCACCTCACAGGGTGTCTGTTGTGAGGAACGGAAAAGGGAGGCGACTGTAAGCCGCTTTGAGATTCCTTCAAGTAGATAAAAGCGGTATATAATAACCAACTCTTCTTCTTCTAACTTACAGTTAGTCACAGGCAGTATGCTGAAAAAAGGGACAACCTATACCTACAAGTATAATATTTCAAACTAGTCCATATTTTCCTGCTTTAAAAATAAGAACACCAAAAATTGACAAAATATTAAATGATCAAAACAATTACTAAGTTCCTATAATTACTAAACAATTACTAAGTAGGTCGACCTCAACTGCTCTTCCTCTCCAGGAACTGCTCTTCCTCTCCTTGGATTCAGAATTGCATGGCACAGTGGGCACTCAGCCCTTCCTGCCTCTTCAAAAAGATGACCCTAAGAGTGATCTGAGTCATGCACTGTCACAGCCACTTTACTCACTGACATCGCACAAAGTCAAGTAATATGCAAAGAACAAGAGTTTCATGTAAAAGAATTCCAAAAAAGCTGACCTGAGCATTCCTGGATTGCTTGCACAATCTATACAGCATCTATGATACTACATCATATGCTGCATTTATTCCGAGAAACAGCAGCACAGACATGGATGCATTTCAAACGATATTTAGAGAGACTCTGGAGTAACAACACTGTTACTTTATTGTGCCAGATATTTATTCCCTGTTGCTACACAGCACAGGAATGTTTCCTATATACCAGAGGTAGTCAACCTGTGATCCTCCAGATGTTCATGGACTACAATTCTCATGAGCCCCTGCCAGCGTTTGCTGGCAGGGGCTCATGAGAATTGTAGTCCATGAACATCTGGAGGACCACAGGTTGACTACCCCTGCTATATACATTAGACAGCATGTATCATTGCTTTCATGCCACAGTATCCAAATTTTTCAATGAGATGAAAAGTTAGGCCATTTTTTCCCCCAGTTGTGACATACATACTCACTGTTTACCCAGAAACAGAAAACAAGTTTACCACAAAAATCCTGCCTGGCTGTGCCTATAGCACAGTGGCAAAAATAATATCCTTTATCCAAAAGTGCTTTTGGTTAGCTAGCCTGTTACAACTCATCTTACTTATTAGTCGATAAAACCACCACCACTAAGCATGTACAATAAGTCTACTGGCTTTACTTTGAGCCTCTCAGCCAGAAACAATGCAGCCATATCAGCTCCCAGAGCTATCAAGCAGCCAGCTCTTGCCACTGGCCCAACTCTAGTAAGAGCAATAGTGGTAGAGTAGGATACTGACAACAACCATGCTCATGCTCTGCTCTTGCCTACATGCACAGGCCTTCCAAATGTCAAAAGGTAATGAAACATGAAGGATAAAAGCTTGTAGAGATTATTCAAAAATACAAAATGTACATCCAACTCTTAGTTAAAAGACAGTACAGATACATTTCACATAACAGGATCTACTCTTCTGACAGCAATAATCCCAAGGCAGGGACAAGATGCAGAAGCAACAACACATCCATTAGCAGCAATTACAACATGATCTGCCCGGAAGGGGCTGCTGAATCCAAAATACTTTCTGCAACTGCTTTAAATGGCCTATTATGCCAACCTGACTTTCAGTGGAGTTATACATTTCTTGACTGCAATGGGCTTAGAAGGGTGTGATTCTGTTTAGGACTGCACTGTTAACTCCTTTATATCTGTGACTTGCAGAACTTTAAAAAATGAAAATACCCTCTGAACAATGTACTTTTCATTTGTACATGAATCTTATTATTGCCACTTCTATAGACAATTTGATTGCTCTGGTTAATGTGTTGGTGCGCAGGCAAGATACAAAGAAACAGAGGCCTTGCAGTAATATGGTTGTTTCATTACTTCTGCCTGGTGCCAAATGTCAGTAACACAGGAATTTGGAGAAAATCTTCAGAATGAAGGGCATATTGTGTTTAGCTATAGTAGCATCTTTGTTAGCGAATATAGACATTCAAGTGATCCGAAAACCTCAATGATATACAAAGGTTGATACTCCTCCCAGGAATACTTTGGAGAGGAAAAGACCAGATTGGCCATAGCCATCAACAAGGAACAATCACAACTACTTCCCTTCCAACCCCTCTAGGGAAGAACTCTTCTCTGACAGATGCACAGGGACTGCAAAAGGAAGAAAGCACTCCATCTGCCACTGCTGACCCAAAGACTTCTGGGAAGCTACACCTTCCCCACACAAGAAAGCAAGCCAGTAAAAGAAAGACCTCAACTGGATAGAAATGCTTAGGAGACTGATTTTTGTTCTTTGCCTTCTCCCTTCACTCTCCTTACTAAGTCAACCTTACCACCTGAGAGCAGGGACTTGTATTTCTTGACTGCGGTAAACTGTTTGGGAGTTTACTATTTGAAAACAGGATATAAACAAAATGAACAAATGAAGGAGTAATGCGGCCAAAGAAAATACCTACGCTGATAGTTGTTCATGAAACAAGCTTGTGCAGCAATCATCCATTCTGCTCGAGTCTCACAGAAGATGGCGATGGTTGTCTTTGGTTGTTGACCTAACACAGCTAATCCTTTCCCAAAGTTATTAGCTTTATTGTAAACTTCTTCATATGAAAGCCAGTTATATCTTCCAAGGATGACCTGATGAAAATAATATAGACTTTTATTCAGAAATTAAAGCCTAAGCACTTGCTTTCATGCAGCATTCACGCAGCACAACAGTTTCGCCACCCTGATCTTTTCACCCTTTCCTTCCCCAGTGGCCAGCATTAAGATTTAAGGACCTTCAGGCCTGTAAAGTCTTCTACAAAGATTTGGTACTACACAAATAATAAAAACCAGTAATAAAAAATGCAAGAGGAGCAATGAGGGATTTCCAAGGATGCTTGTATCGTGTTGCTGTGTCCCCAAGTCACAGGAGTCGGGACTACAAGAACACCCCCACAAAAACATACAAACTAGGGTTGAGCGCTGCAGCGAGCTTCGGCTCCTGATGCCTGAGGCGGCCAGGGCTAACATCTTAGTGCTGGATACTCACCAAAAGCAAAAAAGAAACAAAGAGTCCTGCCACCTATAGAGCCAAGTGAGGCCTGTTCTGTTATTTCAAGAAACCAACTCACTTTGCTATCACATATTACGGCCCATAACTATATAGAAGAATTTAGCTGTCTACTATGAGGGGACAAAAGGGGAACAAAAACCAAACCTGAGAAAACAAGTCAGAAACCTGAAGGTTGAACAGCACATTTGATCTATGGTCATAACATGTGCAACCACTGAGACTGTCCGTGCAGTACTGCACATACTGCTATTCTTATGTTTTAATGTTGTTTTTAATCTTATTAATGTGCACTTAATAATAAATATTTGAATTTTAGTATATATTTCAGGTTCCTGCTATGTAAGGAAGACACTTCACAGAATGTCCACCAGAAACTCACGGTCTGCTGAATAAGGGCTGCAGACACACAATTCTTTACTCAACTGCTCTATTTTGAAGAAATCTGATATGTTGAGCCATTTACAAAAATCAGGAGTATTTGTGCTGTACTGAAATCATATTCAAATATGTCTTAATATATTTGGCATTCTTTGCAATTTCATCACAACTACCTAAGAAGCAGAAGTTTCAATTTCAGGTTTGAAAAACCACTTTAAATAAATTTTGTTTCATAATGGCTGTTTATTATGGGAAACAAAGATCAAGGCAACTTAGGTCTAATAAGCTCTGCTTGTTAAACATAAGTTGCTGCCATGTAAGGTTACCATATCAGCAAGATAGGGAAACTTGTTTTCTATTCTAAGCCACCACGGTCAATTATGTCACGGGTAGTCCATGTGCTGTTTTAGCCAAGCAGTAATCAATTATGTATCATCAGTGACTTTAAATAGAAAATTGTTCCAGGAGAACCACCTTCTTATCTGGCGAGCTGGGTTTGATTCCCTGCTCTTTCCCCACATGCAGCCAGCTGGGTGACCTTAGGCTCATCACAGCACGGATAAAGCTGTTCTGACCAAGCAGTAATATCTGGGCTCGCTCCGCCTCACCTACCTTACAGCAGTGGTCCCCAACCTGCGGGCCGTGGCCCGGTGTCGGGCCGCAAAGGCCATGGCGCCGGGCCGCGGCTCCCTCTCCCCGCCCCCCCCCCCCGCAGTAAAAAACTTCCCAGGCCGCAAGCTTGCGGCCCGGGAAGCTTCTTACTGCGGGAGGGCGGGAAGAGGGAATCAGGGCCGGGCAGCGCCCGCGCATTGCGCATTCACGCATGCACAATGCGCGGGTGCGGCCCGATGCGCGGGCACGGCCCGCGGGCGCAGCCCAATGCCCTGCCGGTCCCCAGCCTCAGAAAGGTTGGGGACCACTGCCTTACAGGGTGTCTGTTGTGGGGAGAGGAAGGTAATTGTAAGCTGCTCTGAGACACCTTCAGGTAGACAAAAGCAGCATATAAGAACCAACTCTTCTTCTTCTCATCTGGCAGCCTTATTTATTCAGTTTTACTATGCATCTAAATCTGTTTATGCATATAAACCTGTATTGAATAAAGTGCATCTTACCAATGAGGAAAGGTTGAAGAATCTAGGACTTTTCTTTTTAGAAAAGAGTCAACATGATAGGAAGAAATTTGCTGCCAGAAGATGTAGCGATGGCCACAGAAATAAACAGCTTTAAAAAGGGATTAGATTCATGGAGGATAAGTCTACATATAGCTACTAGCTGTGATGACTGTCTTCACATTCAGTGGCACTAACCTTCTGAATCTCAGAGCTTGAAGCCAAAATTAGGGGAAGACCTCAGACTCTATCCCCTGTTGTTGGCCATCCAGAGGAACTGGTGTGAGAGTGCTAGACTGGATGGACCCCTGATCTGATATAGCAGGCTCTTATGTTCTTAAAAAGGAGAAAACAGCAAATATTGCCATTCACAAAATATTGGTAAATTTTTGACAAAAAGCATAAAAAGATAAATACTGCCCTCTAGTGTGCAACTAGAAAGGAAAACTGTATTAAGAGTTAGGTAGAGTGAAGTGATTGAAGGAACAATTACAATTTGAGGTATGCAGATAACACTACATTACTGGCACAAATCAGCGAAGAATTCAAACGTCTACTGATAAAGGCTAAAGCACAAAGTGCCAAAGTTGGATTACAAAAAGACAAAAGTAAGGACTACTGGGCAATCACAAAAATTTTAACACTGATGATGAAGAAATTGAAATTATTCAATATTTTCTATTTCTTAGCTCCATCATCAACCAAAAGGGAGAATGCAACCAAAAAGTCAGAAGGAGATTGAGCCCCAGAAAGGCAGCCATGAAGGGACAAGAAAAGATTCTTAAGTGTAAGGATGCAACACTGGCAACCAAGTCCAAGTTAATTCATGCCATAGTATTTCCCATTACTATGTATGGGTGTGGAAGTTGGACACTGAAGAAAGCTGATAGAAATAAAGTTGATTTATTCAAAATGTGATATTGGAGTAAAGTTTTATGGCTATGATGGAATGCCAAAAAGACAAATAAGTGGGTTCCAGATCAAATCAAGCCTCAACTCTACTTAGAAGGTAGAATGACTAAACTGAGGTTATCGTAGTTGCTCACATTATGAGGCAACAAGACCCACTGGAAAAGATATAATGATAGGAAATGTTAAAGGCAGCAGAAAAAGAGGAAGACCCAACATGAGATAGATTGTCTCAAGAAAGAAAAAAAAAACATGGCCTGAGTTTGCAGGATCTGAGCAAGGATGTAAACAACAGGACATTTTAGGGATCATCAATTAATAAAGTTACCAGCAACCTGACAGCACTTAACACACAGTATGCAATATGTATTAAAATTTCAGTGTATAAACAAGCTATGATGTAGGAGTATATTAAATTACTGTATAGCTTCTGTGTGGTTATTAACTATGCAATCCTACACAAAGTTAACCCTGTCTATGCCCACTGATATATATGCAGCCAGACCGGAGTAATAGCATAGAACTTCACTGTTAAGTTGCAATCTCAAGCATGTGTATGAAGAACAGGTCACATTTAACTCAGTTATGACTTTATTCTGAGTATTCATATGAAGAACTGTAATACATGAGTTCTGATTGTTTTCAGTAATGAAATATATATTATTTTTTTAATTTCATGTTTACTCAAATTATGAACTACAAACTCACTTAGATGGTGAGGAAGACCAACGAAACTTATTGTATGCATAAGATAAGATTGTAACCAAACTTATTTTGGAAACCAATTTAATAAAGACATCGTAAGCTTTGTCAGCTAAAAATGCTGAGCTATTTGTACTTCTTATCCCCAAATTAAAAAATAAAACACTAACTAGAGCAGATTTCAATCATTTTTAAATAGTGGAAGAAAAAGGCAAGAAATTTGATTAATCAGAGAAATGAATAAGAACATAAGAATCATACCACATAAGAATCATACCACATAAAAGGGAACTTGTGACCAAGGACAGTTTACCAGTTAACCAGCATGCCCTGTGGTCCGAGGGATCTGCCCAGCAACTGCTGATGAAACCAGACTGCCTTTTACTTATTTCCACACACACACCCCTTCCCTTCAGGGTTGCAATGAATCATAGAATCATAGAGTTGGAAGGGGCCATACAGGCCATCTAATCCAACCCCCTGCCCAACGCAGGATCAGCCCAAAACATCCTAAAGCATCCAAGAAAAGTATGTATCCAACCTTTGCTTGAAGACTGCCAGTGAGGGGGAGCTCACCACCTCCTTAGGCAGCCTATTCCACTGCTGAAGAAATTAAGAAAGCCTTTAGCATAGAATTGGCCTAACTGTGGATCTCCAGATGCCTATGGACTACAGTTACCATAAGCCTCTGTTGGAAAGGCCAGCAACAGGAGCTCATGGTTATTGTAGCCCATGGACATGTGGAGAGCCACAGTTTGGCCAATCCTGCTCTAACAGCAACAGACTGAGGCAAGGAACACGTTTCTCTTTCTTTCTGTCTGTGCCATGCTGAGGAGCAGCCAGTACTGTTGCCTGCCTGGGCACTGGCCAGTTCTTACTAGCAAGAGTTTTCTAGAGCCTGTTGTATTTTTTGTGTGTGTGTGCAATGGGCTTTATTGCTAGTAAGAATACAAGAAACTTGCTAGATCAGACCAGTAGTCCATCTACTCCAGCATCCTGTCTCACACAGTAATCAAGCAGTTACTTTGGAGAGCCAGCAATAGAGCAGTAAGGCAATGGAATAGGGTGCCCGAGGAGGTGGTGACCTCCCCCTCAATGGCAGTCCTTAAGCAGTATCTGGGCAGATACTTATCATGGATGCTTTAGGTTGATCCTACACTGAGCAGAGGGTTGGACTAGATGGCCTATATGGCCCTGTCCAACTCTATGATTCTAGGTATCAACCTTGGCTTTTGCCAGACTCGTGTAAATGCCTCGCTGTACAACTGCAAGAATTGTGAAATAACAGTTCCTTAAACAATTACTCATGAACTGAGTATCTGCATTTATATAGCACAGGTTGCTGGTGTTTACACCATTGTGCTCCATCAGAGAACAGCCAGACACGTAGTCCCTAAGCAAGTTGGGTTCATCTGCACGCAAGCTTAGAATGATGCCTAGATATGATATCCGAATGCCGCCCAAATCAAAACTGAAAGAACGCACTGAAGAAAAGGAGTGAGAGGTTCCTGTGATTTGCTCCACCTTCTCTGCAGCAGGGTGGACAAAGCGATTGGAAGAGATCTACCAATCATCACTCCCAAGATGTCACACAATTGTGAGAAGGACAGAGTCTGCTTTTTTGGACTGAGGATGACAGCCAAAGTGAGGTCTCTCGGTTCATACAGCTACAGAGGGCAAGGGTCAAAGAACGTGAAACCTCTTCCCACCTTCATTGTTTCCACTGTCCCTACACAGACACTCACAGAGAAACCAAAACGGGCGCAGACAGCTGCTTCTAGAGCTATTCAGCCACCCTACCAGATTCTTCCTGATACAATCTTACCCCCCCTCCCCACAAAAAAGAGGTAGAGAAATCAATGACAAAGTACACACAAGAACTAAATGGTCACAGGAGTGCCAATGGGCACTTTATGTCCAAAGAGACAACATTTTTCTGGGGCTTTAAGAAAAAAAGCCCTTCAGTGAATAAGCCTAAAGTCTTCAGACAATCATTTTTTTTCTCTTTCTCAGGAAAAAAAAATAATGAATTGTTTCACAATTTCTCAGCTCTCTGGTAGTTGAACAACTTGTGTAACAGAATGACCTTCAGGTTCCTAATACTAAGCATTCATTCCACTAATTATACTTACAAAAGAAACTTACTAAGTAGCAAAAATGCTAATCTATCCTCAAAAGCCCAATTTGTAAGCAACAACATGTTTTCATTTATTCTTCAAACTAACCAAGATCAATGGTATGCACCGTACCAATGGACCGTGTTCATTTCCTCTTCATGAACAGTAAGTGGCCCACAAATTTTGGCCTGGCACAGCCCCAAGCTGCCCACCATCACCATTGGCCCTTACAATCCCTCAAGCCCATGGTCAGAAGAAGAGTACTCACAGCAGCGTTTTTTCACATTTTGTGCAACCACCTGCTAAGCAGGATCCTCCAAGTAAGAGCTATGGCAGTGGCAAATTAGAAGTAGGCTAGCCTGAGAGAGTTTTATTGATTCACTTTATTGGTGAACTTCATGGGTAAAATGGGAATTTGAAAAGGGGGCCTTCCAGAACCTGTTCTAACTAACATATTACACCTGCTCAGCATCAAATCGACAAGTTATCAAAAAATGTTAATAGAAGGGGGCAATTACAGACTCGTCACCACTGCAGCACTTCGAAAACACCAAGAAAAGGAAGGGGGTGTTTGCTCACTGGACAGTGTAAGTGTCCATAGCTTGGAAGAGGTCCAAAGTTTTTATTCATTCTATGTAGGTTGATTTGTCTAAATACAATTCTTGACAATACGCACTGTACAGCCATCATCCTTCAATCCACAGAACAAACAGAGGTGCTACTGCTGGAGATGGAGGTCTGACTGAAAAATGAGTCCTGTTCTGGGTGGGTTTGCATTTCCTCAACAAGCAGCTTCATAACTTGGGAGTGTTGCTGGATCCAGACTTCCTACTGAATAAACAGGTAGTAGAAGCAACCACCCGCTTTGGCTGGTAAGCCAGCTGTGGGCTTTTGTGAGAAGGAAAGACCATGCCACCAGTAAGTGAAGACTTCATTGTTTGGCTGGTGTTCCTTTTCTACCTTTTATTATCCCTCATCCCTGTTTGTGTATTTTTATGTGTTTATATTATGTTTTTAATATTTTATTTCCATTTGTATTTTAAATGCTTTCTACTGTCTAAAATGTTTTAATATTTGCTTGAATTGGGTAGAAAACATAGAAATGCCTTAAATAAAACATTATGCAGCTGGCTGAGTTTAAAACAGGATTTTGCTTCCTACACAGATTATATGATTTGCCAGAGAATATGAAACAGAAGATTGAGTAGCAAAGAAAAAGGTAATTTGGCCAAAATATGAAAAAACAGGCAACTATTGAACAGAAATTTTAGGGACTATGGTGAATGTTCACACTGCCAGAACTTAACAATTCAGACAGGGGAAGGTAGTCTCTCTTCATTAAAGGAGAGCTAGGGGGTGAGGGTCTTTGTGCTGACCAAGGACACTGGCAAAGGAGGTGAGATGGCAAGAGGATTTGAGAACTACTGACTATGAAAGCAAGGTAGAACCCAGTTCAGCTGTCCATCACTGCCACAGATCCTCCAAAACTTGTGAAATACAACTGAAAAACCATTCCCATAATATTTTTCTATTTCATATACACAGCAATGTGATATTTGGACAAATTGATCCTCCAGGATAATGCTGCCACCATTACAGACCTCTTCTCAGCCCAGGAAAGAAACAGGGATAGCCTTTGTAAGTACCTGGCTTTGTATGTTAGGAAGACTCTACAAGGCCTGAGAGACTCTTGCAAGGAAGAAGGGGAAGAGTTGATCAGTCATTATTACACCTACCCCTATAAAAATGGACAACAGGGAACTAGAACACAAAATGGGAAACCTTCAGGACAACTATCACTTTCAAGCAAAGAAGCAAACATTGCAAATTATCTGTCTTTGACCCAAGTATGTAAATATGAAAGCACCCTGAAAATAAATATTTTCTTTTGGTAATATACCTAATTATTTATATACAGTGCAATCTAATAAATTATTCAACTGTGAAGAGTATTTGCAAGAAACTCCCTCCTTTCGTACTTGCAAGAATGTGCAATGTACAGCCAAGCCTTCTGAGACTTTCAGTTCAACAGGCAGGCATCCCTCAGACCAATCTTTCCAAAGAATACAGTTTTATATTTACAAAGCAATTTGGAACATCAACATGCCCCTGTTCTTCCAGTATAGTGCAAATTCTTTACACATACATTGTGCTTGCTGTTTAAGATCTCTCGTAACAGAGATGCCAACACAATGAAATTTTAAGCTTTTCCTCCTTTTAGAGTAAAATAACAAGAAACGGAGGAGTAACATACCTTTTTAAAAACTTTTCCAGATGGCTGGATTTCATCTTCTTCCTTTAAGATTTCCCGTGTTCCCAAGAGTTTCTTATCCTTAAATTTACTTGTGGCATACTTGAAAGCTTTGTCAAGCGTATCACATCCAGGATATAACACAGATGCTAAACAATGTAAACTGTTAACAGATCTGTATGCACTACCTGGCTTGTTATTCACTGGTTTTGCTTTAATTTGCCTTGATTTGGCGATAGCATATCTTGATCCAGAAAATATATACCATGGGATATAGGTTATAATCGTATATATCAGGATTACAAATTTGATAATATGAAGAAGAAAAGGATTGATATTATGCTTTAACTTCATTGTGTCCATTTTTGAAGGCTATAAACTACGCAGAACAGCTTGACAAATATATCATATAAAGATCAACAAAGCCCTGAAACAGAAGAGAACAAAGAAAATAAATTCTCATACATTGAAAACACTTATTTGTTCATTTCTGGTCACAAAAATATTTAGAAGTTTTTTTGGACTGAAATCACATTTTTTAAAATAAGAATATAAATATCAAATATAAACAGAAAGCCAAACAGTAATGAAGTATTATTAAATATTTTAGCAGTTCTTTCAACTATGGTCCCTTGACTCACCAAGATATGAAGTTCAGGAAAAGAACTGATCTTTTCTAGATCCCCTTAAGATCAGGGTTTGGGACAACTATGAATTAGGACAGTAAGCACTAGGTGGATGACCCATTACCAGACAGTCCAGGCATTATAAACCCAGATCTTCAAACCATGACTCACAGAGCAGTCCTAAACAGTGTTGTGCCCTTGTAAGCCCATTAAAATCAGCAGACTTAGAAGAGTACAACCCTGCTTCGGATTCACTTATGGAGAAGCAAAACATGTCTTGGACTCATGTGATCCTTCATCTCCTCTCCTGCATAGACCTAACATTACTAATGCTTGAGTTAATTTTAGCAAGTTTATCAATTCAGACACTACAAAGAACTGTAGTTTTTTTTTATTTGCTAAACATTTGGGTCGTTATTTAATTAAAGGCAAATACAAACAAAAGCCATGCAGTGCTCAATATACATACTTTTCATTGTAAATTATTAATTTAATGGGAGGAAATATTTCCAAAGCAAAGGCAAAAATTGTTTCCACTTTCATACTTCCACACAGTGCTTGGTTACAGACAGGAAGAAGTATTTTGTTAAACACCAAGAAATTACTCACATACTTGAAAAATAACATTATTCAAGTTTCTTACTTTTTCACCTTGGCTACCGAGCCATATTGCTAACTGATGCAGCCATTTAACATCCGTTTAGTTCACTGGCATAACTTGAATTGCCACCTTCTCTAGTAGCTGCAATTTAAAAAATAGAAGCATATTTTGGAAGGGTAATGCAAAGTATGAACATCCAATTGATGGAACAAAATGCTGCCAATTTTAAAATGTTAAAAACAAATTGTATTGTAAAAATCCAGAAGCAATCTGGTGGGATAAAAGTTTTATATATAACTCTGCCAACAGCCAGTCCAAGGGCTCGTGAGAGGCTGTACTTCTACCCTACCAAGAAGTACTCCACTAAGGGAAAATCGGTTTGCTCACAAAGGGATATAACTGCCCATGTCATTTTGATACTCACAATCTGATCTCCACTCTTCTACCCTCTACTTATTTTTCCTAGTACATCTTATAATTTAGTCTGAAACCTTGATAACAAGAACCTAATTTCAGTTATGTGAGTTATTTTGAGAGATGCCTGATAATAAAAAATAAAATAAATATTTTATCTACGCTCTCCCATATAGCTCAGGGCAGTTCACATAAAACATTGCAGGGGTGATACATAGAACAGTCTAAGCATATAACACAGTCATAAAATAACATACCAACAATAATCCAACAGTGGTTCTAAATTAACAGAATTTCAGTGGCTTTGGTTAACTATAATAAGAACACCAACTTAGACAAAACTCCCAGGGAGGTCAGACTAGTTCAGGTCATGGAGGGGGTGACTGAGGGGGGACCAGCAGATGTTGTTTGGTCAGTCAGACTCAAATATAATAAAGAATGCACTATAAATCTAGATGATATGCCATGTTAAATTACAGTACAATATAAAATCTACAACAGTATTTAGAAAACACAATGGTATATGGTACAGCGTTTGGAGTCAGACCAGGATTGGAGAGCTTTGCCAAGTATTTGCGATCACATGCAAAGGTCTTGCCTTCATTCCTCATATCTCCAGGACTATGCTCCACCATAAAAGCACACACCTGAGCAGGGCCTTCGGCAAGTGCCTGTACACATGCATTCTCTTTTGTGGTCCTCACCTAACTGAATGACCTGCCTGATGAGGTCAGTAATGCTCCTACTCTCCTGGCTGTCTACAAATTACGCAAAACTTAATTATCCAGCAAGGCATTTTTACGCAAGCAATAGGGATGCACTCTAATGAAATGGTTCAGAACAATGCCTTGGTAAAAGGGATGTGACTGTGGACTAAACTACTGTGTCTATTGTTGCAAGTATGCTCTTATTATACAATTTCTACATTGTATTACACATCATGTTCAAATGATAATGCTCTTGTTCGGATGTCTCCTTGTCGTCAGATTTCTACAATCCAGGCCCTATTGACAGCTTGTCCCATCATGTTGAATGTACTGATGTATACTATGTAATCCACCTTAAGTCTCAGTGAGAAAGGCAGGCTATAAATCGAGCAAATAAATGTAAATAAATAAATGTCTCAGAGAAAAACAGAAACTATTACAGTTATTAGTTTCCTTTTAAAATGAAGAATTCTAAAAACTGCATGATTAAATTTCTGCCTGAAATAAGATGACAGATTTACTTCCTTTCCAATCCCAATTGCTGCAATTAAATTCTACCAGTAGAATGGAGAACTTAATATCTCAGATGTGCAGCTTTAAAAAGTTTGCATACTGATATACAGTTTGTAATCTGCAACCACAATCTGATACAGACTTAGAAAGTAACAATTAAATCCTTGAAAAAAATCAGTAGTTGAAATCTGTTTAACCCTGAGCTGGATTCTGGCCTGTAACTTTAGACTACAGCTCAGTTCTCAAGTCACTTGCTCTGGAGCACAGATGGAAAGACTGACTGCATTTGTTTGTTTAGTAGAAGAGAAGACGAGTTGGTTCTCATATGCCGCTTTTCTCTACCAAAAGGAGTCTCAAAGCGGCTTACAATCACCGTCCCTTTCCTCTCCCCACAATAGACACCCTGTGTGGTAGGTGAGGCTGAGAGAGCCCTGATATTCCTGCTCAGTCAGAACAACTTTCTCAGTGCTGTGGCGAGCCCAAGTTCATCCAGCTGGCTGCATGTGGAGGAGCAGGGAATCAAACCCGGCTCGGCAGATTAGAAGTCCACACTCCTAAGCACTACACCAAGCAAGCTAGTACATTGTTTCCTGCCCTTCCTCCAAGGGGTTTGGGGTGGTATACACTGTTTTCTCTTTCATCATTGTCTCCAGTGAGCTTCATAGCCAAGTAGAGATTTGAACCAGGCTCCCCCAGATCCTAATCTGAAATTTTAACCACTATGCCACTCTAGCACTCAATTCTAAAAAGTCTGCCACCAGAAAGTGTGCATGTGTAACATGCACACGAAAACTCACACCTTGAATAAATCTTCGTTGGTCTTAAACGTGCCACTGGACTCAAATTTTGTTGTGCTACTTCAGGCCAACACAGCCAGCCACTTGAATGCCACCAGTAAAGCTGGTCTGTATCACCTTTCCCCCTGGGATGCTTTTCAGTAGCAGGATGGCATGTTCAATTATCCTTTTATACCTTAAAACAACTGTCCCCAACCCCCGGGCCGTGGATCAGTACTGGTCCGTAGATCAGTCAGTACTGGGCCGCAGATCCTCCTAGTCCTACTCCCCGGCTGCTGCCTTGGGGGCTGCCCTGCCACTCTACTACCGGCTCACCTACAGTGATCTCCGGTGGCCGCCATGGCTGGGGGTCCCCCTTGGCGTGGCATTGCACAGCTACTGCTGGCAGTGCCCCCCAGTGGGCGGCAGGAAGTCAGGGGCACCAGCGGGGAAAGCAAGCAGAGGAGGTATTCAGGTAGCGGCAGCAACGTCCCTAGGCTAAAGACTGCCCCCCCCCCTTGGGCCTCAGTAAAATTGTCAAGCGTTGACCAGTCCCTGGTGATAAAAAGGTTGGGGAGCACTGCCTTAAAGTACCAAGGGGTACTGGTGCTTGTAAATAGGGGTCACAGGTGGTTTGAGTAGTGGGGGTGGAGGCATCGTCTCAGGAGCAGCACAGGCACTGCCTATTACAGGATTTGCCTTTATTCTCTCAATATGCCAATACTCTGAATCTGAATCTATGTATTCTTTCCTCCTTTAATTAAGGAGGCTGGTGCTATGGCACCACTCTAGGGATTTCTATTCTAAGAAAGTAAATAAAAAATGGCATGCTCTGCATTTTATGTTGCTCACAGTCACTGTGTACAGTATATTTTCTTAGACATATTAATGAATTTTGGTCCCCAGCATTACACCAATCAGTTCCATAGAAGTCAGTAAACTTACTTTAAGAGAACTTGCATTGAAGTTTTTAGTAAAAATCAGGTATGAAAAAACAAAGAAATCATCATGCTCTTGCTCATCTCTCCAGATCAGGTCAGTCGAAATTTAGTCAGGAGTTCTGAAAAACTGCCTGATATTGCTAGAGCTGATCCATATTATCCAATCTAAGCTGTGATTTTACCCATTACTTTCAAAAGCCCACTTGTTAAATTGGGAGGGGAGGAATCCATTAAAATGTGTTTACCAACTGATCAGATAATCTTGTAACAAGCAGTAAAGCACAAAGCATTGAGTCAAAGAAACCTTAAATGACTTCTCATTGTTGTTGTTGGTACTGACAGGACAGTTTCCCGACCCTTAATCTCAACTGGAGTTGCCACAGGTCACACTGTCAAAATCTGAAAGACAAATAACTTAGAATTATTAAATAATAAAACAGTAACTAAGTACTGCTGTTTCACCTAAACAAATGCAGTAACCTAACATTCATACACAGAAGGGATAAAATTAATTTTCATCAGAACAGTTCATAAAGTATATGTGTCAACTTATTTGGCTGTGTGTCCCAATAATATGGCACAACAAGTACTCAGGGACACTCACAATTAGATAAACATGAATTTCTCTCTGACTAAGTAAGATACAAAACATACCAATTCCAGGTTCAATCACTTCACTACAACTGCTGCTGGCCTTACACCAACCACTTATGCTCACTGACTTGTGGCCAGATAGCCATGTGCGTCCACCAGTATATGCAGAATTCGGTGTCAGGAATGAAGTAACCAACAGTTCTTTTGCTAGCTTACTAAAATCCTGCTTTGTGGTGATAGATATACACAACTACCCATAGGCTGGGAGCTGGCACTGACAGGACTATGAAATAATGTCCCTATGCCACTACACTGTCAATAATCACGCAGAAGCACTCAAACTGCCTATATGGCTGGAGTCCAGTCCAGCATCTCCATGTGTAGTCTTAACCAACCCATGCCTGATTAAGACTACACATCTACAAGGCAGTAAGGCAGGTATTAAAACTTCTGCAAAAGATTACATGTAGTCAGAATGAGAATTTACTGTTGCAATTTGTCTTTTGTGAGAATGCAAAGTTTACTTTCTTAGGACAATTTCAGTTACTTTGCTTAGGCTAAGGAGGAGGCTTATTTAATTTCCTAGAAAATTATCCTAGATTTCTAGGAATTCAGAGCAAGCAAGAACTCAGTACAATGAGACAGTTCTGAATCTTTGGAGAATATGTCACTTTTAAGATAAAACTGGAAGATATTCATCAATTTTAAATAAAAACAATTTACTTGCAATTTCCTTCTAAAATTGGGGTTGTTGTTTTTTAAGTGCCAAGAAAACATTACCTCCAGTTACAGCAACTTCAGCAGAGACGGCCCACAATCTCTACTCTCTCCTACCCGGCCCAAGAGAGGCACGCCTGGCCTTGACCAGGGCCAGGGCCTTCTCGTTCCTGGCTCCAACCTGGTGGAATGAGCTCCCAGGTGAGCTGCAGGCCCTGCGGTACCTTGGTGCATTCCGCAGAACCGGCAAAACGGAGCTCTTCTGCCAGCTCTACGGTTGAGGCCAGGTTAGTGCAGGAAGAGCAATTGGGGCCCCCTGTTGCCAACAACGGATATAATCTGATTTGTCTCTCCGCTTTCTTCCCTCTAGTAGATGAATGAGTGAGGGGTTGAGGGCTCCGCTATCTTCACTTGCTGCTGATTGTTGTTATAGTCCTTTTAATGGGGTTTTAATTGGGTTTTAGCTGGACATATGTAAACCGCCACGAGCCTTTGGGGGTGGTGATAAATAAATAAACAAACAAACAAATACCATATGGCATGAGCCAGTAGCAGGCAGCCAATTACTGACCCATGCCATGCTCTACATCCCAGGCATGCTATGTCTGCTGGGGATCAGCTGCAGAAAGATCTATGGATAATACCAAACAGGGTAAAATACTCCATAATGTACTTGATATAGGATTTAACTTTATCTTTACTCATGAACTTCCAGGGGGCACCATGTTAGCTGGTGATGAAAGCAACATGCTGGACTAGACTGACTAGTTTCTACTTATGATTAGGACAAACAAATTCCCCTGAAATTAACAGGATATGAAGCCCAATGCTAAACATCTCCCCAAAGCAAATTACACTTTCATTATAGCTTCCTTGCAGGTGGAATATTTAGGACTGCAGACTTGCAATACTAAGCATACAGTCAACTGTATCTTAGATGTTTACTCAGAAGACCTCAGATCAATGGGACTTACAGGTGAATATAGGATTTGAACAAATTTGATCTCTTGATGTTTTAATAGGCAAAGTTTTCTTCAGTCTTAGGGATATATAACCAACCAGCTTAGAGAAAAATGTCACGTCCTTTTAACACAAATGGGCACCTTAAGTTTTTCATGGCATGCAGGTAAGTAACAATATCAGGTTAAGAGCATCCCATTAAGCGTATGTGGTTGTCTCCATGGCAAGAGATTTTTTATTTCTTCAGGCAATTAGCAATCCTATTTATAGACCACATGCCAGAATATTGAACTGAGGACTTCATTTATATAAGTCACATCTAATATGTTTTACCTGTTGAAGTGAAGCTTCCTTTAATGTAATTACTACTTATCAATAAAGACTCTGCATCAGTAAAGACACAGTTTACATGTAATGTATGATCTCAAGAATGAAGTGTTGTATTGACTGGCTAACTGGGTAGGGTTTTTTTTTTTTTTACAGACATTACTACTACTGTTTAAAAGTGACCTTCATCCCAATCCAAACACATAGGGGTTACTGCAAGCACAAGGCTAAAGAAAATTTATAATACTTTTAGGCTAAAGCAGGACAGAATTTATTTTAGCAAATCCAGTCTATTAATTATTCAGTTTTTTGCTGTTATTAATTCATATTCATCATACAAGTGGTTACTTAACATACATTCCTTAATTTTACTACCTGTTGAACTTTTGAAACTATGTATTATTCAGCTGCACTTCAGGTAGCTACTCTAAACAAATGGGGAGAAAGGTGCTGCAAGATCCTGTTGTCAAAATAGGAATCCATTAGTCGAGCTAATAAGAAACACATATTTGCTTCTCAGTAAATGTGCACCAGATAATTTTCCCCAGGTGGATTGAATGCACACATATCCACACCTTAGTTGGTGCAATAGCAGATACTGAAGGAACTGATGATACCTCCCACCCAGTCAATACGTTTCTATGCAACCCTATTCTAAAATGGGGGGGGGGGCAGATGAGGTTGCACATCTGCAAACATTTGGGGGGGGAGTAGAAATAAGCATCACACATCCCTAAGTTCAAAAGGAGAAAATGCACCCCCTAGTGTACACCCCTAACCGATGAGTACATGCATTTTCTCACGTTCTGCAAGATATAGCCTTAGAAACGGGATAACCTGGACAGAAAGAAAGTATGCAATTACTCTGTTCCCCTGGAAGCTGTTGCCCAGGTGACGGCTGCTGGCATCTTTTAGAAACCTGTTCCCCGCTTTGCAGCAAAGCTTACCTGCGATCCACCTGGGTGGGTGGCCAGGCTTCGTCCTGTCCCCCCACCCACCCCCGCTAGGTGCACCAGGCAGCACCCACTGCCATTCAGTTCCTCGCGTTCGGGGGTTAAAAGCCACCTCCGAATAGGTGTTTCCTTGGAAACGGAAAATCCGCTTTGTGACGCGCCGGTCGCCGGCCGCTTCTCTCCACCCCCCACCTGTGGACCAGACAAAGGAGCTCGCTCTTTCCCCACGAGGCCGAAGGTAGCGGGGCTTCCTCCAGCAGCCCGCCCCTGCCGACTATGTCGAGGTTGGTCCGCGCGAAGGGCGCTTCCAGGAGCCCTTGCAAGGAAAGGCGGCGGCAGCAGCTGGCCTCTCGCGCATTCCTCGGGGCTTCGATTTCAACGCTAAGCAAGGCTTGGAGGGGAGGGTGGGCCCAGTCTCTCACTGCGGAGAGGCAGGCGGGCGGGCAAGTGCGTGTGAAGGGAAAGCAGGCCCGGGACTCTGGCCTTCCCTCAGCTCTGCAAACAGTCCCTTCTAAACCAGGTTTAGGGTATAATCACAATAAAATCAGAGTCCAGTAACACCTTTAAGACCAACAAAGATTTATTCAAGGCGTGAGCCTTGACGAAGGGTGCTTGCACTCGAAAGCTCACGCCTTGAATAAATCTTTGTTGGTCTTAAAGGTGCTACTGGACTCTAATTTTATTGTGCTACTTCAGACCGACCCGGCTACACATTTGAATCTAGGGTATAATCACGTTCAGCTACCCAGCTACAGTTGCTGACAACCTGTGTTTTGTAAGGTCTGCTATACAGATATGCAGTCTTCAGAACTGAATGCTTATTTCTGTTCAAAGTATATTTCCTTAAATAACAACATTTAAGGTAAAAATGGGAAATATATAATAATTCATACAATCAAAATCTGGCAGGTTCCAACATAGCCTCACTAACAAAAAAGCAGACACGGAGCCTATTCTCACCATGGGTCCTTTTCAAGTGGACAGATGCATCCCCAACTGTGGAATGCCGAGAGTGGAATGCTCAGAGACCCCTGAAACTGCACTCCTTCTGTCTCTACCCAAACACGGAAACTTCCCCATAAGTGACTGCCTGTGCCGAGTTATATCTCCTGAATCATTATGTTTAGGATGGTAGCTGGAGGTATGCAGCTATGTTTGTTCGTCAGGTTTCCGGTATAAGATGGTATCTAAGCGTCCATTGTGTATTTTTCAATAAAGTCCAGAAAATGTATTTCTTGCATAAATTGATTCATTGTCAGGTTGATTGTGAGGTGAAAGTCACTGAATGTCTGGTGTCTGATAGCAACCTGAATATCTGATAGCAATCTGAAGCCTCAGTGGTATATATTCTGTTGGAAACTGGCACTATGGTATTTTCACCTCCATCAGAATTTTTAAATCCTGAAAAAAAATTAGATACGAACAAATTCTGATGGGATAGATGATCTGACATTCTAGCTTGGAATCCCCTCCCAGCTGAGCCTCAGAGTGTTGACATGGTTAAATACTTTTGACCTGGAGACCATGGCAAATGACTCTAGACAAAAAGTGACTATATTTGATTTAATTATCATGTAATTTTCCCTTTTGTCAATCAATGATTAGTTATTGTTGAGTATAAGGAAGATGAGGATATGCTTTGGAACTTCTTAGTGAAATCCTCAGACTGGTAATGAATAAAACGGGAATATAGAGAACATTTAGTGATTCTGAATTTTGTCATCGTTACTGAGACAGAAATCTAAAAAAACAATACCTCAGTATTAGCTATGTATAACTGGATAGTTAAAGATTCTTCCATTCTTTCTGAGAGAAAAAGGTTCCTTGAAATTTAAATACTGTAAAATTCTTTTGAAATGGGTGTAAGTTGATTAGTAGTAATTTTTCTGAGGGTTTGGAGGGATCAGTTGTTGGATTTTAGAGATCTGCAAGTCTCTGTAAAAGTTTGGACTAAGTTGCAACAGTCTGATTTGCCTGTATACTAGGCCATTGTCAGTGTGGATCCATTTGGACAAAGATCTGATCAGGGACGTATCCTATGAACATACATTATGTGGGTCAGTAATGTGTCCATGTATGGTAACTGTCTATACACATTGTCTCTGTGACCACATTAATGTGGCTTCAAACAGTTGCAAGTGTAGCTTGTGAAAGCTTGTAATCTATGTAATTCCTTTTTTTACCAAACCCCATCTGGTAATATGCAGAACTAGATGCCTATCTTTTATCCTCCTCCACACCCACATTAATCCGATCCAACTAAAATCCACACATGAAAGTAGCTTTCCACTTACACGCCACTAGCGAGATCAGATACAAAATCTTATCCAAATTGAATGTAATGCAGAGAGAGTGCATCTGTATTGTGACACACATTGATTTACCCCTCACGATTTAACAATTCCACATGAAACTCAGGTTATGACTGCTCTCCTTCAGTCTCAGATCTCATGGCAGTGACTGAGAGCTTGTATCTAATACCCTGCTTCCTATTGTCAATGTTGACTGGCAGCATGAAGCTACTGCATATGTCAGGGAAGGGCAAGGACTCCTACATGTCCTACAATTCCGTCCATCTGTAGGAATCACCTCTTGCCATGCCCCTTCTTCTACTGTGGTACACTAGACAGTCACTTTACTAATAGAGGCCTGGTGCCAAAATCATGTCAGTGAAGGATTCCTAGAGGGTGCCTTTGATCTCAAAATAAAATCATCTTGCATATCTCATTTAAATCCAGTGTTTTGTGTTGCCTGCAGAGGGCATGCCTCTGGCCAAAGGTGACGTATAACTGTTTTCCTAGTTAACAAATCAAGGTAAGATATGATCTAAGTCATGCTAATGATGCCAATTTTGAATCCATATAATAAATATCAAAACCCTAAGTTCCTTAACATGTAAAACAAAAAAAAGACATGTCTTCTTAGAGACAGAACAGCCTGTGTTTCAGGAAATAGCTAGTTCATCAGGCTCAAATCCTCCACACACTAAAAGTGTAGGCTGCAATCATATTTAATGCCAACATTAATATTTTTCTTTAGAAAAAAGATTATTTACACTTAGAATAATTCATAATCTTATTACTTACAGAATGGATCATGAATCTGGATTGACATGCATGACTTCTAGAGCAAAAATTGTCTGCAGCCATATGAAGAGCCACCTATGCATGTTCTTGCACCTATATTTACATGTCTATAAATAGGGAGAAGTCTCTCCAAGACCATATGAGCGGTTGATAGGCGTTTCAGTTCATATGCCATCTCATTTCTATGGATCCCTTACCCTTTTACTGAAGATGGCTCCAAGCCACAGGTTATATAGCAATGGACAGAAATAATGACTGTGTATGTGCCTTTACATTTACAAATTCAAGAAGTTTGGGAAATTCTACTTTATATTCATAGCTATCATTATTTGTATGTAGCACTATCAATGTACAGGGTTCTGCCAGGTTTCTGGGAATGGGTAAGAAAGTGCCCAAAAAATTACCTTTCTTCATAAATGCCATTTCAAAGAAAACTTAATTTTAAAATAGTAACTTAATTTCTACTTTTAAGATATTTCAAAAAGTGTCATTAAAAATTGCTTGCCCATGTGAGCGAGTGAAATGTATTCTAGATATTCACACCACTCTCAGATAACTCTTGGAAGCATAATTATTTAACACAAATTAAACTTGACCTTCTGATCATTATCTCCTACCTTACTCCGTGTATGCCAGTGAAAGAACAGCTATGAGACACAAGATATGGGATTCCTAATACCTTTAATTGTATTTAAAACATCCACAGAAGGTCCCAAACTGAATAAGCATTCTGAAGTATATGAATTGTAGTGCTGGAAATGCCAATAAATCACATAGCGTTATCAAAGTAAGAGATGGTCAGAGGGAGTTTGCCATTGCCTGTCTATGTGTTGCAACCCTGGACTTGCTTGGGGCTTGCAGCACATGCCCTAACCCCTAACCCTGCCCAAACACTAACCTGGGCCAACCCCGCTTAGCTTCCAAGATTAGACAAGATCAGGCTAGCCTGGACAGTAACAACGTAGTAATCTAGATTAATTAGACGTACAGGTCATCTAGTCCAACCCCCTGCTCAATGCAGGATCGGTCTAAGAATCCCTGACTATTCATGCAGCCACTGCTTGAAGTATTCCAGTCAGGACCACAAACGATGGCCCAATCAAAACATGCCCTGCCCCATCGATCTGCTTTCCTCTTGCTGTAGGAGGAGCCTAGACCCATGCCTCCTTCCATGTGGCTGGATGGATGATACCTCTTCCCTGCAGTAGAGTCTTCCTTGTGCAGTGCTTTGGACTAGAAGCTTTGCTGCCTTGAAAGCTTCCCACTTATCATTCTCCTCTCCTCCAGCCAGCCTCCCCTCCCTGCCTTGTACAACCTTCCCTGTTTCATCCTCTCCCATAGAGATTGGTGCCTCCCCTGCCCTTTAACAAAAAAATTGCCGCCTCCTCCTCCTCTAAAATTTCTGGCTATGGGCCTGCAGCCAATGCAGGGGCAGGGGTATGTGTGTGCTAAGCAGCCAATTCCACTACTCTTCTTGCAAAAAATATACTTAATATCCTATCTGTATCTTTCCGCCCATAATTTAAACGCATTATTACAAGACCTACCCTCTGCTGCCAACAAGAACAGCAAGCCTTGTCCCTTCTAAGTGACAGCCTTTCAAATATTTAAAGAGAGCAATGATATCCCCCTCACAACCTCCTCTGACATCATCCAATGTGGATATTATGCCCCTGCTGATACACCGCAAAACCACATAGCCTTTTCTATCACTGCATCATAATGAATGCTCATATTTAGCTTACAGTCTACCTGTACCCCAAGATCTTGTTCACCCACACTGCTACCCAGAGGTTTATTCTCCATCCATGTCATTTTTATTCCCCAGATGTAGAATTCTACATTTATCCTTGTTTAACTCAATATTGTTCACATCTGCTCAATTTTCCAGTGTACTAAATTCTATCTCTACCTTCCCAAGTGTTCACTAGTCCTCCCAATTTTATATCATCTACCGTTTTAATTAGTCCCCCACCCCAATTTAGATAATTTATAAAAATATTGAAAAGTCCCAGCCCCAGAATCAAGCCCTGCGGCACCCCATCAGCTGAAACATTGACTACTCCCTGGGTACAGTTCTCCAATCAGTTCCCTATCCACCTAACTATCCTAGATAGTAGTCCACAGTTCTCCAGTTTACCCATCAGAACATCATGAGACTTTACTAAAGCTTTACTTAAACCAAAGTAAACAGCATTCCTATGATCCAGTAAGCCCATCACTCGATCAAATAAGGATATGAGGTTGGTCTGGCAGAAGCTGTTGGGGACAAATCCTTCCTCAGATCACTAAGTTGTCCTTCAGATGCTGACTAACCCCTTTAAAATCTGCTTCAATATCTTCCTGGGGAAAGAGGTCAGACTGACTAGTCTATAGTTTCTTGGGTCATCCTCCATTTTTTGAAGACTAGGATAACATTCATCCTCCCCCAGTCTTTTATCATATTTCCCATTCCCAAGAGGTCTTGGAGATGATGGACACACACTCTGCAGGCTCTCCAAAAACTTTTCTCTCTAGAAACCGTCTGGCCTGGAAAATTTGTACTCATCTAATGCAGCCAGATGCCTCTCAACAACCTCTAATAACTGGATGCCCAGGATATTCACCTCTAGGCAATTTATGCTGGTGCAGGGGAGTCATGTTCTTGGTCTATATTATATCCCAAACTCTATGGCACATTATTTTTCAACCCTAATAATTCCATTGTCTCACATAACACTTATGTTAGCTAGACTAAATGTATTTCCTCTGCAGTCAATGAAGGCAGGTATAGGAGAACTCCCTGTAAAGAAAGAACTGGTGGACAAGTTTTTATCTATAGTTATGGCCCACAGGATAGTAAAAGGTACAGGTTTTGAGACTTTTGTACCAACTGTTCCGTGGTCATCTGCAATTTTTATTGTTTTATAAATCTGTCATCGAATTAATTTTGTATGCTGCTTTATATCTTGGATGTCCTTAAAGGTTTTTGTATTGCATTGTAACCTGGATGCCCTGGCTTACCTACAGCGTCTCTAGATGGACCTGTACTCTTCAGGAAAAAAAAAAAACTGAGCCAAAAATTGAGACTTTCTGATCTCTCTCTGTCCTCTATATTTCAATAGAGTTTCTATATTTCTACCCAACAGTAGTTGTAGCGCCTCTTTGAATTTGCATAGCTGAATAAGTTATTCATGTTGTGGCGAGCCTCCCTGGCCAGCCTCAGATCACTCTGAGTTTTGGCTTCTCTGATGGCTGACCTATACTGCCTAGCAACATTTAGATACCCTTCAGAAGTAAGTCCTTCCCTCCATTTCTTGAACATTTCCTTTTTCTTCCACAGTTCATCATGGAGTTCTCTGTTCATCCACAGTGGGTTCTTGGACTCCCTACAATGTTTCCGTCTTGCTGGAACAGTAATGACTTGATCTTGCAAGCTCTTGCTTTAGGAGAGGCCTCCCTTCACTTGTTACTTTTCCTTTCATCATTCTTACCCATGGAGTGACTTTCTGGGTTCACTAAAGTTTGCCCTACAAAATCTAACATACACGTCTGGCTACAAACATCCTTGGCCCCCAGAGCAAAAAGAATTCAAGAAGGACATAATCATTTCCCTCAGAGGTCCCCACCCCATCTACCAATTTTTAACTGTTGGTTGATATTAAGTTAATTATAGCCAAGCTCCTTATAGCTTTCTCCAGCATATGAAAAAGGAAGTTGTTGGGCAGGCAGATCAGGAAGTTGTGTGACTTTTAGCCGAGTTTGTCTCTAAGCACACATCAGGGAAGTTGAAGTCACCCCTAACTACAAGATGTTATTTGGATACACTGTCAAGTTGCTCAAGGAGTGTACCTTCCACCTCCTCATCATGGTCATGCAGTCTGTTGCGGATTTTAACCACAATCATTCCACCAAGTCTCTGTAAAGCCTATTAAATCATATCCCTCTGTCCACGTTAGAAACTCAAGTTCTTCCTTCTTATTGCCCCAGCTTGGAGCATTATTACAAAGGAACCTCTGAAGCCTCACACTGCTCCATTTGACCTGGCCTTCCCAGGTGGGCTTCTGCCGTTTGCTCACCTTCACTGAAATCCCTATGCTGGTCATCTCCTTTCCTCTGCGGTGTCAATTTAAAGCCCTCGATGACTTTCCAAAGGTTGCTGAAAAACACATTATTTTCCAATCTTGATACCTGAACGCTATCACATGTTAGTAGGCTGTCTTCCAAAAAACATAGCTTGTGGTCCCAGAATCAATAAAGCTCCTGCTGGCACCACCAAAGCAGCCAGTTTACCTCCCTTATCTTCCATTCCTAAACTTTTGATGGGAAGGATTGAAAAGAATCCCACTCTCTTCAGCTGGCTCCCAAGGAGAACTTCATAGTAAACCTACATGTGTGTGATAGTGTTCATGGTTGTGTCATTTGTTTTCATATGGACCATCATCACAAATAATAATCTGTAGGTTTGAACAGACTTGGCATCCAGTCTGCAATATCTTTGTCCTGGGCAAGCATTACACCTTTCAGGCTAGTGTGTCAGGCCTGGACACGTGATGTTCTGTACTGTTCAGCAGATAGTCACTGAGGACTAACATTTTCCTTTTCTTTCCGATGCCATTTCGTCATATCCCCAATACCCTCCTCACTCTGTCTTTCATGAGTTTGTGGTTCTTCCTTTCACTCTCCTTTCCACCACAGTCCCAATTTACTTTGGACTCTGCCCCAACTTCAAATAAAATTATAGCTATCAAGAGATCTGGCAATGGATTTTCCCAGATATTGGATTCAGAATAACTATTTCAGCAGCGGGAATTAAACTTTCCTGCCTCTTCCCTTCGACTGAAGTCCACACCATGAAATATTGTTCTTGAGGGATAATGAATCCTAAGCAACAACATGTAGAGGGACTGCAGCAGGAAAGGGGAATATGTGGAAAGTGACAACTGAGGCGAGGAAAGGGAAGGTGATTGTAAGCCACTTTCGGACTCCTTCTGGTAGAGAAAAGTGACGTATAAGAACCAACTCTTCTTCTTAATCTGGATCCAACCCATAGTGTTTTGGAAAATACTACCTTCAGCTGAAAAACATACCTGCAGGAAGCCAGAATACTATCAGTGTAAGAGAAATTTTGCTCTCCTTCCTTTGCAAACCATCCCCCTTGTGTAGCATTGTGGCTGGCTGAGTTAGCACATAAGGCCTATAACAACCCTCTGTCCATTATAATCGAGTTACTAGGAGAAAAGCATGTTATGATTTGTAAGCAACCATGTACTTTTTTGTGGAGGGGTGTTGAAAATTTGCCAATATCAAAAGGTGAAGAACATCCTTGAGTTTAAAAGCAATTAGTGTTATTTCTAACAGATAAGTTCTGAAACCTATCTTTGTTGTTTCAATATGGATTGTTTATCCTTACTGCTACCAGCAGTATGCTTTCTTTAGGACAGCCTTTCTCAACTTTTTTACTTTCAAGAAACCCCTGAAACACTCTACAGGCTTAAAGAAACCCCAGAAGTAGCACAATTGTGTAGAAATGTGGTTAGGAAGCATAGCTGTGTACACGCCCATCTAGATCCCCTCCCTTTCCCACCTCCTCCAGGCCCATCATTGGCCATTTTGGGAGGGGGGGGTAGATTGAAATTACCATAGATGGTCCTATCACCCAATAAATGTTTAACAATTTTTAAAAATATATTTAAAAAATAATTAACTCCTACTCATTCAGAAAACCCTACCCATTCAAGAAACCCCAGGGTTTCACGAAACCCTGGTTGAGAAAGCCTACCTTAGGGTCTGCCCTTCCCACTGAGATTCAAGGTGAATGACAAAAAAATATATATTTAAATGTTATAGGGATGGTTTATTCTGGTAAATGGAACATAACCACCAGTATCGCAACAATTAGTGGTAGTAGTACAACAGTGAACTGTATGGCTTATTTCTAGCTAGTAAATGAAAGAGAAGGTGGCTGAAACTGGGTGATGTTATTCAAAGAAAGTGTAAACCATTAAAGGAAACATACACTACTACCATTTTTATATGATTTAATTAGGGTGGATTCTATTTGGAGATTACTCATATGTACTATTTCGATTAAAACACCTGAAGTGAAAGCAAAGTAATACAATAAAACAAAGTAATGTTTCTCACATTTTCTTACAAGCAAGGCAGTATGTGTATTATACTGACAGTATGTACACTATAACCTCAAATTCTCAAACTATGCTATGGGGAACCCTGGGATTCTTGAAACAACTGCTTGCATATATTACACATCTTCCTCTATAGCGCATAACTGGTAGTGGTGGTCATGGAATCTAAAGTTATGTGGGTTAACACAGTGAAATCCAATAGTCCTAAACTCAGGAAATGACCTTTTGATCTTATCTTGTAAAGGGTCCTTCTCCTCTAAAATGCTTCCTAGAAATCTCTGCAACATGCTGGGGTTCCGCAATAGACAAGCTGAGGAAAGAGTCCCCTGACTATAGAAAACCTGAAAAACAAGCACTGTTCTCACACATGCTCCAACTGAGCAAGCCTCTGACAGTACAGCAGTTCTTCCAACCTCAAATGTTTTTAATCAGAGATTCCCTATGGAATTAAGATGAGGAGACTAGTTCTACAAGGGATATATCAGTGAACAGAATGGAAGAGTCTCCAGGTGTGTGTGTATATTTGTAAAATGCAGTCAAGTGGCAGCTGACTTAATGGTGACATAGCAAAGAGGCTTTAAGGTGAATGAAAAACAAAGGTGGTTTGCCACTGTCTTTCTCTGCGCTTTTTCCCTTCCAAATACTCTCCAGAGTACAAGATCTGTTAAGATCCAGTTATACCATGCCACCTTCCTTCTCTTGAAGATATCAAAGCTAGTTGCACTTACTACTACCCTAGAGCCTCACAGGTAACCAGTAAAGAACAAATATATTTCTTTCTTTCTCCAAGTACAGGTTTCTACTGTCTATTCTACATAAGCAGGGGCTATCTCATTCATTTCAACATCAGAAAATGCTTGTTGCACACTTTCTGTTGTACTTATAAAACACTGCTCAAGTGCACAGAACTGGGTTCTGGAATCCTAGTGTTCACATTACAAATTCTGGATTAACACAACTTTCATTCCAGCCCTCCAGCCTACTAGCAAACTAAAACTGCAGAATGTTGTGTGTGATAACATTAACAGAAGAAGACTGCAAGAGTCTAGTAGCACCTTAAAGATTAACAAAATTTGTGATAGGGTGTAAGTTTTCATTAGTCTAAAGAAATGAGTAGTGACTCACAAAAGCTCACATCTTGCTACACATATTATTAGTCTTTAAGGTGATACTGGTCTCTTGCTCTTTTCTAGTGCTATATACAGACTAACATGGCTACCCATCTTGATCTACCAACATTAACAGAGGATTTCCGTGGCCTTTTGCTTTGAAGTCTCATCATTCATAAATCCATATCAGAATAGCTTCCCATTTATGTGTGTATTATTGATTCACTGATTAGTACTGAATTACTGATTAGTAGCAGCAAGGCATAAAGTCACCTATCTGCAAAAAGAGTCTTCATTGACAAACAGGATTCATCACATTACGCAACATGCCTTAATTGCTTCTTGAAAAAGTAATACTACATAAGGAATACAAACAGTGATGTAGATCATGTTAAGAACCTGCAGCTAAATTTTGTTGGATAATTATCTGATCGTGATCTACAAGCTGCTATTAATTAGCCCAGTATGATTTCAACCTAATTTTAATGAACCATCAAAATATAAGTGAGCCATCACTTCACTACTGAGGAAGCTATCTAATACTGTATCAAAGAAACAGCTTATATAGCTGCAAGAGGCAGCATGGCCACAGAAATGCACTGAATATCTATCAGCCATGTTTTCTGGCACACTAACATTAACAGGATTTTAACCCACAGCATATTCAAGCAGAGGGCTTGGATCTCAATTTCTGTTGTTGAGAGCCCCTTTCTTTGGATGTAGAAAACTAATAATAATTATAATGAGTTAACTCTTGGTTCCACTTGTCTGCATCTGGTTAAGATAGCACAGATTACAACCACTGCAAAAACAAATAAGACTTATTTACAGTATCCTATTCTGCCAACCTTCTGACTACAAGACTGTGTAAGAACATCAGAGCCTAATGATACTTAGTCAAAGCCCCTAAACTCTACTCAAGTTTCCCACTAACTACAGAATAGTTTTGTTTACTAGATGTCATCTGCACTTAGTGCCTATGTGTTATTAATACAGTGTATACTGACAGCCATGCATGCACCTGAGTAAGTATGGTTTGTGTGAAAGTTGAACTCAAATACAGAAAAGACTTAGTTCTATCACACTCAAGGCCCAAATGATGGACTAGAAGTGAAAAAATATTCCTTCCAAACATGCTAACATTTAGCTGCACGGCTTTCTTTTGTACACAATATGTGTAGGATTCCTTTTTCTCAGCCAAATTTCTGCTGGTGTTACCACATGTCTACATAGCATTAGCACTCCATATATGGAACTGCAAATCTAATTTACATTAATGACTGTGACCACAGAACCAGTCTGGGTGTGTGTATGTGTGCCTGAATCTGTGCATCACAAATTTTCATGCAGGTTTGCAGGGCCGCTTTCACCCCTGATTCTATTACAAATCTGAATCCTTATTAGTCCTTTTATCCATCCACTGTGACTATAACAACAAGAAGTAAAAGAGTCATTAAGGAGTAATTAGAGGCAGCTTCACATTTGCCTATTTAATCCCGAGCTAGCAGCCGTGCGATTCTACACCCGCTCCCTTCAACACAGCTTCCCACTCGAATCCTACTTAGACTGCGGTCATTCTGTTTAGGACCGTACTGTGGGACGCGTCTGAAAGCGCTGCCCTTCCTCTAGTGCGAGTCGGCAGACATGCTAAGATCACACGCCGTCAACAACGAGGAGGAAGCCGTGCAGGAGCGAATCGATCCCCTCCAAGGAAAATGAAACTGCCTACGTGTATTTCAGCGTGCGATTCTTCGGGATTAATCGCCCCAGAACGAAATCATGCCATCCTGACATCACAGTCCCCTCCCTCGCCCCTCCAGGGCGCCCGAAGCGTGCGGCCAGCCGGCCTGCCTGCCTGCCTCCTCTCCCCCTCCCCTCAGTTCCGGACGGGCCCACCGGCTCGCCCCTCAGCCTGGGCCCGGAAGGGGCTTCCCTCGTCGGGCCGACCCCCGCCCGGGCTCCCCCTCAGGCTCGCTCTGCCACACTCACCGCCGCTGCCGGAGGGAAGCCGCACCGGCGCGTGTGCCCAGAGGGACCCTGGCCTGGCGAAGCGCAGCCTCCACGTCAGGCGGGCCAGCGCGGCGCAGCCAATCGCGGGGCCCGGCCCTGGCGCCCCTCCCGACCCCACCCCGTCCTCCCCCCTCCCAGCTCGCGCACCTCGCTGTAGCTGCCGCCGCTGCTCCTCTCGCCGAGCATCCTCCTTCCCTATGGGCGAACGGCGCCTCCTCATTGGCCCGCGCCGAGTGGCGCGCGAGGGGCTGGCTCTGCTACGTTCTAAACGGCTGTGGCTGCGCGCGGCGGAGGGAAGGAAGCGCGTGCGCGGGGCGAGGGTTACTATCGGTCAGGCACCGCTCGGGGTCACGGGCGCGGGAGGAGGCTGTTTGTGCGACGCGGGGCTCGTGCTGGAGGGAGCAAAAGGACGGGGAAGGAAGGCTCGGCGTGCCGACAGACAGCCAGGCAGACCGAGAGATAACCTCCGTGCTTCGGTAAACCTGACGTCGTCATTCTCTTCCCTTTGACCGTCTGCTGATGCATGGGTCTTACTACCGAGCTGTATTATTTCGGAAGTACCGTGAACTGCTGGTATTTTGTTCATTATGCAAAGCAGTATGGCTGGCTGCTTACCCACTGCCGTTTAACTCCGAAATCTAGCCAGGTTATTATTTATTACATAATAATTTAATCCCCAAATGCTATCTAAAGCTATCAGCATAGTGCTGGAAGAACTTGAATGGAACACTTGAAGCCAGATGTCTGAGGTTATGGTTCATTTCGAAGACACAATTTCTAATTAAGGGAGGGGTTCCCCACTCCTTTCTGTGCTCAGCCACTTAGAATGATCATTAATGTCGCAGTATGAAGGCCTATTTTCACTGCAATCCAAAACAGCGTTATATTCTAAATCCATGGAACTGCACCTACGAAGTGCATTCCTAAATACATTTATGCAAAAGTAAAGCCACTTTTAAATCGTAATTAGTTTCTAGCAACAAATAGGGAGCCCAACAATGTTTACCCAGAAGTAAGTCCCATTGCTTTCAACGGAATTTGCTTTGTTTGAGAGTTCCATGTATTTTACAAACTGCAGCATGATTGCATGTCATGTGTAAGTTGTGAACATCTAACCATGTTGAACAAAGTGATGTAAATGAATAAATAATAATAGATTTTCACAGTGCTCTGCAAGATGACCTCAGTAGATGCACCTCAATCTCATTGTCCCACTCCGTTATGGAACGAGATAATGGCCATGGAATACGCCACTTACTTTGCAAATACTTTTTTCTACCGCTGCACTAAAGCCCCAAATAAGCAACATAGGAAGCTGCTGCCTATGGATATGATTTTCCACTTGGTGTTTTTATACCTAGAGCAATTCCACGTGGCAGGTCATTTGCCGCAAGCCTTGCAACAGGTGAATTACAGGCAAACTTAAACATGCCTGGAAGCCCAGTTACCTGAATCCTTGCCAAGTGCATGTGTCTGAGTGCATAAAGACAAGCACCTGTAGCTTATATTTTACAGGCTTCTGCCAAAAGCACAAGTATAGCAGCAGCAAATGCAATTACGGGTGAGGTGTAGTGGTCTTTGATGTGGATATTTCAAGGATTTGCAGAGAACTTCTACAGCTGATTCCATTTTAAGTTATTCACTCTTTAGAAACTTGCCTCCCTTTCATTCTATGGTTGTTATACTAAGGTAGGTCTATGTGCTAGCACAGGATCTTAATATTTTGCTTTGTTTGCTGCATCACACATGCTTCTAGTAAATATGCTCATGTTCTGTTTGTGGGTAAAACCTGTTCAGCAGGAAAGGTGTGTTAAAACTAGCCTGGGCCAGTCATCTTCAGAAAAGAGGTTGGAGATCCATAAGGTATTTGCGACTGAAATACTGCTTCGTTTAGCAATGTATTGTACCAGTTTATTTATTAATAATATCCTGTCTGATACTGTATGTTTCTACTTTACACAGTCTTGACCCAGCTGGTACAAAAGTATAAAGTTGTGAACACACGGGGTCTGACCATTTGTTCATCTAGCTCAAATTATCAACCCTGAGTACAAAGAGCTCTTGATGTAAGAAGGATCTTTTCCAGTACCTGCTACCTGTGATTCTTTACCCGGAGATGGCAGGCATTGAGCCTGGGATCTTCTGCATGCAAATCGTTTTTGTTTTAATTGAAATGTGGCTTTTTCCAAAATGAGCTGGCAGAGGAAATAGAACTGTAATTTGCTGTTCCACAGAGGAATTCAGCCACGGGTAGAGTTGCCAACCCTGGGCTTGGAGTCTGGAATTCTATCAGAATTACAACTGATTTCCAGACTACAGAGATCAATTACCCTGAAGAAAAAGGTAGCTTTAGAGGACAGCCTGTATGGCATCACATCCCTGCTGAGCTCCTTTCCATCTCTAAACTCTGCCTTCCCTAGGCACTGACCTCATATCTCCAAGAATTTCCCAAGATGGACCTGGCAACCCTAGACAAACCTCATAGTGGGGATCAAACCTTCTCCGGTTTGCTTCCTTTGTTTTCAGTTAACACATGTTGGCTTAAATTCAGTCATGATTGCTAGAGTGGGTTACAGATTGCACACTGTAGAGAGGAAGAAAGGGAGTGAATTGAAGAACTTCCATAGACATTCATGAAAATGTTCAGAAACTACAGTAGAAATTTGCAAACTAAAGTCAGTTACACATTCCATAGAACTAGGGAACATTACTGTTTCAGCTTTTAAGATTCCAAGGGCACTTGGAGTTTCCACTAAGTTCTGACTCTAGTTGTTTCTTATTGCTAAGATTTGGCCTGAGAGAAACAAGACATCAGTTGTAGCCTGCACAACTTGTTCACAGAATCATCTGTGATTGCACATATCCTTTTTTTACAAGAGGATCTTCTGTCTGGCATAACTGGCTTGTGATTAGTAGAAAAACAGTGTTTGTTCTGAATAGAAGTTAATTAAATGTATGTGTGTTAATGAGGATTCAAATGTGTGCTACACGTAAGTGTTTGAAATTGTTTAAATATTACCATGATAGGTATGTGGATTCATTTGAACTGAAAATTGAAAAAAATCTTCCCTGTTTGTTTCTGTTTTCCTTCCAGTGCTGAGCCATACTTCTTCATGAATACCAAGAAGTTGACAGATTCAGAAGAAAGTATGTTCAGTTCCATGTAGCTGAGAGAACAAAGTAAAAACATTAGAATGTCTTTTTAGTCATGGGAGTGAATTCAGCAGCTAGTAAGCTGATCAACCACCCAAGTGTTCACCCAAAAATGCAAAAGATCTGACTCTAGGGCAGGGGTGGTCAACCTGTGGTCCTCCAGATGTCCATGGACTACAATTCCCAGCAAACTCTGGCAGGGGCTCATGGGAATTGTAGTCCATGAACATCTGGAGGACCACAGGTTGACTACCCCTGCTCTAGGGACTGGTTCCCCTGGAAGAAATGGCAACTTAGGAGGGTGAATTCTATAGTATCACGTGCCTGCCAGGTTCCCTCACTTCTCCATGCATGGCCCCAACTCTCCAGGAATTTCCAGATGAGAGTTGGCAACCCTAATAGCAGGGGATATGAAATTCCTTTATACTAAGTCAGCCCATTAGTCAGTATTGTCTACTCTGACCAATAGCAGCTCAAGGGTTCTTGACAGCCCTGGAAGGGTTTCCCAAATAGGTGGAAGTTTTTAAATACATATTTTTTTAATTGTTTAAACATTTATCAGGTGATATGACCATATAGGTTCATATCAACCTGCCCCCCCTCCCAAAATGACTGGGATGGGGGTGGGAAAGGGGCGGCCCCCGGGTGGGAAGTTTACACAGCTATGCTTCCCAAACATATTCTGCATGATCATGCCACTTCTGGGGTTTCCCAAAACCTTAAGAATGTTTCAGTGGTTTCTCAATGGTAAAAAAGTTGAGAAAAGCTGCTCCAGAGTCTTAGGCAGAGCAAGGCATTCCTCTTGAGATCTTCTAATTGACATGATGGGAACTGAACTTGAGATTTTCTGCTCGAGATCCTGAAAATGGACATGACAGGGAATCTTGGGATCTTCAGTATTCGAAACAGATGATATCGTTGTGAGTTATGGTCCCTTTCGTAACACACAAAAGTATTCTTTCAGACTTTGGAAAGGGTGGATGGGCTCAATTTATAGCAAAGTTTGAAGACTCATACTCGAACATGTTCAAAATATATTCAAGGGGGCAGAGATTTGAGATTTTATATATTTGCGGGGTGGCGGGGGTTGTTTAAAACATTTTGTTTTAAGTGCTATTGTAATCTGCCTTGAACCATGAAGGAAAGACAGAATAGAACTGCTTTAATAAATATGATATTGCAAAAAAAACAGCAGCTGAAGAACATTCATATCAGGTACTTTTTTGGCTGCATAATACCTAATATCAATACAGGTCAAAAAGTCCTTTGTGGGTGGGAGTAAAGGGATTTGCCCTTTCAACTGCTTAGGGCTAGTAGTACAGAGGTCTAGTACCATATAGTTACGCCATCATAAAACCAATAGCCAGAGAGAGAGCTCCTCCTGAAGGATAATAATGTGGTCTGAGCCATGGGTAGGCATGAGACAGTCCCCCCCCCCCATTCCTTTGTTTAGGGGAACTCTCCCAAGGCTGAACTACTTCAGTTTTTCCTTAAAGAAGGACTGGAGCTAAAATATCTGACAATGTTTCTGGGGGGCGGAGGGAGTATTGCAGAAAAGCCAGCCAGAAGGGTTGTTAATGTATATAGGGGAAAGGTCAGTAGACTGGGTCAAGTCAACAGATGGCTTAAAAGGAGCAGACAAAGTAAAATCAATAGATTAGGTAATAACCCTTGTTAGGCTGTTCTGAGCTTGTGTTATCTCTTGCCCTTTTGTCAAGGGTTTATTTGTTTGACACTGTTTTGTTAGTTTCAGTGACTAGAGAAGAGTTCCCTGATGATCACCTGATCAAGCTGGGACAGGAAGAGGCAGCAATGAGGAAGAGGATATAGATCAAGGTGCCTTACAGGGGTAGTCAACCTGTGGTCCTCCAGATGTTCGTGGAATACAGAATTGTAGTCCATGGACATCTGGAGGACCACAGGTTGACTACCCCTGCCTTACAGTGCCAGAACCCCACTCATCTATTCAGTAGGGCTTCCTTCCAGGAAAGCATTTGTAGGATAGCACTCTTATTTGCTTTCAGGGATTTTGGGACTGCTGGGTCCCAGTTTTCAAAAGTATGTTGAAGAAAAGGGGGGAAATGGGCAGCACTGCCCATGGAGACGATATGTAGATGGACTGACTGACATGCACATTGATCATGTTCTTAAATATTAGAAAGGAAATGCAATGATGTGTGACTGTAATTTTAAAAAAAAGTTGTAATAAAAAGTATGCTTCTGTGTCATACTAAGATCATGGTTTTACCATGCGGGTTATTTTTAAGATAAAGCCACCAAAGACAAATTTGCATGGGGAATCTTGACACCTTAATGGTTAACAGATTTACTTGATGATTAACAAATGTAGTGAGGCACTAGCTTTCTTGATCAGATGAAGTACAATAGTGTGGTTAGTTCCCTTGGGATTTTGTCCTTCCAAGGAAAGCATCCTTGCTCTTCCTTTCATCCTTAGGTCCCTCCCCAATCCTTTACATTTTTTAAAAGTAAGAACAATCTCTAAATCATTGTGCCATTGAGATACAATTTAAACCAATTTAATTTTTGAGACTGAGATCCTGTGAACGGCTCATATAACTGGAGTCCATTTGTTTTCTATGGGTTCCGACAGTTGTGTTGGCTTCTGCTTTACAAGTCTCAAATTTTAAAGCAGGGATCTGCAGCCTGTGTCTCTAAAGCCAACTGTGCTCAATACAGACTAAGTGTGGGTCAATCACATCTTTAAGTTAAGGTATATTAGAGGGGTAGTTGGCAGGCTAAAATGACCTATGGGTGGGAATGGCGAGAAAATATTTCTGTGAGAGATGCTTTAGAGGCATTACAGAGGTGAATAGATGCTAATAATCCAAGGGCAAACCATGCACAGATTTATGCAAGAACACTAAAACAATTACATAGGATGCTCCAGTATATATTTATGACTTACTGTGTGACATTATGTGTGCCTGTTTCTAATAAAGGACTTGCAACAACCCCCTCTCCTTTCCCTGCAGCCCCCCCCCCGATCAATCTGCATGCTGTTACTTTATTTTTATTTGTTATATTAGTTATTATTAGCAAAAATGAAGAAGGGGATGACAGAATGAGGTGGCTGGATGGAGTCATTGAAGTAGTCGGTGGAAGAGAACACTCTGTGCCTGGATCTGGACTCTGATCCCGAAAGGATCCCGAAGTGATAAACTGAGCCACGGTGATAGAACTAAAAACTCATGGAAACTTTGCTCTATGAGAAATCTCTGTCCAAACATACTCTAAACAAAACAGCCAGCCTGAGCTCCCCTCCCTTCTGCCTTCTGCACTCTAACATGGGAGCATACAGGTCAAAGTACATATGATGTTTCAGTTGCAGAAATTTTTCCCCATGTTTTTTTAATCCAAAGTGGCTGTGGAGAACTGCAGTCATGAGCAGTAGCTTCGACAGGAGGAGGGGGTGATGATCCCCCTTGTGGATGTTTTTCTAATCAAAATTGCTCCTCCAAGTTGCGTTTTGCCTGGCCAAAAAAGAAGAAGAAAGAAAGTACATATTCTAGAATTTCTTCCACAGGGCAGAAAGCAACTTAGAGGGTTAATTTTTATATGGAAAATTGGCCTTTAGGAAAAAAATGTAATCATGTTCCCACAGTGTGAACTTCTGAACAAGACTGTAAACTACCATAACTGCTCCGGGCAAAGAACAAACATGAGAGAAAACATTCATATGACTGAGGATCATGTGTGGTTTGATGCTTTAAAAATCAAGACATCTTTTTAGAAATGGCAATTGAGAATCTTTAGTATGCAGTTCTACTTTCTTACAAGCTGTACCATTGCATTATTAGTTAAAATAAAGTCACATTTATAATTATTGCTACCACTAGATAGTTAAACTACAGAGCCTCTTGTGGCGCAGAGTGGTAAGGCAGCCGTCTGAAAGCTTTGCCCATGAGGCTGGGAGTTCGATCCCAGCAGCCGGCTCAAGGTTGACTCAGCCTTCCATCCTTCCGAGGTCGGTAAAATGAGTACCCAGCTTGCTGGGGGGTAAACGGTCATGACTGGGGAAGGCACTGGCAAACCACCCCGTATTGAGTCTGCCATGAAAACGCTAGAGGGCGTCACCCCAAGGGTCAGACATGACTCGGTGCTTGCACAGGGGATACCTTTACCTTTAGATAGTTAAAAGTAACTAGATTAGCTTCATAGAAAACCTAGGGGCAAATTTCATGACATTCTTCCAGCAGCAATAGAAAGACTATTGAGAACATTGTCCTACTCAGAGTAGGGTCATCATTGTATTACATGCTCCTGCTTCAAGTAAAGTAACAATTACTTCCACATAAGAACTGCTTTTATCCCCATTCCTGCAATGTCCTTCTCACAGCAGTCCCTATGTCTACTTTCCTGACGTCCTTTTAGTGGGAGCTAAATGTGTTGCATTGTACATCAAATAGGGTAGAGTCAAATTAGTTTGAAAACATAAGGGGAATTAAATTCCCAACAGAAGTGATATGGGTGGAAATGCTGGGCCCAACGTTAGTTAAGTGGGAGCGTATTGCCCACCTGATCAAACTCTTAAGACTGATACTGGAGAGTAGCTAATGCCAATTTTTAAGAAGGTATTCAGAGCAGAACCAGGAAATTAGAGATGTCAGCCTGAAGTATGTTCCTGGTAAATTAGTAGAAACTGTAATCAAAAATAAAATGATTAGGTACATAGAGGAACAATGCCTAGAGAGGGACAATCAGCATGGCTTCTGCAAAGGGAAGTCCTGCTTCACCATTCTTTTGAAAATTTTAGAGGAAGTGATCAGGCATGTGGACAATGGTGATCTGGTAAGCATTATACATACAAACACACACATATTTATATTTATTCATATACCACCCCTCTTGGACTTGTCATCTTGAGGCAGTAAACAATTGTTGACATAGTTAATAACATAATATGACTAATGTGGTATCTGGACAAAGCTCTCCCATACCCGCGAGCTGAAGGCTGGTATTATATGCATAGAATTTTTATTACAACTTGGAGTTGGTGGAAATATTGAAAACTTCTAGGATAAGTTTCAAAATCACAGGAGGAAACAATCACTGATGAAATGTCTACTTTGAAAACGGAACAAAATCTAGAGTCCGTCCTGCTTGTTACATTTATCATTAAAATAGAGATTGTATAAATATATTGTTAACTGATTTTGATAGCCTGGGATAGGTTCTCTTTTTCTGTTAGGATATTTATTTAGAACCACCTGTTTTTTTGTATTGTATTGGTCTGAACCAGCAGGATTCTTCATATGTTCTAGGTTTTTTCATATGTTCTATGATCTGATCTTGATTCTGCCAGAAGCTTCCTAGGTAACCTTGGGGCATTCACTCTCTCAGTCTAACCTACCCCGCAGGGAAGAGTGGTATATAAATGTAGCAGATAAATACAATTCTTGTGAGAATAAAATGGGAAAGGAAGAGTACACACCAATACATGAGGCTGCCTTATTCTGATCCAGGATTGATTTTTCAAGAACAACATCCTTCACCAGCAGCAGTTTCCTAGGGCAGTGGTCCCCAACCTTTTTATCACTGGGGACCACTCAACACTTGACAATTTTACTGAGGCCCACTGCCGTAACACTCTCTGACACTGGTCGCTATGGGAATGTTTAAACATCCCTTCATAATAAGATACAGACACGCCACAACAATGAACATAAGGAACATTTTATTTTCATGGAAATTTTAACTCATGACAATGACAAATCAATGGGAACCCTGAGCTTGTTTCTCTGCAACGAGATAGTCCCATGTGCACCTGCTGGATCGTGGATGAAGTAAAGGGCCGGGGGGGGGGGAGGCGTCCTTCGTGGCCCACCTCCAGTTAGTCGAGGAACCACATGTGGTCCACGGCCCACAGGTTGGGGATCGCTATTCTAGGGTCTCCGGTAGGGGTCTTGTCACCTGTTAAATGATTCTTTGATCAGAGATGTCAGAGCCAGAATCTGGGACCTCCTGCATGCAAAGTATATACTCTGCCACCATGCTATGGCTCCATCCTCAACCACAGCAGCTCCCCCTCAGTAATGTCTGTTACCCTGACCTTCTTGGGGAGGAAAAGTGACAAAATGTACTATAGGTACATTATCATCATCATCAAATGTTTATTTAGCATCAGTGGCATGTGAAATACTGTCCAAAAGATGCTGTTTTTGCTTGGAGTACCTGCAATCCAAATGCACAATGAAGAAAATGTCATTGGTTGTCCATGACTAAGGGTGGTTGGGTGAAGTGTTAAACGAGTCAGGCAATGGCAAGACCAGAGTGGCTCAGATAGATTTGAAAAGAGATATGGAGATGGGCTGCTTCATGCATCTGACAAGTGGATTTTGGCTTATGAGAGTGTGCAGTGCGAAACATGTTAATCATTAAGATGTCATAAGACTTTAGAATGTTAGAAGACAAGAATGTTCCAACAATAAACCAATCTCACACGCCCACACACAGAATATCCTCTTTGATCCCTTTCCTATGCTTACTAATAATTTTTAGTTATACTTCCAGGTCTCCTTTTAAAAGCACAGGAGAGTAATTTTCCAGCTGAATCCTTGCCACAAATCTTGGGCAAATTCCGTGCAATGCAGTATGTCCTGTTTTACAGGTTAGCATTCATTATGCCAGAGAAAACACATCATTAATAGGAATACTCTCATTGTCTTTCTCTGTCTAAACTCTCCGCCTCATGCAGCAGCCAACCAGTACTGAACCAGGCTGCATCATGGAACTTAGCAGCAGTTTACTTGAACTGTACAGGGATAGGGAAGGCTCATAGGTCTAACTTTTGCAAACATGGTTAATATTTGTCAGCTGGTAGCACATGAGTTATTTCAGAATGAAGAACTGGAAAAAGTACTGTATCATGTCAAAGCACATTGTCTTAGCAATGTGTAAGAAAAGCCGGGTGCTGTCGTGCAGCACAATAAATAAGAAACATAAAATAGGGAAATGATGGTATGTTTCACAGGACCAGCTTCTAATAATGAAGACGTGTGAATGCAACTCCATAAATCAAGTCTGCATAAGTTCACTAAATAAAGCTATGAGTTATATGAGGATTTCTTCATGTATACTGGCGTGGATCCAGGAGATTGTTTCCATGGGCAGAAGGATTTCTATTCGTGGTAGCTTGCTTTCCTCCACCCTCCCACGGCAACCAAAAATGGTCACCAATGCTACTCAAAGGAACAGTATTTCAGTAGGTATATCAGGCTGCAGCAGAAGGAGGAAGTCAAGAAAATCACATTCCATTGACAGAAATCCCTCAACCCATGAAAACACCACTGGATCCAAGGCATTGAGAGGACCAGCTGCAGATTTTGGAGATCCTTATCAGGAAGCCCTCATCACTAAATATGATGCTACATATTATGTACCAATGCACCTATGCAGACACATCCTACTAGAGTGAGGACAACTAAAAAATGTGGAAAATTTGTTCTCCGTTCCCTTGATGATAGCCCTGTTTATTGAGGTATTCTAACAACTGAAGACTTCTAAATCAAGGTCTACTTCTTGAGGTTTTCTGACAATTGAAGCATTAACCCACCACCATCAATAACAAAAATACTAATAACTTTCTTTATATAGCCTGACCTTCCCAATTGGCTCAGGGAGCGGTGGGAAGAGTTGGGACTCATCACCTAACGGCCAATCAGGTAGAGTGTCCTATCCCTGACTAGCCATTCATCCAAACGAATGGCCAATCAGGTAGGGTGTCCTGCCCCTGGCAACATCCTCCTCCAACTTCTTCCATGTTGAAGAAGTGCCATCCCACAGTAAGCTAGGCAGCTGGCAGGAGCTGGGAGGGAGGGCAGGGGCCTGGGAACATGGGCCCAGTGGAGAGAAGGAAGGACGGAGCCCCCAACAATGCTCACCGCCACCCTGAGCAGCTCTGTCCATGGCCTCGCCAGGACTGCTGGTGGAGGAGGAAGTGAGCCTGTCCCACCACCACTCCCACTGCCCCAAGCAGCCCGATCTGTGGCTTTGCCAGGCCTTAGGGCTGCCTGGGATGTGGAGGGTAGGGAGAAAGGAAATCCCCCCCCCCAGTGCTCCCCCCACCCTGAAATGGCCTACCGCAGCCTCTCCAGGCCTCGGGGATGGGGTGGGGGGAGTAAAGGCTAGCAGCCATTGTATTTTAAAGTACAACAGGCTTTCTTACTAGTATATAAATAATACAGCTACATTGATGAACAGTTATTAAATGTTTTAATTTAAAATATATGAATCAAATAATGTTATATATAACAGAATGCAGCTCCAACAACAATCCTTTAAATGGAAAAAACAAATATCCAAGCCTTCAGTTTGTATATCACTGAAATAAAATGTGTCGTTTTTCAATCAATTCTAAGTACTTCCTCTTATCAAAAATATAAAATTTCAGCAGCTGCTTTTGGATTAAATAATTCAAACAATTTCAGCAGGAGACTGCCTCTTCCTACCTTAATTTCCTTGTCATCATTATAGGAGTCACCAAATATTTTTTTCACAGGCCACAGCACATTCCAGGAACAGCATAATAGAGGGCATGTCTGGATATGCCAGTGTTTTTATAGTTAAGGTTCATGTATTACTTACTGTTTTACTGAATGCTGCCAGTTGACATCACCAAATGAAAAAACAGTCAGTTTTGTGGTCAACTATGTAATTATTGTAATAGTGCTTTTCTCATTGCACTACCCAATGTGCTGTTTGCAGAAGGGTGAGGTTCACATTTAACGTTTAAATGCTCTGTGTGCATTTGATTTATACTAGCAAAACTCCCATGATACGGAACGCCTCTCATCTGTTACAAAGTTTCTCTGTGTTCTTGGCATAAGTTGGCCCCACGCCCTATAGGTAGAGAATAGGCCTGTAGGTGGACAATGGGCCATTGGCAGTCATGCCTGGTAGATAAGTATTGTCCATGAACAGCACTTGCCACAGTGCTTTTACTGTGGGCTATCAGTACACGTTGAGTTAATGTTCTTTACTATTCATTCTACTATGTTGCTTGCCATTATCCCTGTGTTATGATCTGATTAAACGGTATTGTTTGTTACATGTAGACTGCCCTGAGCCTTCAGGGAGGGCGGTATATAAATAAATAAAATAAATACATGACACCATTAGCAAAAACGCTTGGTAATAATAATGAATTACAGGCATTAGGAAACTATGCTGAACCGCAACATGGTTTGTGACAGCAAATGGTGACCCATTAAATCACTTTGCAATATACCTTCTAGTTATTCTAAAACTGACCAGATTTGGAAAATGTATCCTCAGTGATGGAAAGAAAGCAATATTAAATTCATTCCTCAATCATTCTTCTAGATGTTTCTATACTAGAAATTGACAAGAAGTTTCCATCCTCTCCAGAATTTTTTTTTTTGAGGGGGGGGGGGACAAGCACAACAGAGAGAATTGTACATTTTAGCTAATTTCATGGCTCTGCTTCTTGATCTGAGACCTTCTGAATCTTGACTTTGCCTAGAGTATATGTGAAACTGCCTCATACAGTCAGAACATTGGATTAGTGAAGCTGCTATAGTCTGCTGTGTCCAGGGCTTCATTGCTTAGATCAGCAGTCCTCAACTTGCTTCCAGGGGTGCTGGAGAGCCAGTGACCCGGGCACTGCACATTCGCGGCAGCACTGTGCACGCGTGGAGCTGCCATGCATGCGCATTTGCACTCACCAGCAGGGTGCAAAAGTGCACGTGCAGCAGCACTGTGCACATGTGCATGTGCGGAGATGTCGCGCACGAGCGGAGCTGCCACACACGTGCATTTGCACCCTGCCGACAGGCACAAACATGCACGCATGGCAGTTCCACACAGATGCACATGCACAGAGCTACCATGCATGCACATTTGCATCTGCTGGGGTGCAAACACGCATGTGTGGTAGCTGCGCACATGTGCGTTTGCGTCTGGCAGCCCGGTACCGGGCTGCGGCCCGGGGTTTGGGGACTACTGGTTTAGATCACCTACTATCATATCCTTTTAACTGGATATATATATGTGTGTTGGTCTCTGAGGCCTGTATATACCAGCTATCTAGGTTCAGCATGGATGGACAGTCTTTGTTCCCTATTGGTTTTACAGTCTAGGGTTTGTTTTAAAAAAGATCTTGGTGATCCCTCCTACCAGCTGTTATTCTGAAGGAATCGACTTTGCTAAGAAGAGTGAGGAAACAAATAAAATTAAAACCTAATAAGAGTAAAATGTCGTTAAACATGAAATTAAACAAAGCAAACAGAACACTGGTGAAATACCAAGTTTTCACACTTGATTCTGCTTTACAGTACAGAATAGGTGGTGCTTGCTCCTAAATGAACAGAGCTTCTCTCTGGTTCTGTCTCTCTCTGTACACTTGAACATGAACTAGAAGGCAAAGTGACCTCATTCCTGCCTTTGCTATCGGATGACCTCAGGATGTGATTTAAAAGGTCAATTGCCACTGACACAAGGACAATCTTGAACTTTTAACTGTCAAACATTATCGCTAGGTCAAATAACAGTACTCCATTCATCAATTGGCCAGTAACCTTAGAGGAATTTCATATTCAACTGCAGGCTCTCCAGCCTCCACCCCAGATTGCCCCAGTGAATTGTCAGATGACTGTTTCCCATTTTGGTTGCGTTTGTATTGTCAGCAGCTTTTAATGAAAACATTTGCCTATTGCCTAGTATATATTTCCCCAAAAGGTAAAAATAATGTCGAATAAAATAATGGCCGATTGGGAGACAGGTTCCCGCAGCATTTTGGGACTCTGTTTTCATGATCTATGTTTTTGTGCTGGGCCTTCTTAATGCTATTTTGTAATTAAGATATTTTGTGTTGTTTTTATTATTTTTATTTTATAAGCTTTGGTTCCTGGAAAGGATGCATTAAAAAGTTCTAAATAAGTAGAATTAAATTTTCTGAGCATGATAATAAATTTCTGAGTATAATTTAGCCCAGATGCTTGAAGGCCTGAAGGCAGAAACCAGGTACACGTTGTTGGCAAAGTTTAACTATCCACAAGCTGCTTAAAGAATAAAAGTTTTATTTAGAAGATGAACAAGCTTTGTATAGAAACGGAGAGAAGAGTCCTAGCCGTCTAACCATTCTGTATTCATTTTGGAGGCAAGCAGGGAGGAAGTATATTCAGGAAGACTACAATAGAGCCAGTCAGGATGCTGGAGGAAATTATTTGAAAAACATTGGGGGGGTTTTCGCACGCCTTCAAAATCGCACAATGGTTGCCAATTGAAAACGCTATTGATTTGCCGTTATGCACAACGTCGTTGACAATCTGCCACACACCTGAAACCGATCCGCAAAAAGCGCTTCCTTGTAGCGCTTTCAGGGAAATCCCCAAAAGTGGATTCACCCTCCGGAAAGCGATACACTCCTGCAACCAATCTGCAACACTAGCAAAAAAGACCTGTGCGTTAACATTGTTGTGGTTTCTACAAAGTCCCTCCCCCTGGCTCTCTCCTCTGATCTTCCGGCGAAGCGATCGCCATTTTTTTTTCTCCGAGCGAGCGGGGATAAACGCACCAGCGAGCCTCTTTCTGTTTAGAGGCTTCCCCGGCTTCAGTCCCTCCCCAGAGTCACTAAGCACAAACAACACTTTGGACACAAACAACAGAGAAGCCCGTTTGCTGATGTATTTTCCCTTTATTTTTTACACGAAAATCGGGCCCGTGAGAGGGGGGGGGGATTTTTTTTTTCACTCGGAGGGAGCGTGGCAACGATCAAACGACAGCTCAAACACACCGGGCAGCTGGATGGGTCTCTCCGTTGCAACGAATCAACACAGATTCGTTGCAATGGGTGTGTTTTTTTTTAAAAAAAACTTTCTTAAAGGGAAAGGGGCTGTTTGGGAGCATGCTAACGGCTGCCCATTGGCTGCTTGACGGCCAGGGGCGGGACGAGCTTGGCAAGAGCGCTTCCTTTCTAGCGATTTTTGCCGAGACCGGAAGCCTGTGGGAAACGCTACAAAACGCAACTGGATTCCACTACAAAGGCAGGTATGCATAACGACGAATTCCACTATTTTAAATGGCGATTTTTCATTCAGCAACCAATTTGCTACAAAGAACCCGGTGCGGAAAGCCCCTGGAAGTTCCTGTTCTAACTATGCTAAATACATGTCTCCTCTGATGCCACCTGTAGGATATTCTTCATATCTTTTTGGATCATGCACTCTACAGATCTTGCATTTTTCAACCAGTGAGGGAGCTGGAATTCTGACTAATATATTAGTTGTGGAATTTCATTCAAACTCAAGGCATACATTAGGGGGCATCAGTTTGGCACAGTATGTATACTTTGCAAAACAGGGATAAGGGAAAACAATAATTTTAAATGACACAAGAAGGAGCAACTCCTGATCATAATAATGAATTACAGAGAGATATTCATCAAGAGATAAGGAAACTGTTGAACTTCAACCAGGTTGGGTCTGGCAGTTTGTTCTCATACCAGTAAATGAGTCATGACTGTAATATATGGACTAGTTATTCTGAAATGAGCCAGAGTAAGCAATTTGAAAAAAGTTTCAGTGATTGAAGGAAAGTGGTTATATTCATTTTTCAGGTGATCACCTTGCTTACAGTTTCTTCCCTTGACAAATAAGTAGAGATCCCTTACTGGAAAATGTCAGCTTGGTTTGGGTTGTAGCAGCACCTTAGTCCTATAGTTACCACAAAGGGTTTCTTACCTCAATTAAAAACAAAGTGGCAGAAGAAATTCCTGCAAATTCTGCTTGCTACCAAATTGCAGATGTAGAATTTAAACCAAAAGTATATTATATGTGGGTATTCGTCCAAGATGACAGCATCACTCTTGAAGCTCAACATATAAAAACCTAGAAGAAGACAATGGTCCTGCTTTGACCCAGGTTGCAGGATGGTGGAGCAAAATGTACCTGGGACAGCAAACTAACTGTGGAGCTGCCCTGCTCCAGAAAGAATTGGGACCTGGGGTCAGTAGCAAGCACTGGTTGTTCATTGGCTGATCAAAGCAAAGCAGCTAAATGAGCAACAACCTTCCCTATGTTTGAGGTTTAAATATCCTAGGCCCATTCACACACGCTGGATAATGCAATTCCGATATGCTTTTGCAGCTGGATTTTCCTGTGCAGAAGAAGAAAATCTACTGAATTGCAATGAAAGGGCATTACCCAGTGTGTGAAGGATGGGTCCTAGAGGGAAGTAGAGTCACCAAGGGCATGTGCTGATGCTAAGGATTTCATGCTGCAATTACATTTGTTCCTAATTGTGGAAGGGGCTATGACTGCAGGGTAAGCAGCATCACAGGCGGCAAACTGGACAATTCTCCCTCATATGACCACTTTCTCATGAGCCTGTCATCCCTGACTATAGCTGCCTTGTTCCTTAGGAGGAGCTTCTGATCTGAAGCCTGGCACTATGCAGCCAAGGGACAGCTAATCCTGGAACTGGACTTTCACCTTAATCTCCTGTCATGATTGCTCTGGCAGCAAATTCCTTCACTGTGGCCTCTTTAGTTTAGTGGGGTGGCAAGGGTATTCCAAGTCCATGGGGTGTTAATGGGAGTTCCTGGCCCTCCTGGTCTTTTTTCTTAGGCGAGAAGTCTGTTCCAAGGTCCAACCCTGGAAGGATCCTAACAGCACCAATGGAAAAACAAAATAAGAAAGCTCCTAATACTATCAAAAGATGAACCCCAAGGCATGTCTTGTTAAAGAGATCTCCACAATTAAGACGAAGCATTCAACTCACTTATAATGAAAGCTGTGAAGCTTACTAAAAAAGAAATCAGGAAAGGTTTTCTGCAATACTTAACAATTAAGCAATCACATGCTAATTAAAGGGAATTTAGATTGTGTGGCTGACCATAGATTAGATAACTCTGAAGAAAACACTGCTTGTATTTATTTTGGATGTCCTTTAACAAACCTGTTAGACAAACATGCCTTAATGTGGCAAAAGTGTAATCCAATCCTAAGAGATTTACACATTTTATCCCACTGATTATTATACGCCTCTCCAAACTCTTAGCTCTACTAAACTAGGTCACAAGCAGATTTGGGGTTGATTCTGTTCCACATAGCTGGTGTGTACATCCCTACAATCTAACAGAGCCAGTGTGGTGTAGTGGTTAAGAGTGGCAGCTTCTAATCTGGTGAGCAGGGTTACATGAGCAATCATGAAAAGTGTGGGGAAGCAACTATCTCTACCATTTGATAGAGATGAGCTAGAAAATTTTCAGAGCGCTTAGATGGTTTGGTTGCCAGTTGGTTCATACTTCATATAACAGTTTTAGCACAGAGCCTCTGCTTTGAAAAGACTTGACGACACTTAGGATGACCGATGGTGGTGGGGAGTAAATAGAACCAGTGCAGAGGATTAAAAATGCATGACTAGCACAATGGTGTGCAGAGTTGTTCCATTCTGAACCCACTGAAATCAATACCTTCATAGATTGGCTTCCATTCATATGCAGAGATGCATTCTCATAATTATTTAGGCTGCTAAAGCTGAAATGAAGTAAAGGGCATGGGCAGCTGATTTGTTAGTTAATCGTATATGTCAATAAAACCAAGGTGAGTTACAAATTCACTAAAGCAATTCATCAAATTAAAGAAGCCCCAAAACAGTCACGGAACACTAACACTATTTCCAACTTTTCTTTTTCTCATGGTAGTATATTCTTTCCGTTAGGAGAAATATGAGTGTTAAATCATAATTTAAAACAGGCTAAATTTAAACTTAAACTAGCCATCTAACCATTATATATTCATTTTGGAGGCAAGCAAGGAGGAAGTAATCCTTAGACATACCTAGCGATCAGATATAAGATGTGTGTATTACACTGAAATTCTACTAAAGAATTAACGTGATGATGCCCCGGGTTAGAATTCTTGGTTGCTAGCCTCACTCTTTGTTCCATGCTCAGGTCATAGTGCTCTGCTCTTGTGGATTAACCACAAGCACTTCTGCTAGGGGCTACTTCCACATGGTGAAGGTTTACTGTGTCGCTTTCATTACCAGCATAAATGTAGGCACATGTGCAGAGTTTTCTGCTCTCCTCTCAGCTCTCTGCCATTGCCATTTCCCTTTTTTTATTAAGTTAATTGCTATCGATGTATATATAATATCCATGGTTTCAGTGAAACTGCAGATATTTCAGCTCCAAACAACCAACACTCTTTACTAGAACCAGAAAGCACTAAACACAAACAAGAAAAACGTTTTTACATACATGTTTGTGACTCCCCCCAAAACACCCAGTTGGTCCTTAATGGAGACCTGTGGTAAGTTCATAAGACTGATTAGTAGAACCCAAGAACTGGCAAACCCCTAACAAAAGTTCAGGATTCTAGTCTTGGTTTCAAGTTCAAGGCTTCAGAATGTCCACAGACAAAACAGTATAAATTATCTTTTTTCTAAAAGCCCTCCAAAGTTCTCAGGTGGCACAGTGAGGAAATGGCAATCATGAGGGGCCGCTGAAAAGAAAATGGCACTAATTTGGGTGTGCAGAATACATCATTCCTCCCTCATACCAAGCTCATGTACATTAACTGCACTCTTTCTTAAAAGACTGCAGTAAAGGATATGTGGGGGAAATGATTGGAACACAGTGCCATGTGCTCCAGAACAAAGCTCTTTAGTTTTGAAACAAAGGCAAGAAAAATCTCTGCATGGGATAAAAATGAGACCATGAGAGAAAATGAAAATATTAGTCTAGACAAAGGTATTTTTTGTGCCAGTAATGTTGGTGGGCATAGTTAAAAGTAGCTATGTTGCCAACATTCATGATTACCTGATTCAGAATACTAAACTGTCTGATTTGTAATGTATTATAAATCAAGCATAATCTCCCCCAAAAAGGATTTCTGAGTAAGAATACAAAATAAGGGTTATGCTTGTGAACTGTTACTTGAATGTGTAGGATATAAGCTCCAGGCCTAGGCCTGGATTCTAGACCCTCTGTTGTGATTCACCAATAGGACTAAAGTAACCAATCAGTTGACGGTTGTCATGAACCAATCACAAGTGTACGTTAAATGTCAATGGGTGTATTTAAGCAAGAATTTAAGGCCTGGCAGTTCTGCCTATTGCTGCTTAGTTCTTCGTATTCAATAAAGTTGCCTTGTTCTTTGGAGCTGAAGTGTCTGTGTCTAAATGAACCCACAGACTTAATAAGATTTGGTATATGTATCTTACACAACAACGTTCAACTTAACATAGGTGCTTCGTAGAGACGTGTCCCAAAATGCGTTCACCCAATGTGTACTTTGTACTGAATAGTTAAAAAATAAAATATATGAAATGAATAATTTAGATCTAATTGTTTGTCCATGTTCTAGTTACTAATTACCATTCAGATAGGGGGGCACAAAGATTGATTGTGAGGGCTCCAGGAAACCATGCAGTTCCAAGACATTCTGCAAAGCCAGTGTGGTGTGACTGAGAACCAGTAGGGTGTAGTGGTTAAGAGTGACGGACTCTAATCTGGAGAAGTGGGTTTGATTTCCTGCTTCTCTCCACGCTTCTCCACACGTAGTCAGTCATAGTTCTCTCAGAGCACTCTTAGCCATACCTACCTCACAGGTTGCCTGTTTTGGGAGACAAAGGGAATGTGATTATAAACTGCTTTGAGATTCCTTCGGGTAGTGAAAAGTGGGGTACAAAACCCTAGTTATTTGTCTAATTCTTCTTAGCTAGTGGCCCACAAGGCATATAACAGAGAAGCTCCTGAGTCTTGACAGCACAAGATTCGGACGCCATCGTGCACAACCCTAGTCTGTATTAGTTCTTTCATCAACCATCACTGATCATCTCACTTGCAAGTGTTTTCTACATTCATACAGAAATGTTAAGCCTCTCCAGTTACTGGAGTCACTTCCAGTGACACCCCAATATTACAGGGAAAGCTTTTATTTTAACCTTGTATTAGTTATTCTAGTTCCAGTTGCATAGCTTGAGCTCAAGAAAAAAAACATTGTTTTTCTCTAGAGCAAGATGAACTAACAATTATGCCCTCTGTTTTGCTGAAAGTGAATAGGAGAGAGCCCTAAAAATATATTAAGATAAGGAATGGAGATATTCTGTGAGGGGGGGAATCGTGTTGAAGATAATCTTGGTTTACTCACTGAGCTGAGTGGGAAATTCAAACCAGTCCAATTGGATCTGCTTAAACTTGTAGCAAATGTTAATGTGAGCCTAGGCCATTGTCCTCAGGAATGTCGAAGCAGGTGGATCTGCACGTACATTGATTAATGTGCTAGTTATCCTACTAATTAGGTGGGTCTGTCTGCACTATCAGTCCTTCCAGTTCTGTCCTTTGTTGTGGAAAGTCAGAAGATCTGCTGAGAAGTTTATCAATGTTCTCAAGATGGTAGGAAGAGAGCTCAACAAAAATGAAGCTTTATCATTTTTTTTAAAGATCATTTGAGTGCAGATTTCCACATGTAGAATAGAATTCACAGGAAGGATTTGTATTGCCTGAGTGGACAGAAGGGATTGCAGACAGAACACAACAGAGTTTGTGTCAGTTTGAACCCAGTCATAGAACACACAGAAACAAATAGCCAAGAACACAGATTGGTTCTGGGGTCCTCACCCTGTGTCAGGTGTGAGGCAGACACAAGTTGAAGGTTCTCAGTTCTTGTGTGTACAGTATCTGGTTTGGGTGAGGACTGCAGTGTGTGGCCTATGGACCCCCAGGTTGAGAACCACTGCCCTAGAGAGCCTCTGACAAGTCTGAGTCATCAATACTGATTGTGATGGGTCAATGATCTGATTCAGTGAAAGGCAGCTTCATGTGTTCATGTGCTTAAAGAGGTCAAATCTTGCTCTTCTGTTGCAGACCAACTTGGCTGCCCATCGAAAACTATCTCCAGGGAGTCTGGTAACCTTTTTATAATCTCTGAGATTTCTACAAACATAGAAAAGTCTCTGTTCCTTGGAGAGTTTGAAATTATACAGGGTTTTAAAATCAAGTAGAATAGTATTTTTATTTCACTGTTGGTTGTGTGTGTGTGTGTGTGTTTTAGTCAAAATAATACCCCCCCTCCGGGCCACTGTTCATAGCACTGAGAGAAGAGTGTGCAGAACACTGAATTAGGAGATTTGCATTGACTAACTTTGCAGCTGCCAAGGATTGCAAAACAAATGGATTTTCCATTTTTGAGCACTCCCTAGGCTAGTTATTTTCCTTCCATAATCTGGAGAGCAGCGAAGTGATGAAAAGGAGAGGTGCCATCTACTGGAACTAAAGAAACATGAAGCAGATATGTTTTGCCAGTAATGGTAGGGGGGTAGCTTTCTCCTGCAGTACTAAGTAAGGCAAATGCATTTGATCTCTTAAGCACTGTAACACAACACTGAGAGAAGTCTACAAATACCCAACTCTATCTCCTCCACCTCTGCTACAGCTGCCAGCATGGCTTCTCCCATGCATGAAATCAGCATGGCTTCTGCAAAGAACTTTTGGAGCTCTTTAAGAAAGTGAACCAAACACAAACAAACCATGGTGATTTGGTAGACATTATATAAAAGGCTTTTGACAAGGTACTACACCAAAGACTCCTTAATAAAACTTTACAGTCATGGGATATAAGAGGACAGATTCTCTTATGCATTAAAAATTAGTTAAATGGAGGGAAGCAAAGAGCAGGAATAAATGAACAGTTCTCACAATGGAGTGAGATCCCAACAAGGATTGGTGTTGGGGCCACTTGTGTTTAATTTGTTCATAAATGATCTGGAACTGGGGGTAAGTAGTGTGGTGGTCAAGCTTCCAGATGACATAAAATTATTCAGGATTGTGAAAACTAAGGTTGACTATGAAGAGCTCCAAGAGGGCCTTCACAAACTGGGCAACAATGTGGCAAATGAAGTTCAGTGTTCAATTTTGATCTCTTTCAGTCTGACATTCATCCAATTTATGGAACAGAAACAGCTTTGCCCTGAGAGAAAATCCATCCCAATCTACCAATAGAATATCTCCCTACTGGTTCTCAGTGGCCTTTGATACCATCAATCATGGTGTTCTCCTGAGTCTCCTGGCAAAGATGTGCATGGCAGATATTGTATTAGACTGATTTTAGCCCTTTCTGAAGAGTAGGTTTCAGAAGCTGGTGGTAGAAGACTTTTGCTTGGTCTCTTGCTATTATTCCTATCAAGGTCCAGGGAAACTGTGATAGTTTGACAGGAGTTTAGACAATGAGAAAATCTCAAATAGTATAAGAAAACTGATTAAATACATACATAATTGTGGCGCTGTGAATCAGGAATAAAGCTGATCCAGGAACAAATGGTCAACTTGCACAAGGCAGGGTTTTACCCCTGATGAAAGAGTGCTGGGGTGTGCTCCTGGACACAATGAAGACCTTAGATATTCTGGTAAAAAAACAAGGAATGCATTCTTACACTAACTATAGCTTTCACTGAAAAAAGTCCAACTAATAACCTGTCAGGCATTGTCGTGTGAATGTTAGTATGAATTGCTGTTCTGTGCGGAGTTGCCTTTATGTTTAATATTTGCCAATTATATTGGCTGCTTGTTTGCTTCCACTTGGGTTTAAGACAGAGGGCCCTAATCCAGTAGTTCTCAATGCTGCAACCCTTTAATACAGTTCCTCATGTAGTGGTGACCCCCAACCATAAAATTATGCAAGTGTTCTTTCACAGAAATTAAACCGAAACTGACCAATGGTGTAAAGATCCATGGTTCATGATTGTATATTTATTTATTTATTTATATTTATATAAATATACTGCTGATTTATATAAATTGGTTTTTTTCTGGGATTTCTCAGTTCAGTTCTGCCTCTTGCCCCACCATGCCAATCTCGCTCTTTTCTGCTGTTCCAGACAGACAAACGATCTATCTCCATCTACCCCACAAGACTGTTGTATGAATGGCGCCCCCTCCCCCGGCCAAGCTGCTTGCTCTGCCAAAACCCCTGTGAAACGGTCGTTCGATCCCCAAAAAGGTCCCAACCCCCAGACAGAATCACTGCCTTAATCTCTTTCAGTCTGTGAGCACATTTGGAATGCTGACAAAGGGTGAAGGTCACAACTAGAAAATGGCTGCCATGGGAGGTGGAGCCAACCCAAAAATGGCTGTGATAGGAGGCAGAGCAAACCACAAAATGTCAGGAATTGAGGTTATGTATAACTCTGAAACAGGAAGGCCTGGAGGATCATTGTCCATGGGGTCGCGATGGGTCGGATACGACTTCGCACCTAACAACAACAATAACTCTGAAAACATTTCTTCAGAATTTTAGGCAGAAACTCTGTCTAAAAGGATGCTCATCTAAAACTAATATTAATATAATTAACAACTAAAATTAATATAACTAATACGTTGTTTTAAAAAAACATTTTCTTGCACACAAAATATACATGTGCTAGCTAAGAAACCTTCATCTACTGCATCTTTTCATTTTGGAGGCATCTATCTTAGAGACTGCCTCTCCAAGTATTCTCCCTGAAAAGCACTTGGCTCTGCCAGCACCTACCTGCTTGTGATCCCTGACCCCAAGTGCCTGGGCCGAAAAGGCCTGCTGGAATGAGTTGCCAGCTGAGATCCAGGCACTTTTGGAATTATCAAAGTTCTGAAGGGCCTGTAAAACAGCACTTTTCAACCAGGCTCATGTGTAGCAGGCACTCCAAAAAGGCAGTATCTTGGGGACCCCTGATTTAAGGGTATCTAGTGGAACTTCTTGACTCCTATGTTCTGTCTCATGCTCTGAGGCTGGTCAAAGGAACTTTACTGCAGGAAAAAGAATCATGATCACAAGCATATACAAATGCATAAAATCAATTCCACACAAAACTGCATTTCAGGTATATTTGTGGAAACTATTAAATCTTTTCTTAGTGCATACTGAGTGCATTGCACAAGAAGAGAATCACTCTTGTAAGTTTTTGAAAGGACAGTAAGGGGGAAAGGGGCTCTCTGAGTGATCAAACATTTATCTTGCACCAGAGTCTCCCCATACTTGCATTTAGACAAAGGCAAGGGACTTGTGTTCTGGTATCCCATACTTTTTTTTGTTTTTGTCAAACAGCTTCTGTAGTTCTTGTAGGTATTTCTCATGCAGCTGATCAATCTCTTCAGGGGTGGGATTTGGATTCTGCTTCACAGCGAGAGGCTCCCCAACTACAAAGGATTAAAAAAAATATATGTATATGATAATTGCTTAGATGTTAGAATCCAAAGCCAGACCTTTAACAGTTCTGTTGAAGTTGGCATTTTCAGAGTTTGTTTTCCATTGCCTCTTCCACAAAAGACATGCAAACAACAATCCGTTTTTAAAATGCACATAACTGGAGGGTTCCAGAACGGTAAGAAACTCTCGGCTTTGTCCAAATTTTAGCTTCTATGTACTGGCAGGTCACTTTAAACCATGTGCAAAAATGGACACTAACAAAATTATGCAGCCTTCAGTGCCAGTTGCGCTGATGTACCCATTTTGACACTATGTTGTATCCTGAAATCAATACAAAAGAGATCCATTTTTAAATAGTTCCATGTGGTCTTTGCACTGCAGAACAATGGAAATGTCCAAGTAACAAAGCTAGCCCTGATGTAGCTCTGGAAACTGTGTAGGGATCATGTTCACCAGTGGATCAGGAGCTATTAACATAGGTGTGTGCAGTCTATTCAGAAAGTACAATGCAGCTCCCTTTGACTCTTAATTATGCAAATCAGTTTGAAATGCAATATTAATCTGCAAGTGAAGCCAGACAAAGTCAACAGAGTTTCCAAATTGACTCACTAAGCTCAAAACAGATTATTCAGCATAGGGAAACCCAGTTTGCAAAGAGACTAATGCTCAGTACATTCAAGAAAACAAAATTCACAAATTTTGAAGTAGAGATAATCAAGGGCTGAAAGCATTTTATCCCCCTACTAGTAAAACAGGCATTGTTCATTAATAATACAAAGGATGTGGATGGTACTGGCAACCTCCTCCTCTCCCGATACAAAAGGATCTATTTGTGCATTCACAAACACACATAGACAGGAGACAAATTTTGTGATGTACTTTCAATATGTATGAAACAAGTGTTCACATTAGAGTTCTTATGCTCACTTGGGGAAGAATGTCCTACTTCCCAATGGAACATAATCTACAAAGACCAAAAAGTTTGCTGATAAATTTCTTGCTCCTAGTTTAATACGTTTGTTTGGTTGGTTTTGTTAGTGTGTTTGTCATATTTGTATGCCACCATCTGCAGACCGACCATCTCATGGTAGCAAACAATAAAACATACAATAAAATCAAGGGTTGACGTTTCCTCCAAGAATGCTGAGAGCTGATCCAGCAAGGCTTCTTCTAACACCTTACCCAGAAACACCAGGTAGGAGACTGGGTAGTATCTTGCTGAGTCATGGGGATCAAGTGATGGTTTCTTCAGTAGTGAGTAGACTGCCTCCCCCTTAAGCCTCTCTGGAAACTCTCCTGATGAGGGAGGCAGACTGACAATCTCCTGGAAAGGCTCTACTACCATCCAGTCATTTGAGTTGAGTAGGCAGGGATCAAGTGGGCAGGTGGTCATCTGCACCAAACTCAGCAACTTGCCCACCTTGGTTAAAGAAAGCCAGCTGAAATCATCATATCCCCCCCCCCCGACAGCCAAAGAGCCTTCAGTTCCCTTTTGATATCAAGCATGGGGGGAAGGTCATGGTGGAGCAGTGAGATCTTATCCACAAAATAACTCACAAAAGCCTCACAAGTTAAATCCAATTGACTATCATTTTGGTGCCCCCCTTTGAGGGCTGTAAGTGTCCAAACTACCCTAACCAACTGTGCACAGCAAGACCTCCCAGATGTAATAGGGGTGGCTTAAAGCTCTTGTTTAGCCACCTTCACGGCCATCTCATACACCCTGATAAGCATGCGATGTGTTCTCGCTGCCTCGTTGAGAGTCTTCCTCCACACTCGCCCTTCCCATCTCACTTCCCTCTGAGGACATCTTGCTGTCTCAGTTTCCAGAGGCTATAAAGAGGACCAGAACAATCTTGTCTACCATGCACTGTCTTCACACCCAACGTACACATGCATCTATGTGTTTTTGTAGTTGGGTCTATAAAACAACAGCCTGCAGGAAATCTCTGAACACCTTCCATCCAAAAAGGCACCTGCTGGTTAGATTTTCAATCAACAGGGCCAAATAGATGCATTCATTCATTCTTCTCAGATGCTGGTCTTCTGCGACAGCATTCATCCTTATTTTACGCCTTGTTCTCCAGTTTTCTCCAAGTATTTTACCCCATCAACAAATTTGATCTTTGCTGCTATTGTATTTTAACAATGATGTAACAGGGGAGTTCCTGCATGCTTTAATCAAAAGTAGAGCCAGACTAATTTTTCAGTCCTCCATCCCTTCACTTTTGGCAAACATTGCCGGTCTCTCTTACAATGCCATTTCATAATGGCTGTAGCTAATGGCTCTACATAATGCAGCTACAAAGCAAGCAGAGGGAAGAGTTTAGGAGTTTAGAGTTTAAGAGTTTAGTTTTGCTTTAGGATGCTTTGGGCTGATCCTGCGTTGAGCAGGGGGTTGGACTAGATGGCCTGTATGGCCCCTTCCAACTCTATGATTCTATGAGTTCAATAAGCTTAAGATAAAACCCTTTAGGATCCTCAGACATGATCCAACTCATGCAAGATCCAGTTCTGACATTACTTTGTCCTTCTCATGGCAATGCCCCCTATGCCAGGTTTACTGCACTAGTACTGAACCAGCAGTAGAAAACAGGCACTTGGTGTTCGCACTGTAGCACCCATGAATGGAGGAGGGATATTAGAAAGGGTGGTTAGCCATCTCCAATGCATTACAGGAAAGAAATCAACAACAGACTACCACAATTTTCTATGGAAACAGAAGACTTCGACAAGTCAGAAGACTAGATATCGGGGGGGGGGGGGGAGAATTGACAGAGTAGTTCAACAGTGGAATAGGCCAGGGGTAGTCAAACCTGTGGTCCTCCAGATGTCCATGGACTATAATTCCCATGAGCCCCTGCCAGCAAATGTTGGCAGGGGCTCATAGGAATTGTAGTCCATGAACATCTGGAGGACCACAGGTTGACTACCCCAGGAATAGGCTACATAAGGAGGTAGTGAGTTCTCTCTCACTGGCTCTCTTTAAGCAGCAGCTGGACTGGTGCTCATCCTGGATGCTTTAAGGCTGATCATGCATTAGGCAGGAGGTTGTACTAAATGGCCTGTATGTATTTATTATTATTTATTTGATTTTTAAACCGACTTTCCAAGACCCACTCAGGCATAAAAGTGCACTGTTAACTGTCCATGTAGGTAATCAAATGCTACAGAAAAGAACTTACCAACAGTGTTAATAGGTTTCCTGTAAGGCATCAAGCCAAAGCTATGCTGAAAAATTCCTCTGCCATGAAAGAGAGGCAAAGTAAACCCGACCAGGTTTTGCATTGTCTCCTGAAATGCTCTGAGTCGTGATCCTTTGGGATTTTCAATCTGGTTGAAGAGCTCATTTTCACCAAAAGAAAACACTGGTACAAGCTGAGCCCTGCCAGAGGGGGGGAAACAAACAGTAAGAACTCTCTGCAGATGTAATTTACACAACGATTTGACAAATGCCTCAAGCTGCGTTATGGATCATAATATTCAGTTATACCAGATTTGTAATACATTATTCATATTTCATCAGTGTATCAAACAATACATTGAGCACCCATGCCAATTAAAGAGTGGCAAATCCACGGCACTCACGAATAAGCTAGGGGGTTCGATACTCTCGGGGGACTGCCCAAGTATGCAGAAAAATGTCTTGGAAATGTATTAAAATGAAAGGACCTTCCTTACAGTTAACAGAAAGAAGTCTAATGAAGCCTGAACCCGCCAGGGGAGGCATGGAATGCTGAGTGCTGATGCAAGTAAGCCAGGGAGAAGAATGGAATCCTGGAGTGGGAAAGAAGTATCTATGTGTGTTTCCAAACCGATTATTCATCCTCCCTTTGATTTTGCACAGGTTCCCACCTTATATCATTATAATGTTCAACAAATTTTCTTTCTTTTTAATTCATGAAGCAACCTACTGGCTTCCAGAAACAGCTCAGACAAGTTAACTGGGCATCCTTTCACATAACCCACTTACTGTATAAGTTCACTAGATTCACTATATAAGACAGAATCTCTATAGAGAAAAATTGTGTAAGATAAAATCTTTTGCATCCATTCCAGCATTGTGTAGTGGTTAAGAGTGGTGGATTATAATCTGGAGAACTGGGTTTGATTCCCCTCGCTTCCACATGCAGCCAGCTTGGACTAGTCACAGTTCTCTTAGGGCCGCTCTCACAGAACAGTCCTGTTAGAGCTCTCTTAGCCCTCCCTACCTCACAGTTTGTCTATTGTGGAGAACGGAAAGGTGTTTGTAAGCTGCTTTTGGACTCCTTCATGCAGAGAAAAACAGGGCATAAAGCCCATCTCTATTTCTTCTTACCAGTGACAGGGTTAGATGGTGCCAGGGTGCCAACTTGTCCAATTAGTTGGAAATACTTCTCAATTTATTCACTCTGAGGATGTAGACAGAATTCTTTGAAGTTTGAAGCCTACCAGCTGCTGGTATGACCCTTGAAATCTGCTGGAGTGCATCCTATCTAGATCCAAGATATATATATTTGTAATAATTCATTAAGACAGGGGACGGTTACTCCAGCATTGAAACAGGCTAAGGTGCATTTACTTCTCAAGAAGCCTACATTGGATTTCAGATAACTCAGTAAGTATCAACCCATTTCAAATGCTCCATTCTTGAGCAAGGTGATGGAATGAATTGTGGCTGGACAACTCAAGTTTTTCCGGATAAAGCAAATTGTTTATATCCTTTCCAGTCTAGGTTCAAGCCTGGTTATTGTTATGTGTGGCAGGACCCTGCTCTATAGACTGGCATACTGTCCCCAACGACTAGAGGCACGCCTCAATTGTCTAGGCTTATGTCAAAGCCAGACACTGTTAAAGTCTGCCAAGACCCAGAAGGGCCAGACTCCATTTTCTCCCCATCTTGCTCTTAGCCACAGAGTACCTGGTTCAATATGTGTATAACAAATGTGTTCTGCTAGTAAGCCACAGTCTCTCCCTACCTCTCAACTGCAGCCCCCAGTACTGATGTAGTGTGGGCACTTACCCATGTTCCAGAGCAATCTTAATGAAACCCTTTCTCTTGAGGAGATAAAGAGTAAAGCTTCCAGGACGGGCATCCAAAGACTCTCTTGACCCTCCAATTACAATCACAGCGATATTTCCTCCTTTTTTATTGCTCAGTACATGAGATATACTCTTCTTAGATGGAGAAACCATTCCTGAAAAAAAAATTGAATCCATAAAAGCACAGACCAACTAATCTCTATTACATACTACCTTATCTTAACACAGCCCGCGGCACCATGGGTGCCGCGGACTAAATAAACCCGTAAGGGCTTAGTGGGAGGAGTTAGGGCGGGTTCTGTCCAGGATGAGGAAGGGTGCCGATTGGCCCCTTCCTCCGGACAGACCATTGGCCGGGCCAATTCCCGCCCTGCCGACAAGGGAGCAACTGCGAGCCGCGCTCCGCGGGGCTCGCAGTTGCTCCCTTGCCAGCGGCCAAGGGAGCCCCCGCTAGCCACGCTGCTCGCGACTGCCGGGGGCTCCCTTACCTAGCGCCCGCTGTCTTTTTCTTACAGCGGGCTTGATTACTAGTATGTAATATAAGCCATCTTGGTGTAGTGGTTAGGAGTCCTGACTTCTAATCTGGCGAGCCAGGTTTGATTCCCCACTCCTGTTTCACATGCAGCCAGCTGAGTGACTTTGGGTTTGCCACAGCACTGATAAAGCTGTTCTGACCAAACAGTAATATCAGGGATCTTTCAGCCTCACCTACCTCACAGGATGTCTGTTGTGGGGAGAGGAAAGGGAAAGCAATTGTAAGCTGCTTTGAGACTCCTTTGTGTAGAGAAAAGCAGCATATAAGAACCAGCTCTTCTTATGCTAAATACGTGCTGATATGAAAATGTACAAAAATATGACATTAATTTTCAATTTGAGCCTTTGGACATATCCTGTAAGAATCAGACTCTGGCCATGACATGACATGTGAATAGCAACACTGAAAACTTAACACACACACACACACCACACACACACACAACTCTGAGGAATTCATGTGTTATGACAGCTTACAATTTACAAATGTTTTAAGACTATAATTTACACTTGAAATTTAAAATTTGTTTTCTGGTTTTTTTCAGCTGAGTGGACAAGTCAGAAGATTTGTACATTCATAGATTTTGTACCCCATTAATGCATATTTAAATTGTTTGCTACAAAACTGTGTGAGATCTGAAAATGCATCAAGTTGTATCTAAAAACTAGAAGGCTCATGATATCAAAACGTTTAACTAGACATTCAAACTCTCCTACCAGATGGTGTTAGTATATTTTGATGCGATAGCCTAGGGACTGTCAGTTCTCTGCTCACAAGTAGAACCATTCCTCATTGGTGTCTAGATAACAAGAAAATATAGAAGCACAGTTCTGTGGTGAGCTATATTTAGACAGTGGAAAATGTTCTGTCAGTATATAGTCAGTCTCCATCAATGCCAATCCATCTACTTAATGACAGAACACAAAAATGAAATATCCATTGAGGCAGGAAATTTCCTTTTCCTTTATCATCTCCTTTTGGTGAGGCTGATGTACAGCTTGTTTCTATTTTTATTACAGTCAAGGATGTTCATTGTCAAGGCTGGTTGGCACTTTTGCTGGTCTCCATACAAACGCCTCAAGAGCACAGTAAGATAACGGCAAAGCAGAGTTACTGTTGCCAGCCATCGCTGTAATACTGGTGGTGGGGGCCCTTCTTTGTGAGCTCCCAGATGCGCTGACATCACCACACACAAACACACTGCAGTTGTTGTACACAGACATTTATTGTGCAAATCTGGAGGCAGGTTTCAGCCTCAGCTTCCCATTTGTATCAACAGGATCAATGAATCTACATCATAGCAAATACAGATTACATTAGATATTTGTCAGGCTAGATCAATGCTAGGACAGAGTCCAAAGCTGTAGTGCCCTCCCATGTTTCCTTTTTTATGGATCCCAACCCAGGAAGAACGTCAGAATGTGGTGAGGTGGAACAGGCTCCTTTCATCCTGCTCCCTTTAGCTCCGCCTCTTCCTCATCCCACTCCTACCAGTTGCCTCTCCTGTGGCTTCATGGAATTGGTCCACCTTGTCATCATTGAGCTGAGCCTAATAAAGGCTTTCCTGGGGCTACACTGACCCAGCTTCTTCCAATGGCCTCTCTTCAGGGATGGGACCTTGGGAATTGAAGGGAATCTGGGCTGACGGCTTCTATGGCTGGGTCCTCACGTGTCCTACCCTTGAGGTTTTAAGAGGTCATTCTGCTTACCAGCATAGGCCCCAGCTGTTGCTGGCCTTCTCTGAGGTACAGCCTGCTGCCTGAGTCTGATAGGCACTAATGCTTCTACTAGGGTCTTTCCGGGCATGGCCTAACCCTTGTTGTCTTCCCTAAAGCCTCTGACAGGGTTGCCTGCTTTAGCAGCACCTGGGCAAAACTGCTCCCTGTCAGCATCTCTTCTGGAGCAGGTAAATGTTGCGTGGGGCTGCCACCACCAGACACAAACACTTTGCAGAATAGTAGTTTTATACATAAAAAGGCTTAAATTATTGAAGATATGGATGCCAAATATGGACAGTGTTGCGCTTTGTCTGTCAAATTGGCCTCCAGTTGATCACAACTCATACAGTGCCAAACTGCCTAAGATTAAGTCCTCGGGTTGTGTCTAGTTCACCACAAAGACTTTCAACCAGATGTGAGATCCAAGTTCCTACTTGGAACTCAATTTTCAAGTGTGCAGGGTCCCAATCTGGATTGGGTCATAGCACACAGGGACAGAAAGCTTATATCCTCCCTCTCATACTAATTTAGGGCTGAGAAATTCTACTGTTGCTTGGCAACAGGCGGAAGATGGGAGAGACAAGGACTTCCATGACAGGGGTGCTCAGCAGGACAATGACATCACTTCCGGTGTGACCTAAAAGTGATAGTGAAGCACTGTGGGTAACATTAGCATTTGCCCCAAACCCTATGGATTAACCACAGAGTTTAGTGTAAATACTAGATTATTAACAGCATTATAATGTCATTTTCAGGTTGTGCCACAAACCATCAGCTTATCATAAACCCTTCCCCATTTCATGTGAAAATTTCTTCTTGCCACTAGCTGAGCAGGAGCAGGCAATGAGAGCTGCGGATAGGAATTTTTTCCATCATGAGAAATGCCTGGAAATCTGAGGGTAGAGCCTGGGGACAGCAGAGTCTGGAGAGGAGGAGTTCAGAAGGGATGGGATGCCATACATTCCACCTTCCAAAGTTGCCACTTTGTCTAGGGACAGCACAGAGTCATCAGAGCAGATAGAGGAGTTTCAATGCTGCGGAATATTTTTTCTATGGAAGTGAACACTTACTGGCAAAACACAGAAATCAAACTTCACCGCTGCCATTCTGAGGAATAGGTGAAGTTACTGTTTCCTTAGCTTTTATTTTTAGTTTATTCAGGTAGTGGGTTTTGTGTGTGTGTGTGTGTGTGTGTGTGTGTGTGTATTCTCCATTTGATACACTTTCAGTTGTATTGATTACTTTTGTGTAATTACAGTCTCTTGAGATTTTATTCTTTAATGTTTTAGTTTGCTTAAAACTGCCTTGAACATCATGAAAGTGGGGTATGTTTTTTAAAGCAAATACAAGCAGGGAACATGCAAGGATTAGTTGGGGGACATATCCCCCCCTATTATTTCCTGTTTTACTTTCCTGAAAGCTCCTATAGCCTCTCTACTTTTTCTGCTTCTGTCTCTCCTTTTGACCCAGCCCATCTACTTTTTATCAGTCCCTATCTGCTGCTTTCTCTCCTTCCCACCTCCTGGCAACCTCTCACAAAACTCTGCACATTTTCAGCCACTGTCCCGGGCCAGACCCAGCTGTGGTAGGAGTACTTTCATTTCCCCCTGTACCCCATTCTTCATACCACTTCCTTCTTCCTAGCAACTCCTATATCCTTACCTTTCCCTACTTGCTTCTCTCCTTCCTACCTGCAAGGCAAACTTATCTGCCATCTCCAGCAGTATTTATTATTTCATTTTTCTTCCTCGTTGCAACCCTTTGAGGGAAGGTTAGGGTGAGAAAGTGTAATTGATCCAGGGTCACCCAGTGAACTTCCATGACAGAGTGAGAATTAAAATGTGAGTCTTGAAAACCCAGTTCAAAATCGAACCACTACACCACACTAGCTTTTGTTTAAAAGCATGGCTGCTGCTGAATAATAATCAGCAGCCAACTTTGGTTCAGTCATGAAGCCAGATGATAGCAAACCTGTGGCATATATCTGTAGAACGTTTAGTCCATGGGTACAATCTCTGGATCTAAGTATCCACAGATATGGCCATGTTGAGAATCAGATGTGGGAATAAGACAATCATGCAATGTATTGAGTTCAGATTAAGAGGAATTCATTTTATACAGATTGTTGAAAGAAATACTTCTAAAGTCACGACTAAACTAACAAGTGTCTACTTACCAGCATACATAATATATTCTCTGAAGAAAGGACATCTGAACCAGCAAGACTCGACATGAAGGTATGGAGTCATACCAGGGAATATTTCCTTAAAACCTGTATGTTCTGTACAAAAGTTTCCAAAGGCTCCAACAACAAGGACACCATGTGGATGAAATCCAAAGAGGTAGTTTTTGTTTGGATCCAAATCTGAAGTTTTTATCAGCTGAAATAATTGACCAGTAAAATTCTTATGGTTTTGTTGATAAACATGAGAAGAAGGTTGTTTAGCATCAGAGAAATGGTATAGGATAGTTGGTATAAGCCTTCTGTCTTCACATACCACTGTCCCAAACCACATTAGTCCTATGCACATCTGAGAGGCACAGAACTTCAGTACATAACACCTCACCCAAACCAGGGACATCCTCGGGAAGGACAAAATGTATACTTAGGTCCTAGTCCCTCTTGTCTCCTAGCCTGAAAGTTAAGCTGTTACTAGAAACTGTACTATCATAATTTTCCTCTTAGGAGTCACCTCAACTTCCAATTTTAATTATGTATTCCTAAAATAATTCATCTTATTGCAGGTAAGTCCACACGAATTCTATGTGTCCTATTATGTACCATTTGTCATTGCTCTGATAATTCCTTGCTGCTTCTGTTCTACATCCTACACATTTACAGCCCACATACGCAAAATATTAGCACAAGGGGGGGGGGGGATCCAGGAACAAAAAGATTAGTGAGCCTACTTCCAAGTGGACTGCAAATTTATTTATTTATTTTATTTCTTGACCACCACTCCCAGACCCTGCCAGCTCATGGCAGTTTACAATAAAAAATCCATAAAACCAGATAAAATACCATGCTGGTGGTAAGATCCTATCTAATCCCCCCACCCCACATGTCCATGCCCAATAACACACCCACTGCCCTCGGAAGAGTTATCCCTGCCTAGATGTCTGGCATTTGGGCCTCAGATGTCAGGCTAGAGAATCCACTTACATGTGAATCTATTCACAAACAGATACTCCCATTTTAGGCAGCACAGTGACAATATCATGATATTTCAGAAAGCCAGAATAAGCCTGGGCATGTTTACCCAGAATCCTATCAAGGTCTATTAAATAAGGAAAGAGCTTTTAGGACTGCACTGTTGTTCATTGTTAATGAGCTACTTTGTTTCCTGAAATTTCAACCCAGAATGATGTGAAACCTATACCAACTTTTCTTACTAGGTATTGGGACATTTTCTAGCAAAAACACCATGCAGATATACCATGATTCAGAAATTAATGTGGTGACATTGCCAACCTTAATTTTTCATAAGACACCATCAAAAGTTTTACTCACTTTAATTGGAAAATATTCCTTAAAGTACTTCCACACAGTCCAGTTTCTGACCCACTTGGATCTTCTCCCTCCAGTTTGGGGGGATTCCCAGTCATAGTAGAGCCAGAAGGCATAGAAAACTGGGATGAACCAATAATCTCCCAGAAGTAAGATTATGAAGATTATACAACAACATTGTGCTGCAAAAAAAAGAAAAAAGAAAGAACCACACATACTGAAGTGGATATGTCAAAAATGATCTCACAATATTTCCCCCAGGGTCCAAATTGTAACAGTCATTCTATATATGCTTATGGCCGAGGCCGGCGCCACCTGGTGAGATCGGGTCCCCCTCTTCTGCAGTCCTTTCAGGCTATCCCTGGCCTCCTCCTTGGGTAATGTCGCCGTGTTGGGTTGGTTGATGTATTTATGTATTCGGATGGTTTTTATGTATTAGGGGTTTTTATCGGGGGGGGGGGTTATATGCTGTTACCCGCCACAAGCCTTAAGGGAGTGGCGGGCTATAAATTCAAACAACAACAATAACAACAACAATATATGTGTAGAATATGCAAATAATACATTCCAGTGTCCTCCTAAACAGGTACAATTGTGTCCTTGCCATTGGAGCAACAGCAAGTGGTGTGGAAGTGAGCGCAAACAGTAATCCATAAGCCCTGTTTCTGCATCACTTGCTGCTGCTGCTGATTCCTTCATCCCTTCTGCCTCCAAATAGCTGCTTCAGATACTGCACCACCCTCCCCCCACAACCCAGCTTTCCCCTTCGCCGCCAAGGCACTTAAGGCTGCCAGTGAACCCCTGCCACTGCTTAGAGAAAACAATTCACTGTGACATCACCACTGGAACAAACCTGGAAGCAACACTGTTGATCAGGGCAATGCTCTAGAATTGCACTTGAAGCTTGGAGCGAAATCCTCAAACATCACCCCAATGCAACAATCACACAGGTTTAGCACCACAGGGGCAATGGCCTTTTACATTTCTCTTCCCCCGCAAGCCTCTTGCTGGTTGCCCACAGTCAGGTTGCCACCTGTGAGCCAATGCATGGCTCAACTGAGGGGGGGAGACCCTTTCAGACCCCCCCCCCCAAAAAAAGAGAGAGAGAAACATGGAGGTTAGTTCTGCCCACTCTCAGTTTTATCTCTAGGCAGGGTATCCAGTCATTGTACTGTTCCTCCTTTGAGCTGTATCAAACCAGAAAGCCTCAGGAGGCCCACAAGTCATTCTTATGGCATCTGTAGAAGCTCCCATTAAACATGAGAACGTCCTGCATTCCACATGGGGAACGTATCAGCTGCCTGGGGCCCTACTCTGGGGAGGCTGCCCAGCTACCACAGCAATCAGCTACACGGCATTGGAGTAGCCTACCCCCAAACACCCTTCCAGTTGACTGCTGCCCAAACCCAGTGATCAGGGTGGGCTGAGAGGCAAAAGGGGCCCTGTCCTACTGCCCCAGACCTGTCCACTCCAATGAAGGGGACAACAGGAGCCTGCTTGCTTGCAACCACCATCCCACTCAAAGCAGTGTCAGCTGTTCGTGCCCACTTGCCCCTCTGTGGTAGCTGCTTGCGTGCCTGACCTGTCTGGGCCCCAAGCGGCTGGTTTGTGAAGGGGCTGGCTTGGGGTGAGTGCTGTGGCCGTCCAAGGGGTCAGTGATTCTTGTGCTCCAGGTAACTAGTACTGCCTCTGGGAAACTATTACAGTCAGCTTGCCGAGACCTGCTTCAGAAGCCTGTGTGCTGTGCTGAATGCCAACATTGATATATACATATATATAGGGAGGAGAAAAGCTTCACTGTCCTGAAGCAAGCTACCTCCTGCTCTGCTTCCTCTGCACTGAGCGTTCTGCATAAGTCAAATGAAAAGACTATACCGGTGGAACACGTCTCCCTTGTTTGGCATAGAAAAACAAATGTTGTAGGACTTCCATTGGCAGATCGGGCCTTTAACTTACTGGGAGAGTTCCCAGCTGGTCACTGGGGATAGAAAAAAGCTAGCTCAAGTGGTCCCTGCTATACTGGTGAAGCTCCAGCCTGGAGAACAGAGATGATGCCCACTGGTGTGGTCACTGATCAAATCTGAGCCAAGCAGATCCTCCGGTTCCATCAGCACTGCCTGGCTCCACTTGTTCCGGGCTATTTTAACAACCCAGTCTGCTCCTGAGTTCTTAGAAAAAGCATTTAATAGAACGGAAAGAGAACCAGTTTTCTTAACTTGTAAAAAAAAAAAAGAACAGGTATATTACAGTAAAATGCAGCATATTACAGGAAATATAAGCTACGAGTAGAATGTGTTAAAACAACCTTACTCACTGTTAAGAGATTATTTCACAAAATCAAAGTTGGTTTTGAAAATATTTAAATTGATGCCCCTTGAAAAAGCTAAAGAGCGAAACGCGTTGGGATCTGTTGAATATCAAAGAATAAAGAACAATGGAAGTTTGAAGTCTCCATAGAAGTCTACTCTGTATATTTAATTCACCATATTGGTATCCCAGTGCCTCTGAACTTGTCCTATCAAATCCCAGCAGTCTATACACTCTACTTGAGGTTGCCATTGAAGACTGAAATCTACAATTGGTACAAAATGCTGCTGCCAGGACCCTGAACAGAGTAGATTGTAGGGACCACATTGCACCACTATCATTCCACTTATATTGGCTCCCAAGCTCAATTCAAGGTACTCGTTTCAAGTGAGTAGCCGTGTTGGTCTGAAGTAGCACAACAAAATTAGAGTCTAGCAGCACCTTTAAGACCAACAAAGATTTATTCAGGGCATGAGTCCTCAAGGTCAGTGGTCCCCAACCTGCGGTCCGCAGCCCGGTGCCGGGCCGCGAAGGCCAGGGCGCCGGGCCGTGGTTCTCTCTCTCCGCCCTCCCCCCGCAGTAAAAAACTTCCCGGGCCACAAGCTTGCGGCCCGGGAAGCTTCCTACTGCGGGAGGAGGGGGAGAGGGAATCAGGGCCGCGCCGCGCATCGCGATTTCGGCCACGCGGCACGCATGTGCACATGTGCGGCCCAGCCGTGCATGCGCGCTGCGCGGGCGGGGCAGTTCCCCTGCCGGTCCCCAGCCGAAAAAAGGTTGGGGACCACTGCTCAAGGTAGTAGTATTGACCTTTAAAGCCGTATACGGCATGGGGCCAGCACGCCTCAAGGAACACTTAATATCCAACCACTGAAATCATCTTCAGGGGCCTTTATTAGGTGCCCAAGAAAGGGCCTTGGTTGTGGAAAAAACCCTGGCCTTCCCTCTCCAGGAAGATTTGCCGGTCAGTCTCTATCATTGCCTTCTACCCACCAGTGAAGCCTTTCTGGCATTCCCTTAATAATTTTCACAGACTGTCCTCCCTGTGTGTTTGTTTGTTATATCTGGTTAATGTATTTTATAAGCTATCTGTGCTTTAAATGCTATTTTGTTTTTTGGTCGTTGGGTACCCTAAGCCAGGTGGAAAGGTAGCATGCACATTTTAAAAAGAAGATGTTCAGTTTCAGGGTAGGTGCTAAGAAACAGCACGCACTTCTTTTTAAAGGAAATGTTACCACATGTCATGGTGAGAAGAAAAAGAAGAATGTGTAGGGGAAGTGGACACTAAATGTTAGAAACTAAAAGGTTCAAGCTCAGCCGTGAGAGGCCAGTGCCTTTTATTCTGCATAGATCTCGCTATCCCCTAATTTAAATTGGTATGTAGAATGGAAACCCCATCTTAAAACCTTCCTTTTGTAAAGTCCATGATTTATAAGATATTGACTTGCCCATCTTATGAGGCATGAGTAGCCATCCCATGCACAGTCTTACAGTCCAATAGCACCTTTAAGAGCAACAAAGAATTATTCAAGGCGCAAGCTTTCGTGTGCATGCACTCTTCCTCAGACTAAATGGACAACGAGATATAAGGCAAAAGCAAATTAGTAAACTGTCTCATAATATCCAAATTATGCCATATGATTTTTTTTTTTTGCTAAAACAGCTAATCAATCCCTCGAGTTCCGTTGTCGTTCACAAAAACACTGGAGAAATAAAACTGTCCACACTAGTAATTAATGGCAGACACTGTCCCAGCAACAAGTCGGAAAATGCTGCAATTAAGTTGGACAACATATGATGGCATTCTTCCTACCTGTAGTTTCTGACAACCGCAATAGGGCTGTGCACTTCTGCTTGACCCTTAAGTGCCATTTGGCTCAGGGCATTCAGCACTGCTGCCTGCGGACGATGGCAGTCCGATCCCCCGCATTTCTTTCGCACTTACTCAGGGAAAGCCCCTAGCCCAGGCACCGCCTGCCTCGTCGCCGTCTCACCCCGAGGTCAGCTGCACTGTCAGTCAACGGGGCATCTCCCTCCCAAACCAGCGGCCGCGGCGCTGATCCCTTCTTGCCAGAGCCCCAGCGGCGATGCGCCTGAGAAGAAGGCACGGCGGGGCCCACCTGTCTTAAATACCGACCCGGCATGATGAAAGTCGGGTCGGGCCAAGGCAGCTGTACCCGAGAAGAGAAAGGCGAGTTACCCAGCGCTAGATGGGCGCACAGCCACTGGCACACGGCGGCTGCCTGCGCCCTCCTCGTCCAGGGAATGCTGAGCGGCGCAAACTCGACTTTCATGGCGCTGCCGGCCCGGAGGGGAGGTAGAGACTGTCCATAGCACCAAGCCGATCTACTTGCCTGCGGGTCCCAACGCCGCGGCTGGCCAACTCCTCCCCAACCCCAACCCCAACCCGGAGAGGCCACGCGGGGCAGGGCAGGGTGCGGCGGGAGGAGACGGGGATCCTTCGGGCCTCGCCGGCGCACACGTGGGCGGCTGCGTTTGGGGCCTGCCCGCCCCTCGCTCGTCTTCAGGCCAGTAGGCGAGGCCAGCCCGGGGGCTGCGCGCTTCTCCGCAGAGCGGCCAGCCGAGCTCTCCTTGGCGAAGAGAGCCAGCGTGGTGTAGTGCGCGAGAGCGGCGGCTTCTAATTCGGCGAGCCGGCCTTGATTCCCCGCTCCCCCTCATGTGGCCACCTGGGTGATCTCGGGCCAGTCCCAGGCCTGACAGAGCTATTCTGGCAGAGCAGTCCTCTCAGAGCTCTCTCAGCCCCACTGTTGTGGAGAGATTCAAACGAGTGGCCGTGTTGGTCTGAAGTAGCACAATAAAATCAGAGTCCAGTAGCACCTTCAACACCAAGGCCAGAGCTTTCGAGTGCAAGCTTAGTCTGAGGAAGAGTGCTTGCACTCGAAAGTTCACACCTTGAATAAAGCTTTGTTGGTGTTAAAGGTTATGGAGAGAGGAAGGGAAGGCGATTGGAAGCCGCTTTGAGACTCCTTCAAGTAGTGAAAAGCGAGATGTAAAAACCAACTTGAGAAGGATTCTGAATATACCTGCTTCTGTAGTTTGATGCAACCTGATATCTAAAAAGTGGACTCAACCCCCCCCCCAAACCACCCACACTTGGTTGGGGTAAGTCCACTTGAAATAAGTGTTGCTTACTTGCAAATAAATGTAGAACAGAGTGGGTTACATGCCTGTAATCCTTACCTGAGAGGAAGCCCACCTGGTGAGACTTCTAAATAAACATTGGGGTTGCATGTGGACAGGCAAGCATTATTTAGGTGTGCTGACTATTTCTAGTATAAGCCTAAAATACTTTGAATAGAACTGAGTAGACCTTATTCAAATATATCCTGCCTTTCATTGCAGATAGAGGCAGCTTACAAATGATGATTTAAACATACGCAATGAAAACCACAAATTGCCAACCCCCAGGTGGTGGCTGGCCAACTGCTATTACAACAGATCTGGGTTTAGGCTTAGGAGGAGTTGTTTTTCTTCGCAGTTCTTGGTCTATGGGTTTTGTATTACTTGTATTTCTGGTGTTTTATCGGTTTTAATGGGATATTGGGTTTTTTTAGCCGAATTCTGTAACCTGCCTCTAACCTCTGGGGGAGGCAGGTAAAAACATAATCATCATTATCATCATCTCCAGGTGACAGGTATCAGTTCACCTGGAGAAAACAGACACTTTGGAATATAGATTCTATAGCATCCCTCCTTGACTCAAACCCTGCCCTTCTCAGGCTCCACCTCCAAAATCTCCTGATATTTCCGAACAAGAACCAGCAACCCTACTCCTGTCTCCTGCTTGGCATGCAGAAGGCTCCTGGTTCAATCTCTGCTCTCTTTTTATAGAATATTTATAGGCAGCCCTAAAACAAAGACTTGATGTGATCATGAAAGCAATGTCAAAGGAGTGAAGGTCTGTTAATGGGTGGACTTGGTTTTGATAATGAAATGGTAAGGGGCCATTTAGGAGAATCCACAATGGCCATGGGGAGGCATTGTGAGACCAGGTCCTGTTAGGGTAGACTACTCAGAGGAAAAGCTTTATCAAGAACTCCCAGCTTCACTTGAGCCTCAGTGGGATGAGAGATTAGCCCAGCCAGATGTTCTACAGGCAGAGAGCGCTGACCAGCTGGAGAGAAGGAAGCTGCAGACAAACCAGGGTTTAGATTCCAAAGTTGTTGCAGGAGTTCCTCATTTCTCTGCCCACCTCCAGCTGCAGCTCCCTGCCAGCTCCACCTGGCTCACCTGAGCCAATTAAGCAGTGTCAGCTATGTGCTGGAACAGAGTTCCAGTCTAAAAGGCACCACACTATATTAACAAAACAGCGTGTGACTGAAGACTTGAGACATCACAGAGCGAGGACTGCTGACAGCTTATATTGAGACTGGAAGGCCTGGGTTGTGGACCTGCTCCTTCTGCTGATGCTCTTGGACTGCCTGAATGAACCCTTCACTCACTGGACTGACTTAAGATATTCATTGCATTCTGTCTGTCCCTTTGGCATTCTATTTTTGAAATCTCTCTGCCTTCCTGTCACCTCATCTGTTTCTTTCCAGCAGAGAGCTGAAACCAACACAGGTGGCAAAAGAAGCAGCTGTCTTCCCTCCCTTGGATGGAGGGTGGGCTGATGGGGTAACTGACCAGCAGCAGGGCCTTTCAGAGAGGCCATCACCTCTTGCACCAGGCAAGCAGCAGGAAGAGGACAGATAAGTCCCACAATTCACCCTCATTGGTAGAGTGCTCTGTCTCTGTGGGTGGCACACCCCCACAGAGGGCCAATCAGCTAGGGAGCGAGTTGTCTGCATGCAATTTGAACTTTATTGATGATGATGATAGTGATGATGATAGTAATGATTAGTTATTATATGTTTAGTGATAAGCTTTTCTGTGCATGTATACTTCTTCAGATATGCTGAAACAGAACTTACCAGTCCATACATCTAGGTAGAAGGTGAGCAACAAATTAGCATACAACATAATTATAATGATGCCTTGAATAAGATTTCATTGGTCTTAAAGGCACCAGTGGATTCAAATTCTGTTCTGTTGCTTTAGATCAGCATGGCTTCCCATCTGACTCTAATGACATAATGGATAATTCATATATTTCAAGAGACTTTGTATTGTCTAATTCATCCATGTAGCCATGTTGGTCTGAAACAGCAGAACAAGTCCAGTGGCACCTTTAAGACCAGCAAAGTTTTATTCAAGCTTTCATGTGCATGCACCCCTTTGTCAGAAACAGTATATCCTCATCCTCAACTATTACAGATAGATAGGTGATAATAGCTAGGAAGGGCTGGCTAGAATGAAGATGCATAAGAGACTGGCTTATAATAGCTGAGACTGAATTATGGTTGTAATCAAGATCTGTGACTTGCTGTAAATAAGCATACAAATACAAGAGTTAACAGACACGAGAAGATGTTTGAGGCCAGTGTCAAACCAAAGATCAACAAAGTTCAACTACGGGTATCAGCAGGGAGACTACCATATATAGTCACATACAAGCCAACCCGCGTATAAGCCGAGGCACCTAATATTACCACAAAATCTGGCCAAACTTATTGACTTGCATCTGCTGGGCTCTCTGACATCCCTCCCATGTCCTGAACCCCAGAACCCTAGAAGTTCTTGTTTAGAAAGTTATTATTGTACTGTTAACTGTTATAGAAAGGTAAAGGTATCCCCTGTGCAAGCACCGGGTCATTTCTGAACTTTGGGGTGACGCCCTCTAGCGTTTTCATGACTGCCCCATACCTGTGAGCCAAAGGCCACATATATATTATTTAAATCCTGCCAAGAAGAATTGACCCTATTGAAGGACTTCATTAGCAAACAAAAAACAACCACTGATGAAAACTTACTTGAAAATGGTTATAATCTAGAGGCCATTTTGGTTGCTCAAATAAAAAGAAGAGATTAGACATGTTTGTTGCATTCATTGTGAAATTGTTTATTGTAGCCTAGGATAGGTTCTTTTTTCTGTTGTTGTACTCATTTTGAACCATCCTTTTTTTTGTGGTGTACTCTAGCGTTTTCATGGCAGACTCAATACGGGGTGGTTTACCAGTGCCTTCCCCAGTCATTACCGTTTTACTGTTATAGTACTGTTACTCAGTTTTGGTTCCCCACTGTTATGGTGGTTGTTATTATGACTGCAATGTATATCCCTATGTTATATGTAGGCTGCACTGAGCCTTATGTTTGGGGAGTATAGAAATGCAATAAATAAATATTCACATGCACACTCCTTCAAATTGGAACAGCTTTTCTTAAATACATATTTTTGCCTAAATCAGCTGGCAACATTTTGACTGAATAAGCTACCCTCAAGCAAAACACTCGACACCTTGCAGCAAAAGTTAGAACTATTACATCGCAGTCTCCATGCCTCGCTTGACTCCAAACGCACCAGCCTAGCGGACTTGTCCGTTTCCACATTGGAACTGGGGAACGCTTAGGAGCCACGCGATTCCTTGTTCGCTTTTTCCACCGTGCAGCTGCCAAGGAACAGCGCGACGCCCCCCTGCGTCCATCGAGAATCGCGATCAACGCAGCCTTTCTATTTTTACCGGAATTCGTGGTCACATGACCACTCTCCCCCTTCCTATCTCCCTGTCAACCACAGCCGGAGAAGCCGCGGCTGATGCAACGCCCTGAACTTTAGCTGTCTACGATTTGCCCGATTCAACATGATCCACATTTTCGGCTTCTTGGGCTCAGCGCCTTGTGCAGACAGGAATCTATTGACAACTGTCACGCCGGGTTAGGTTTTTATTTGCGGCAGACGAGAGAAGATGGAGTTGACGGCGGCGAATTGGATCAGGCATCAGAATAGAGAACAACACTTGGGAATGGAAGGACCATCCGGCACTGGGGGGGCTTCATAGAAGCGCATGCGCAGTGGGTCCAAAGCGCTGGGGTTGGCTTCTCTTGCTGCCAAGCATGCCGACTGTCAGTGTGAAGCGGGACTTGCTTTTCCAGGCACTGGGAAGGAGCTACAGTAAGTCGGGGAGGGGAGGGGCGGCGTTCCTGTGCCGAGCGTGGTTGGGCATCCCTGGGCCACGGAGCAGAAGAAGCCCCGTTCGCATGTTACTGTTCAATGCACGGGCAGCCTGCATGTAAGAAGGAGCCAGCGTATGTTCACGTTCCAAGTGAAACTGGGGGCCTGAGTGGGGCGGAGGGAGAATTAAGTCACGCTTTCAGGTGTATGTGTACAAAACAAAATGAAATGAACAGCCAGAATTTGGAACCGATTACTTGAAGTTCATTCTGCCACTACCTTGCCATGTCCTCATCCTGCACAGTGCAGTCATTGTTCTTTACAGTGGGTCATAATTTAGGAATAAATCAGTACTGGAAAATAATTTGTCAACTGCATTTCTAAAAACAGATTAAAATGATATACTGGCTCCCTCTGCAAATAAAAATATTGAAAATATCTTACCAAAAAGCTTTCCCGCCCTCCAAATAGGTAGGACAGTTTTGACCTACTGTATTGGTTATTTTTATGTGTGCCCAAACTAATGCCAGAACTTATTTTTAGCGGATGAAGAATTTGATGAACTGTGCTTTGAATTTGGCTTGGAGCTTGATGAAATTGTAAGTATTTTTATGTCCATATCAGACTGTAAAATCAGTGAATATATAGCATGGGTAATCCAACTGTTGTCCAATAAAGCTTTACTCCCGGATATAACGTTTGAGTCCAGTGTAACTTTAAAAACCAACAAAGTTTTATTTTGGGTATAAACTTTCATGTGCCTGTAGCCTTCATTAGATATTATTATAGGATTAGCCTTCAAGCCCGTTGCATCCAGGAATGCAACGGGCGCTAGCGGGGTGCGCCTCCAGAGGGGGCGGCCGGGCATGCTGGGATTGGCCTATGCAGGCGGAAGCACAAGCCGGACACCGCGCTCCGCCCAGAGTGGCTTTTCACAAATATTAGGTCAAAAAATGGTTAAGACAGAGTTCTGTGACCTACTTACTGTTATACTAAAGTCTCAGATTAACTATTATTAATCAATGTCTTTCATCTTCCCCTCCAGCAGATACAACTTTGTTGTCTTTGCTCTTTACAGTGGGACATAATCTAGGAATAAATCAGTACTGAGATCAACTGTGTTGTTCTGTGAATTTAGGCAGATTGTACGTGGGTGGACAGAAGGGTTTGTGTAGTTGCTTGGCTCTTGTGGCTATTTCCTGCATTCTGCAGGGGGTTGGACAAGATGACCCTGGAGGTCCCTTCCAACTCTATGATTCTATTACTGGATGTTTTTTACAACCTTCATGCCATGTTCAGATTTCTAGACACATTCTTTTCTCACCTCCAAGTTAACATCTTGAATACTCTATATTTTTTTGTTTCTCCTGCCAGCCTATTCAAGGCTGATATGCTACTCAAAAGTCCCAAATTAATCCTCTGATGCTGGTACACTGCCTGTTCAATACTGTTAGACTAATTGATTTCCAATGCTATCCCAGTAGAAGGAAAATATTTACAAAATATTATTCAGATCCAAAGAGCTGAGTTTAATTGGCAAACCTGTGGCAGCCCACTGGTCATAAAGTGGGATACAGATGTCACCATGCTTATTAGTTCTATCTAGGCTTGTCACAGGGGTGTCATCAGCACTCCTCTCTGACAGAATACAGCCAGGCAAGTAACAAAAGGAAACACAGCACCCACTCAGGGCGGACTGTGAACTCTTACCTCCCTTCCTAGAATGCAATGTACAGATAATGAAGGATGGGCTGTGGTTCAGTGACAGTGCACCTGTTTGGCAGAAGATTTGAGGTTCAGTCTTCAGAGTAGACAGTACTGACCTTGATGGACTAAGGACCTGATTTAGTGTAAGACAACTTCTTATGGTCATATGTGATGCTTTCCCAACGTGAGTCCTGTTTGTTTGAAGGCACCTGGGACCCATCAGGGACAGGGGGTGGGGAACTAATTTCTGTCTGCTAAATCCCAAACGGACTAGCTATGACACAAGCCAGACATTTGTTGAGCAGCATTAGGTATATTAAAAGGGAGGTGGCATAATGAGGCCTGTGCCCAATAGCATATTAACTCTATTAAGAGTTACAAAGAGACTTTAATTATTATATATCAGTGTTGAGGGGTACAATCTTTATTTTCAGCCTGAGGCATTAATCTCAGTTTATCACTGGCTGATACTAACAAATTGCCTTTTGATGTCCAGAATAATAAGTTTAATCTGTTTTTTCTGCATAAACTCTTTCAGAGATCTGCTTCTTTCTGTGTGAAAACATTTTTAATGCAGTGTATTTCTTCATTCATGTTTTCTTTTTTCAAAGCATACGGTATCTGCTTTATTTTAGACTTCTGAGAAGGAAATAATAAACAAAGAGCAAGGAGATGGAAAGGCAGAGGGCGCTTCTGAAAATATTCTCTATAAAATTGACGTTCCTGCTAACCGATATGATCTCCTTTGTTTGGAAGGTCTAGTCAGAGGTCTTCAAGTCTTTAAAGAGAGGTAATGCAGCATCTGGAGATGTTATTAAGTGGTTGATCATGACCTGGTTACTAAGCAATCAAGTGAAATGTTTTATTTTTCCTAAAAGATCTGAACAGTTTTTATGTGTTGTGACCGTAGTTGTCAAACTTTTGTGTGGTGTCAAATTGACCTAGAGAAGTACAACATAATAAAGCTTTTTAAAAATCTTCTATAACTCCATATTTGATGTATTTGTCTGTCAATACAAGGTCAATGGCTCTATGGTCTTGAATGCCTGTCTCCCCCCCCCCCCATTATAATGATTTGTCAGTTTGCTTTGCAGATTGCAGATGGTGTTGGAGTCATTTCTACAAAAGTGTCTATAGAATGAAAGAGAGACAATATAGGACATTATTTACAAAATGCTGGTTTTTTAATGTTCCTATTGTCTCTGTATTTTTCTGTCATACTATTCTTCAACTGCCAGAAGGAATTAATCCATAAAGGATTATATTCATGACAGCTGGTGATGTGCTGAACATAAGCCAAAAGGTTTAAAAATTTATTTAACTGGCTTTGGCATCTATTCAATACCAACACTCCCCTACTATAAAGCATGCTGTTTGTTTGGATAAGAGTTAAGTGAGCAAAACACATCTATAGGGCCTTCTAAATGTATTGCAAAAAGTTAGGAAATGATTGCACAATCACACACTGTTGACACAAAGTCCACTTAATTCTCCCTTTTCTTCATTTCGATTTACAAGTTCAAGATTGCTGGAAAGTCAGTATTTTATATCTCTTCTCTGATGTGAACATAATATTTCTAGGCATTAATTGAATACACATCTGTTTATTGTTGGTCCCACTTGCAAAACAGTGTTTTACAGATCAAAACACTTTTGAATACACCACAATTGAAAACATGCATGGGATTTTGCTGCATGACACTTAACTCTCATTAGACTTCAGCCTTGTTTAAATAATTCATTGTGTGATTTAAGAGATACTTGGCTCTGTTCCCCTTTGCCTATTTTCTCATGTGAATATGTGTCCATTGCCATCTCTGTGTATTTACCAAACTAGTGGTTGCACTACTGGGTCAGGCAGTGTCCCTCACTTAGTTGAGGAAAGTGGAAGGGCTGGAATCTGTTCCTTCCATTTATGGTTGCTCAGTGGTATCATGGACAACACCACCAAACAGCTGTTTGGCAAATGGATGCATATGATTCATTCAGCAACTATACAGCCTCAGGTGCCGGGATTTGGTTGTTTTGTCCTGCTTAGCAAACTTTTGTGTATGTTGGACCTGGTCCAGAAGAATATCTCCTGCATTTAGGCTGCAGTGTGTCCACAGTGAAGCATATGGCCCTGCAGAGTACTGATGCATTTTAATTATACCTCTAAAAATGTACAGTGGAGAGGAAATTTTACATGCTTAAAAATAAATATTTGGTGGTATTAAAATACGTAATGTTTAGTGTTCTATGCACTGAGTAGTGTCCTACTCAGTGTCCTGTGGATGGAGGGAGTGCCTGACTGGGAGAGGAATGGGTTGGGACAGGATTTTACAACTGAGAGCAGTGTATATTACAGGGGAATCGGGAAGATTTCAGTCTCTTTTATTTATGTAAAAATTAACCTTTAATGGTAAACGGACAACTCGGTTCTTCCTGTTTTAGAATAAGGGCCCCGCGATACAAAAGGATCACGCCACCGACTAGTGAACTCCAAAGGCTTTCCATTATGGAAGAGGTAAATAAGTCTGTAAACTAAACCTGAGCATGACACTGAAATGAACAAAAATATTGGATGCAGATGTTAGAAAGTAGGGCAAGAAACAAGGATGGTGTTCTTATGCTTCAAATCTCATCACTATTTGTCTGACTTCATTGTAATCACCGATGCCTTTTTATTGATGTAAATATTTATCTGTTTAACACAGTTTGTTTTGACTGAGTCAGATTGCAGCTAATGGGTGGAGAACAGACTGTGGGCTGAATGGGGCTATTGAGGTACAAAACTAGATGTTTAATGCTTTGAGTCCTGGTTGTTGTACAGTTTCTTATTCTAGAATTTAGTGGTTTTGAGAGTTTTGGTTATGTTAAGAAAAGAAAAGTTATTAGTAGCAGGATGGAATTTTCTCCCAACGTTTCTGTTGCCTGAAATTGTACCCCTGTCCATTCCAGACTGCCCAAGTCCGTCCTCACGCTGTGGCTGCAGTTCTTCGTAACATAACTTTGACCAAGGATCGCTATGATAGTTTCATTGACCTTCAGGAAAAATTACATCAGAACATATGCAGGTTAGTTAGAAATAATATATGAGGCTAAACAATTATTACATTTGTTTTTTAATGCTGACATATCAAATGATATTTGCAAATGTAGTACTGTTGCTTTTATAGTTCCAGAAAATATTTTAAGCAATATTTTGAAACTATCCTAGAGATTTCTAGATATATCTAATTCTTAACATTCGTATTTTTATTCATTATTATTATTATATACTGTACCATTCAGAGCTCATTTTAACATGCTAAGAACATTAAATGATAATTTTAAGCAATATTTTTTCATAAAAACTGTATGCTTTTTTCCGTTGACTTTTATAAGAGTATCATGGATGGGTGGGAAATCTTCATGGATAATCTATCTTGTATTCTTCCTAGGAAAAGATCCTTAGTAGCAATTGGAACCCATGATTTAGACACTGTCTCCGGCCCGTTTATATATACTGCTAAACCACCATCTGAAATCAAATTCAAACCTTTGAATCAGGACAAGGAGTATACTGGCTTTGAAATCATGGATCTGTACAGAGTAAGTGTCTTTAAAAAACAACAACACCCGAACTTCAGAGGGATCACAAATGTAAGTTAGTAACACTGTTCACAATCCTGCAGCTATTCTGGTCTTTGGATTTGTTTCTCAGTTGGCCCACATAGAAAGCTAGTTTTGAAAGACTGGAGTGCTTTGAAAAAAATAGAAGTTCCAGGGAGCATATAATTGAGTTCTTTGGCACTCTTTTAGTGACTTCATGGACTGTGGTATTTTGCACTGGCACCAAAAGAAATAATGCTTGTGATGAGAATTGTCTAAGCACAAGCAAGCCAAACAGTTGTGGTACCCAAAACACAGACAAGCTAACAGATGTTTAGTATTTTTATTATATTAAAACTTTCATATTTGCAATGGCTAAATTATGATCCACAATGCAGTCCTGTTCTGAATTATTCCATTCCAAACTCATTGAGTAATTTTGGAGTAATGTTGTGTGGGATTGCTTGAATAGATCTACTTGCCAGCTTCTGTTTTCTGTGCTTCCAGCTTTACTTGCATCTCTGCAGTCCTTCAGCTTTTGGGGGTGGAGAGACAATTGTAATTTGTAAACCTAAGCATTGCCCCCAACTTACATCAGTTGTCCTTAATTATACCCTGCTACAATATCTGATCCGAGCTGTTGCAAAATCATATATAACTGTATTAAAAATATTATGCTTTAATAAATGCACAAGCATAAAAAATTAAGTATACAGACAAAAGTAAATATATTTAGGTTAAAGTTCATGTATATAAAACACATTTAAACTCAGCAGTATTTTTCAGTGATTTCTTTAAAAATCATAAATCATAGAATAACAGAGTAGGAAGGCACCTCCTGGATCATCTAGTCCAACCTCCTGTACAATGCAGGACACTGTAGCCTGCCACCTCCTTGAACCTTCACAGAATCAGCCTCTCCGTCAGATGGCTATCCAACCTCTGTTTAAAAATTTCCAAAGATGGAGAACCCACCACCTCCCAAGGAAGCCTGTTCCACTGAGAAACCGCTCTAACTGTCAGGAACTTCTTCTGGATGCTTAGATGGAAATTCTTCTGAATTTCATCCCATTGGTTCTGGTCTGTCCCTCCAGGACAAGAGAGAACAATTCTGCTCCATCCTCCATATGGCAGCCTTTAAATACTTGAAGATGGTTATCGGATTCCCTCGGTCGTCTCCTCTCCAGGCTAAACAGACAAAGCTCCCCAACCTCTCCTCAAATCTATTTCCTCAAATGTATTTCTTTATATAAAATATATAATAAAATATTGAGTAAATACATACAGCTGGACTTGTCCCTTAAATAAGCCCCTTAAATAAACCTGAGAATATATAGAAAAATGAATATTATCTATACTATACTTCGCTTTGCGGGTATGAATCTACTGATTGTCCCAGGTCCCCGGGATGTTCGCCTGGCCTCGACCTGGGCCAGGACCTTCTCGGTCCTGTCCCAACCTGGTGAAATGAGCTCCTGGAAGAGCTGACAGCCCTGCTGGAATTACCAGTTTTCCGCAGGCCCTGCAAGACGTAGCTCTTCCGCCAGGCATATGGTTGAGGCCAGGGCAGAGCCCGGGTTTCATCTTTGGATCCCTAAGATACAAGGCTCAAGATTTAAGATTGAAGATTCCTTCTCTCATGGAATTGACGGTACACCTCTGACTGAACAAGGCGGGGTTGGAAGTTTAGAATGCCATCATGTTGTATTTGCAAAATGGGAACTATGGGGTTTTATTGTGATTTTAATGTTTTATTGTGAACTGCCATGAGACCTTTTGGGGAACAGCGGTATACAAATCCAAATATAAATAAATAAATAAATAAATAAATAAATGTTAAAAGACAATTTGAAAAGTATGTTAAACATTTTTAAAGGTTTTTTACCAACGATGACATGCTGTTTCCATTGAATAATGTCTACGCTAAGCAGGATTATTCTGGGTTAATATTTGGATGGGAGACCCTGGGAAAGTAAATAGTAGGACTCCCTGAGGTACTTATTTTGGGACCGACACTTTCATCTTTGTCATGTAAGCCTTTGAAGGCAGCAGAGGAAGGTGATTTTATCCTGAACAGCAGTGCTACACCCAAAGGTTTTGGGTTCCTTTTGTTGATGAAGAGGGTTTGTGCCGTAGTGTCCCATTGGAAGGGATCCATAGTGACAAGAACACACAGCATCATTCTTCACCCCACGCTCCAGTCATTTAAATGCATATTGTTTCCTAGTCAGATTCTTTAAGTTGTAAAATATACATTGAATCTTCTCTCTGTTGGAAGCATTGCTGTTGCTTCCTTTTAACTTTATAAGGTTGTAGGTCTCATACTTTTATAGTGCTTGGTTTCTGTTTTGCAGTAAGATAGACTTGGTTTGCTCCACTGGACGAGCTTTCAGAAGGTGTTGACAGACTGGATCTTTCTGAACCTTTCCCAAACAACCTTCTAGATGTTCCAAAAACTTCTCTCAGAGTATGTGGAGAGCTGTGTAAGCAAAGTGTGTCATGGAGGGAGGTTCTGGAGCATCAAGTTGGGTGAAATTACCTCTTTCTCCCTCTTCTACTTGTGGCTGACATTGGTAGAGGAGGTAAATTTTGCTTGTGAGGCAGTCAGAATCTTCAGAGAGACATTTTGGGACAAACAGCCAGCTATTTGGGGGAAAGCGAAAAAAGATAATCTCCACCAACTTCTTCCAAGACTTTTTTACCCCGATAAAAATAATGCCAACATGAATTTATGCTTCATTTGTTGTAGACGGATAGCCATCTTAGGCATTATCTGCACATTATTGAAAATGAGCCGCTTTATCCAGTTATCTATGATAGCAACGGTGTTGTCCTTTCCATGCCACCAATAATTAATGGTAAGTTTGTTTTTTGCTTCTTTGGTCTAAATTTGAGTGCCCTGCCTCCAACATTGTAAATATGTACACTCTCTGCTTTAATTCAATATTACATTCAGAGTAGCTTGGCATTATCTGTTAACTGTGTTTAGAACACAGCAATTTTTTTCCCTGTCTCACAGCATCTCAGGACTTGTGTCCATTATACAGGACTTATAAGGTCTGGGGTTAAGTGGCAATTTTGGCTTGTGGGGTGAAGCAATCCTGAAGCTCTCACGTGAAAGCTACCATCTAAAATACAATGACATGGGTGACTGTTAACGTTTTGTTACTACAATGACTCAAAACACTTGAGAATCTGAATGTATAACTTTTTCCTGGTCAAACTGTTTTCAGTTATACCCATCAAGATGCCCTAGAGGAGTGAGACCTTAGTTCATCTAGGCCAGCATTGTCTACTCTGACAAGCAGCAGCTTTCTGAGGTCTCAGGCAGAGGTCTTTTGTGCCACCTGCTAACTAAGCCTTTTTTGAAAAGGAGAAGCCGGGGATTGAACCATGGACCTTTTGCATGCAGAAAATGTGCTCTCCAATTAGGAACACAGCTCCACTTGTTGGAAAAGAGCAGGCACTGTCATCTTCTTTCCCCTCCTAATTGCATTACACTCACATAGCAATTTCTCTGTGTGTCAGTGTGCTTTCTCTTATATGCCCGCATCTTAGGAAGGGCATATTTGATGAGGTCAGAAAGTCTCCCACTCTCTTGGCATTCTATAAACTATGAATTATTCAGGAGAGTTTTTTTTTCTAAAAGTAGTAGGTCGCTTAGAATAGAATGGTTCAGGAAGATGCTTTATTAAAGGGAAGTAAGACTGTACTATACTGTTGTGTATGATAGTCACTATCTTTTGCAAATGTATTCTGTTATATAATTTATGCATTGCTTAATATGCTATTTTGATGCTTGGCCTTTATTTTAGCTTTGTTCCAGATTTTTACTTGGTTTTAATTTCTGCACTCCTATCCCATTGCTTATTGGATGTCTGTTATAGAAGGGGGAGGACACCTTTCCTTGATGAAAAACTCCTTTAGATCATAGGTTCCCTGGAAAGTATCCTGGTACCCAACTGCTACCACTCAGGTACCTCCTGAGAACATCTAGAATTACCTGTCGAGAAGTTATCCTTCTATTGTACTAGTAGACCAATAATGAAGTAACAGAATGGAAACCCTGGAAAATACCTTATAAGAAACTATGTAGCACCTGTACAGTTAGGGAAGAGATTAAGTGAAGTATCTCAGAGAAATAGATTGTACAAAATGAAGCCAAAACATTTTTTTAAAAAAAGTTTTTTAATGAAATTGAGAAGAAGACAAAAGAGAAAAACATGGTTGGAGTCCAAATTAGAAAAGGGAGAAAGACAAATTCAGGAGAAGTGAATAGTGTTATAGCACACAGACTTGCAAATAAAAAAAACAATTGATCTAACTCTGCCAAGTACTTGTTACTTTGGCTGTAACAGGATCTTCAGAGCATGTGCAGAGTTCATTGTAGATGGAGGTCCTTAAGCCCGGCATTCTTGAAGACACCAGATTTTATGCTGTTCCAAATGGAGACACAAAGCATATGCAAAACCGTAGCCTCCCCTGTAAGATTGACTAGCTGATTTAGTTCCCCATCTCTGATGTCAGAAATTACTGTCAGAAGATTGTTGAAATGCTCACATCCTCTGTTAATGGCCCTGAACATATATGCCAAGCACAGGGGTCTCTGAATTGGTTCTCCTGTTGTCTAAAAAGGATTAACTTTGGCAGGATGACCTAATGTGGAATTGTGACTACAGATAATTTTAAATGTCTGATATATATTTTTAGGAGACCATACCAAAATAAATCTCAACACCAGAAATGTGTTCATTGAGTGTACAGCTACAGACTTTACCAAAGTGAGTACTTTTAACAAATAGGCGATGCAAAGTGAAAATGTGTGTAGCTGACCTTATCACTGGAATCTAGTAATCTCTAGAAATATTTATTACATTTGTCTAGGACTGCAGATTCTTCCAGGAATGTTGATATTTGGTCTATGACAGCCCTTTCAACCATTTTCCCCCAGGAACACTATGTGTGAAACGGGTTGGTAATTGTCGGGCTCTCACAGGTCCAGAGATGTTTTTTTCAGCAGTGGGCGAACAACTGCTTCTTTTAGCCCTTCTGGGAATTCTCCCATTTTGAGGGAGAGTTTGATTATCTCCCAGAGGGGGGCCCTTATTCTTATGTCTGCTGTTTTTATTAGCCATGATGGGCAAGGGTCTAGTGGGCATGCGGTTGGTCTCACTGCTGTAAGCATCCTGTCCACTTCAGTCAGCATGAGTCTTCTAAAGTTTCTCAGTGTTCTCTCCAAAGACGGCCAAGGGGCCTATAGTTCACTTTCTGTGTCTAAGGTTGGAAGAAGATCACGTCTAAGTGTCAAGATTTTGTCTGCAAAATGACTCGCAAATGCCTCACAGTTGATATCCAACTGAAGGAGAAATCCTTTCGGATTAGGTATGAGACTGATGGGAGGACAGAGAACCTGGCAGGGGCTAGCTTTTTAAGGGCAACTGTTTTGCCCTCTCCCTGACCAAGGTTTCCGTCACACATGCCAGGTCCATTCTGCATTCTTCAAAGTAGGTTTGCGGGGTAGAGGATTTGTTGTTTATTGACCTGGCATTGCACAGCATCAGTGTCAGAGGTGGGTTATTCACTTTTGCCTGCACACTAGTGTCCTGAGGAATGGGACAGAGGTTGGAAGGGGGCCCGGGTATGATTGTATTTTGGGTCCCTTATCTTGACCCATCCCCCACCATCCTCAAATAGTTTAGATTGATGATTCAAAATGTTATAAAAGATAACCTATTTTGGAAACCAACAAGTCATAGGCTTGTACTCGCTTTGTCCCTTTGGGAGTTGAATTTTAATTACCCATTCAAAGCTCTAGAAGAACTTGTAAGTTTTTAGTTTAAATGCCACATACATTTCTTAGATTAATGTGGGTTTATTTCCTTTCCTCAGGCAAAAATAGTCCTTGATATCCTAGTCACAATGTTCAGTGAATACTGCCAGAAGCCATTCACGTGAGTCAGTGTGTAATTATGTTTATTGTTAATTTTATTGTTGTGTATATTTTTACTACTTGTGTTTTTTATGAGTGGTTGTTGTTCCTCCCTCAGTGTTGAAGCAGCAGAAGTAACTTATCCCAATGGAAAAAGCTACATCTTCCCAGTGAGTATGACAGAAGCAATAGTATTATGACTAATTAAAGACATTCTTGAAATCCAGAACTCTTGGTGGCCTCTGGAGGTATCCTTTTGAAAGGAGCTGTAAATCAGATGTTAGATTACTGTAACTCACTCTACCCAGGCCTGCCTTTGTCCCTCACCCGGAAATTGCAACTGGTCCAGAATGCAGTGGCACGGGTCCTCATTAGAACAACTTGGAGGGCCCATATCTGGCCTGTTCTCAGGCAACCGCACTGGCTTCCAGGTGAATTTCAGATCAGGTTCAAGGTAGTGTTTTTGACCTTCAAGGCCATTTGCAGATTGGGCCCAGTGTACCTGAGGGACCTCCTAACTGACTGCATCTCCTGAAGAGCACGTCACTCTGCCAACACAAACCAGCTGGTGATCCCTGGCTCAAGAGAAGTATGTGTGGCCTCGGCCAGGGTCTTCTCAGTCCTGGCCCCCTGTGGTGGGATGAACTCCCGGAAGATCTGAGGGGCCCTTCAGGAGCTTCCACAGTTCTTAATGGCCTACAAACCAGAGTTCTCCCAGCAGCAGGCATTTGGTTGGGGCCAGTGAGTAGCAGAACACCAAAGGGGCCCTCCTCCACAGAAGTGGCACCCTGGGACTGAGATGGGAACAGTGCATAATAATTTTTAATGATATTACTGTTAAATATTATTGTTTTGATGCTCATTGTATTCTCAATTAATGGAAACCATTCCAAGATGGCTGTGCCGAGGGGGGTGCTTAAAAATCAAATAAACAAACTTTTTGCTCTCCCGTATAAACATCTCCTGCAGGGGTTCTCTGAGTGACACTCATTATCCATTCTCCACAGTGACATTTTCAATAACACGCACCTCATGATTAGTAGCCATTGATATCCCAGTCCTCCATGAATTAGTCCACCACCACCACCACCCCACTTTTAAAGCCTTCCAAGCTGGTAACCATCACCACATGCTGTGGCAGGAAGACCCACAAATGATGTGAAGAAATACTTCCTTTTGTCTGTCCAAAGTCTCCCACTCTTCAACTTCAGTGGATGACCCTGGGTCCTGGTATTTTGCAAAAGGGACAAGAGTTTCTCCCTATCCACTCTGTACATGGCATGCATAATTTTATAAAGGTCTATCGTATTTCCCTTTGCTCAGCCTTATTCTAGGTTAAACAGCCCTAAGTGCTAACCAGTCCTCATAGGGCAGCAGATTCTAGCTCCATAGTCATTTTGGTTGCTCTTTTCTGCACCTTTTCAAGCTCTGCAATATCCTTTTACAGGTCCAGTGACTAGATCTACACAATACTCCAAGCATGGTCTCACCATAGATTTGCATAAGGGTAATGGCTGTTTTATTCTCCATTCCTGATCATGGCCAACATGGGATTTGCCTTTTTCACAGCAGCTGCACGCTGGGTCGACATTTTATCAAGACCCTCCAGGTCCATTTCATGGCCTCTTGCTGCCATTTCAGATACCATCAGTGTATACGTGAAGTAGGGATTATTTGCTGAATATGCATCACTTTATGCTCACGTTGAACCTCATTTTCCATTTTAATGCCCCAGTTTGAAGAGATCCTTTTGGAACTTATTAAGAGGTGAATTTTGGAATTTATTTCCTCAGCAAGTCTTGATGGCTACCAGGTCAGGTGGTTTCTAAGAAGAATTTGATTGGTGTGTGGGGAAAAAATGCATCTTAGCAGTTCTGAGCCAAAATAATTACAGATTTGGTTTAAAAGATGTATACCTATGATTTCCAGATGTTTGGGTTAAACATCTAGAGGCAGTGACTTCTCTTATGCCATAAAATGTTAATGTTCTTAGAAAACAAACTTGTTAAAGGCATTTCCCCCCCTTTTCTAGGAGCTGGCTTATCGTCGAGAAAAGATAAAACCTGACATAATGAACAAGAAAATAGGAATTAGGTAAATTTATCTCTTCCATCTTTGAGAAGTGTGGGAAGTATGTGGCTACACATCCATCACTTTGGGGATACAGATGGGGACGTCAGAATGGAATCCTTTCTGGGAGGAGGTGCTTGTACCAGGTCAAGGCAAAGTTTCTGGGGCTCCAAGACCCAGCCCAAAGAATTCGGGGGCGGATTCATTTTTCTCACCTCAAGGTTTAATTTTAAGTATCATATTAACTAGTTGTTATTGCCAGAAAGCCTAAACTCTTCCCATTTTTCATCATTTTATTAAAGCTGCGTTTTAGTATAAACAAATATGGCATAACTCTGTTTGTCATCACCACAACAAAAAGCTAACTTTTTATTAAAAAGAACATCTCCCCAACAACTCCATTGCTTCTTCCAAAAGATTGGTGCTGATACAGAAAGCAACTGGTTAAGAAATGAATCCAGCTGCTATCTTCAAATCATGTAAAATTTACAGCATAAAAAACTGCGATGACAAGAGCTTCATGGGGGGGGGCACATTTGTCATGCAACAAAGCATTCTGGTGTCAGATGATAATTGAGTTTTGTAATTTGAGGACTGCTGAAAGGTGGTACAATGAAATTATTGCTGAACATACTAATCCTCTTCCCCCCTCAAAATGAAATTTCTAGATACCATCAAAACCTGGTGCCCGGGATTTGCCCTAATTTACAGTTGGATTTTAGTTCTCAGTTGTCATGTGCCTTCATTGTTCTCATAAATGCTGTTCTTTAGCATTTATAGCTGTGCCGCGAAACACCTGATAGGTTTTGCCTTTCTGGCTTGGGTAGTTGTAAGACAAATAAATTGTTCTAGCAGGAGCCCACGGGCAGAGCTTCAGTCTCCAGTGTACTCAGCATAATGATTAATCTATTCCGTACTGCTGGTCCTTATAATGCTGCCAGAGCTGCATGTTGTAAATCAGTGTTGTGTCTTGTTAAATGTGGAAACTAGACTTTGGCAGCAGTCTCCTTTCTGCTTCCCTTCTATCATTTCTCAAATTACTTTTGTTCTTTGGTGTAGTATTGTCACTCTGGCATCTGCTGCTAGAAACCATTGCCCTTCTCTCTCTAAGATTATATTGTAGTTTGCAGTCTCAAGCAGTGTAGGGGGGAGGGACCCCTCCCTCCTGTTTTGCCCACTGAGGGCATATCTGTTTTGGAAGACTATGTAAGGAGCATTGTGTAGGGCAATGGGAAGGAGCTGGGCTAACCTTTTCACAGGTACAAGGGCTTCCACCCACGGAGCACAATTTTCACACCTCCTGCCTGCTGCAGTTGTCTGTAATGCTTCCTGAAATCCTGTTCCTGTGGGAGAGGAACCTCTAAGAACAGCTTGGGGGCACATTTCAGGCTGCCATGGATTGGAGAGGTAGAAAAAATAATATGCTGCATGCCAAAGTCCTTGCACCCACAGAAATATCTGTTCTGGAGCCAAGCCAGAACTTAGAAGTAAGTTCTTAGTTTTCCCTAATGAAAACTACCTGGTTTTCATCTTGGCCATTTTACTTGTACTTCCTTTTTTGCCTTGTCTGAAGTGAGCAATGTTGGAGGAGTGGGGAGTGCACAGAAGGACACACTGGGGGAGTCTGGCAGTCACATCACCTTAAAAGAGAAAGGGGGCAAACCAGGAAAGGCCCCCCTCAAGCCAAGGGGCCCTCCCGCAGCCTATCCATGTTAGCAGATGAACAGCAAGTAATTGACTGCCCGGAGGATGCTACCGGGCAGCTCCCCATGATCAGTGTCTGTGCTCACTTAACCTGATGCCATGCAGGTGTGAAAAGCCTGTGTCTTGATCCTGCTTGTTGCCCTGTGGTTGCACAGTCGTTCCAAGTAAGTCCAGGGCCATGGCTTTTAGAAATTAATGGGTCTTATGAGTTAGTTCTGTACTTAGTGCCCTAAAGGAGCCCTTTGTGCTTCTAGAAACAAATGTTTTATCTCTCCATGCAATTTATGACTGAGCCTTAACTCTCTTGGAGCAGTAATGCATGAATAATATTCCCTCAAAAGTGAAGTCATGGTGCAAATGAAAGGCAAGGGTTGTGGACTAAAATTACCTGTGACTTAAAATATATGCATGTATTCTTGCTTTTTGTTTTAGTGAGACTCCAGCCAGCCTTGCAAAGCTGCTCACCAGGATGTGTTTGAAGTCTCACGTCATAGGGAATGGGAACAATATAGAGGTTGAAATCCCTCCTACAAGATCTGACATTATCCATGCGTGTGATATCATAGAAGACGCAGCAATCGCATACGGCTATAATAACATTCAGATGACTATTCCAAAAACATACACCATAGCTAATCAAGTAAGATTGCACCCTTAAGTAAACAGTCTGTATTGTCAGTGAAATGGCTAGAAGTATGCCAGAAGGGTTCCTGGAAGAAAACTGTGTCTTAGAATTAAAACAATATTCTGTCATGTCTTGTTGCGAGAGGAGTTTGCCATAGCAAAGATACAAAACAGATGCCCATCGGATCTGAGCAACCCAAAGACCTGCAGCGGATAGGCTTGAAAAGTTTAAACCTGGAGTCCATATTCAATCCTAATTGGGAATTTCATTTCCTCAGTCAGGACCAGATGTGCCTAGTTGGCATGGCTTTTTGAAAAGTCACCTCCCGTGATTTTGGGATAGTCACTGAGCTGAAGGATTAAAAACAATTGTTTTCTTTTCCCACTAGTTTCCTCTCAATAAGCTCACAGAGCTCCTGAGACAAGACCTGGCAGCGGCTGGCTTCACCGAAGCGCTCACTTTTGCTCTGGTACGTTGACTCCTCTGTTTCTGGGCCTGGGTGTTAAGGCCTCAGTGGGGGCAGCTGTGTTCCCTGGAGAGGTTGTGGGCAGGCCTGAGGTGGCCTCGTGCTGGCAGGGGAAAGGAAAGTCGAGCACTAAGACGAAGCTTCCAGGCCATGCTTTCCCCTCCCTCTGCCTGCCTCAGTCAGAGAGAACAAAGGGTAAAGGGCTTCACTCATGGGAGGCTTCTGACTGCCTGGAAAGCAAAGTACCTTCAACTCTGGGATGTTAATGACCCAGCAGAACCAGAACTGGGTGGGAACTGACAGTAAGCTTGGCCTTATCCTTTATGTCAGTGGTTCTCAACCTTCCTAATGCAGTTTAATAAAGACCCTTTAATACAGTTCCTCATGTTGCTGTGACCCCCAACCATAACATTATTTTTATTAATCCTTTTGTCTGGTTTTGCCTGGAGAGTGTGGCTGCTTTCTCAGGATGCCAGGCTCCAGGTGGGGCCTGGGGATCCTCAGGAATTACAGTTCCTCTGCAGGTCACAGAGAGCAGTTCCACTGAAGTAAGTGGCTGCTTCGGAGGGGAGAGGGTTCTGTATGGCGTCGCCCCCCACTGAATCCCCTGTCCTCCCCAGGCTCCAAGCCCCAAATCCCCAAGAGTTCCCCCACCTGGATCTGCCTCCCCCCACCCGGCACTCTGCCTCCTCCCATGCCCTCTGCATGAGCTCAGAGATGCCTGCCGACCTGCAGCAGCTCCAGAACCTTGAAGATGCGGTTTGCTAGCCAGCCAGCAGCACCTCCAGGCAGGCACCCAGTGTGGCATCTGCGACAGCCATGGCTCCGTCTCACCCACAAGCATGGAAGGAAGGAGGAAGGATGCCCAGCTCGCTCAAGGACGCCCAGCTCACTCCGCCTTCCCTTCTCCTCCACGCTGCCTCCAGCCCTCTGGGAAAATGCCTGCAGGGAGCTGAGGCCATCCTTTTGCATCCAGGGGCATTGCTCACGAGTAGGCACACGGGCTTATGGGTGGAGCCTGGGGATCCCCGTGGTTACTGCTCCTCCCCAGAGTCCAGAGGGCAGGGAATGGCTGCTTTGGAAGGGGGGGGGAGCTCTAGGCCTGATGGTCACAACCTCTGTGAAAGGCTCATTCGACCTCCAAAGGGGTCACGACCCACAGGTTGAGAACCGCTGCTTTATGTCAAAGGCATTAACTTCTGGCTAACCTCTGTATTACCTGCTGAACAGAACAGAACTGGAAAGTGAAGCCAGATTCTATGATTATCCCAGTTTGTAACGTGGATTCCAGAATGAGATAGAGCTACACAGTATGACTGGTTTAAATTATAAAACTGCAAGCTGAAATTATTAGAATGCAACACAGTGCTGCCTGAAAACGTTTCCATCTTGGATAGACACGCAATCTATCTCTGGATGCCCTTTGTGGCTCTTCCGGCCTATGTGAGAGGCACACCTTGGCAGCTGCATATATGGCACCAAGTACAGGGTGGTCCTGTCTTAGGTTTATAATATGCTTGTACATATTTGAGCTGTGATCTCTAGATAAAAATCCGGATAACCAACAAAGAAATGTTAATGTTGTCCTGGTGTAATATTAACTTATTCTGCTCAAGACCTTAGATTGGTAGTAGCTGCACTCATTTCCCCTCATCTTGGTGGCCTATTGCTTTCTACGGGGGCTATTTGTCAGCTGGTGTTCAAGCTCAGTGTGTGAAATTTCACAGTTCACTGTTAATGGCCTTCAGTGATCATTAGTAAATCATATGTCAGTGTCCATGCTCTCAAATAGTTTCAGATGGGTAGCTGTGTTGGTTTGAAGCAGCAGAACAGTGCTGCTGAAGCCAGTGGCATTTTTAAGCTTGACAAAGTTTTATTCTGAATATAAAGTTTTGCATGCATGCATACTTCTTCAGATACACTGAAACAGAAATCACCAACCATTACATATAGAGAGTGAGGAGAAAGGCCAGGAAAGGCCAGTTAGAGTAAAGATGCATAAGTAACAAAGCAATAAATATAGCTAAGCCTGGATGAAGGTGATTGGTAAAACCTGTGAATAACAGCATAAAGCATAATAAAGGAGTTAACAAACAGATGCCCCCCCCCCCCCAAAGCCAAAAGGATAAGCTAATAAGCTCTGGGGGTTCCATTGTCCTGGGTGTTGTAACTCAGCAGTCTCTTGTTCTAGCCTGTTTCTGAGGCCCCTTTGCAATAAAGCAGCTACTTTAAGATCCTCCATTGAATTTCCTAGAAGGCTGAAGTTGTACTACAGGTTTCTCTGTTTTATGCTTCTTAATATCAGATTTGTGTCCATTTATCCGTTGCCCTATATAAAGAACTGAAGAGCACCGTTGTCACTTAATGGCCTGTACACTGTTAAAAGATGAGCAAGTTAATGAGCCTGAGATGTGTTTTTCTTGCTTATATAACAGCAAAGTTGGCACCTAGGTTTATTGCAAGCTCTGGTACCAGTGCCCATGTTCAAGTTAGATGCTGTATTATTGTAGGTAAAGAGTTGTTTAAGTTGCCTGTATGTAATAAAAAGTTAGGTCACCCAGTACTTGTGAAAAAGCTGTCATTATCCAGTAGAGGTTGTAAGACTGATAATGTGTTTAATTGTTTAGAGTTGAAAGCTGTATGTGTCCTAGCAGTATTCTATTATTGTATCTTTTGGGCATGTCTTGCAACAGGTTTTCTCTGGGTACTTTTTTGCCTTTGTTAATCTATTTCTTGACTTCATCAGGTGGATAGTTAGTTGTAGATCCCTTAAGTGAGAATCTCTGTAGGATTAGATGTGACTATAGCATAGAGCCTGACTATATACAATGGATTGTTTGATATGTTTAGAATGGTAGCTGGAAGCATGTAGGGATATTTGTCGGTCAATAGATTTACGGTATATTTCTTGCATAGATTGGTTCATTGTCAAGTTGATGGTGGGCTGAAATGCCTGGTGGAATTTATCCAGGGCTTCTTTACCATGTCCAAACCAAACAAAAATGTTAGCCATGAAGACTACCCACTTGAATCTAACCATGAAGATGTTAGCATACTGTGTGGCTTTCCAGGTGCCCACAGCTATTGATCTGATGGAACAAGATTTCACCACAATTGAAGAGAGAAGAAAATGGCAGAGTTTGTTGGCAAAGTCAAAATTCATGTTCCTTATGACTTGTAATCCATCTTTGTGTAGGATGTTGATGTACACAGATTCCACATCCATGGTGGCTAAAATATTATTCTTTGGAAGGCTGTTCAAAGATTATATTTTCCTAGAACAGGCTTATGCCGCTCCCACTCTCCCACTCTCCCACTCTCCCACGCCAGAAACAGGGCAGGGGCAGGCCTATGCCACTCCATAGCCTCCTCTCCCCCCCCCCCGATTCCAGAGACAGGGCCAGACCTGCTTCATTGCCCCCCTGCAATTAAGTTAAAATGAGAGCACTTCCCTTTCTGGGCTCCAGTTGCTACCATGTGCAACAATCCTCACCCAGCAAGGATTTGTATGGAATGGGTCCCTCCCCTTCCCACCCTCTCCAGGCCCATCATTGCCAATTTTGAGAAGGGATGGGTGGGTTGAGATGGCCATATGTGGTTGAGAAAGCCTCAGGTAGGGGTTCCACACATTGTGTGATCCCCACTGTTCGTTGTCATGCTGATGGGGAGAGGTTTTTCCCATTAAGAATGTTTGCATTTGAATTTAACTTGCTTTCTCTCCCTTCCTTTTTAGTGTTCCCAAGAAGACATTGCTAACAAAATGGGGATTGACATCTCTGCAACAAAAGCAGTGCACATAGCAAATCCCAAAACAGCAGAATTTCAGGTGAGAAGCAGAAGTTGCATTTCCAGTTAACTGTCATGTTATGTCAACCCTAAGTGGGAATATAGCCAATAAACGGCTGGGGGATTTAGGAATGAAATACAGTAACTGGATTTGAAGGCGGAGGCCATCTAGAAGTCCCAAATAGTTGTGTATCACACCTGGTAATAATGACATTAAATATATTCTCATACTAATGAATTCCTTTTGCCACTTGTGTGAGAGTTCTAGATACTCAAAAAGGACAAATAAAGTATGATATTCCTTACTTATAAGACTAGCACAAGTGTTGCGCTATGCTGGCAGATTGGGAATTGCTGGGAGAAGAGAGAAATAAGGGGGGGGACTGAACATATTTACTGTTTATGTAGATATCTGCTCCCTCCTATGGTAGCATGTTGCTCTTTGAATTGAGGAAGTTGTGATTTAGAAAAGCTTCCATGTGTGCAATCCCTCATTTGGACAACAGGTGGCGCGTACTACCCTCTTGCCGGGTCTCCTGAAAACTATCGCTGCTAACAGGAAGATGCCTCTACCTCTGAAGCTCTTTGAGATCTCTGACATTGTAGTAAAAGATCCCGCCAAAGGTAAGAGAAGGAAAAGTTAGCATTGGTACCTTTAAAAATTAAGGGCATTATTGGGTTCACCATGTTTGCAGCACTTACTTGTAGAAAATTCTCAGGGATGCTGTGGGAGTTCAGGTGTTCCTCCTTCTGTGCAGGCAAGGAGGCAGGCCATCAGGAGCAAGGGGGGGGGAGTGCTGCATGCCTCCTGCATGCCTCCTGCATCACCTTCCTGTCTCTGCTCAATCCAAATCATAATCATATATGTGTGGAGCTTGAAAACACAGAGCATTCCCATTAATGACTTTGTGCGTGCACGGGTGGGGGAGGACAAAAACAGGGTTCTTGATTGTCCGAGGATCTTCTACACACAAAGATTTGCCTATTGTGGACTAAGTCATTCCCCATGAGTTTTACCATATTTAAATGATTCTTTTTTTTAAAGAAAAGTGAATGGAGGTCATATTCTGTACAGTACTAACCCTTATACTGATTTTGCTTTGAGTTACACTTCCCTTATTGTATCCACCAGGTCTTAATATGTAATGGTCGCTCTAGTATTCTGGTGTTAAAGCAAATTGATTGGAAAGGCATCATCTGGAGAAGTGAAGATTGGGAAATGGGTGTTCAGATGGTCTTTAAGCTCAGTAGCAGATCCTAGTGGTTCAGCTTAATCTGCTTACAGAGGCGTTGAGAGCCTACGTGGAGCTCACAACAGATGTTTAAATTCCAAACTCCTTTGAAAGAGATGCCCAATGCAGCCTTTCCACTGCTAGAGGGCAGCAAACACCAGTTTTATTTCTCAATGCATTTTCTTGGCTTGTAGAAAGCCATTCTTTAAGAATGGTATTGGAAGGGCATCTTCAGACAAGCCATTTATGTCTCTGCAGTACATATATAATTTATGCTGATCTAACCACCAGATCCGTTGATGGAATAAGAGAAAGGTTTCTACTTGATTAGAATGACCTGAGGCTTGTCCAAGAAAGCTCAGCTAAGGTTTGGCAGCAATTCTGTGGCATGTAATGAATTAACTTCATTATCAAATACAGTATTTCAAATCTGCTTGCTGTTAATGGGAAAGAATCTAGATCTTGTGTGGGGTTAGACAGAGGTTGGTGCTTCTCTTGGGGACCCAGCAGGGGATAGTTGGTGTAATGCTCCCCCAGCTGTGGGGTGGGGTAAGAGACACATACTATTGTTCTGCATGGTGTTAAGACCAAAAGAAAAAAGAGAGAGGAGAGTGTTTTTGTTATAGGAGAGCTTTCAGTCTTGTGAGCCTGCCTGCCATCCTTTCTGCAGTTTGAATTGGTACAGTCCAGCAAGAGGTTGTCTGTGTCAGTGGGAACTAGGCCTATGGAAGAAGTAAAAGGGGGGGGGGAGACACACACCAACATGGCCGATTGCCCTTTGATCTATAATTGTCAATGCATAGGTATAAAGAGAGACTGATGTGAAATAGGATTAAAAAAGGCAAAACCCTTTAAGCGTAATGTTGATGAAATCTGTAATTATAGCTGCTTGTTACTTTTTCAGATGTAGGTGCAAGAAACCACAGGCATCTTTGTGCTGTTTACCATAACAAAACCCCTGGCTTTGAGGTGATTCATGGGCTGCTGGATAGAATCATGCAGTTGCTGGATGTGCCACCAAGTAAAGAGAATGGATATTACATTAAAGCAACGGAAGGTAAGGGAAAGTATAGAAATTGCATGTGATCTTAACTGCATGTTTGTATCAAACCTAAGTGTCAGCCCATCTGCAGAAATTCAGAACTGACCTGGACAAGATTTCTAGATATTAGTTCTTGACAGCCTGACTTTTTCCTTTTCTATTAAAAAAATTGTTCCAAATTGTCCTGTTTATTTCCCAAGTTGGCATAGAGTGGCATGACCTTAAATTTTGTGCAAGCTTCTGCAATTAGTTGTGGTTACACAGAGGTGCCTATTAGTTGAGAATTCCTGTCCTGCACAGATGGGAGTTGTAATTGCTGTTGCAACTGAGCTTGTATATAAAGCTTGAGAGCCAGTGGTGGTATAGCTGTTTAGAATATTGGACCTGGCTTCAGATCTCTGCTCATTCATGGTGCTGAATGACCTTGGGCAATTCATAGTGTCTCAGCTGAACCCCACACAGTTGGCGTGAGGACAAAACAGAGAAAAGTGTGGCGAAAACACCATCAATGGTGATAGTCACTTGGCAATCATCCACTGGCCTGCTATCATCTGGAGAGTGACCTTACTAAGCACTGCAGATGCCTGGCACTGATCAAAGCAGTATTAGTCCATCCCTTTCCTTGTGGCATTCCAGTTGGGGCATTGTGGCATTCTGGTGAAACACAGCTGTTCTTCACCATGTTGCCGAAAGGGTTGAATTTGTGTTTGACAATAGAGGGAAGTCAGTTTCTTGATCAAACCCTAAAATAACGTGAGTAGCAGGCAACCGTTTGAGATTATATGTGACTACTGTGTTCTGGGTTGTAATTCAAATATGTTCTTCCATGCGGGCATTTATCAAGGAAGCTATCCTGAACAGGGAAGTTTTGTATAGTATTCTTTTTTTAAATAAACAAACTCAGCCATGTCATACTTAAAGAGATGTAGATATATAGTATGTTATTAGGATGTAGGATAACTAACTGAAGCACTGTGCATCAGACAACAGACTTCAGTTCAGGAAGTTAAGAGTTAAAACACTGTATGCCTAAGTATTAAGCCCTTGCTTCATCCTATGTGGGATCGTCTGACTCATTTCAGTGTTCATGTACAGTAAACAGATGCTTCATATCTTTGTCTGTTCACTCTTGTTCTGTATGTGCCAGCCATGGTTATTAAAGGACTTTCTGTTTCAATAAAAGCCTAAATATCCATTAAGTTAACCTTGGGGTCACAACCTTTCTGCCCTTGTAGCACCACCTGTGCAATAGCTGCAGATGCTTGAAAATATGGGTGAAATCATGAGGTTCCCCAGACCTTCACAATAGTGTTTAGTGTAACCGGAGCCTTGCAATGTGTGGAGAAAATGAGCTTGGAATGACGAAGTTTCTGATGGAGGGAATTTGCTAATTTTTTGAAAACATCTACTGAGAACAACCCAGAATACATTGTCTGTTTGTTAATATCACAAAGGATACATTTCTCCTGTGGCTTTTATAAAAAGGGAAGAAATTACTATGGTTTTGTGGAACGCTGATTAAATTTCACATTGTGTGTTTCCTAAATGGTATTAGACTATCCCAGTGTTAGTCCGCTCAGAGTGTAGGATTTGAGTGTATTTGACTTTAGCCCAGATGTTTCTACAATTTCCCACACTTAGCATGTGGTTCTTGGCACAAAACATTGAGGCTCTTACCTTGTATTAATTTTAAAATTAATTGTTTTCTCTCATGGTGCACCCAGGTGCTCAAAGCTGTGCTGGAACTGTGTGTGCTGCACAACGGCACTTCCCTGATGGCTTCCAGGAACTCTGCCCAATAATGCCCCTGTATTGCGCACCCCAAACCTATTCCATCTATTCTGCTACTGCATTTCTTCTTATAAAATAATCGCCGCTAAATGAACACTGAAAAGTCTGTATAAAGGGAAATTTTGATTTGCGTAAAGGTTGTTTCCTCAGTGCAACAATTTCCATGCACAGCGCAGACACGTCGGCATGGCTTGTTCAGTGTCTCAAACATTTTGCTATATGTGATCTCTATTTTAAAAGTCCTTTTTTGAGTGATTTATTTCAATGAACTGAACACTGAGGAAATATGCAAATAATCAAACAAGCATGTTTTGTTTTGTTTTTTAGCACAAGATGCATAATGCTGTTTGTGAGAATTAACAAAAGGGAAACCTGAAAGGGGGGTGGTAAATGTCATTGCCCCGTTTTGTTCCCTTCCTCCCACCTCTTTAAAAGGATAGTTGATAATTTGGATTGCCTAGCCAACCGCACCAGACATCTCTAAGGCTTCCTGTCTCACGTAAATTTTCCTTCAAATTTCCTGAAGTTCTTGGGGACCTTTGGCTTTTATAAAAAAGGGGGAAAATTAGCTTGCCTAGTACAATTCCAAGGAAGATTTTAAACAAGACAGCAGGCCTTGGATATGTCACATTGCTGAGTTTGCAGAAAACTATTCTAGCCTTGGATGACCCCCATTGTGGATTTTTTTTATCTGTACAGTGGAGGAGAATTGGATGTGTGATCATTTTCACTACTGCAGAATTCATGGTTCCTTGGCTTTTGAGCTGCAGCCCTAATATGCATAACAATATAAAATGGTTCATAAACTTACTTGGTCTGTGTCGCACTATAGGCTGTGAGCTATAGTGCTGTATATAATTTACTGTAGGTAGGACCCTGTTATGTAATTTCTCTACCACTTAACGTACCATGTTACTACTTATGCTCTGCTTCAGTTCTTCTGATGGTTCCAAACTTCTAAATACTAATGCATTGTTTACTGAACACCCTATTTTGTGACTTGTACTGAATCACTGACCATTTCCACACAAAGGTGGACAACGCGCGCAGCCTAGCTGCTTGTAAAAGCACGATCGTAAGCCACGTGTTTGGCTCCTTCCTGCTGGGAGAACCCTCCCGCCTTATCCTGCTGTTTTATCATGGCTTTTCCCTGCCCAGTGAGGTGGCGGAGAAGCATGGACAACCCACATGTTTCCCTCCACTTCTCAGGTTGTCAATCAACATAATCCCTTCTCAGTGGTGATTTTGGGGACTCAACCCCCCACAAGTCCTGAAATTACTTTTTTTTTAAAAAAGGAAACTTCTGCGTTGCTACAGGGATCCGCCACAATAATAAAGCATCCTCTTCTATTTGTTTTCGGGATTCTTTTTATGATGGTCTTCATTTATGAAGGCCTCCCCCCCATCTTTCCCTGTTTATACTCTACCACCAGAAAACAAAAACATGAATGTGTTTTGGATAGGGTTGCTGGCTGCTGCCAATATATTATTGTGCACTTTGAAGAGACCATGACAGTATGCTTTATTTGCACTGATACATGGGCACATCGGTTTGCATTCCCCTAGCAATGTGGACTGCACCATTTTTTTGTAAAAAAAAAAAATTGTGATCTGGAAATGGAAAGGGGAGAGGAGGTGCAAAAGTGGACAAAATGCTACCGAGATTGTTGCATGTTTCTTCTTTCAGGCAGGCTTGCCCCAGTTTTTGCCTCATTGTATACAGCGACAAGAAAGAGGAAGCGCTTTCTCACACTTTCCGCTATCGTGGGGCAATGGGAACAAAATTGATGGCAGTCTCTGGAAAGCCACGGGTTGCTGCCAACATCATGAGTAAGCAGCATTAAAACCTGCAAACAATGAGGAGCCGGGCAGGGGCATATTCCTCGTGTAGAAATGGTCACTGTGTGTAATCTGCCTTGAGTCCCAATTGGAAAAGTACAAATAACATAAATAATCTATCTGAACTAACTTTTCAATCCAGTTGGTTATAACTAGAGTTGTCAAGAGTCCTGTGTAGGATAGTAAAGCAGCATTTGCCTCTTCTATATTATGAAGTTCAAAAAAATGGAGGATAGGAGACTAATGTGAGCCCTTTGGGCCCCCCACTGGGGAGAAATATCAAACCTAATATTTACTCTCTTGCTGCACTGCATCAGGCCCACAGTTGTGAGAAATAATGTAAAATATAATCTGCACCTAATTGAAAATGATGCTAGAATTCAGCAGTGGCTTGGACATACATAAAATCAAATATTGTTTTTAGAAAAATAGTTATCAAATAAGCAGTTTTTTGCTTTCTGCTCTTGTTCAAATTCATCTTCTCTATTAATTGGGTTTGATCCACTCCTCTTTTCCTCGACCCTTCATTGTGTAACACTTCTGCAAGTTTAGCAGGCATTGGTTTGCAGAGAGCCCTCGTCCTGAACCTCAACGATCATCTTTTCAGGGAGTAGATGTTGCAAAGCGCAACAGGAGGAAATAACACAGATCCACCTCACGAACAGGACTCCACTCACAGTCCTCTGGGTCCAAACTGTTTTTGTGCATAAGAGAGCAGCTTGATTGAATTTATTTCACCAAGATCCTGTAAGTCAGTGGCAAAATTGGGAGTAATATTGTTTGAATAGAGGGGGAAATATGTTTTTTTTTTGCCACAGATTTTGCCAGAAGTATCAGCTTTGTTTTCTCTCTGAACTTGTACTTTGTGCTGCTTTTCTGCAGGACCTTGATGTATGCACATCACTCCCGGTAGATTGTTGCACTGCCAAAACATGGTCAACCTGTTTGGAAATCAGACGATTGTGATGCAAACGTTAAGTCTTGTGCCTTGTTTCTCCTTCATGATTGAGAGAGTTGTATAGTAGTACTGCTGCTCAACACATTCCAACTCCTTTCCCTGCCTTCCATCTGTTTAATTAAACAGAAGGCATGGGGCAGTGTAGAAAACATTAATGCAGCTCATCCTCATAATGGCTGGACAAGAAGCTGACAACTATTGGAAAATGTGTCTGCAGATTTGTGTTTATAACCATCAATTTTATAGCAGCTTTGTGAACCACAGAACGTAAATTTGCTATGAATGAAAATCTCCTTGGCAAGTAACTGGCCAACCTGTTCTCAGGCAGTGAACCTTCTGAGAAGATCTTAATAGCAGTCAACCCAGAAACAGCCCTTGCCCTTGATGCGACACATCAGTATAGCTACTGCATGTGAGCGAGAGAGCACACAAGTATCCCTGTGGACATTCACAGAGTTGGGGACCAGGGAACCCCACCTTTTTGTTTGATGGGTGGCTGGTTTCCTTTGTGTTTCAACAGTCCTTTACCCAACATAATCCCCACAATCACACTGTGGCTACAAGTGGCTTTATTATGTGGTATTGCTGGATTCATGTAGATCACAGATTGCATGCTCTATACTTAATGTATAGAGCATGCAATCCCCCCTTTATTTTTCATCTTTTGAAGTGCTGAGGATTGGGAGGTAAGTAAAAAGCGAGCTGCATTTTTTAAAAAGAAAATCATGTTGGAATAATAAAAAGCCCCTCCCCCCAACAAAGATGCCAAAATTTGAAACATTTGTATTTAATTTGTCACACTATAATCTATACTTTGTAATGGTTTTTGCGTTACAAATGTGTTGCAGGCTGTTTTAGTCAGTTACTATGCAAACTAAATGAATGAGTTTTCCATTTTTTTATATAAAAAATCTGTTGCACGAGTATCTTTTATTTCTTAAAGCCAAGGGAATGAACTGCTGAACTTTCACAATCCTGCAGTAACTTGAGCCTCACTGGAACAACCGCAAGCTGGTGACCCAGCTCCCATCTGAGAACCCTGCTGGTTCTAACTTGAAGGTGATGGTTCACATAAGATATAGAGGGCGTTGTCTCATGGGGACAGAGGGAAATATAAGGCAGGTGGAAGACATCAAGTTCTTTATTTATGCTCATCCCCCATTTCAACTTAAGTTGAGTCACCACATAAAACACAGAAATAAAACATATTAAAATCATATTAAATGTAATACAAATGGTCCCGATGGAGGGGATTCTGAGTAGATACGGAGTTCAAAGATAACTGCAGAATGTCTAACTCCCTCCAAGTCCCATCAACAGAAGCTGGAAGTTATGGATTTTGTTCTGATTTTTTGTATCTTTATGTGAAAGAAATTAAGTTAGGGATCCTTAAAGGTAAAGGTAAAGGTATGTGCAATTTTATTTATTTTAATTATATTTATATACTGCCCTCCCTGTTGGCTCAGGGCAGTATACACTTGAATCTTTCATAAAACAATAGGATACAATAAATATCTTGACTTAAATATATAACATCTTTAACAACGAGAATTTGTAATGAATTATAATTTAATTCTTTATAATTTAATCTTTAATATTCAGTTTTTTTACTGCACTGTGGTGCCGTATTTTTCTGTGGGTACAGTTGATGGTGGGATGAGCTTCTGGGTCATGGTTTGTGGTATGTTCAATTGTCCTGACAAAAAGCCTGGTGAAAGAGCTTCCTTTTGCAGGCCCTGTGGAATTATTTTAGCTCCAGCAGAGCCCTGATATCATTCCACCAGGTGAGGGCCAAAACCAAGAAAGCCCTGGCTCTGATTGATGATAGGCGAGCTTCCCTGGGGCCAGGGGTCACCAGTTTGTTGGTGTTGGCAGAATGTAGTGCTCTTTGGGCGGCATAGGTAGGGAAGCAGTTTCTCAAATATTCAGGGCCCAGACCACATATGGCCTTGAAGGTGATTACCAGAACCTTAATCCTGATCCAGTAATCAATTGGTAGCCAATGCAGCTTCTCAAGTGCAGGCTGGATGTGGGCCTTCCAGTGTGTTCTTAGAAGAACCCTGGCTGCTGCATTCTGCACCTGTTGAAGTTTCCAGATCAGGGATAAGGGTAGGCCTGCACAAAGCAAGTTACAGAAATCCAGCCTAGAGATGACTGTCACCAGGATCACTGTTGCTAGGTGTTCTGGGGCCAGGTAGAGTGCTAGTAGCTTAGCTTGACCCAGATGGAAGAACATCAGCCAAGATAATTTTGTGGTCTTCTGTCATGTCCTTTAAGCATCTGAAGATGCCTGGTGTATATAAACACTATAGACCCTCTGAATGACTAGTTTTCAGTAAGGCTTTTGACAAGGTTCTCCATGATGTTCTGATGGGTAAACTGGAGAACTGTATACTGGATTTTTGGATGGTTAGGTGGATAGGGAACTGGCTGTAAAATCAGACACGAGTGGCTGTCAAAGATATTTCATCAGATTGGAGGAAAGTGAAGAGTGGGGTGCCACAGGGCTCAGGACTGGGTCCAGTACTTTTGAATTCTTTTTCCAGTGGTCTGGATGAGAGGGTAGCAGGACTCACTAAATCTGTGGATAACACCAAATTGGGAGGAGTAGAGAACACCCCAGAAGATTGAGATAGAGTTTAGCAAGATCTGAATGCACTGGAAAAGTGGGCAAATGAGAACAAGATGCAGTTCAATAAAGATAAGTACAGAGTTCTACATTTGGGTCACAAAAATGAGGATCAAGCATACTCGATAGGAGATACTTCTAGGTAGCAAGGTGTGTGAATGTGGTCTTGGAAGTATTTGTGGACTGTAAGCTAAATATGAGCAGACAGTGTAATGCAGTGATAAAGAAGGCAAATGCAATCTTGGGCTGTATCAATAGAGGCATCACATCAAAATCACAATATGTCATAGTCCCACATTGGTGAGACCCCACCTGGAGTACTGTGTGCAGTTTTGGAGGCCTCACTTCAAAAAGGATATGGACAAAATTGTGAGGGTTCAGAGGACAGCAACGAGAATGATCTGGGGCCTGGGGACCAAGATCTATGAGGAAAGGCTGAGGAACTTGGGAATGCTCAGCCTGGAGAAGAGGAGGTTGAGAGGGGACATGATTATTGTCTTTAAGTATCTGAAAGGTTGTCAATTAGAGGAGAGTAGGGAAAGGATCTTGTTGGCAGCAGAAGATAGGACCCACAGTAATGGTTTAAACAACGTGAAGAACAATATTGGCTAGATATCAGGAGGAAAAGTTTCAGTCAGAGTAGTTCAGCAGTGGAATTGACTGCCTAAGGAGGTGGCGAGCTCCCCCTCACTATCAGTCTTCAACCAGTTGCTGGAAGATACTTATCCTGGATACTTTAGGCTGATCTTGCATTGGGCAGGGGGTTGGGCTAGATCCCCTCTATGGCACCTTCCAACTCTATGATTATGTGACCACAAATGTATTTATTTGTTTATGCATTTATTTATTTATTTAATACCACCACTCTTCAAAGGTCTCACGGTGGTTTACAACGTAACAAAATACAGTAAAATACCATAAAGCCCATAAAAACACCCCTTACAGACAACCAGATGGTGATCAATTGCAAAGAGAATTCTAATCTCCCAATTCCCCCCCCCCCCATTCAGCCCAAGGGTCAAGTTCTCTCCCACTGGGAGCAAGAGACCAGATCTAGTCAAGCATTGGGGGTGATCCTCCGATGGTAACACTGAGACTCCGCCCTGGCCTCAGCCATACACCTGGCAGAAGAGCTCCGTCTTGCAGGCCCTGCAAAAAGCTGGCAGGCAGGGCCCTCAGCTCTTCTGGGAGCTCATTCCACCAGGTTGTGGCCAGGACTGAAAAAACCCTGGTCCTCGTCGAGGCCAGGCAGATGTCCCAGTGGCCTGAGACAACCAGTAGATTCATTCCTGCAAAGAGCCCTGCGGGGGGCATAAGCAACTAAGTGGTCCCACAGATAAGTAGGACCCAGGCCATGTATAGCCTTAAAGGTCAGTACCAATACCTTGAACTTTACCCGGAAGTCTCTCACACAGTGGTAGGCAAGTCACCCAGTTTCAAGTAAATAAGTCAAATCCTTCAATGTCCATTAAGATGAAGTTCATGAATAGGTTATTGGATTGACTACTACACGTGCTTTCTTTGAGAACCTGCTCCAATGTCACTTCATGGCCAAGAATTCATCCCAATTTCTGGTGGCTGACTCTGGGAAAGTTAACAATATCCTTCTTACTTCAAATTCTTTTTTGTTATAGCAATAGAAATTTACATTGTCTCTTCATTTTCAACTGTATGGGGAACATGAAGGTAAAAATATGAACCCCCACATCCCATAATAAAGTTTTTTTAGCTAATCTGTAACTATACGTAACATAACATTTGTGCTTACTCTTTATTTTGCAACCCTCTGCTACTTATGTATTATCTTATGTCACCTACTTGTTTAATGAAGGCTTTGTGTGCATGGATTCAGTGTATTTTAACCTTTTTTCTCCCCTTTCATTTTGTCTTTGAGATAAAAACGAGCTGGTGTGGTAGGGTGAACACAATACCAGGCTAGTGATCTGCCATGGAGCTTCCTTGTTCACCTTAGTCCAGTTGGACCCTCTCTGTCTGACTTAGGTCACAAGAAGGGAGAACTCTGCAAGCCACTCAGCTCCTCAGAGAAAAGATGAGATAAAAATATGCTAGACAAATCATGTTTATACCTGAGCTCAAGATTACACGTATGGCTTCTCCCCATTCCCCATTTTAACTTATTTGAGGTAAGCTAGGCTAATATTCCTGCAAAGCCTCTTGTGGCGCAGAGTGGTAAGCAGTAGAAATGCTGTCTGAAGCTGTCTGCCCATGAGGTTGGGAGTTCAATCCCAGCAGCCGGCTCAAGGTTGACTCAGCCTTCCATCCTTCCGAGGTCAGTAAAATGAGTACCCAGCTTGCTGGGGGGTAAATGGTAATGACTGGGGAAGGTACTGGCAAACCACCCCGTATTGAGTCTGCCATGAAAACACTGGAGGGCATTACCCCAAGGGTCAGACATGACTCGGTGCTTGCACAGGAGATACCTTTACCTTTAGGCTGATATTATAATATTATTATTGTTGTTGTTGTTGTTGTTATTAGATTTATTTCCCACCACTCCCTGGGTAGGCTCGTGGTGGGTAACAGTTGTCTTTAAAACCCCAATTAAAACCCCATTAAAAGACATTAAAAATCATAACATAACATGACAGCAGCCAGTCACAGTCTACTCCCACCTACCAAGGCAATAGAGAATGGAGGGAAATGATGCATACTTCAGATCCCCAGTATACAGTGACTAAACCCAAGGTTTGAACTAACCTGGTCCAAGATTGCCACACTATTGACTTCTATGGAGGGCAGGGTATTTTGAGGGACACCATCTTGCTTTTTGGGGGGGAAACAATGTATGGATTGAGAATAAGTCGCCTACTGTTGTACATTAATTGTTTTTGTAGCTTTTGCGACTACTGCTTGATCTATTGGTGATTGCTTTGTCAAATTCAGTATAGAGTTTCTGCTTGGAAATTACAGATGCTACAAAGTGGGAGTACTGCTTGTTGTTAAACGCTGAAGAATTAATGCAAATGTAGACACCCTTGAATTTTGCATTCCACTAAAAAAAAAAATCCTCTGCTTTAAACATTATAAAATGTAAATATCTCTGTGCTGAAGGATTTAAGGCCCTTACCTCCCGAACGGGCTAACTGGGAATCGCTCAAGGCAATTTCCCCTCCCGCCTCCACCTTGCATCTGCATACCTGTGCCACTGATTCAAATTTACAGTAAGGGATTTTATTCTTTGAAGTTCAATCAAGGGATGAAAGGTTAAAATTGAATTAGGGGATTAGGTTTACTGATGGTAAATAAATTTAGGTACTTTTTAACTGTTTCATTTCCACAGTAAACTAAACTTTTGCATAGATGAAACTGTTTTGCTTTCATGTGTAGCATAAGTAGTGAATCTTTTTTTAAAAACCTTAATGCTAGCTCAGGAATATTTGCGGACTTGTACAAAATGCTACTGAACCATGGAAAAGACTGACAGCAAAAGAATTGGGTAGTTATGGACTGTATATAACTAAGTACAAAATTTAGCAGGTTGTGAACATTTACTATGAAGATCCTATCTTGTGAAGAAAAATTGTTCATGGCAGATGGAAGAAATTGTATGTACTGACTAAAATGTTTCAAGTACACATGACATCTTGGGTTTGAATACTATATTGTAGTTCTGTATATACTTCTCTCAAGGTTCTGTGAGCTCCCTGATTCTCAGAAAGAAGCAAGTGTGGAACAAAGGTATAGGATCCAGGCCTTAAAATACTTGCTTTCTCATAAGTGTAAGACTTACAAAAACATTCTTGTTCCAAATTCAAACTGGTAGATAATTTGTAACTTGAGTGGTTAGATTTCACCAAACTTCTAGTGATAGGTCAACCATAGAAACTTTCCATTTACTTTCAAGAGATCCTCCTGTAGAGAAGTTGCCGCTGGCAGAACTAGCTAGTTTATCTGGCATGGTTGTGATGGTTTAAGTGAGCATCATATTTAAGTCACTATATAGAGAGAGATGGTTGTCTGCATCTGTTCAAAGAGCATGGATTAACCAGTGGCAATAATGTGACAAGGGGTTCAAGAATCATGTTGGGTATCTAAAGGTTGTTCCCGTCAATTATTTAAGTGTTGATTTCCGATACTTTTACAAATTATAGGAGTGAACTGGCATAGTCTTAAGCTTTATCCCAACTCTGGTCCTATATCATTCCTTTAATCTTTCTTTCTGTCAAACATGGGAAGAAGAGAAGGACCTAGGCAGGAAGGAAAAGCAGCGCAAGATGTTTGAAAGAGAATTCAGCCAGCCCTTTGAAGCTCAATTAACCAGAAAATGTGGTAAAGAGTAGGTACGCCATTGGATTAGTGACCAAAGAGTTTACCCCCTGAGTAATCAAAGTGGTCCTGCTGTCTGAACACAAAGACAATTATAAGTTCTTAGGGCCATGTAAACGCTTTGATAACTTGAACCTCAAAGCATTTTAGAAATTGCATTCTTAGTATGAACTGTGATTTTTGTCTGCCTGCATGTAGCTTTCTTAGGATAAGGCTAGAGAGCATCTCTTCCCACAATGCATTTGTTTGTCTGAAGGTATTACGAATTTAATTGTGCTGCACCTTCTAAGTTACTGATTATAACCTTCGTGTGGTAGCTTCCTCCGTTTTGGTTTACTCACAGCTCTTCAGATTTCTCAAGTAAAATTTGTAGTGGCATTGAGGTGTGAATCCAATTGGACTGAACAGGATAGTTGATCTGAAGTTGTTTGCAGAACCTATGGGATAGTCGGATAAGCCTTTTCAATAGGAGACTTACCATAGAAGCTTGCTTTTATTTCCTGCAGACAATTTTTCACATGGGTAAATGTCATTCTACAGACTATTGCAATAAAAGACCTGCTTTTAGTAAATGGGTAGTATGCCGCTGGGCTGCAGATCTTTAGTCGCACTAAGGTTGCCTCTTGTTTGCATTGTGAAAGCAAAACTGCTGAATTAAGCAGAGCCTTTGAGCTAGGGAAGGTTAGGTTTGGTCTGCGTAATGGGTTTGTTGCTAATGTGTGCATCTGTGCACATCTGACAAGATGTTCCCTTTCCATATTCATCTTGCACTGGTCCTTTGCCTGTTTCTGACCAGCACTCATGCTCACTGAACTGTGATAACAACACAGACCTGGCAGTATGTATGCATGTTTCTATTTTGGGGAGTGAGCAGATCTTTATTTTCTGCTGGCTAGATATTGTTGCATGAAATGCTAGCATACTCCTCATAAGAAACACACCCTGGACATAGCAAACACTGAGCATTGATTGATTTACAAGGAAACAACCTGGAGGATTAAGTGGATCAATATTATGTGCAGGAAATTAGGGTTGTAGTACACAATTAACTCTCACCCAGACACTTGCATGGATCCTCAGAGCATGCAGCATAGTGGACACATTTAGAATATAAGAAAGCAGAATAACCTTGTGCCATTTCCTTTGTCAAATCTGGCTTCAGGCCGTATGAATGGGCAGTGCAGTGTTTGAACTGTGGCCCACAGCTGGGGCTTGGTATTCAGCTGAAACCCGACTTTCCTTTTTCTCTGCCTTGCTTCTCCTGTGGCAAATTCCTCATACTGGAATGAGATGATTGCATGTGGCCATAATTGAGCTGCTCACTGTTGATCTAAGGTGTTGCTTCCAGAAGTACATAGTTGAGGTAGAGTTTCCTGTTCTCCTGAGAGCATTTTTAGATACAGTTACGGGATACTTTGTGGGTGCTTTTGCGAACAGCTTATTTTGTCTGAATATCTAGCTTGTTCCTTGAGCATTAATGCAACTGTTTCAGAAATAATATGTCAGCAGCTCATGAACTTGAGGAATATCTGATACTTAAAAAAAATGTTCAGGGCTGTATGTGACTCTGGCAAGCTACACGATTGAGAAGTCTGAAACCTCAGTAATACTTAAGCTATAATGCGCTTCTTGTTAAGCTTGGCGACAACTGGGTCGTTTACCAGAAATATATAGCTTGACAGTGAGGTTAACTCATTGTTTGAGGGTGTGGTGGGACTTGCCACTCAAGAGTTTCTGAACAAATGTGTGAATGCCTCTAAAGGTATATGGTTTTCTTTGGTGCAACACAAACTTTTTAAGAACGGTTGATGCGTTACATGTTTTTATTCCCTGATTGAAGACAAAGGCCTGTAAATACTTGAGCTCTCCATTTTCTTTTTTTAGCTTCTTCCTTGTATTATAATTGGGTTCACTGGAAACAGTTTGTATAAAGATTGTTTCAACAGTCTATGTTCTTACTGCTTATTGTTTAATTATTTCATTTTCACCTCCCCTTTTCTCTTAGACTCTGCTTTTTTCCCTGGGCGCTGTGCTGAGATTTTTGCTAAAGGACACAGCATCGGGAACCTCGGAGTCCTTCACCCTGATGTCATCACCAAGTTTGAGCTCACCATGCCCTGCTCCGCTCTAGAAATCACAGTCGAGCCTTTCTTGTGACTTCCTGAATTCAACATCCCTTTTCTGTCCTCACCATCCTGTAACCAGCCTGGTTTCTTGGTAACTTTTAGGAGCGCCTTCCTAATCTTTAGTAACTTAAATCAAGCTGCTTTGGAGCCCTAATTTTTTAAAAATAAATCTTCATGTTCTACAATCAGGCTGTCTTCAATAATGTAAAACTATAGCTTCTCAAATACAGCACCTTGAATCATCTGTCTGTTAATAAAAATGCTTGAGGCAGAATTTGAGTCCGTGATTACTTTATTTTCATGCAATAAGTTAATTGACTAGTTAATTGAAGAAACGTGAGCAGAACAAGGAGATGAGTTATTTTATGAGACTGTCTTGTGGTCATCCAATGGGGGAAATGCTAAAGAAATACATTTACTTACACAAAGTGGGTTATATTCTATAGTTGTTTAAAAGTGTGTAAATAGATCTGTATGGGGGGGGGGATGACAAAAAGTCCAAATGAAGTTTCTGTTTGCACCCATGTTTGTAATAAGGATACCCATGTCCAGGTAGGGATCTTAGAATTACAGCTTACCTACAGACTCCAGAAATCATTTCCCCTGGAGAAAATGGCTGATTTGGTGGGTGGGCATTATGGCATTTCACCTTCCTGAGGTCCCTGTCCTCCCCTGGCTCTACCCCAGATCTCCAGGAGTTTCCAATCTGGCAAAAAAAAAAAAAAAACAGGGTGGGGGGGGGAGACCTGGCAAACCTTGGTTCCAATCCAAAGCTCACCTGAGTCTTTCATCTGTTTCTTTGTTGGAAGGACTAGCCACATTTCTCTCCCAGATGCCAAACTCAGTAATTCTGGTCTTACAGCTGTATGGAGACCTGGCATTGTATGTGCCTAAAGAAACTCTTGCTCTTAGGGTTATGATACTAAACTCAGCTTGGGAAAATATTTACAGTGGCAATACTATTTCTGCTTATCACAGCCTGAAAAACTTTGCTTGTGGTCTCTGTGGTCTCCAGACCCACACACAAGATTACTCAAGCTCATTAGAGTATCACTCAGAACCGTCTCAAGGTATTTCTGGTGTTGACTGAGCACATCCTGTGAATAGAGGCACTTCCTCTATTCCTTTGTTCCTCCTAAACATGGGAAGCAGTGAGTGCCTTAGTTGCTTGAGAGGCTCTAGAAAACCCCTAGTTCAAATCTTCCCTCTGTCTTGGAAACATGCTGGGTCAGTCATGTTCTGCCTAACCTGCCTCTCAGGGTTACTGTGAGGGCAAAATGGAGGAGAGAGTGATATGGAAACTCTTTGGGTCCCTCTTGGGGGGAAAGGTGAGGTGTAAATAAATGTTGTGAAGAACCTTGTCACCAGGATAACTGAGCTATGTTTCCGTCTACTTGAAAGCTATGCTTTTATGAGGTTTATCAACTTTCAAAAGCTGCCGGTTGTGGTGAGAAACTGCCCAGTATAGATGGTTATTCCCTGTCCTTATTCTGTGTGAGAGGAACATCTGCTGAATTCTTGCCAACATTGTCAAAGATTTATTAAGCAGCCAGGAAGGAAGCATTCTCCTGCCTTAGAGCAACACTTGGGAGTGATTTAGCCATCTCAGTCTTACGCAGTGAGACTATCGTCTTCAGTAAACAACCTGTTCCTGCACAACTTGATTGCTTAATGGGTCTTCCATACATTTCTCAGAAACTTTTTGTTTCCCGAAATAAGGAGCCAAATATTTACATAGGGTAAATATTAGAGTGTCAGAACAATTTTCATGGTAATGTCACTCTGATGGAATACACACAAATTTTATTTTTTATTTTTTGCTCCCACTGGTACTAGAGCTCTTGACTGTTCCAGCCACTCTTATATTGTAACACCTGCATACTAAGAAATGGTTTTGAGTGGAGTAAGTCTGGGAAGATGCAGTTAACATGAGCTTTTAAGCAAGGGCCACTGTCTGGCTTCAGATCTGCCATTAGTCTAAACAGCAACCAACATGCATTTTGCAAGCATATTAGGCAGTGTGTGTGTGTGGGGGGGGGAGTTGAAAATCTCTGTTTTACTCTTCTGCCAGCAGTTCCATTAGTGCAAAAGTTAGATGTGGAATTATTGTGAGGGTTTTGCCCATATAAGTCTCAAAAACACCAACATCAGCTTTTTGGAGGTTTTGGGTATCGGGGAGTTGTCAAAAACATCCGTACAGGACCCAGTAGGATGCAAACTCATCTTAGACAAGAGACTATAAAACCTTGTCAGTAGGACTTAACTAGTCATATGTACTTTTTCATGGTCTACAAGGAGTCGATAGTTGGTTAATTTGCACAACTACTTGCAACACTCATACTTCAGCCTAAACATAAATAAGAACTGATATATGGTTTGAAAAGGAATTATTCTTAGAAGTCCCAATGCAACACTGCTCTATACAAGACTCTATACAATGATACTTGACAAAATGCATTTTATTAAAAATAGTTTCTGAAACATCTGAATAAAGCCCAGAAATGACAGGGTTTTTTTAGAACACAGTTTGTATTGTACAACGTCTAAAGTGATACAAAAATAGAAGCTGCAAGTTTCAGTTTATAAACCTGAGTGCACGTGTTCATACAAAATAACTGCATTATGACAACACTACAAGAGATGCAGATATTCTTCAAGCGATTTGAAAACCAGACACAAAAGCTAAGGATCTGTTTTCTCTAAAAGCAGAACAAGATGGTATTTGTGCAATCACTGGCTTGCGTCTGGGAGAGAGGCACTAATCTGTATAACTTTTTAAATATCCACACTTTCTCCAAAGAGCTCAGGGCAGCTTACATGATTCTATTTTATCCTCACAACAGGCTTGTGAGGTGTGTTTGGCTCAAAATCACCAGCCGAGCTACATAGCTGAGTGAAGATTTAAACCCAGCTCTTCCCATTGATAGTTTGGCCTTACACTCTATATTATTTTGCCTCAATTGCTTGGTAGTACTGATGGTATAAAAAGAGCAAAACAGGACTGTTTCAAAGTGAATACTAGAACAGAACAAGAAACCTATCCCAAGGCAAACAATAAACCTTACGGAATCCAAAATGAGAACAGTCTCTTCTTGTGTATTCTTTCTTTGCTGGTTCTATATTTGTCAGGACTTCTACCAGGTACAGTATGATTAGGATTTATTAGTTTAACATAACATTTACAGTCTATGTTGCTCCTATAGGTTTAAAACAAGCATTAAGAAAACTGACTAACTGGAGGCACAGTGCTTTTATTTTTATATTCTATACCAGATTTCTGTGAGTATTTAAGCAATACGCTGTTAGTTTTATTTTGTATCCATGTCTAGGACTTCCCACTGAGGAAAGTTGTTTTCCATTGAAAATGGACATTACCAGGATGCCGTTCTGGTAGAAGTCATGACAAATAAAGAATAAGCAAAGAAACAATACACAATAAGAGACTGTTCTCATTTTTTATTTCATAACGTTTATTGTTTGCCTTGGGATGGGTTTCTTGTTCTGTTCTGGTACTGATAGGCAGGAAAGAGTGATGCTTAAACCTCTTGTGTCTGCAAATTCACCATTCTCCCAAAGAAGTTTTCCCCACCAGACTCACTTCTCATTTCAGTCAAGACCTGGAAAAACAACAGACACTAGGCAGGATCAGCATGCCTCTGGCAATCCCCCCCCCCAAAAAAAGTAATCCATACTGACCTATCAAGAATACAGATCAGAAATTCCCCATCTCTCTTGAAGCCTCTAGTTCTGCCTGAGGAATTAATATTTTTGATACTAAATCTCCACAGGCTTCAGGTCTATAGCCCTCATAAGCCTATATATTACAGAACATGGATATACTCCACTATGACCATTTTATGCACTGGAGGTTTCATGCTGGGCTGCAGGCTGGAGTTTTAGTCATGGTGGATTGCCCCACCTCTTCCTGCACCCACACAGGGGAGCATTTGGCCCGGTGTGCCTCATCTGCCCCCGATTTGTGCTCCTGCATGGGAGCTGGGGCAGGGAAGTTCCCAGTGCGTAAACGGTCTATGAAAAGGTGCTTGGAGAAATGCAAACACCTCAGCCTGGCACAAGAGCAAATGTGGGAAAAGAAGAGGGGCTTCAAAACCATAATACAATGTAATACTGAAGCATTTCCCTTTCTCAGTCATTAATTTTTAAAAATTACTTTCACACGTACAATTCTGGTTAATTTCCCTGATATCCAAGTCTAAAACATTTTCTTAAAGGTCCAAAGTAACTGATATGCAAAGTTGAAACCACAAAATGATCTCTGCCCATGCTTAGAATGTATTTGCTTTCACTGGACCTTCTTTAGCATATCTACTAGCTTGAGAAAGAGTTTAGTAAAGAGGCTTGCCCATCCCAGGGCTCAAATATACAGACGAGTTTTGTTGTTGACGTATTGTTGTGTTAAACAGCCATTAGGGTAAACAAAACAGTTACCAGTTCAGAGATCACCTTGCTTGAAGCTTGAGATGACAGCAGACCCACCACCATTTGGCACAGAAGTGGGGAAGGGAAGACATAAAAGGGTCAGGAGGACCATTGGTCACTAATTTAAAGAAAATACTCAAAACCATCATTACATCCGTACTTGCTCTCAGTTCCTTAGACCTACTGCTTCAGTGCTCAGGGTCCAGCAGTCACGGCAACTGTGGTTGTTTTTACCAGTTTGGGGCAAGAACATCAAGGCAGGAAAGTATAGCAGAGCACTATTTCACAAGCCAAAGCAAAACACCAGCAGGATGTCCATGGGACTCCTCACAGCTGTGGACTGTCCTCAAGACACCAAGCCCAAGCACAATTTTGCAGCTAAAATATCACCATTTATTGACAGAAAAATAAAAATGTAGAGGGGGTCATTTGACAGCTTGGCCAAGAACACTGTGAGAACTTTGAGTCAGTAATTAGACGTGTGTGTATGTGTACTGTTCTTAGACAAGCCATAGAAAAATCTGCCATAGAGGAATGCCAAGGTGATTCAATCTGGTACCATCTCAATAGAGAGCATTAAGAAATCACAACTTTGATCCTAATCACCAGCACACCCTGGTAAGTGGATGTGTTCAGATATGAATCTGGGTTCTCAAATCACCTTGTTAGATGGGCTTTGGTTAAGCTCAGAATGGCCCACAAGTCTGCACTTCCTGAAGAAGCTTCATATTCTTTTTTGCTGGTGTCTCTTTTCCTTACACCTTTGGCCTCAGCTCATCTTACTCCACTTACCTAAATGCTTGTAAAACTTTAAAACAAAAACAAAAAACAGAGCACTCCTTCCTGGAAGGATCTTCTCCAATGTATTGAATTGGTGACATCATGATCCTGGCACATCAGCAGCAATGTGTGGCTTGAGGAACGCTCACTGCAGGACACAGCTGTCAGCTAAACATCTAGCATGGCAGAATACTAGGCTGTTGCTCAGCTTAAACCCAGCCAAAGTCACTGCAGTGGCTGCAGTTTCTTCTCTCAAGCCAAATCGCAGGTCATTTCATCAGCAGGAAAAGGTTATTTTGTATTTCCAACACCACCTCTGCTTTATGCGGAAAGGCACAACACATTTGGATTGGGGATTTTTCCACTGCACTACTTGGATTGCACCTCTATAACTTGGAAAAAGCGAGAGGTACCTTACTCAGTTTAAGCTTAAGACCTCATGCAGTAATGGGACAAGAACTGTAGCACTAAGGCCTATGGAACAGTAAGTCATGAACATATAGGGCACTTCAATTTCTATTTGATGTCTGGCTATAGGATCATCCACAGGAACTTTGTACCAAGAACACAATGCTCTGAGTGCCATGCTTTTGATAATTTGCCGTGTGACCACTAGGAAACAAAACCCCACCAAAAACCTCGCAAGTGCCATCAAGACAGTAACTGAAGGAGGACTGACAATTTCAGCTGAATAGTTTACTATGTAGTTATTATTTAACCAAAACCCGATCACAGTCCCTGCTGAAGCTCCCAGAATTATGGTGGTGTCTGCTCTTGTAGGGCTGTAATTATCAAGTTTGGGGTAGTTGTAGCACAAGAGGAGGGGCACGACAATGCAGAATATAGGGCACCAAGGGTTGGTGAGCATCCAGTGGTCAAGGAAATCCCAGGTTGGATACATGAGAGCGACCAGAACCCCTGAGATTAGACTGCCCACAATCACATCCTAAAAAGACAGACACAAGATATGGTTAAACATGATGCTCAGTCCGACCTACATTGAACACACCATCTTTCTCCCGCACTTTATACCAGCCGTTTCCCAGAAGTGCATTCAACAATGTTGCTTTACGGACACTAGGTTGCTAAATGTGTTTAGCTGTGAAGCATTATTAAAAATAACTGAAGAAACAGAGCCAAATAATTGGCTGCAAATGTTAACTACTGGAGGACTTGGCAAGACCAGGAATGTTTTAAAGGCGAAGCCACCACCACAAAAATAAATCAAAAGTTCTAGGTGGACGCCAAGTAATCTTTAAATCTTTAAAGTGCCAAGAGCTTGCCTGTCATCTCAGAAGGTGGCTTTGCACTAATTGGGCCTGGCCATGTTTTAATTAATGACACTATTCCCCCCCCTCCCCCAAACTGTCCTATGATTGCTGAGGGCAAGCACCGCTTCCTGAAGCAATATTTCCAATGACTAATTCACTGAAGTGACTACTTTGAGGAACACATTTTAAACAAGTTTAAACAATTGTTTTCTGTCAACACAAATCTTTCCACACCCATAATCTCACCACGTAATTTCATAATTTCTAGAGGATTATCTTTCTTTTTCATTTTGCACAAGAAGGATAATAAAAAGATTGTAGAAACCACCACAAAGTCAGGAACACAGTACAAACTGTATGAATTGCGTATCTCCCAAATTCAGCATGGGTATCTTCAGGCTAAAAAGTCTGTTAAAGATTGAATTCTCAAACAAACAGACTTAAACCAGTTTTGCCAAATTAAAGCTCAGTTTACAACACAGGCAAATGAGCATTTAGAAAACTTTGTACTGCTTCAGTCAATAATACTGGTGAATAAAACTTCTAGAGGCCTTGAGCATATTTACAACCAACTACTGGATGCACAGGAGCTTCTTTTTTCTAAACTACCAAAATACCTCAGGAAACTAAAAATAATAATGCTAGTGCTGCTTGTGGGGGTCAGGGGAACCTATGGGCAATGTGACGGGGACATTTTGGGCTTCATCAGAAGGGTGGCAGTTGTATATGTATATGTTGCATATATTAAATTTCTGATCGCTTAGTGTTTTTGATTTTACAAATTTTAACTGGTATCCAAATGTGATGTTATTGGAACTCCAAGTTAGATGGCAAGAATGAAGATTCATGGGCTAAGGGAGCACAGCGTGCTGCAATTTCCAGCTCTCTTTAGTATTCAGCATATATGCAAATTTGCTTGCAGAAAAGACAGTTTTCTATTTCAAAAAATATGTCAAATAGTGCAATTACTGCATGTATTTCAATTCTAACCTCTCCTCTCAAGCACTATTTCTCTGCACCACCACTAATTTTTCAGAAATTTTACTTCTCTATTTCTGTATGGCATCTCTCCCTTCCCTCTCCGAGAATACAGATGGGAATATTTACCTGACACTACTTAGCAGGGAGTTTGAGCCAAGCTGCTTTCCTCTTATGCTTTTTTTACAGCTATTTACTGATATTGGGTGAGCATAAGATCCTTTGAACAAGGGGGGGAACTAAGACAGCAAAATTATCTCAGTACTCAGCACAGGTCATCTCCTGATCATTGTCAAAGCCAGCAGGGTTTTTTTTTGGGGGGGGGGGGCTTCTTTCTTTTCATGATTTAATTGTGATATATTTCTCTTGGGTCATCCAGTTTAGATACCATAAATGAATTTGAGATGCTCTGAGCAAGAAAGAAGGCAACTTCTTCATAATATGAATGTTCATTTATACACAAAGCAAAGATTTACTGCAAGGCTTCTGCCTTGTGAGATTTAGGATGCTTTGGGCTGATCCTGCATTGAGCAGGGGGTTGGACTAGATGGCCTGTATGGCCCCTTCCAACCCTTTGATTCTGTGACTCTGTGACTGGTAGTTAACCAGCAGCCAATTTCCCTTGTTTCCAGAAAGACTCAAGTTTTATACTTTGTCAGCTACCTGAATCAGACTATTTAATCAGAATCAGAATATTTAATTCTAGGAGTAGAAATCCAGGCATTCAATATAATTGCATTTATTCAAATGAGTCTAAATTGCAGACATCTTTAGTCTATTTCACTGAGATACTTTACAAAAGTATTATTCAGTCTTCTGAAAAGGAGATCTCTCTCATCTTTGTTCTTTCAGAGACAGACAGTTCTTTCTTCTTCCTTACCACTGATTCCATCCAAATTTAGCTATGTCCTTTATCATCATGGAATACCAAGAGAAATATGTAGAGAATTTTTCCTGACTGCTGGCTATCTTCCCTTTTAAGTGATTGTTTGATCATCAAAGACAAGAAGTAGGTCAAGATGTTTACTGATGTTCATTCAAGTTGAGCACACTATCAAGTGTATTCTTAAAATTGCTCTTCTCAAAGCATGTGTCACTCAAAAAGCTAACTTTCAATTAATAGTTTCCTTTTATCTGTGTTATGAAAAATGAACATGGGATAGGGGTAGTTTTGCTCCCACCAAGACAACCGAATGTTCCCAGCATATGAAGACAATCAAGATCCTTTCCTCATTTCAATCCAAAGTATGCACAATATGGAAATGCCCACCATGCAATTTATCTGCCCATTTTCATCCCATCTAGTTGGTCAGAAATCTCCCTCCTTTGTTTTAATGTCCATGGCTGATGCTGGTTTCAGGATATTACTGTTTTTATGGGTCATTTTTAGGATGATAGCATTGCCTTAGGACACTACACTTATGGATGTCTTTTAACAATCGGCTCTAATGTTGATTCGGCTTTTAAGGCCTTGTTGTTGTTGCCAGATTTAACTTAACCATTTCTATAGGTTAAATGGATGATTAGCTGGTTTTCCATTATTGTACCAAATCAGATCTAAACCTACCAAGTATTGATTTTCTTTATATCATCTGTATCTTTCTATCACTTTGTCTAGTCTAACTGCTAATTACTAAACATCCTGACTATTAAAAACTCCCTCTCCTCCACATACACACTGATCAATTTTGTTAAATGTGTTTTATGTAGCTAATTGTTTTAACAAATATTATTTAACTAGTAAGCAAGCCCGCTGCAGGGAAATGCAGCGGGCACTAGGACTCACCGGCGGCGGGCTGGTCGGCGGCGGCGTTGGTGGCGGCGGCGGCAGCAGGCTTTTGTAGGCAGCAGGCAGGCAGGCTCCCTCGGGCGGCGGTCTGATGCGGCGAGAGGCGCGAAGCGCCTCTCGGCGCGTCAGACTGCCAGGGGTTCCCTCGGGCGGCCTCTCGGCGCGTCAGTCTGCCAGGCAGGGAACCCCCGGCAGCCGCGCTTCGCGCAACTGCTGGGGGCTCCCTCGGGCGGCGGCCTGACGCGGCGAGAGGCGCAAAGCGCCTCTCGGCGCGTCAGTCTGCCAGGCAGGGAACCCCCGGCAGCCGCGCTTCGCGCGACTGCCGGGGGCTCCCTGGGGCGGCGGCCTGACGCGAAGCGCCTCTCGCCGCGTCAAGCCGGGAGCAACTGCGAGCCGCGCTGTGCGCGGCTCGCAGTTACTCAGGCTGGGAATCGGAGGGACCAATCGGCAGGCGCAAAGCGCCTGCCGATTGGTCCCTCCGATTGTCTGTTCTGAGGAAGGGTCCAACCCGGACCCTTCCTCATCACGGACAAAGCCCACCTCAAGGGGGCTTAACGAATTATTTAGTCCGTGGCGCCCGTGGCGCCACGGGCTGTTTAAAGATGGACAGATTCAAGATGCATCTACTTTAGGCAATCTCCAAACATGGAAAAACGTTAACTATAGGTTATGTTATCATACGAAGAACCGCTCCTAGACTACTGTCAACTAGTCTTAATGAAATGGTGGATAAATAGTACCTAACACCTCATGAATTAGTTCTTATATATACTACAACAGAGGATAAGTGTAGGAGATGTAATAGTTCCTCTGCAGATACGTTCCATATTTTCTGGTCTTCCTCTATTTCAGACATTTTGGAACACTATGAAATGCTGGGTAGGGAAATACCTTTCAAACCCAAATTAATCCTTCTGGATTTTTTTTTGAGAAGTTATGTAGACAATTCTTTGCATGCAGCACCATTTTAAAAAAGAACGGGAGAGGGAGGGTGGGACAAAGCTGGCCAGACTATTGCATGTTTCCCTCTCCATATGTTCTTCCTGCTGGTTGCTCACTGGTTGTTCGCCGGTGGCTCACAAATTTTCGGTTAGTGAATCCACTTTTTTCGATTACCGAAATTGTGAATTAAAAATGGTGAAATCACAAGCCAGCTGCTGCTAGGCAGCCTCTGGATGTAGGTGACATCATGTGGACGGGCCAGAATATGCCGCCTACATTTGGAGGCTGTTCAGGTACATTTTACACAGGCGGAAATGCCTTCAGATTTGGAAGTAGTGCTAAGTTTACTTACAGCAGCAGGAAAAGTTATTGCAAAAAATTGAAAAAAGCCAGAATCATCAACTTTTAATGAGTGGTTTAACAAGATTTGGCTTATTATATAAACATACTATTAAAGGGCTAGTAGGAGTAATTCTATGGAACCTGATTTATTTATTAAATGTTGGATATTATTTTTTGTGGAATAAAAATATATGATAAGATACACTTGCTTGCTTATTATTATTTCTTATAAAAGTACAGAGGTATTTCTTTCATGCACATATGTGTCTGAGTATGTGTAGTGAGTGTTTGCTTGTACTGAAATTTTAAACAAAGATTTAGCCATTTGCAATATTTGTGCAGGAGGGACAGGGTAGGTAAAAGGTAGAAAAAGTTAACTGCATTAATTGGAGGGTGCTTTATTCTAATATATTTCTAGCATTTACTTAGTATGTATGTCATGGTATACACACAGAATAAACACCACTACGACCCATTATGCACGGGGGTTTTAGCGCACATTCGGGGTGGAATGGCGGCGACTAAAATCACGGATAACGCATGGAGCCGGCTGCAACCGGCTGCAGCTTCGGTGCATGCCGCCGAAAAAGGCGCGTCAGTCAAACGCGGAAGAAAGCGCAGCTTCCGGGCGAGCGGGGCGCAAACAGAAGCGGCGCCCGGATCGGCGCGTGCATAATCGGTTACTCTGGGTTTTGCCGCCGTCGCGCCCCGCCCCGTGTATAACCGGTATGCGTCGCGTCTTCCCCCTCCGCGTTTTCCATGTGACCCGAAATCGCCGTTTCGGCGGCTGTGCATAATGGGCCTACATGTGGCTATGTGTACCAGGAACACAACTTACCAGCACTGTGTGCATTCCAGTGTAAATTCTGCTGAGGCCTACCAGTGTTGAAAATGCAAAGGCTCCCAGCAGTCCCAGCTCAAAGGGGTACTGAAAAATAAGAGGGGGGGAAACTAATAGCCAGCATTTACAGCAACCATACAGTCATACAATCAGGTAGGCACCCAGACATCATCAATTATCTACGCTAGTCTACATATATTAGTAGATTCAGAATTCGGTCAGTTCTGGAGTAATATAAGTTGTGTGAATCAGCCCCGCAGAGAGCATAGACCAAAAAAAATCTCTTAAGGTCACATTCACATTTCCCCAAGAACTCAGTTACTTGCAATCTTAGGGAAGGGTTTCTTAAAAAATCAACTTTACAGCTAGAACTGGCACCAAGCAAGGCAAGAATTTAAAATTCACTCTGCGTTTACAAACCTGCACATTTAACACTGAACAAATTAAGCTGCCTTACATTTAACGTCCATTGGCCTACTGAAGTCACATTATCATTACTTCCCTCCCCCCCCCCCATGGGCATATCATGGATTAAACCTGGGATATTCGACATACAAAGCAGATTTTCTGAACTACAGCCCCTCCCCAATGAAGTATAGACAATGAGTGGAGCTGGTATGCTTCCCTAGCTGTATTTTAAACAGTACTATTGTGCTTAAGAGCCTCTTGTGGCGCAGAGTGGTAAGGCATGCTGTCTGTCCATGAGGCTGGGAGTTCAATCCCAGCAGCCGGCCCATGGTTGATTCAGCGTTCCATCCTTCTGAGGTCAGTAAAATGAGTACCCACCCCGTATTGAGGCTGCCATGAAAACGCTAGAGGGCATCACCCCAAGGGTCCGATATGACCCGGTGCTTGCACAGGGGATACCTTTACCTATTGTGCTTACTCAAGTAAATACCTGCTGTCAGACATTCTACATTTGAGAAAATCTAGTCTGCAACCAGCATTAAATAAGTAAACAGAAATTGACTCTGAAGAACTCAAAAGGAATCCCCTGCAACGTAAGTTACTAGACAATATAATACAAATGAGATTCAGTATACGATGTGATAAACGTTGGGACAATATAGTCTTAATTCACAGATCTGCTATAAATACGCAGAAATGAGATGTTACAGTGGGTTCTGAATAAGCCTATTGAAGAGACAAATAATTAGAGGCAACTAAATAGGAAAAAAAATACAAGCATCACAGTGCTATTATAAAAATAGGTGTTAGTCTTCCAGGACAGGCCTATTGGTCTTCAAGCAAGTGGAAAAGTGGAAACAAGTAGGAAAAAGGTATCTGAGTTATACCACATGGACCGCTTCTGCCCCGCTACTTTGAAGCAGTATCAGCTGAGAAATTTGCCTAAGGGGATAGGGAAGGAAGAACACAAAAGGCTCTGTTCCTAACCATTTAATAGTAAGGTTGGGCTTCTGTTTCTATTTGTTTGGATGGGTCACAAGAGTCGTACCTTATATAGGTTTATGGTCGTAGTAACAAAAGTCAATGAAATGGTTGTGGACGCCATTGCGTGTGTGGACGGCATTCCATATTCTGCAGTTGTTCTTTTTTCAAGCTTCACAACAGGTGGTGAACAAGGACGGGGCCACTTTAGTAGGTCTTTTGAGACTTGGCCTATGTACATAACCACCTGGAAAAAAGAAACTAAAATATTTCAGATCCTGGCTAAAAAGAAAATATTTAAAGCAAGACAAGTTTCTCCATTCCAAATGGCGCTTCTTAGTCAAGTTCCCTTGTGGTATCAGGCTGCAAGTCCCCATGGCGATCATGTGGCACATGGAATGTTTAGTCTGGATATATGGTTCACGTAATTGCCTACTTTTAATTTTAAAATTCCTCCTCTCTCACTATCTTGCTTTCCCAAAATAAGAAAGACAAAGTTATTCAAACTACTTCCACAAACCTCTTCTCTTTAATAAAAGGTTTAAAACATTCTGTGCAGGTCTGAAGAACAGGAAACCTGGCATTATGTCAAAGACAGCCACTACTGGTTGGCCACAATCTACAAGCCACTTCCCCTGAAACAGTCTCATATAAACACTAGTGAAATCCAGAAATAAATCTGAGAAGTACCCTGAAATTAGGGAACATAGCATTTGCCTTTAAAGGTATCCCCTGTGCAAGCACCGAGTCATGTCTGACCCTTGGGGTGACGCCCTCTAGCATTTTCATGGCAGACTCAATACGGGGTGGTTTGCCAGTGCCTTCCCCAGTCATTACAGTTTACCCCCCAGCAAGCTGGGTACTCATTTTACCGACCTCGGAAGGATGGAAGGCTGAGTCAACCTTGAGCCGGCTGCTGGGATCGAACTCCCAGCCTCATGGGCAAAGCTTTCAGACAGCATGTCTGTTGCCTTACCGCTCTGCACCACAAGAGGCTCTGAACCCCTGCCTTTAAACCCCTGCAAAAACTGCCTGTTTCAGTCCAACAATTCCTTTGATGGCCCCCAAAAATATGCTGCAATGATCCATAGTGCCTGCAGTGATTTGGACACTATGTGGGTCACAAGTTCAAGATCACAGCAAAGGACAAGTGAGTCCTTTATGAACCACTCACATCTACAATTTTTTGGGGAAACAGACACTTTTGTCCTTGACAGTTAAAACAAAACTGACATAATGTCTATACCGTGAGGGAAATGGGATTGCTAGAGCTGTATGTAGCAGAGAGTGGCATCAGGGATGATCCTTTTCTCTTTCTCTGGGTGGACAAATTCAATAGTTATAGCTAAAGATTTGGTTCCAGAGGCTCTTGCAGTTTCCTAGATGGGAGTCCAGAAATGACTACATTACAGGACTGGCAGCAGGGAGGGAGCATGCTGCAGTTCCATACACAAAGCATTTTATTTTGTCACACAGTCCAATTACAGCTGGCACTCTAATTCTTCCCCGAATACATTTCAGTTTGGGCTTTCCATCAAGTTTCATTTAAGGGTGTTTTCACATCTTGAAGCCTGCAAACCAATCTCAGAGGTATTCCCCTGGAAGGAAAAAGTGCACTTCATTTTAATGTAAATACTTTGTCTATCTGTGAAGACAAGAACTGCTGGAAAGGACAATAAATCAGCGTCTGTAGCCTTATTATCCTTTCCAGCAGTTTATAAAGGAGTAGGCAGTTCTTTTGGTAAGCAGGTCTCAAGCTACTTAGGACATCAAAGATCAGCAGCAGCACTTTGAATTGTGCTTGGAAATAGACTGGGAGGCAGGGTAGCTGAACTAGTGTAGATGGACTCCAAACAGCACACTCCATCCCCCACCAGAATTTAAAAGCAGAAAGCCTCAAATTTTACTACAATAGTTAACAGGCATGCACTTCTGGCAAAATCCTGACAAGTTTCGACAAATGCATGCTAAGGTGGCTACCTCAAAATGAGTGGGGCTGCCATTCTTGGAGAGGGACACATCTAACAAGTCTCCAAGAGTCCTATCTGTGTGCCTAAGTGTGCTTCAGCATCTTCAGATCAGCAACCTTGGCCTCAAGAGTATGAACTTGTTCCCTGAGAACCAGGATCTCTTTACATCAAGCACACACCTGTGACTGTTTAGCTGGCCAATAGTCGTGCATGTGGCAGTAAGTGTGATACACTGGATAGTCCCCACCCCCCCAGCTGGCTTTCTATCTTTGTAACTGCTTTTAAAAATACATTTCCCACTTATATAGATTTGTTTGTGGACAGTGTGCTCACCCTTTTTAGGGATGTGGAAAGACTAGTGCCCTGGCTTCCTCACCCTGCTGTTAGGCTGGAACACCTTTGTCTGACCCCCTGTTTAACCCTTCCCAGACTGCAGTAAAAGTAGCCAAGGATCTCTGAGCCTGTTTAGAATTAAAATTAACTACATCTGAGTAGTTTGAGCAGCGACAAACTGACCTATCCAAAGGAAGTGCAGGGTAAAATATGATGGCCATATCCAAGTAGAAAAGTACAGAAGCATGTGGGGAGAAGGGGCTCAGGCCTTCCCCTACCCCAAACTGCTTCCCCAACCTGAAATGGTCCTGGAGAGCACTTACCTGCCCCACTTGGCAAGTTGCACTTTAGGTTGCTTTCTTCTAGAAATGCAAAAGGTTATACAGGTCAATGTACAGACCAATAATCTCACCAGTACTTACAGACCACATAATTATGAGCCTTCTAGCAACATATGGGCTAATGTTCCAATAGGTGAATGGGAGAAATGTAATGAAGAAAACTTCTTGGCCCATTGCAGCTGAAATCCTGAACAGGTAGTAGTAGAAGTAATTCTTTACAACATACTCATGTGGATGGTCCTAGGAGAGAAATTTTTATGTCAGTGCATTTTGATAAAAAGAAGTCCTTGTTACACCAAAAATAAATACTCAAAATAAATTGCTCAAATTGCACTTCGCCTCCTGCTCGCAATTGTGGAATGGTAAATTGCACTTTTTCAACCCTCCATACTGTAAAGCCTTCCCACTTTTTTCTGCCACTGCATTGCACCTTTTCCTCTCCTCACTAGCGGGGGGCGGGGAAGAGAAAGGTAGATGAGAGAGCAGCCTGTCAATCACTGGAGGCAACCAATCTCCTCTCAGTGGTGGTTTGTAAATCTCAAAATCTTCCCTGAGCACGAAAATTATTATTTTTTTAATGAAACTTACGAGTTGCAATGTGTACATGTTGCCACTGAAAATTAGTACATTATTTGGGGGTGGCTAACAAAGCTAAATTTCTTCTACCACTTGTTGAATTATGTATGTTTTAAGACAAGAATGATTCCACAAGCTGTTACAGAAGAATGATTCATTGCTGCATTCCTGTCATGAAGCTGCATACTGAACGACTTTTAACCCATTTCAACTCCACAGGACTTACTTCCGAGTAAGCGTCCAGAGTGTGCATGTCTCCTTGAAGCTGCAGCCCCTGCACAGCCTGTATGTTTTCATCTTAGAAAATCATCTACATTTATGAGGCACATAACAATGTTGGAAGCTACAGCAAAGAATCTAGGATAATATGCTGTACCTGGAAGCCAGCAAAAAACTCTGGAAAAGTTTCAGAATTGATTGGCAAAAGTCCAAACATCCACTTCAAAGGCTGAATGCAGATCCTAGTAATTGCTACATCCAATTTTAATTCCATCACAGAGTCCTCAATTAACACAACACAATTATAAATCACTGTTCTTCCAAACAGCTCAAGGTAGGATATATAGGGTCCTCTCCATTTTATTTCCTTTTCTTCAAAGAAACACACCCATAATTTGAAGTTTCTTTGACATTTTGCCCAGCCAGCTGAAAGAATAAGGGTCTCTCAAAAGGTTAATTAACAAACTACCAGTTTGACCCATCGTCGTACCTCTGCAAAGAAGCACACCTACAGGGCTGCAGGTACCCTTCCAGGCACAAAACTTCCACATGAACACATAGCACATACATCAAACAGTCTGTTCAGAAATGACAGCTCTTGATGGCAGACATTTTCAAACTTACGGTTCTTGTCCTTGTAAAACAGAGGTTTCATAGATATTACATAAGAATGAAGAGGAGAGTGGCTTATGATGAAGATCAAAAATAATGAACTGGGAGGGGTGGGTCCCAGTGAAGAAACAATTATAGAAAAATATAGACGCACTGAGAAACCAATATGGCAATAAAATATCCAAATTGGATTTATATAGAGTCTTCTCTCTTCAGTAATTCTTTTATTCTTATTATTTTACACAAGTCCCGACGCGTTTCGCCTTACAGCTTTTTCAAGGGACAATGGTTTTTATATTTAAGGACCAACTTCAACTTATTAAGGAATCTCTTGATAAGAGTATAAGGGTCATGCTCACAATAGCTAAACTTAGCTTGTGGCGTTTCAGACGAGTCGGGACTTGTGTTAAATAATAAGAATAAAAGAATTACTGAAGAGAGAAGACTCTATATAAGTCCGATTTGGATATTTTATTGCCATATTGGTTTCCCAGTGCGTCTATATTTTTCTATATGATGAAGATCAAAGCACTCAAGCATGCAGTTCACACATGCCTCACAATCCCATAGAAGATTGTCAAAGTGGAAAACACGAATTAGTGGAGAAAGTGAGGGCATTTCCACATGGAGGTAAAATGCAAGTTGCTTCCTACTGGCTGGGATGGCAACTCTTGTGTTTGCAGCCTTCCTGATGGGGTAGACTCCCCCCATGTTTTTCCTCTGCCCTGTCAAAGCTTTTTGCCTCCTGATGAGGCTGCAAGGGAAAACAAGGCAAACTTCTCCCTCCACTCCTTGGCTTGTCAATCACAGCAAGCCACCAATCACAACACAACAGTTCTCTTGTGGACTGAAACTTCCCCCACACACACACCCAGCCCCAATTTGTTTTTTTACGCGTTGCTACGTGGCAATGTCACAACAGAAATGCATCTTTAATAAAATCAACACTGCCTTGTTCCTATGGAAAAACACCAGGACGATACAGCATTCCCACCCCTTTTTGGGATTTGTATTCCCCCCCCCTTTCCAGCTCATTTCCCACCACCAGAAAACAGAAATGCGGCTGTGTTTTACCTGCTTGATCCCAAGAAGACCTTGGACACTTTAAAGAAGACTTTATTTTACCTTGGATAATGTAGCTTTGCGGTCCTGCTAAAACACGGACTGCACCATTTAAAAAAAGAAAAATTACTCAAAAGCAGGAAATGGAGAGGGGAGGGTGGGAGCAAAGGTGGGACAAAGCTGCTGAGACTATGATGGGTTTCCCCCTCCATACAGTCTTTTCCCTGGTTGCTCACTGATGGCTTACCGGTGGCTTGTGCATTTTAGGGTGGTAAATCCACTTTCCTGGATTTCCAACATTTAAAAGCTGCCCAGCTACATTTTGCTTGTGTGGAAATGCCCTGAGTAATAAATTACAACTGAAATGCTGTGCTCTTTTGGCTTTTCTGCACAGGATAAATATAGTGAAATGCTTACCTAATGTATGTGTTATATTCCAGCCAATCCACATGACGCTGCCCACATCCATCGTCTGGCCAATTGACAGCTTGCTACATCCTCCATTTTAAAGCATGAGTTAGGAATCATATAAAGTGGATTCACCAACTTAAAAAGTGCTAGCTACCGTAGAGCAACCAGGAGAAGGAAAGTAAGGAGGCTCAAACATGCTAAGTCACCTGCTTCGTTCTGCCCTCTCACCCGCATTCCTCTCCCTTGTTCCTGGGGATGGAAATGGCAATGTGCCTGGATCAACGAATAGGTGGACATGCGTGTAGGCGATGCCAAAAATAAAAGAATATTTTTTTCAAAGTTGTAACACAAAGCATGCTTCTCAAAAGTTTTCTCCCCCCCCCCAAAAAAAAAATCAGGAATGATATTATTTTTAAATGTATCAAAGGACCCAAGTTCCCATAAGGGGTGGTGTTAAAAAAAAGTACTATGCATCTTTGATTCCATGCATAGGCATTGCAATGGAGAAGTATGAATTAAAAAAATACAAGAGGTATTACCTTAGTTATCTCAGTCCTGCTCATGTGCATGTACACATTTGTTTCTGTTACTGTACATTTGCCCAATTTGATTCATTAACTCCCAAAGCAGAGTACACATCATTCAGTATTCACAGTTTAACACATGACCCTTAGAAACTAGTTCAGATCATATACAAATAATCACCAACTCTACATGTGCAAATCAAGCCACACAGGTGATTTAACATCTTGTCTGGCCTTCCCCTGACAACCATGGGGCACCCAGAAAATTGTAAGTATGCATCAGAAGTCACTGCCTGGCTTCACAGGCACCAACTCAAACAAAATATTGCCCATTTCAAGCTGTAAATAAATATTCCATGGAGTTTTCTGGGGTGCCTGACTTCAGAGAACAGGGGTGTTGGATGGGATTCAACACAAATTGTCTGTTTGCATTACAATCCTTGTACAAGCAGAAACACATGAAAAAGGCCATGGAGACCACTCACACTAAGTCAGTTCTATCAATATCCCATTTGTGTTTCTGTTTGTCCATGATCTTGTACAACCAGTTTCTGGGCACTTTAATGCACAGGGAGGAAAGCACTAGGTGTTGAACAAGCAGAACTGTGCTGAGTGATTTTATGTTTCCACTTGCACTTGCACTTGCTGGGTCCAAGCTGTTTAGAGCAAGATACATTCAATTGTAGATCATACAAGAGGATTGATAGAGGGCGGAATCTCATTCTTTCCCCCGTTTATCAGACCACCCAGGCCACTTCTAGAAGCTTGATTCCTCCTCCCCCATCAAATCTACAGGAGAGTGGATTTACACTCAACTGCTCCCTCACTAACTTTACCTATACAGCCTCCTCCCCAGTGCTGCATACATATGGATCTCATCTGTCCTCCCTCCTGGCACTCACTCTGCGAGGAGTGAACGCAGGGGGCTGCAATAGGTCCTATCTCCCCATAACGTAACAATATCATGGCAGCCTACCTGGTTCAGTGGTGGCACCTCCCCCTTGAGAGCCAGTGTAGTGGTTAGGAGTGTGGACTTCTAATCTGGTGAGCCAGGTTTGATTCCCTGCTCCCCCACATGCAACCAGCTGGGTGACCTTGGGCTTGTCGCAGCACTGATAAAGCTGTTCTCACCGAGCAGAGATATTAGTGCTCTCTTAGCCTCACCTACCTCACAAGGTGTCTTTTATGGAGAGAGGAAAGGGAAGGTGAATTTAAGCTGCTTTGAACCTCCTTTGGGTAGAGAAAAGTGGCATATAAGAACCAACTCTTCTTAATCTCCCACACTGGTTGAGGCAAGTCAATACCATTAAGCCAAAGAGGAGTGTTGCCAGAGCAAAACATATGCCCTTGTGTTGGGGGAAATTTAACCCACCCTTCCTTTCATCATCCCTGACCCCAAAAATGTTCAGACCCTCTGACATATGAAGTGGTACTATCCAAGAAAAATTATCCTGTGATTCAGAGCTGATCTAGTCATGCAACAGGCCTACTCTTCATAGAAAAGAGAAAATAGTTAAGATGGGAATATAACTCCATTATCTTTTTAATATCTTTAAATTCACATACCTGTTCTGTTTCCATGAAGTGTCATGGAAAACAAAATAATGGCCCACAGATGCAAAACAATCAATTTACATTTCAGTTGTGAAAAAGAAAATGTCAAAGATAGCAGCAACTATTGGACCACGATGTTAATTTCTCACATGACTTAGGTGAATCTTACAACAAAGACTGTTACCATATATGGAATGAGAAAAGCTGGAATCAGAAAAGGAAGATACACTAGAGAACACACTGTGAATTTACATTGGTTACTGGAGCACAGAAGACAATTTCAGAGCAAATTAGCCTGTGTTTTGTAGATTGCAGAAAAGCTGCTAGCTGTGGTTGTAAAAGAACTGGGTGTGCCACTATATCTGATTGTCTTGATCAGCAACATATACTCTGGACAAGAAGCTACTGTTAGAACAGAATATGAGGAAACAGAATGGTTTTCAATTGGACAAAGGTCTCAGACAAGGATATATTTTATCTCCCTATCTCTTCAATCTATTTGCGGAATATATTATAAGGAAAACAGGATTCAATTATAGATGGAAGTAGAGTGAAAACAGGTGGCAGGAACATTAACAATCTGATATACACAGATGACACTGCATTACTAGCTGAAGAATTGAAATGACTCTTGATGAAGGTTAAAGCAGAAAGTTCCAATGCAGGATTATTGCTGAACATCAGGAACACAAAAGTAATGATTATCAGTGATAGAGGTGTGTCATTCTCTATAAACAAACAATTCAAGATTTTTCTCTTCCTTGGCTCCATCATCAACCAAAAGGAGCCTGCAACCAGGAAATCAGAAGGGCAGAGACTGGGAAGGGTTTGCCATGAAACAACTAGGACAGATTCTTAAGCATAAAGTTGTGTCACTGGTGATCAAGAACAAGATAGTTCATATCATAGTATTTCTGATTAATATGTATGGATGTGAAAGTTGGACAACGAAGAAGAAAGGAAGGAAGTTGATTCGTTTGAGACATGGTATTGGAGGAGAATTTTATGGATACTATGGACCACCACCAAGACAAAAGCCTGAACTCTCCCTAAAGCCAAAAATACCTAAACATATTATGATAAGACCAGAATCAGTGGAAAAGACAATAATGCTAGGAAAAAAAGTTGAAGGCAGGGGGGAAAAAAGACGCAATTTGAGATGAATTGACTCAGTCCATTCTCCCTGACTTTTAGTAGCAAAATAGCTTCAGTTCTGAGCTTTATAATTTAATATCCAACCAGAAGACATGATTAGACAAAACTTAATTCTCAGCTTTCAGGCTTGACATCTTGGTGTATAAACATTAATAAATTAAGATACTCTGCTGGTATAAAGCTATCCTTATTTCTGGGATTACAAAAAATTCCTTGCCAGAGGGCACATATATCAAAGCATATCTAGGATTTTTCTTTCAGAGCTACTGTTCATTATTCCTGTGTTGAACACAATGGCCAATCCTGCACCTACTCAGTCAAGCTTATTTTAAAACATTAAATATAAAAGAATGTCAGACTAATATTTTATGTAAATGGCTAGAGCAGGCTTTCTCAACCAGGGTTTTATGCCTGCTATAATCAGAAACCCTTAGCTTCCTCTGCAAATAGCATAGGGTGCTGGTGGTTTGTCTTACCCGGGGCATGATTTTCCCAAGCCTTTCAATTTTGGCTACGGAACTCCCATAATCATCCTGTAGCTGGTGGCCAGTTTGGAGACCCCTGGCTTTATTCTCTGGTGGGTTAAGCCTTCCAGTGTAGTAAGTAGCTAAAATGCTGCACTAGGATCTGGGAAATCCAGTTCTTTTATTATTACAGTTTCATGGTAACAGCCAGCCAAATGATATGGTTTGGATCAGGGTCTCTGTTGGAGAGGTCATGGTAGCTCTCAACAGCCCTATTGGGGGGGGGGGGGGAAGGCTATTTGACCAGCATATTTTCATCCAGTGCTTCCTCCAAGGACTCAGGGTTGCATCTCCCGTTTTTATTCTATCAACACGGCTGAGAGCAAGCTTCATGGCAGAATAGGAACTTGAACCTGGATCTCTTTGTTTCAATCTAGCTTTGAATTCTCTATACTGGAGGAAGGAAACTTTCTTCATCAAAGACACCCCCCCCCCACACACACACACACACAAAACAGGCTCTACCTGTTGGTGTGCCAGAAAAAAAGAATGGGAAACAGAAATGAGGGCTGTACGTGGCCAAAGACATTAGTGGATGTCAGCAGCTCAGGGGGCTGCCTCAGGTACTTATGGAAGAGAACAGACATGCCACAAGTAACCACATATAAGGTTACGACCAAAGCCAGTTTTAGAAACGGGCTTTGAAAGGGGCGGGAGGGCGCCTACAACACCCAGCATCGCCAGCTCACCTGGTGGGTGGGAGGGCAGGAGCATAGTGCAGAGGCCCACCCAGAGGAGCTGGGCTGCTAAGGCCAGCATGTCGCCACAGGGCAGAATCAGCAACCTTCCTCCCACTCATTTGGTGGGGAGGAGGGCTGGAGAGTAGTGCAGTGGGCCAGCCAGGGGAGGTGGCCAGTGAGGTCAGTGTGGCACCATGTGGCACAGCAGGCTTCCCCCCCCCCCCCGCCACTTGCCTAGCCAGCAGGAGTGGATCACAGCCACCCCTCCTCACACACACACACACTGATCTCCCTCCCCACTCACCGGTGGGCAAGAGGCCTTGAAACGCAGCAGCCTAGCCATGGGAGCTGGTCTGACAGGGTAGTCATGGTGCATGGCCTCCCCAGCTTGCAGCAGGCAAGAGGCCTCAGACTGCAAGTGGCCCAGCTACAGGAGCTGGGCCACCAGTGCAGTCAACCTCTTCTTCCTCCCAAATGCCCAGAAGGGAGAAGGACAGGTGCAGGGAAGATCTGTGATCGGCCCTCAGTGGGGAGTACCCTCTCCCTAACGGGGGCATATCCCTCAATGATGGCCAATCAAGTAGGGTGTGTGTCATCTGCATACCAACCAAAGATCATCTTGGCCAAGAATGAGAAAGACACATCTGTAGACTAACACATATACTAGGGATTAAAGATTAAGCAACAAGGGATATGGAAGCTCTCAGGCCAGATCAGTAGCGTATCGTTAGCCTGTAAATGAACAGTCACATAGGCAAAAATCCCCCACACAACCGCCTCCTCCGCACTGATGTGCCTGCTCAGGACTGCACTTTGATCACCTGATGCAAATAAGGCTTAACAATGATAACCCTTATGACTGATACTGTCACATGATCATAACAATGATAACCGCCACAATTGAATAGCATCACTATGTGGCATCACACTCTTTCTTCTCGATTGAGTTCTATGACACAACACTGGGGGTGACCCAGTATGTAACAGCTCAGTGTGCTCAAGGCAGCCTCAATGACATTTAGGCACCTGGTCCTAGTGGCCTTTTAAGGATTTTGCTGATGTCACCATTGGATTATTCTAGAATAGTCTAAGATAATCAATATATCTATTATGAGCCATTGGATAATAAGGTACACCTCTACTGAAATGCCGGGAGGTCAAAGTTGTATAAAAAAATAAAAGTTGACATAGCTATTGTTATGGGACTCTTTGATCAACCAATTATTTCTCAGTGAAAATGCTATGACTCTTCACCGAGCCACTTTTTAGCTTCCCTCCCTGGCTCTCTAATCCTGTTCCATCAAATGCCTCACTAGTTAAGGACTTTTTAAAGAAAGTGTGTACACAAGTCTTTGGCAAATACTAATTCATAAACAAATAACTCCAATAGTCTTATCTTATCATTTATATTTTTACTTTTGCAAGGCTTACTTACGGCCAAATTATACTCAAGCAACTTTTGTTTACACAATTAATGTGGAAAGGAAGCTATCGAGCACATTTGCCAGAAGCTGTTCAGGAATGAAGCTGTTTCCCAATACTTTAAGCAGCATCCTTATCACTCAACTATACAGTGGGGCTTTCATGCATCCTTCCCCACTCCCCAAAGGAAAAACTAAACTCCCATGGGGATATTCTGTGGAACTTCCAAGTACCAAAGCAACCTACAACTGTGTTTCTATTTCCTTGAACGGAGTAAGGACCAAAGTTTGAGTCCAGAAGCCCCTGCAAGACCAACCAAGTTTTATCTTGGGCATGAACCTTTTGTGTGCATGCACCCATCAGCAGGTACCTTGCAACAGAAGTCGCCAAGCATTCCGTATAGGTAGAGGGTGCGGCGTGCCAAGATGCCTAAGCAACTGAATAATAAAGAGATCTCCAGTCCGATTGAGGCGGTGGGTAATACTTGTGAATAGCAACAAATTGGCAAACAGCATGAGAAGGGAACTGACAAAGACCGGCTTCGAGGCTGCCCGTTTTGCCTAAACTGAACCTGACAGCAGAAATGTGACGACAGGCGCCCTTTTCTCTCAAGTGAACTTTCGGGCCGCTGAACTGTCGCGCTTTCTCTTTTCAGCGAGGGACGACGCCTGCGCCCGCCGCTGCCCTGAAGTGCGGCAAGAGGAAGGGGAATTCCGGCGGGCCCAAGCGAGAGGATGGGCTGCGACGCCTCGGGCACTGCAAGCACCGGCCTCGGGCCGACAACTCCCCTCGCCCGCCTGCCCAACGCCGGGAGCCGCCGAGGGGACACGCCGCCTGGGCCGCCCCTCGGAAGCCGCAGCCCCCCGCCCCCCAGCTGCCCTGCTCGTTACCTTCCCGCCGGTGCCGGTGGCGCAGGCGGCTGGCGGGCGGGGACTGTGGCCGGCCAAGGCTGCGCCGTCGCCGCCCCCATTGCGGACGTCCCAAGTCCCCGGCAGGTGGCTGCCCGCTCCCGCGCCCCGGCGCGCCGCAGCGTCCCCGGCCTCGGAGGCGGCAGGGAAGAGGCCGCAGCGGCGCTGGAAGCGGGCGACGGGCTCCGAGTCCCACAGGCTGCGCACCAGCCACGCCATCCCTCCCACCGAGCCTCTGCGGGGCAAGGAGCAACTGCGGAGCTCAGAGCAAGCATGGGGAAGGGAAGGGAAGGGCGGGGCGGCGGGGCGGGGCCAGGTCGCCTGGCCAACAGGTGCAGCCCGCCGGAGCCTGCCAGGGAAAGGCGCCAGCGGTGCCCTGGGCGCTGGGGACGGAGCTTAAGCAGCGTCCTTCTCGGAAGGCGGCCAAGGCCCCGTCCGTCCGTCCTTACCTGGAGCAGTCGAATATACATACACACGTGCATGACAAACCCGCTCTTTTGTTTCTTTTCCGGATGCCGGTCTAAATGCGGGGTGGAGGAGGGAAAGCGGCCAAGAGCCACGTGCGGGAACTGGGACGGCAGAAAGAAACCGTCCAAGCGCCTGAGCCCATTTGATAAAGGGCAGGCAGGTGGGAGATCAGTGTCTTTGCCTTTATGGATCCGAAGCAAGAGACTTATGCTTGGAGGAAGCGGGGGGAAACAGGTTGGACGCCTGGTCAGAAGCCTCTGCCGTTGGGGGGGTGGGAGGGGAGAACGGCTTCTGCGGGCCCCGGGACGGCGCAGGGCGGCTGAGCCGCCCTGCGCCGTTCCCGGGCGCGCAGAAGCCTCTGCCGTTGGGGGGGAGGGGAGAACGGCTTCTGCGCGCCTTTGCCGTTGGGGGGGTGGGTTCCCGGGCGTGCAGAAGCCTTTGCCGTCTTCTCCCGCCCTTGCCAGCCACCAAGCGCTGTCTCCAGGGACAGCAGCTAGCGCCCATTTTATTCTAATATAAAATGGGCTTTAAATCTAGTAGAATCATAGAGTTGGAAGGGGCCATACAGGCCATCTAGTCCAACCCCCTGCTCAACGCAGGATTAGCCCTAGCATCCTAAAGCAGTGGTCCCCAACCTGCGGGCTGCGGCCCAGTGCCGGCTCTCTCTCCCCACCCCCCCCCCCACAGTAAAAAACTTTCCAGGCTGCAAGCTTGTGGCCCGGGAAGCTTCTTACTGCAGGAGGGCGGGGAGAGGGAATCAGGGCCGCACCGCGGGGCAGTTGCGCTGCCGGTCCCCAGCCTCAGAAAGGTTGGGGACCACTGTCCTAAAGCATCCAAGAAAAGTGTGTATCCAACCTTTGCTTGAAGACTGCCAGTGAGGGGGAGCTCACCACCTCCTTAGGCAGCTATTCCACTGCTGAACTACTCTGACTGTGAAAAACTTTTTCCTGATATCTAGCCTATATCGTTGTACTTGAAGCTTAAACCCATTACTGCGTGTCCTCTCCTCTGCAGCCAGCAGAAACAGCATCCTGCCCTCCTCCACGTGACAACCTTTCAAATACTTAAAGAGGGCTATCATGTCCCCTCTCAACCTCCTTTTCTCCAGGCTGAACATTCCCAAGTTCCTCAACCTATCTTCATAGGGCTTGGTCCCTTGGCCCCAGATCATCTTCGTCGCTCTCCTCTGTACCCTTTCAATTTTATCGACGTCCTTCTTGAAGTGAGGCCTCCAGAACTGCACACAGTACTCCAGGTGTGGTCTGACCAGTGCCGTATACGATGGGACTATGACATCTTGTGATTTTGATGTGATGCCTCTGCTGATACAGCCCAAAATGGCATTTGCCTTTTTTACCGCTGCATCACACTGCCTGCTCATGCCTGCCAAATGCAGACAAAGGTATAGTTTAATTGGCATTTTCATTAATGGGAACTCTTGGCTGATATTCTTCCTAATTCAAGAAATTGCCAGTACAATCCTCAACAGAGTTACAGACTCTTAACTTCTTATTAGTCTTAGAAGAGTGCCTAGTGTGACAGCAGATGAGGCCTATAAATCAGCTCAGAATTTATAATTATGGCTACAACTTTAGCCATAACAAAAAGAATCTTGTGATGGCTTGAAGACGAACAGATTTATGGTGCCATAAGCCTGAGCCCGTAGAACATGAATCACACCCTTTGGCTGATACATTTACAGGGCAATAGAGGAAAACAGTAAAAGGTGAAACAAAAAAACAAAACAAACCCAAAACTCGCTCAGGAAAAGATGACTATTCCAAACAGCAGGGCATGCTAGTCTTCTTTCCCCTGTGCTCTAATTCTTTGCTGATTGCCTGGAGTAAGCTGCTGTTTCCTATTGCAATTTGCCTCCCAGCAGACTCCCAGCACTGTTGTCCCTATATCTGGAGCTAAACAAGCCTGCAATGCAGAGGTACCAATTTACAGAATGCAGCTGTCAGCATAGCACAGTGCTCTAATATCTGTGCTCCTGTCTTTCAGTGACTTTACACAGCACAGTCCATTGGCATACTGTCCTTTGCTTGGAATGTCACAGGGATGTGTGTATTGTGCCCTGCTCACCTCCTCCATCTTCAGCCCCATGGAGGGAGGACATTTCCCCAGCACCCAGCTCCACTGGCTCTCTCCCTCTGCATCAGCTCAGAGTGCAGGGCTTCAAGGAGTGCCCCCTGTGCAGTTGGGGCAGGAGGAGCAGCAGCAAGCTGGACCAGGATGCAACCCCCCCCCCTTGAATTGCCCCTGTATATAATCAGGATCACTGCTTCTCCACTTCTGTGCATCTACATCCTTATGGCTCTTAAACATGTCTGCCGGTATGATCGTTTAAGGTAGTTCCCCATACTACGTGGCACAACAAATGGAATGTTATAAACTGGTGAGAAGTGGGCTCAGTCTCTTGCTCAGCCATGGAACTCCACACTGTCACAGCTCAACCCTATCACACAAATCACACAAAGTGTGAGTATAAGTGGGACTGTTATGGGAAAGTATGCCACCTTGAGCTTCGTGGAGCAAGGGCAATGCATATGTCGTTAATCATATGAAAAGCCATGCATTATAGACTAGGCACAGCCCACAATCTACTCTTATGTTTGGTACCAGTAGATAATTACAAACAATTTGCAAATGCATAGTTTTGTGCATAGGATGGCTACCCTACAATATTTTCTTTTCTTTTTTACAGCCTCCAGTACTGTCCTTCTAACATTGCACTACTTCAAAATGCAAACAGAACAACAGCAATTTAACTGGTATGTGTTTGTAAACTGTCTCCGCCTTGAAAGCTACCATAGCAGAGGAAAAGGTCATAGCTTATTTGTACACTGGGAGACAAACTGACAGTGGGGTCCCCCCCCCCTTCTGAATGTGATTCAGACGTGCTGTCTTCTAGTCATATTATGAAATTGTATAATCTCAGAAATATGTATTATTGCATTGACTAAGTTTTTGGGTTGCCCTGGCTGGTCTGATTAACCGACATCTTTGGCTCACCCAAGACAATGGGCCATTCCGCACGACTTTAATGTAGCAGAAGGCTTGCAAATTGTAAACGCTACTAATTTGCAGTTTCGCAAGACGTTGCACACAATCTGCAACACTCCTGAAACAGTCCCGCAAAAAGCAATTCATTATAGCGCTTAAAGGGAAATCGGGAATATATAATTTTTTTTACTGATGAAGGGTATATGTGCATGAAAGCTTCTACTGTGAATAAAATTTTGTTGATCTTAAAGGTGCCACTGGACTCAATGTTTCTTTGAGCTAGCTTGTTTTGCTACATGGCTCTGCATTGAAAGATGCAGAGTGATCCTAAGCATGTTTGCCTGTATGTTCAGTGGTGCCTATTGCCAAATTAGTGTAGGTAGGGTTGCTGGTCTTAAAGACATAAGTATATAACTACAAACCATCCCACTTTTCCTTGCAGGTGCTATCTTCAGCAGAATCAATGTCAGGAAGAACCTCAGAGGCAGCCTTATGAAGACTGCAAAAGAAGAGGGTTGCTGAAGAGAGCTGTCAAGCGACTCCTTGAACAGGACTGTCTGCCTGCTGACCTGCCTGGATGCTTACAATGATTAACCTCTGCAATGATCTCAATTTTGATCAGCTCTTGTAGCAGGCTCGTAATGTCCAGTGTTTATCCTTTCAGAACCCATGACATTGCTCCGTGCAACCATGAAAAAGAAACCTTGAGGCCACTGTGCTGCACAGGAGCTGCTGCTGCCTCCGATAGCAGGTGGAGGGTTTTTCGCTTGTCAGAATAACACGGTGTGGGACATGCGATCAAATTTCACAGATACTACAATCACATAGGCTGATGACTGGCTACTTTGGGATTCCCCCAGACAGCGAAAAACAGTGTTTCTTCTCCTTTTCCTTCCCAGACAGGAAAAAACTTTAAAATCCTCCTGGTAAAGGTTTTACTCATGACAGACCTCTACTCCCAAAATGCATTTCTTCAAAGCTACACGTGGCTTGAAAGATTTCTCCTTTACTCGGACACAACAGTGCTCTATGCCTCAATACTAGATTGCTGCATTGCAGTTTACGTGCAATGATTTCAAAACTTCAAAAGGCCTTTGGCTTGACTTCACTTTACATTTTGTTGGATTTGATGGTGTCAATTTTTTTTCTGTTGATGATTGTGTGCTGACTGAATTTTGACGTCCTGGGATTAGATTTGCATATGAGAATTGATATAAGCTTACATTAAGAAGAAGAGTTGGTTTTATACCCCACTTTTCACTACCTGAAGGGATCCCAAAGCAGCTTACAATCCCCTCTCCCTTCCTTTCCCTACAACAGACCTACCTGCAGGACTGCTCTGTGAGAACAGCTTTAAGAGGACTGTGACTAGCCCAAGGTCACCTAGCTGGCTGCATGTGGAGAAATAGGGAATCAGACCTGGTTATCCAGATCAGAAGCCAGATCAGAAGCAACTACACCAAGCTGTCTTTTAAAGAAATAGTATCAGCTGCCGAATCTATCTGGCTATTCTTTAGGTGATTGCTGTCTTGCTGCACTGTCAGCATAATCTGCTTATCTGGAAGAGATGTTGTTTCTTGTGTTAGATCAACTCTTAAATTTGAGTATAGACCAACCCGTACTCAAGACCCCACCTATACTCAAACCTCTGGATGAAAACTAATTAACTAATTTAACAGATCAAATCCCCTTCAAGGGTCGCTGCCTTGTTGTGACGAAGGGGCTTGTGTAGCTCAGTGAAGCTATGAGCTATGCCGTGCAGGGCCACCCAAGACGGACAGGCCATAGCGGAGAGCTCTGACAAAAGGTGATCCACTGGAGAAGGGAATGGCAAACCACTCCAGTATCTTTGCCATGAAAACTCTATGGACAGTACCAAAAGGCAAACGATATGATGCCGGATGATGAGCCTCTCAGATCGGAAGTTATTGAATATACTACTGGGGATAAGCAGACGGCTAGTACGAGTAGCAAGAGCCTCTTGTGGCGCAGAGTGGTAAGGCAGCGATATGCTGTCTGGAGCTGTCTGCCCATGAGGTTGGGAGTTCGATCCCAGCAGCCGGCTCAAGGTTGACTCAGCCTTCCATCCTTCCGAGGTCGGTAAAATGAGTACCCAGCTTGCTGGGGGGTAAATGGTAATGACTGGGGAAGGCACTGGCAAACCACCCCGTATTGAGTCTGCCATGAAAACGCTAGAGGGCGTCACCCCAAGGGTCAGACATGACTCGGTGCTTGTACAAGGGATACCTTTACCTTTTTAGTACGAGTAGCACCAGAATGAATGAAGCGACTGGGCCAAAGCCAAAAGGACGCTCAGTTGTGGAGGGAAGTGGTGGTGAAAAGACAGACCGATGCTGTAAAGACTTTTATTCCATAGGAACCTGGAACATCAGATCCATGAATCAAGGCAAGCTGGATGTGGACAAACAAAGATGACAAGACTGAACATCGACATTTTAGGAATCAATGAACTAAAATAGACAGGAATGGGTGAATTTAATTCAGATGACCACCAGGTATACTACTGTGGGCAAGAATCTCTCAGAAGAAATGGAGTAGCCTTCATAATCAATAAAAGAGTAGGGAAAGCAATATTGGGATATATTCCCCAAAATGACAGAATGATTTCAGTTCGAATCCAAGGCAACCCATTCAACATCACAGTAATCCCGGTCTATGCCCCAACCACTGCTGCTGGAGAGGATGATATTGACCAGTTCTATGAAGCCCTACAACACCTTCTAGAAGCAACACCAAAAAATGATGTGCTTATCATCATGGGGGATTAGAGTGCTAAAATAGGAAGCCAAACGATAACCGGGATTACAGGCAAGTTTGGCTTTGGAGTACAAAATGAAGCAGGGCACAGGCTAGTAGAATTTGGTCAAGAGAATACAATGATTATAGCAAACACTCTTTTCCAACAACCCAAGAGAGGACTCTACACATGGACAACACCAGACGGTCAACACAGAAATCAGATTGACTATGTCCTCTGCAGCCAAAGATGGAGAAATTCTATACAGTCAGTAAAAACAAGACCAGGAGCTGATTGTGGTTCAGATTATCAGCTTCTTGTTGCAAAATATAGGCTTAAATTGAAGTAGGGAAAAGCACTAGGCCACTCTGGTATGAACTAAATCATATCCCTGATGAATATACAGTAGAGGTGACAAATAGATTTAAGGAATTAGATCTGATAGACAGAGTGCCTGAAGAGCTATGGATGGAGGTTCGCTACGTTGTACCAGAAGTAGCAACTAAAACCATCTCATAGAAAAAAAATGCAAGAATTAACATTTAAACAATTTAACAGTCAATACAAATAGAAATGTCTTATCTCTTCTTTTAATCATCATAAAACAACCAAAACGGCCTCCAGATTTAAACTGTTTTCAAAGTGGCATTTTCATCAGTGGTTGTTTTTCCTAAATATAAAAGCATACAATTAGTACATGCTTGTCAACAATTATTTCCTAAGTGCAGAAGAGAACATATTTATCTTAACAAAGTAGTTATTCCAGTTTCAAACATTACATACCTCCTAAAATTGTTATGAACATAGTCATCAAATGGTATTGTTTCTTTAAGTATCCTCCAAATTCAAATATGTATAAATCTAAAGCAAGCTTTTTGGCTATTAATATAGAAATATATATACTAAAGGTCCAAGTCTTACCACCTTAGTATTTGCTGATGATCTAGTCCTTCACAATGATCTAAAATAAAATGACACCATTTTAGAACTCATAAATCTATTGCCATTTGAAAATATTAACCTCTTACCTATTCCTCACAGAATTTAAACAATATCTATATTGGCCTTTGGCTCAAACGTATGGGGAAGTTTAGTCAAAAGACTGTTCCCACTGGGTTGTGAACTGCCTATGGTAATTATACTCAAGCCAAGAAACTTACTCCATGCCACACCTATACCAATTAAAGCTGCAGTCTCACCCAAAAACAGAAGAGTTCCAAATATATGTAAACACCTCTAAAGCTCTAAATTCTAACAATTGGCCATAAAGTCTAATCTATCAGTTAGGGTTTAAACTATAATAAAACTTAGTCAAAAGTACCCCAACAGGGCTATTGGTCTTCTACACCAGGGGTAGTCAACCTGTGGTCCACCAGATGTTCATGGACTACAATTCCCATGAGCCCCTGCCAGCAAACGCTCCAGGGGCTTATGGGAATTGTAGTTCATGAACATCTGGAGGACCACAGGTTGACTGTGGAGGACCACAGGTTGAGCCCCTGCCAGCAAATGCTGGCAGGGGCTCATGGGAATTGTAGTTCATGAACATCTGGAGGACCACAGGTTGACTACCCCTGTTCTACACAACTTGAGCTCAAAATATCACAGCATCACTTTGCAGGACCTGGGCCTCTTAAAGCTGCTGCCTCACAGAAAGCAAGAACGTTCCAAGTTCGTATTTAAACCCTTAGGGCTCAAAGTGCCCAGTGAATAAATGTAAAAACTTTCACGTTGTCTCAAGATCTTGTTAATGTCCATCTTGTGGTGTCCAACATTTGAGATTTGTTCAAGTCCAAAAAATAGCAAATCTTCTGGCTTGTGCCCTTTTTCAATGAAGTGAATCACCATCAGAGCGTCCATTACCCGGTGTCTGAGTCTGGACTGGTGTTTCTGGATCTGGACCCTAATTGGACGGTTGCTGATACCAATGAACAATTAATAAACTGGTTAATCCTGATACTAAAACCATTACTTGTTTCTCTATATTCCTTGATGGGTAACAAATACTTACAAACCCCACATGCACCACATTTGTAATTGCCTTTAGGGAGATTACTAGCAAGTGCTTCAGTGTTCAATTGTTTTTTATTTATTAATTCACCTCCATGCTAATCTTAAACCATTTTCACATCCAGGTAAGTCCCTGATCAGATGTCAATGTTTAAATGATATTTTTCTAATGGTCATAGCAAAATTTGAATAATCAAAAGCACGGGTCAATTTCTGATCTATTACTCTTATTGTATTGCAATAATCCACGCCTCTCCTTGGCATCTACCCTAATTTTTGCCTACCTGATGATGGGTAGTCCTGATGTGCCAGGGCTTTACCTAATTAATTACTGGCATTCTCATAGGAAGAGGAGTGATAGTTAATGTTTATGTCTCAAAAATTGCCCATAAGGTAAATTCCAGTAGACTGCTGAAATCTGAGACCAACACAGGAGACAAAGGAAGTAGCTAGATTTCTTTAAATTCCTGGAGGAGATGGAGGGCAGGAAAAGTCTGAAAATGGAACAACTTACCAGCAGCAGGACCCTTCAGAGAGCCCAGCACCTTTTCCACACAGTGACAGGAAGAAGAGGACAGATAAGCCCCATGATTGGCCCTAATTGGAAAATGCTATCTCCCTATTGGTGGCACATCCCCAGGGAAGGCAATCAGGTAGGGAATTAGTTGTTTACATGCAATCTGAACAAATTGGCCATCACTGGCAGATTGCAATTTGAACTGATTGGCCCTCATTGGCAGAGTGCTCTCTCCCTATTGGCAGTGCACCCACAGGGAGGTCCAATCAGGGAGTGAGTTGTCTGTATGCAATTTGAACTGATTGGCATCATTGGCAGAGAGTTCTCTGAAAAAAATTTCAGGGGTTTCTCAACAGTAAAGAGTTGAGAAAGGCTGCTGTAAATGTTGCTTAATTAAATGATGATTTGAAAAGGTTTACTCATCATTTTAGAATACTTGCCTTTATGTGCTTTTATATTAGTAGTTATTAATGGTCTATTAAAACATACCTTTGAGCAAGATATAAATGAACATGTGATAGAGTGTAAGTGTAAAAACAGAAAAGCATAAGATGATAACATCTTGGTAATGTGATTTTTTTCCTTTTTTTAAAGAAATTATTTACTCAACAATGAAGATATCTTTTAAATAGTCAGTACTTTTTGTTGAAATGTCCCATTGGTTGACAGAGTCAAATTATCTCCTTGGTTGACAACAGTTCAATTATACATTTAAGAACAGTTTAAGAAGATAAGCATGAAAAGCAGTGAGTAATTTTTTTCATTACCTGAAAATAATCGCTTACAATGAAAGTACTTCTTTATCCCCACTAGATAATGGTTTATATTCATGCCTTGGGCATCAACAAAGCTTCTTTAAATTCCAAAACTAAGGTTGATCAATTAAGATGTAAGAATCCGGCTAAGTTTTCAGATGCCAAGTTCAGCTTTGCAAGACTGGCAGAATGAAAGTTATGTTTTAACTTGTAAACTGTCTAAAAGCCCCTCAAATTATATAAAATAAGCTGCTAAGCCAACACTATCTGTAAAGCCTCTTTTATAATAAGTACATGATTAACTTTCTAATAAAGAACCAGAGTTTACATAGAATGTGGTCATGAGGATATTGGGTGCATAGGACTGATGTGGCAGGGGGCACCATATAAAACAGATGCCCCACAGGCTGCCTTTTGCAAAGTCTTGTGTGCAATCCAAGACATGCTCCTGCAGAGACTCATAGAATCATCTGCCAGTGTTACACTCCAGTCACTAGGAGAGAAAGTGTAACGTCATCAACATCTGTTTTGAAAAAAATACACTAAACATGAACACCCACACTTTCAGTACTAGAATCACTTCAGTACCAGAGTGTGCCCCTTCACTCTAATCTCCCAGAATGTCTCTTAATTGCCCAGGGGATTTCTGCACCCATTAAATGTAGCATCATGCCAGTCGAATGTAGGCATTATATTCTGGTCTCTTCACATGATGTCACCCACATCGAACATCAGACCAGCTGACAGCTTGCTACATTTTCCATTTTAAAGCACTTCTTCATAGAGCCTCTTGTGGCGCAGAGCGGTAAGGCAGCAGACATGCTGTCTGAAGTTCTGTCCATGAGGCTGGGGGCTCAATCCCAGCAGCTGGTTCAAGGTTGACTCAGCCTTCCATCCTTCCAAGGTCGGTGAAATGAGTACCCAGCTTGCTGGGGGGTAAACGGTAATGACTGGGGAAGGCACCGGCAAGGCCACCCTGTATTGAGTCTGCCATGAAAACGCTAGAGGGCAGACATGACCCGGTGCTTGCACAGGGGATACCTTTACTTTTACCTCTTCCTAGCCACTTAGATAACAATTTACCAAATTGGTGGTTACTTGTGAACTCACCAAGGGATATGTAAAGACAATAAGGAGGGGGACAAGCCTGCTGGAAGACATATATACAACTGTACAAATAGCAAATTATCTGATAAATGTTCACATTTACTTATCTGATTGCAGGGTCTTGAAGTGCTTTGTGTTGCCATGTGGGGCACTTAGTGATATTAGTGCACACAGGCTACCCCTTCCCAGTAAGCAGCTGTCTGCACCCACTGGTAACCTTTAATTATTCATCCCCAGCCTCTCCACCCTGTCCCTAGACATGTCTCAAGATTGTGTTAACTACATTGAAGTGAATTATCATCCATGTTTCAAGTACTTCTGTGTTTAGATCTGCAATCCGTATTTTCTTTCTCATTCAAGCCAAAATATCTGATGTATTTATTTTAGGTTTATACGTACTGTCTTTTTCCTATCAAAACAAAAGTCTACATTTCAGAGTTTCCTAATAATTATTTATAAAGTGATGTTATAGCCCCACAACATGAGTGAGAAACATTCTATAGGTGTTGTGTTGGTTTCTAAATAGTGCTTGACTCACACTGAATTATAAAGTTAGAGTCCAGTCCAACAAAGTTTTGTATTTTGTTGATCTTAAAGGTGCCACTGGACTCTGAATTTGTTCTGCTGCTTCAGGCCAGCACAGCTACCCACTTGGATTATAACATGGCATTAGAAAATGAGGTTCACAAGAAAGGAAACTCGAATTTCTCAGAGATTATTTTCTCCCAGGATAGTAAAGAAAAGAAGCCAGTGGGGAGAGGTCCTCCTTTCTTGCTGTAATCCAAGCAGGGGCTTACATATTTGATAAGTATTACAATTAAACATCTTCACACATGGCTAACTCTTCTCTCAGCAGTGGTACAACCAATATCCACATTAGCTTTCACTGAATTAAGCCCTTGCTTTACTGTGATTACTTTGAAACATGACACAGATGAGTTTGCAAGATTGCTTGAATGTAATTCCCACACAGGTCAACACTAAGCCTCTGAATCCCAGAGCCAGGAGGCAACATCAGGGGAAGGCTATAGGCTCTATACCCTCCAGACAGGATGCTGAAGATGGACCATTGGACCGCTCTAGCAGGGCTCTTCTTATGTTCTTACCTTCTGCTAAAATAGTAAACTTCTCCGTTTTGAACACAATGGTGATAAAATCACCACAAAGCAAGTTTCTTCTGCTTGTATTAAACTGTGTTGCCTTGGATCAGAAAGTCCGTATATGTATTGAGATATTCCTTACAATTATCTTTATGGTCTATTGATTATATCAGGATGCTTAGGTCAAATGGACTCCCCCCCCCCCTTTTTTTTTGTAGTGGCTAGTGTTGGACTAAGATTGGGAAAGGCTGGGTTCAAATCTTCCTCCAGTCAAGAAGGCCGCTAGGTGAGCTTAGGCAGTCACATTGTCTTTCAGTCTAACTTAACTCACAGGGTTGTTGTGAAGATAAAATGAGGTACAACTAATGTGAGCTGTTTGGAGAAACAGTGAAATCAATATGTAGCTGAGAAATAAAAAGTCTGTGGTAGAGCTCATATCATGGTATAAAGGTATACCAAGGTGTAGTTAATGCCCTCACAGCCCAAACTAAATACAGTACATTTCTGCACAATGTAACATGATTAAAACAACTGTAAGAACAGCTGTAGGGATATACTTCTTTCTCTTCTACTTTGAGCATATAACACAAATATTCAGGGTATACATTGGGCCCAGCATGGGTTCCTAAATCCTTCACTGCTCCTAAATCCTTCACTGCTGAGTTAATATGAATGTATGGGTACATACACACAGGGCTACCCTTCTTGATCTATCTACACACAGGTGTGTGTGTGTGTCCATGTGCATGCTGTGGAAGAAGGAGCAGACTGGAATGTTACCAGAATCGCGCTTACACATGTGTCTTATGACACGACTGTGTTAAATCGTGGGGAAATAGCAGAGCAAGAGGATGGTAACTTAGCGTTTAAGGATGATTTACCAATGTATTATGAGATGATTATACCCTTTAGAACTCAGTGCAGACAACAGATAGGTATAGTAAAATAATAACAATTTTTATTAGAAGGAAAATAGCAAAAAGAAATAGACAAACATATCTAGCACATTAGCAGTAGAGCAGATAGGAAAATAAAGTGGGAAAGAGGATTGCAATCAGTATATTTACCAGTCCTGGACAGGGTAGAAGCAGAGGGGGCAACACAACCAGCTAGCAGTGTGAAGGGTGCTCTGAATGGGTCCTGGATCAGAAGCACACTTTGGGCTCCGCAAATCCCCCTTTTTTTTGGAAGAGGGGGATAGGTGAACACAGGACGGAATTTCCCATAGGGCAGGATATTAGAAAAAATGTCTCATCTTGGTCAGGTTTTTAATGGTAACCCATCTTGTCTAGCAGTGTCTAGGTGTTTGGGAAGTAATTGCCCTTGGCAGATAGGCACAGAGTGGACTATAGATGAGAGATGGAGGATGTTTCCCAGGGAGCATTTAGGAAAACAGAACTCTGCCAGACCCCTTGCTCAGCAAATACAATGGGGTAGGGAGGCGTCAGTGAGAAGTGAGATGGGCATGTCTTGGATTGAAGCTGCTATGTGAACCTGTGACAGGGAAGATGGGTCTGGCTGTGGCAGACTTTAACAGTGCTTGGCTTGGCATAAGCCTAGACTATAGATCAGGGGTAACCAAACTGCGACCCTCCAGATGTCCATGGACTACAATTCCCAGGAGCCCCTGCCAGCGAATGCTGGCAGGGGCTCCTGGGAATTGTAGTCCATGGACATCTGGAGGGCTGCAGTTTGACTACCCCTGCTATAGATGAGTGTTGCTGGTTGTTCATAACAGCTTGCCAACCCATATGGCAGGGTCCTGCCATCCTTAACAGGAGATTATATTTAACTCTTTCCATGCTCACTGATTTACAAAGGATAGTCCCTCTCTGACTGTTCTCCTTTTCAGTATGGTTTACTGCTGGTTTCAGAAACCCGTTGCGGTAGGAAAGGTCATGGCGTTTTTGCAGGTGGGACTGGCAGGCAGGGAAAGAGTTAGGCATGCTTTCTCTGGACTGAGTCACCTTTTGAATTATGATGCAAAGATGGGACTGTGGAATCTGAATTTGTTTCCTAACATACAGTTTTACCTTCAGAACTTTTTAAAAACCTGAAAGGAAAGGGCACATGTCAAATCTGTTGCCTCCATGGATATTGGTGAACCACCCAAGGAATAACATGGTTATGCTTTTGGAAGACCAGTCAGCCTGAGCAACTAGAAGTCCAATTTATGGTTGCCTGAATCTGCCTTCTGCTACTCACTCAATATTTAGCAATGCCTTTAATGATTAAAAGACAGAACAAAAAAAATTGTCAAATAGATGTACTTTAAATAGTACTTGGTACCAGTTTTTTAAAGATTTCACTCAAAAATATAAATCTGGGCTCTAAATAGTTTAATTTTTTAAAGTATATATGTATATCTAATAGTTGGATATTTTTATTCTGCTTATTAACATGCTCATTCTGTATTTTGGCTCTGAATCCTATTTCCAGGTACCATAAAGACAAAGGGACAGAACGCTTGCGAGAGAAAAGCACTCGCAGAAATTGCTGAGCGTGCATGCATTAAAGCAGCCGCCTCCTGCAAATTTATCTGCTTTGGATAGAAGCAATTAACTTTCCTATTTATGTGGTAAGTAACCAGATAATACTATGTAATTATATTTGATTTGCATTGCATGAAATGGCATGGCTAATTTCCACTGAAGTCTTGCATGCTATTTAAAATAATTATTGCTCCAAATTGCTTCCCTGTTGCAAGTATGGATGGCTGAGTTTGTCACAATTCTGGAAGATTTTTTTCTCCATATTTTTTGAAATGTCCTCAGACATCTGATTTGTGCACAAAGCATCAGGAGAATGAAGTTTGCTGAAAGCAAAAGAAAAACTTATTTCCCAAACTGATTCTGAAACCTCAGTCCGACAACTTCTCTACATCTTACATAGTGGTTAATGCCTCTGACACAGAGCCAGTTTGGTGTGGTAGTTAGGAGTGTGGACTTCTAATCTGGCATGCAGCCAGCTGGGTGACCTTGGGCTTACCACAGCATTGATAAAACTGTTCTGACTGAGCAGTGATATCAGGGCTCTCTCAGCTTCACCTACCTCACAGGGTGTCTGTTGTGGGGAGAGGAAAGGGAAGGTGACTGTAAGCCACTTTGAGACTCCTTTGGGTAGAGAAAAGTGGCATATAAGAACCAACTCCTTCTCCTCCTCCTCTGAAACAGACCCCCAAGACAGACCCCCAAGCAGTCCCAGTTCAGAGGCTGAAAAATGCTCCAACTCAAACATTCTGTTCTGCATTCAGCCACATGGAGAGCAGAAACTCTAGCTCAGCATGGATCCTGAAATCAGTATACAATCACAGGCAGAACCCAGAACCCCTCAGTTTTGCATGGCCAACTTGCTCAGGACTGGTCCTCTCCTTCCTGGCTTAAAACATGGCCTGGTAAATGGGAACAGGTTGAAAACCATGCAAAAAGCCAATAGCACAGACATGATCAAATACACAGGAATCTGCACACGATTCAAACCAGAGTAATCTGAGCTGTAAAAAATGACCAGTGGTAGCTTGGTATTGTCTTTGGCCCTGGATTGTCCCAGTTGGTCTCCATCAGATTCATACTTTTGCAGCTTACAATCTCATAGAATCATAGAATAATAGAGTTGGAAGTGACATCAGGGTCATCTAGTCCAACACCCTGCACTATGCAGGACACTCACATCCCAATCACTCATCTACTGTAACCTGCTTCCCTTTTGCCTTCAAAGAATCTCCATATTTGATTATTTTTGCTGAGACTGTTTCCACACTAGTGATATTGGTTGGATTTGCATCTTAAAGGGTCATTTTTTTTGTCCATTTCTGCACTGCAATCTGCTTCTTCAGGTGCAGACTCAAATTGCCCCCTCATTTGCAGCAAAGAAATCCACAGAAAACCCAATTTCATCTTTTCAAGCAGAGTCTAATTTGGGGCTGTTCAATGCAGAAATGTGTGCATTCATTTTTTTGCCACATCTGCCATTTTGAGTCATCTGGGCATGCCCCTTTCCTCAGTGCCATGCTCCCTTCCCTTCCCTTCCCATTCCTCCCCCTCCCTCCCTCCATTCTGAAAAATCTGCCCTTTTGAAAAAAAGGGGAGGTTGTGTTACAATGCTGTTTCTAAGTTTTTAAAAAAGCAGTCTTGCACAGCAGCGTTGTAAGGTTATAACCCAGGGTTTAAATATATATATATATATTACATTCCAGACACTTTGAGGGAAGTGAGGGAGGCAATCAAGGGAATTGAATGGTGGGATTAAGGGGTGCAATGAAAACAAAGTTGCAAGCAGGCACCATTTTGCAAAAAAACACTTTTTTTGAAAAGGGGGAGGGAGCAAAGCATGAATGGAAGCTGCCTCCATCAGACTCAAAGCAGAAAGTGTGTCATGAATTTCAGCCTGTGTAATGAGGGGAGGAAAGTCCAAATGCAGAAAAGCTAGAGTCTACTCACAGCATCCAAAGGAAATCCAAAGCGAGGCTTACACAAGGTATGTCTCCTAATGCAGAAATGGTCTGAATCTGCAGCGAAACAGCACCAGGTTTTTGTTCTTCATCCCAGGAGGACAATTTCACTGCAAGTAACTGTAAACATGTGAAAATACCTAACAATAATCTTTTTTCACTGGAGCAGCTTGTCACCTCCCCCCTTCCAAAGACTCCCAACTGTGTTTGGCTACAAGGTGTATTTTATGGGGGGAAAGGAACAGCTTCCTAGACTCATCTTATTCTGTGTGATTCTTCAGGAGAAGCCATGGTTGCAGCTGAAGGAGCTCAAAGCTGGTGCATCAAGTGACATCTAACGCATAAGTTGTGTCAATTGAGTTCAGGTAAGCTGCTTGTTCTGGCCTCAGGCTTCAGGTCGTTCTCCCAAGTGTCAGGACTTGCCATGCAGACTGTCACTGAGCAAGATCTGAGCTTCAGGAGTGGGCAAGGCCTGGAGCAGATCTAGCAGGCAAAGGGTTGTGGCCTTCCTAATTGTTTTATCTAGTAATAGCTGTCTTTCCAGACTCAGCATAAATAGTCTGGGAGGTCACTGAACCTGGTTGTATTGCTGACAGGATGGTGGAATTTCTAAGTGGCTCAGCACACTGGGTAGGATCCTCCAAGGATTTATCCTTAGTACATGGTTCCTCCTGATATCACTTCCACCCGGCCTCACACTTCACCTCCTTCGTGTTGCCTGGGCCTGGCAGAGAGGCTTCCCTTGCAGCCTCAGGCAGGGTGACCTCTTGCACTAAGAAGGCATCATCTGCAGGTGAATCCACAGTGCCATGCCCTTCCTGGTCCCTTTGGACTTCATCTGTCAGGCACCTTGGCTCTTCCTCAAGGTATTCTGAGTTAGAATCAACAAGTAGGCTAGAGGGGGATAATGAAACAGCTATTGAGATGCCGAGAGAAGTCAGAAACCACCGTCCCAGGCAGCCAGATTGCACAGGACTGAGTCATGTACATAAGGGCACCCCACCCACACACCCCAAAAAACCTGTTGACATGTACAATCATGCTAAACAGGAGTACCATTCCCTGGATGAGTCTGAGAAGACATTGCTGGTTGGCGAGAGCAAAAAGGGCCCAGAAGAGCCCATCTGTATATTTGACAAACTAGAAGATCAGTCTCGTGAATGGGATACTGGAAGATGTTATGAGGATTTTCATTACTTTGGTTTCAAAGTAAACACTGAATAAGGGGAACATTAAGTCCGTGTCTCTATTCCCACCTCTAAGGAGTGCAGTACAGCTCCTGACCATAGAAGATATAGAAAAATCAGGAGGAAGGTGGTTGAGAACAGCCTCCTCTTGGTACGTCTGTCTGCCTTGAAAATGTCTTGCTGTGTCTCGAGGCTTCCGTCATCTCTTCACTACCAAGTCTTTCCATCTTTGGAAATTTTTAAACAGAGGCTGGATAGCCATCTGACGGAGAGGCTGATTCTGTGAAGGCAAAGCGGTGGCAGGTTACAGTAGATGAGCGATTGGGACGTGAGTGTCCTGCATAGTGCAGGGGGTTGGACTAGATGACCCATGAGGTCCCTTCCAACTCTATGATTCTATGATTCTAAGTGGGCCCCCAACTGGGGACTGGTTTAGACATGTCCGGTAGGTAGACTTATGTCGTATTTGCCACAGAATTCCTGGAGATATTCTACATCACCTCCAGGCTTTCCCCCAGAATGACATAGCAGCACACTGGATGTCATGGCCTCCCACATGTCCCTCCCCCTAATCCTTCTGCCTGTTGTCAGGCAATGCCTCACAACCCCAGTGATAGGAACCCGCAGTAGCAGAGGCATCCTAGTTGCCCTGTTAAGAGGTACAGTGGTGCTGCCAGCGGTATGCCAAGGGCTGCTTTAATGGTGTGTGCCTGGCACAGCAGGGGACTATTCACATAAATTAGGTCTCAAGGGCTGGATATAGCTATCAGTGACACAGTGTAAGCACACAGACACATACACACACCAGTGTGTTTGCATGTTCAGAGGACTTCACTCTCTCCTGCCTGGGCACAGGGACCAGGACTCATAGTAACTAAATATATGAGAGCCACTAATTTAAAACCTTTCCTTTCTCATGGCACTGCCTGTCACTGCCTTTGCAAAAGACTCCCTGTCTTTGCTGCTATTGCTCTGAGGATGTCATCTAACATTACATTGTTTGGCCAGTCTGTCAGCACTCAAACCAAAGAGATCACTCTTAAAATGCTGCTTTAGCCAAGGCTGAGCTCCCTGGATTAACTAGATGAACAGCTCCAGGATTTGAATTTCAATCTCTGGAAAACTCATCTACGATGGAATTATAAGGATAACCATTTAGACCTGAACAAAAAAGATGTGGATATTCTACTATCATCACTCTATCTAATTTGGAATAGGATGTCCCAAGTACAGGTGCTCTGAGTAAGGAAGCAGGGAAAGAACAGTCAGGAAGAGTCCCTCTCCCACACTATGCAGAAAAAAAACATGTTTTAAACCCATGGGGACCAAAGGCTAATCATGCATACTGTCCTCATGATGCCAGTGAACACTGGCAGCAACCAACAGGGTGCAGGTATATACCCACAGCTGGCAGGGGCTGGCAGTTCAGCAGAAGTTCTTCTCCATAAAACAGGGACATTTTTGATAAGCATGCAGTGTATCTTCTTATTATAAATTAAACTGAGATAAAACCAGTGTAGCTAATTTCTTTCAAAATGAATATGGTTATTCCAAACAAAATATTTTCAGCATCAATATAATGATTGGTTGGAAAGGTTTTGTCTTTTAGTTGTATGACGGGTTTTTTTTAAGTGTTACTGAAATGTTCAGCTTTTAAAAATAATGTTCTGGTGGGTCAGATGAATGCATATGAACGCTTTTGCCTTGAATAAAACTTTGTTGGTCTTAAAGTTGCCACTGAACTCGAACTTTGTTCTGCTGGGTCAGACCAACATGGCTACCCACCTGAATCGATGTTAGAGCAAGTCATTGGACATTGTTACTTGACCTGATATGAATCAGCCTATTTCTCTTCTAACCAATCACCTTCTCAATATCTCCCGGTTGACTGGCTAGCAAATTCAGCTTGTTCCATAATGGCTTAGATGAGAACTATTCTGAGTGCAAAAGGATATGTTCACAATAACTGATTCACACCTTTGTTTCTTAAAAAAAAAACTGGGGACTACCTTCCCAAAGCTCAAAATGTTTAACAGCTATACAAAAATAAAAATAAAATGGGCTTCCGTGATTGTAACTGGTATGTGGGCTCACGAGGAGAGAAAGAACTCTTCAGACATGCAAGTCCCAGGCCCTCAAAAGTTACAACTTACAATTTGAAACAAATGGGTAACTGATGAAATTGGCACAGAACAAGTCAAATATGCACATGCCTCCCTACTCCTGACAGAAGCAAACAGCTGTTTTCTTCTGCTGTTGAAATGTCTACTTTGCCTTCAAGGACTGTCCCACATACAGAGTACTACAGTAGTCAAGCTTAGCAGTTACAAGCCAAGTCATAATCCTGCCAAATTATAGTTTATCTTGTCTCTATCAAGAATTGTGCCTGTTTCTGAAATATCACCTATTCATCATACTGTGAGAACCAGACCAAATCACAATGAATGCAGGGTTCAAATTCTTAAAAGGGGACAAAAAATCCTTGGAGTCAGCTTCACATCCCAGAAATTCAGCAACAGATATACCAATTACCACATATCCTTATTATTCAGAAACATTACAAGTCATCAGCAGCTGTCTTGATCTGTTCAAAACTGTCTAGCAGCATTACACATCTGCTAGAATATAACAATCTCATTTCTGCTGTTCAGAAAGTGAACAGAGTTCTATTTTCTTTAAAAAAAACTTGATAGGCTTGTTTTTTCTGCTATATTTTCTGTTTGCAGGTCAGTTCCTCTTTATGTTTCCAACAATGTCTTGCAGTGCAAATGACTGCTCTTGTGAGTGAATTATGCCTACAGTAGATGCTGCTGTTATTTTTAAAGAATTTCAGGAACTCTGCACAGCGCTCAGGTTGCGGGTCACTCAAAGGTTGCTGATTGATATCAGTTGAAAGATTAACATTGACTCCACTGGATGGTACATAAGCAGTGGGCACAAATACCATAATTCTGCAGTGTTGATTAATGCTTTTCATATGGAAGGAACATGCAAGTGTGGCAATCTTTTTTTTAAAACCCTTAATTTATTAAATAAGCCCAGAGAAGTCAGTGTGATGAGCTGTAATTACATCCTCCTCTCCTTGCTCCATGACCTTTTCACTCTTGCAACTGTATCCCTAACTTCTGACCTCTTTGCCTGCCCTATCTCACTTGATGCCATTGGCTGGTTTACTCTGATGTCACAGCTGGGTTTTTACAGGAAGAAATACCAACCCCCCTTTTCTCTGGTCTGGTCAGCCTTGTGCTTGTCTGCTGGCTGCTAAGAGAGATAACAGAGTGGCCAGGGATTAAGTCAGGGTGGGCAAGATGGTCACTGAAGAGTGTCCACTCACTCTCCAAGAAATTAAAAGGGGCTCCCCACCCCTCCCCCCCAGTACTCCTGTAATCACTTTCTTAGCCTTCTTTTTAAAGCTACTACAGCCGCTTCTTTCCTCTCAAGTCACAATCTGGGATGGTGGTTTATTTTAGGAAATCACTCAATCCCTGCAGACCTGCTGAGAATATCTGTAGCAGGTGTACAAGCCACCATTTTGTGACTGGCCCCACTCATGGAGCTGTTGTGCCTAGGGTCTTGAAAAGGAGGCTGTCATTTTGTGCCTAGGATCTTGAAACCTTGCTTAACTACGAAAGCATAGTTTCAGTTCTAGTTAGGACACTGCAATAAGACTCTCTGCATAACACATTTCTAGATTATTGTATGGGGGACTTTTTTGAGGGGTGGGGGTCTAACTGGGGATTGCCCTCCCTATACTGTTTCATGAGATCCCTAGCTTTTGGTGCCAGGTTTATACTCCTAAATACGTTTATATATTTATTGCTAGTCTAGACCTGTGCCATTTCAGTATTTTCAGATCTCCAGCTTTATCCTGCCCCCTGCTTGCGTTTTACAGTTCCTACTGTTTTATTCTAGTTTTTACGCAGCTTCTAAATATTGTTATTCTGCTTTTCTCCTCATTGTGGATTTGCCTCTGAATTTTGCCCTTCATGCTGTAAGCTGCCCTGAGCTTTTTTAAAATGGAGAAGTAGCTAGTGTAAAATAAATGAATAAGGCCTCAGGTGGCAAGATTGTTTGAATTACTGATTGTAATAGAAACAAGTGGCACAAACAACCCCACATAGATAACTGCCTCACATGTCACCACGCTCCCTTTGGAAGTCCATGGAGAACAAGCAAACAGGGAATTTCCCCTCCCATAGCTCTGAGGGTTTAAAATAATGTATCCGTTTTAGGGCACCGTGGTGCTTTGAAAGCCTCAGTCTAAGATGAGGATGAGGGAGGGGAGCTTGCAAGTTTAAAGCAGGTTTCTATGCGTGGTACTGAGTAGCCCAAGGTTTCACAAAAACAAGCAAATCCCCTGCCCATCTAAGGCAGGGGTAGTCAACCTGTGGTCCTCCAGATGTTCATGGACTACAATTCCCATGAGCCCCTGCCAGCAAATGCTGGCAGGGGCTCATGGGAATTGTAGTCCATGAACATCTGGAGGACCACAGGTTGACTACCCCTGATCTAAGGAACATTGTCATGTTTGGGTGGGGGAATGTTTCTAATAAGTAAGACACTAAATGAAGGATGAACAGATAGTGAAAATGAAATACAGGGATACTAGCCCCTTGGGAATAATGGGGCTCAGCCAGATGTGTGAGGTACCTGTTTGGAGCACCACGACAGTGTCTTAAATTATTAGATGGCTAATTTGGCTAGTTAGGACACAGTTTGATTTTCCACTTTATGTGGTATATGGGGATCCATGAAATTATTTGGACTGAATTCAGTGTCACAGTTAGGATACTGAATGCTTAACATGTCCTATTATATGTGCACACCACACTCCGCTGTTGAGGTTAGGGTAAAACCCAAACTTTGAGTCAGACTGGCAGCAAGGAATAGAATGCCAAAGGGTATTTCTCAGTCCATGGCTATTTGAAGGCTGAACAGAAGCAATTTATTATCACCCCTAGGTGGTGTTGTATTTTAAATAGAGACTCACACACGCTCCGTTCAACTACTTGGACACTTCCTGCATTCACCCACAGAGAGTAAGTCTTATTATTCAAACCAGGAAAATAATGAAGTTGCCATTCTGATTGAGATACTGACTCTAAAATCACACTGTTGACTCCCCCATCCCACCAAATAGCATGCTTTTGTTATGCTTTTTCTGCACCTATATATTTATGTCATGATCTGAGATTTTCTCTGCAGTTGATGGAGCCAACTGCTTTTCAAGTGAAAAAGACAAATTGCAGAACCTGAGAACCCAAATGACAAATGTTTTCTCTGCATGTTTTGCTAGCAAATCCCACACTGATATGCAGTGAGTGCAAATACAGCTTGTTTGGATGGATGAGAAGAGTTCATGGGGAAACTCCAAGCCATTACTTTAGAACTAAGAACCTGGACATTTTCCATTTATGTGGGCATTTAACTATATCAGTTCTCAGCATACTGGGGGGCAGTCTGTAGTTTGATTTAAATAGCATCATGAATCTGAGGCTGCACTGAATGATAGATTTGTTATGAAGGTCTCATGGGAATAGCACTAACTTTAATTTTCCTGTGTCAATACTATTGCTTTTCTGTAGTATAAATTCAGTAGTGAATGTATGTTCCAGTCCCAAAGGAATGAATAGATGAAGGCATTGTAATTATAAATTATTCAGAAGAACATGAATTTGGAAAATAGAATGGAGGCAGATCATGTAGGATTCATAATACGGAGAATGAAATATTGATCCAGTCTGTACTCCTGAATGAACAAAAGGCCACTTCAGTCAAGGAAGAATGAGAAGGCAAGATCCCCTTATCATGTGACTTTCAGCTTTGATTCATTAAGGCAGCTGTGCAACAAGATCATGTCATAAAACTGTGTGCCCTGGATTCCCATAGTACCCAGTAAGGGCGTCATGTTTGGCTTGCAGGTGGATCAGGCTCTGTCCAAAGCATCAATTTGAAAATTTTATCACATTTTAATGTAATACCTCAACTGTCAGGTTTCTGTAGCAGCAAACATCAAACTCTAAAAAGAGCAACACGATTTTTATAAAGTCATGAAATAAATGAGCCGGCAGCTGTTACAAATTGGGGGAAGAGTGGTAGAACAAAAATGCATACCCAAAGAGAAGAGTTGGGGATGGGAGGATACAACAGGCCACCATGGTGTGCCAAAATCATGGGCAAATAACATTTTTTCCCATTCAGCTGAAACCAAAAAATCATGTGCCAAAGAAGCAGCACCAGGAATGCCATTAGAAACGTGTGCCATCGATAAAAGACCCCATCAGGCAGCCATCCCCTCCATTTGGAAGGTGGGGGTACAAAGGCAGATCATTTCAACTGACAAACAAGCACACATAGCAACATGGGAGTTCCTTAAGGCTAAGATTTTGAGCGATAGGAAAGTCTTTGCCATTCTCCATTATTTATTGTTCTTCAAGCAGTGAGGTGTTCAAGAGCAACTGTATTCAGTTTCTTTTGGATATGAGAGTATTATTTGCATGAATATTTGGATGGTTATCAGGACCACAGTTCCTGATCTTGCACATGATAAGAACTTAGTTAAATCAAGGGGGGGAAGGGAAACACTTGATGATGGAGAAGAGAGTAAAAAAAAGGGGGGAATCCTCATCTTCACCCGCTCTCCCTTCTCTGTATCCCTGTTGTTTCCCAACTATGTCTTCACTTGTTTAGTAGATTTGTAGCCCAACTTCTCGTCATTCAGATCATAATAGAGACAAGACTCAATGATTTCTCTCCCAGAGCCCTTTGCTTTCAGATGGGTATCCTATATTTAAAGTAACACAGAAAAATGATTTGTCTACCCCCACCTTGTTGAAAGAGCCTCTTGTGGCGCAGAGTGGTAAGGCAGCAGTCTGAAAGCTCTGCCCATGAGGCTGGGAGTTCAATCCCAGCAGCCGGCTCAAGGTGAGGTTGGTAAAATGAGTACCCAGCTTGCTGGGGGGTAAACAGTAATGACTGGGGAAGGCACTGGCAAACCACCCCGTATTGAGTCTGCCAAGAAAACGCTGGAGGGCGTCACCCCAAGTGTCAGACATGACCCAGTGCTTGCACAGGGGATACCTTTACCTTTACCTTGTTGAAAAATTAAAAATGTAATCACTAAAAAGGAATCCATACTCAGTGTATTTTAAATATAATGTATGGTTTATTAAACTGACTTATAACCAAAGAATATTAAGAAATTCTTTTGATATTTCAAATACACAAATGGAATGTTGAGCTACGTTCATTAATGTTCTGGAATGACAAGGTTATACAGGGAATTTCTCCTTATGATTTCTGTGAGCTACGCTAAACTATCTCTGTGTGGTAATTATTTGCAGCCAGCTGGGTGACCTTGGGGCTCATCTGATCAAGCAGTCCTGCTGTCAGAGCTCTCTCCACCTCCCCTACCTCACAGAGTGTCTGTTGTGTGGACAGGAAGGGAAGGTGACTGTAAGCCACTTTGGGCAGTGAAAAGTGGGATATAAAAACCAAGCCTTTTTTTTTTAAGGAATTACAGGATGTTATTAAAAATCATTGTTTACTTATTAAATAGAAGAAATAGCTATATTTTTGTTGTGTATATGATAACAGGACCACATTCATTTTTTTCTTGTATCAGTTTGGGCAAGTTAATCTAGATGCATAGTTTAGTAAACTGGCAAATGTTATGTATATTCTGCCTGTCTCACAGAATTATGAATCAGGAGATTATTTATAGCTCATGTAATTCGTTTAATCAATGTTTAGATAAGCATTATGTATTACTCAAAGTGATCCATATTTATAAGTTTAGAAAGTAAAAAATTTAAAAAGGAATCCATAATTTCTTCATCATCTTATTTCTCTGCCAAAAGAGTAATCTACTTCCTGAATGTATTCTTGCCTGATTAAATCAACCTCTCATAGAGGAAAGTTATTACTAGAATCCCCAAAAGCACAAGACAGGACTCACTCAATGCTTATAAGGGAAGCATTGAAATTACAAGTCCAACTGCCCATCAAGAAATACTTTGTGTTCATATATAACTAGCAAAATGGCTACCAGTTTCACAGGTAGAAAGAAGGCAGAAGCTGGTTTCCAGCTTGTAGTTTCAAGCATGTGCTCCAGAATAAAATGAAAAACAACCCTATTATAGCAGGACAGAAGCATAGCCTTAAAAGATAGGTGACTGGTGTAATGGAGATGCTGGTTTGAATTTCCACCCTGCTACAAAAGTCTGTTGCATGAACAGACACACACTCTCAACACAATCTACTTCACAGAGTTGTGAGGATAAAATGGCGGAGAATATGATAAGCCACTTTGGATCCCTACCCAGCACAAAATCAGGCTATACATGATGTAAATAAACAAACATATTAATATCACTGATGGAGGCATGCCGAAATATTGGGGATTTGAAAAGCAGTCCCATCGAAGTTCCTGTAAGACAACCTTGGTTTCAAATAGTCTGCTACTGTTAACATTCCACTCCTAGCCATGCAAGGGAACTGCTTCGCTGTATTCACTCACTGCACAAAAATATGTTTAAATGATTTATATTTTTATTCATCCTCACCAAAACCTTGAAGGAAGCATATTAACATTCCAACTTAAGAAAGGAGATGGAGGAGAAACCCAATGTGTCAACTCTTCTGAACTTTATCACTAAAACTATGAATTAGAATTTTATTTCTCAAATCTATGCTGAACTACTTGGCTTATCTTCCCATTCCAAATATGGCCACAGGATGTGTTATCCTCACCAGGGATGGGGGGGAGCTAATATTTGGGACAGAAAGAATCTCTCACCAGCTGTTGAGGATCCTTGAAGGGAATCTCCTTGTCTACTCCTGTTGTGGCTTCAAGACATACCTTGTTTTACAGATTGGCCAACTGTTGCTGCTCTACAGAATTTTACAAGGGCTGCCTGACCAGAGGCTTTGCAGTCTTCATTAGGTAGACAAGACTGGATGGAGAAAAGATGCTAGGGGGGATATCAGGGGCAGTGGGAACACCATTTACAATGAGGTTGGGGTGCCTGGGAAAGAGATGTGTTTTTGAGAGAGATTGAAAGCTCAGGAAAGGGAAAGAGGTTTAACAATGCAGAAGGAGCAGCTGTTCTAGGCATGGGGACAGCATGGCTGAAACCAGCGAATGGGCAGATGCACCATTTATCAGACAGAAAGCATTCAGATTAACATTTAAAGAGTATTTGAATGAGACAGCACTAAGATACTAGGAGTCAAGAGGACAAAAGTAATACCTACTGGGGTATTGCACAACTTCAAGACTGTTGATGAAGAATGTGAAATTGTTCAATTGTTCTCCAAAAAGGAGACTGCAACCAAGCAATCGATAGAGACAAGGAAAGGCAGCGATAAAGAAGCTGGGTTCATTTGACATGTGGTATTGGAGGAGAGATTTGCAGATCTTGTGGACTGCCAAAAAGACTAATAAGTGAGTTCTAGTTCAAATCAGCCACGAACTCTCGACTAAGCCGAGACTATTGCACTTATGAGAAAACAAAGTGTAATCGGAAAGGCCGTAATGTGAGGAAAAGTTTAAAGCAGCAGGAAGATCTAACGTATGATGAATTGACTCGATCAAGGAAGGCACAGTCCTCCCTTTGCAAGACCTAAGCAAGGCTGTTAAGGACCCAACATTCTGGAGGCTGTTAATTCTTAGGGTTGCCATTAAGTCCAAAAAAACCCAAGGGCACACACACACACACACACACACACATATATTAGCAGCTCAGAACCTTCTGAGCCTTAGAACTTTGAGCAGTATGAGTTACGTCAGAAAATAAAAAATAAATTCCTTTCATGTCATCCATCTTTGTAGGCTTCTTCTTTCACAGGAGAGAATGCAGCCCCCATCCGCATTCTGTCCTCAGACTTTCCTCAGAATGAGTGGCCAAGTCTGCCCAGGGGCAATGTCAAAATAAAGGTGGGTTCCTCATTCAGGGCAGACCCCCATAACCCGCACCTTGGTTTCCCTGCTAATGACACCCATGGCTTACAAGCTTTGTAACATAAAATCAGAGTCCGGTAGCTTTTCAACGGTGGGCTGTTTCAGCTTTCCTCTCAGTCCACAGGGGTAGTCAACCTGTGGTCCTCCAGATGTCCATGGACTACAATTCCCATGAGCCCCTGCCAGCGTTTGTTCATCGGAACTGTAGTCCATGGACATCTGGAGGACCACAGATTGACTACCCCTGCATTGAGGCACTGAAGTGCATGGAAGGAAAAAGCTGCCAGCAGAACTCTAAGGGGACATCAGCGACAGGAAAGACCATCGAAGGGGCTGCTCGCAAGAGGAACAGCGGTCGGATTGGAGAGGGGCTGCGAGGGCAGGGGCGGCAGGAGAACCAAGCAAGCAGGCCCTCCATCGTGCAAGAGCTGGTGAAAATACACTCAAGGAGGACGACTCAGCCCTGGCTCCGAACTGACCTTTCACACACACGCGCGGGACGCTGCAAGGTAGTCCTGTGCACCGTCCCTTGGGGACGCTGATGCGAATACAGACTCGAGAAAGCAAAGGAGGCAGAAGAGGAGACGCCACGAAATGAGCAGCCCGGCCGAGGAGGAGCTCAGCAAAGCGCGCGGGATCCACTACGATCGCTTCGCCCCCAAACGGGAGGCCGCTGAGCGCCAAGCCCGCGAACACTGGTCGAAGATCGCCAGCGGCCCCTGGCGGGAGAGAGCAGCCAGACTCCGCTGCCTGCCGCCGTAGAGGCACCCGGTGGGCCACCTGCCTCCCCTTCTCGCCAGGTGCTGCAGGGTAGATTCGGATCTATATGGTGAGCATACAACAAAGGGAAGATGCTTAACGGATTCAAGGGCCAAACAGGAATAATGAGCTTGGTTACCATTTGTTTGGGTTTAATTCAATACTGAAGGAGAGGAGACAGATGGAGTGTAATGGCAGGGTCTCAATCTCAATTAATTACTCTCAGCGTTCCACAGTTAAGGATACATCTGCCCAGCTCCCATTTTGACGTATTGATTTCCTTCATTAGCCCCCCCCCCCCCGGATTAAACCCAAACAAATGGTAATCATATAAACTATGCTTGTTATTCCTGTTTGGTCCTTGAGTCTGTTAAATATTGTCACTCACCCTCTACCTGTATGTATGGACTCATAATTCCATGTCATTGTAGCTGAAGAAGTGTGCATGCACCCAAAAGCTTGTCCCTTGAATAAAATTTTTTGTTAGTCTTAAAGGTGCCCCTGGGCTCCGACTTTGTTCAAGTAGCAATGCCTTTGCTTGAGCCATTTCCCTGCAGCTGGGATAAAGTGCCCCTTTCTGCTCTGTGCTTTTAAGGCTATTATTTTAAAATGTAACTCAGCCCTGCCAGGACGTAGGTTGGGAATCAGAGGGATGAAAGGAAGGGCTTGCTATGATTAGCACCAGTTTGGAGTTGTCACCCCCCACCCCCAAGCTGGGCTGGCTGTTTTCAGGACAAGCTGGAACCAAACAGACAACACTCTTTTACTTCAAAGGGAAAGATTTTCGGCCTGTCCTGCAGCTGTTGAAGGCATCAGGAGTCCTCAGAGGGCTGCTGGACCAATTTCTAAAGACATATTGGAGATGCCTGATGCTTCTTTCTCTGCTGTAGATATCAGCAATAACACACATTAATGTTTTGGCAAAAGGTGGAATGTGAGCCAAACCATTACAGGAAGGAACTCTGGTAACCTCTGCTGATACTGTGTTCTGTTACTAGAATTCAGTGGCTAAGGAATTAGCTTGGTGGTTGAAAGTTAAGCCTCACCCCACATCTGGCCCATCTTGCCCTTAGGTGATGCTGCTATCATGACAGAAATGGGGCCCAGCTGAATTCCACTTGTGTACAACTCCTGGATGGATGGAAAGGCTACTCTGGATCCAAGCCATAGTACTTTAGTACACAGCCCGTACTTCTGTCCCTGTAGCCACTATGGCATACTGCTTCAAGTGGGTTTAGGATCAAGGAGATCAAATCCCCACTTTGTCACACTGCTTGCTAAGAGATCCTCCTGGGCCAGTCACTCTCCCCTGCCTAAAGTGCCTCAAAGCAGGGCTGTGAGGATAAAACGGGGAAGAGGGAACCACATATGTCATGTCATACAGAACTCCTTGGAAGGGTAGGAATTCTAAAAAAGATGTACTAGGATCTTCTTTTCTTAAAACCCATGTCATTCCCACAGTTCTTGGCCTATGAAACCTGTTCTTTCGTTTGTTTATGTTTTACATTTATACATTTGCCCCTCTTTTCCATATGCTATTCTAGGCTATTGTTGATACCACTCCTGTCCCCCTGCCCTGCTGACTTTAAGGGCTGTGTGTGTTTTTCCAGAGACCTCCTTCCCTGTCTTCGCCCTTTCTAACTGTCTGCCAGTTCATTGCTATTCACCCACTTTGCTTATGGCTCCCTAGTCCTTTTCTTCCCTACCTCTTGAATTTTTCTCTGGATCTACCTCATAGATCTGTTGCTGTAGCCTGTGTGAATGTTTGAGACAGTTTTCCTTTCCGTCCCAAAAGTTGTACTATTTTGACAGCTGTTTCTGAAGCTGTTGGAATGTTTATGAGCTATTGACTGTTTTACAGGCTATTCTGCTGCTTCGGAAAATAGCAAACCTGACCCGCAACATCAGTGGAGCAAAATAAATCTGTGCATTGTGGGACTCAATACTCTGTATCAAAACACTTTCAGCTCTGCAAAGAGTTAATATCCATGCAGAGGACTGGATGTGAGTATTTGATCTTCATCTTGCAAAGCTCTTTGGAGCTTCTTTACAGGCTGCATTTGCATTCTCTGAGCCTTAAAAAGGTGCTTGCATATGATTTTTTCCCAAGAGAAGCTGCAGAAGCCAAAGTGACGATGGCAAAAGTTCTATAACGTTTGTTAAGGATGCATCAGTGAGAGGAGTCCCGGATTATATTACTTATTTAAACACTGTAATTCGTCTTCTTCCGTGACTCTGAATACTTAGACTTGTCACTCATGTAACAATGTGCATTTGAAATAATATATTTATACCTAATATCAATCAATATTCAGGGATCAAGTGGTAACAAATATCTACATTAAGGGATGCAAATGTCAAGACCAGCACTTGCGTTGCGCCTGGGGACAAATTGAGAGACAGTGCAGATGAGTCAGGGCTGGAGTGACAGGGTCCCTATCATCATACCGATATCTCTCTATCTGCCTATATATTGCTGCTGATCTGTGATTAGGAATGGTAATATAGAATGGCAACATTTCATTGTAGTCCAAATCAATTAGGTGTGTGAGTATATTTCTGAATTTTAAATGAGAGCATATAGGGCTTTATTCCCATCATTGGCCTGTTCAATATGAGGCTGGCAAGGGATGAGATCACATGGAAACACTGGCTGGATTCAGGTAGAACAGCAAACAGTAAACGAACCTGACAGGTATTGTAGGGATGAACTCCTTCGGCCTTTCTATCCATGCCCAGCTCGTTTCACCACTTGTGGTGTGCCATAATTTCTCATAATAGTCAAATCTGATGATCCATCTAGCAGTTAATCCTGGTTTTGCCATGAAGTCTGAATTAAGCCACTGTGTTCAATGTGATCATTGCACTCACGACAGTATTCTCACACCACTGCAATGGCACAGGCTTTGACACTTTAGCTGTGTTCACAGCAATTGTCTATTTATGCATCACCATCAACATGCAATGTGATTTATCAAGTTCAGTAAGACTAGTCCTGGAAGACTGGTCCAGGTCACAGAAGTAGCACGCATGGCATTTTCCCATCTTCATCAAGTATGGCTACTAGTGCCCTACCTGCCCTCAGACTGGCTGGCCACAGTAATCCATGTGATGGCCACCTCCAGACTGAACTTCTGTAACTTGCTCCATGCACTGCGTCTAGTCAAGGCTGTGGTCTTCCCAGTTGAAATGTATAGCTGTGAAAGTTGGGCCATAAGGAAGGCCGAGCATCAAAGAATTGAGGCTTTTGAACTCTGGTGCTAGAGAAGACTCTTGTGAGTCCCTTGGACTGCAAAGCGAACAAACCGGTCAGTGCTAGAGGAGATCAGCCTGGACTGCTCTTTAGAAGGCCAGATCCTGAAGATGAAACTCAAATACTTTGGCCACCTCATGAGGAGGAAGGACTCCCTGGAGAAGAGCCTAATGCTGGGAGCGATTGAGGGCAAAAGAAGAAGGGGACGACAGAGAATGAGGTGGCTGGATGGAGTCACTGAAGCAGTAGGTGCAAACTTAAATGGACTCCAGGGAATGGTAGAGGACAGGAAGGCCTGGAGGATCATTGTCCATGGGGTTGCGATGGGTTGGATACGACTTCACACCTAACAACTTATGGGGGTATGACTTTTCTGTAACCCGCCATTGCCTTGAGTTTTGGAATAAGCTGGGCTATCAACTGAATAATAAATAAATAAGATCTCAGACTGAGACATGTGGGTGAGAGTAAATGAGACAAAAAGGGTTATGGCGATCAAGAGATCTTTGACATAAAGGATGTTAGGCTTCCCATAGTTGCTGGGTTCAATATCTTCTTGGCAATATTGGCCTTTCCAGTATACCTGGTGGACTATGGTGTTGCTGTGTTCTACAACTGGGACGAATCTCTGCAGGAACTCCATGGAGCCCTAACAGAATAACAATTAATGGTTTCTATTATATATGTTTTTTCAGAGTGGCTAAAGAAATAGAGGAAAAAAGTTTGGAGGAACTTTCAAGACTAACAACATTTATGGAAGCCACCTTAGTGTAGTGGTTAGGAATGCCAACTTCTAATCTGGTGAGCTGGATTTAATTCCCTGCCCCTCCTCCACATGCAGCCAGCTGGGTGACCTTGGGCTTGTCACAGCCCTGATAGTGCTGTTCTGACGGAGCAGGCCTGTCAAAAGCTCTCTCAGCCCTAGCTACCTCACAGAGTGTCTGTTGTGGGTAGAGGAAGGGAAGCTGCTTTGAGACTCTTTCTGGTAGAGAAAAGCGGCATATAAGACCCACTCAACTCTTCCTTTTCTTCTTCTATTGAAGATGAATTTTTCTGAGTCACTTCTTCCAATATATGAAAGGAAAGGTTGGTGAGAATTATATAATGAGTCTTTCTAGTGTAAATTTGGAGTTGGGGGTGGGAGGTGTCTAAACCATAAGAAACAGAGCCCAGTTGTTCATCTATTCCAGCATCCTGCCTCTCACAGTGGTCAACCAGTTCCTCTGGATGCCAAAAGCAGGGCATAGAGGCCAAGGCCTTCCCCTGAGGTTGCCTCCTGACCCTGGAATGCAGGAGATTAGTGTCTCTGAATCTGGAGGTTCCCCACAGTCATCATTGCTAGCAGCCATTCATAAGCTTATCCTCTATGGATCTATCTAATCCCCTTTTCAAACTGTGGTCATCACTACATCCTCTGGCAGTGAATTCCACATTTTCATCACTCTCTATGTAAAGTACTATTCTGCGTAGAAAAGTGAGCTGTCAGTCCTGTCATAAATCCACAGCAATTATGTACCGGTTGATGACGGATATCAGGTGTTAAAGCATAAAGTAATTTAATTGATATTGGTAAAAATTACAGCCTGAAACAATTAGTGCAAAAACAGCCAGTTAAAATGTATAAAGGGTGGGTCCTGTAAAGGCGTACTGTTCATTTTCGTAAAGGCTCACTGGCATGCACGATTGCCTAGAGACTGTTTAGGGGAGAGAGGTTTCGCTATTCGGGACAACCTAAGAGGAAGGATGCGCATTCAAATGGCCCTGTGGAGTCACCACAGAAGATAAAGATCCCCATCAAGCTCCCTGACCGCCGAGCTTGCCGCTCTCCCCGCGGCCGAAATGAGATCAGCGGCTGGCTGCTGTCGGGAAGTGATCCGGGAGCCGGCGCTGGGCTGCCTGACGAGAGGAGGAACCCCGCATGACATCATCCGCCAGCGGAAAAGGCTCCTCCGAGTGATGCTGCCACGGCGGGGAGCGCAGTGACGGGCTCGAGGAGACCCGCCGGAGGGGTGTGGAGGCGGCATCGAGCGAGCCAAGCACGCTCTCCTGCGGCCCGCTGCTCCCGCCAGGCCCAGCGCCGCGCCAGAAGGGGAGAGAGGGCAGGCGAGCGCCCCCCCCCCCCCGCCTGCAGCGCCAGCCGCGGGGCGTGGAGGGAAGGCATCTTCCGCGGCAGGGATGTTGCCATGGCCGAGCAGAAGGAGCAGCCCAGCTACGGCGGCAGCCTAGAGGCCGCGGAGCAAGCGGCCGAGGCGATGGCCGGGGCCGAAGAGGAGCCCGCCAAGGAGGAGCCGGAAGGCGGCGAGAGGGAGCGGGAGAGGGAGGCGGCCGCCGGCGCCGCGGTCGGCCCCCTGGCCGAGTCGAGCAGCTGGGAGGAGCACGAGTGCCGCATCTGCTACAACCGCTTCGACCTGGGCCGCCGCGCGCCCAAGCTGCTCGAGTGCCTGCACACCTTCTGCCAGGAGTGCCTGGCGCAGCTGCATGTGCGCGCCGCCCTGGCCGCCCAGAGCGGGAGAAGGGGCGCGGGGGAGGGCGGCGGCGGCCCGGGCGACGCCGCCGCCATCACGTGCCCGCTGTGCAGGCACCGCACGGCCCTGCCGGACTGCCGGGTGCACAGCCTGCCGCTCAACACCAAGCTGGTGGACCACATCTCCCTGCGCGCCGCCTGGAGCGCCCTCGCCGGAAGCCAGCGCCAGGCGCTCCTGCTGCTGCCCGTGCCCAGGCCGGCCCCGGCCCCGGCCCCAGCCCCGACCCCGGCCCGCCCGCCGTCGGAGCGCAGCAGCCAGGGAGCCACGCCGTCCTCGTCCGCCGACGGCTCCCGGAGCGCCCTCGCCCGCCAGTGCTCCGGAGGCCTGGGCGGCGGCAGCGGCAGCGGCTGCAGCTGCTCCTCCGCCGGCGACCCGAGCTGGAGGCGGAAGGCGGTGAACCTGGGCTGCTTGTGCGTCGTCTTCTGCGTGCTCTCCATGCTCCTGCTTTTCTTCGCCTGGATGAACTGGCTGACGGGCTCCATCTTCATCGGCGTCGCCGTCCTCCTCCTCTTCGTCTCCACCGTGCCTTTTGCCAGGCACGGCTTCCGAAACAGGACCGGCGCCGGAGCGGCGGTGGCCTTGCTGGCGCCCGCGGGAGCCAACGGCCCTGGAGGGGGGGCCGCCGCCGCCGCCGCCTGTAATGGCTCTCCTCGAAGCAGGCCGGCGGCGGACCGGAGAACCCGCCCCTAAAGCCGCGCGGGGTGGCCCGCACATTTCTCGCATTTCTTGCCAGGGCTCCTGCGCAGGGAGGCTCGTCCGGTGGCTTCACGTATATTGTTGATGTCGTTTGCTACAAAGGCTGAGGAGCCCGGCAGGGAAACAAGTTGGCAACCAACTGTTGCCACTGCTAAAGCCTTCCGCCAGCGTCTAGCGAAGGCCTTACAGAGAGTTTTGCCTTTTCCCTTGGGAGGGCTCCTGTGTCTTGGATCTGTGCATGAGGCTGGGGAGGGGGGCGTTGCTCAGTGATGGGGCGGCTGCCTTGCATGCAGGCCATATTCCCATTCATAGAATCCTAGCAGGGTTGGGAGATCTATGTTGGAGAGCTGTAGCCAGTACTGGCCTAGATGGGACAGTGCTCTGAATGGACAGAGGCAGGCCTTTCAGCTTGTCGATCAAATGGAAAAAAGCCTTAGATGGCTGGGATGGGAGTGCGGCCCACGCCCATTGTCTTGCTGAATTAAAGATGGTTCGGAAGGACAGGTGCTAGGCCAGTTACCTTACTTGCAGGGTTGATAGTAAATCAGCTCTGACACCATTTCACAGTGCCAAGATTCAGCCCAAGAATGTGCAGGTGTGAATGTGCTCTGAGCATGTGAAGAGTGCCGTTTGTCAGCAGTGCATTAGGACAAGTTCTCCAGATGGCTGAGGCTATGGAGCAGAGAGAGGGCAAGTTCAATGCACAGAATCTAGAAAGTTTGTGCCACTTTCATGGCCCCTACAGTGGTGTGCACGAGGTTAAAGAGTACATGGAATACACCCCACTTCTCCAAGTATGTTGAATAGTTTGTGGGGGGGGGAGAATAAACCACATAGGGAATTTCTGTTATTTATTTTTGCTGTTGGAAGACTGGGGAGTTGTTATGACTGTTATAAGCAGAAGAGAGGAGAATGCTGCAAGCTGCTTTGAGTTCCCATGGGAGAAAAGCAGCATACATATGAATTAAATAATAAATTAAATAAACATGGAATGTACCATTTAAAACAGGCACCCCTGCAGAATCCTCATTTGATATTACATTCCCTTATTGATAGGTTTTGTCAATGAGGAAAGTGGATTAGGCTGTAGTTGGAGCAGCATGCAAGAGATTCAAACTTTGCTATTGCAAAGGTTCCCTTTTTCAGTTTATATTCAAGGCAGATCAGTCTAGAAGGTATTATGAAGATGCACATCAGTGGCTAAGAGCTTCCACTATGACATAAGAAGTGGCCCTTTTAAACACCTGATGACTGACTTTTAAACAATCCATGCCTAAACCTAACATGATTTTTATAGATTGTAAGTAAAAATGTCTGGTAAAAGTGAAGGAAGTGAATTGGTGTTATGACACATCCTTCTGCTAGGTGGGTAGGACCATTTTCTCTGACAGTGGGGCCAAATAAATAAAACAGGGCCTAGCGTTGGAGGCTTTTTAGTCCTTAGCTGCTACACTGTTTTTGGTATCTGACCTAGTTTTTTTAAAACAAGTTGTCTTAATTTTTCATGTTTTTAAGAAAGAGTGACAGCCTCAGAAGTTTTGTTATTGTTTGTGAGTTTGTTGGGGGGATGTTTATTGTTTTTACAAATTGTAGCTGCAAAGGCTGTGATTTAAAGGGGCACTGCCGGAGATGAGCTATTGGTCTTTCCCATCCTATCTCTTCTACATAGCCCCAATGGATTAAGCTTAATTAATTAGCATGGTGAGACAAAGGTATCAGGGAAAACCTTAAAGATCCTCTGCTCTTATTGCTGGTCTGCCCCTTTAAGCTGTAGTCTCTGTGACTGCAAGTTGTACGTATGTGTGGGGAGAATATTTGGACAGAACTCAGGAAACTACGTGTAGTTCTACCCCAAGATCTAATTATCATAGGAAGAGGTCAACTTGATTCTGGGTGATACCATCACTCCAGCTGGACTCCCATAAGACTTGAATGTCCTTCCACACATACAAATAGTTCTGTGAATATGGGAAACTAGCAACCCGGGAAAAGACTTCATCCTATTCTTGTCTCTTCCATCTAGAAGAAAATATAAGTCCAATACCATCTTTAAAAACCTGCAAAATTTTCCAGGGTCCATAAGCCAAGCTCACTTGATTGTTCAGCCAGCTCAATAACACTTGATATGCAAGTACTGTTGCAGATGCAATTAAAAATGCAAATCAGGGGGTGGGAGGGATGTTGCAAAGAAGAGCCAGTTAGGTACAAAGCAAATTACAGAAATTAATTTTTTACACTTTCTACTTCTGTGCCTATCTCCTAGCTCTAATCAAACTGATAACATTTTGCATTGTATCCTTGCAGCTTCATGTACCCCTCCCACCGTCTGACCTGGATAAAAGACCTGGTGGACATTAATTTTCATTCATATATGACCAAGTGAGCTTTAACTCATGAAACACTTGAAAAATTTGTTGGTCTTCAAGGTCCTGCTGAACTCAAAGATTGTTGTACTACTACAGCCTGACATGGTGATCCACCCAAATTTCCCATGTAGTTAGTTTTCCATGTGCAGGATACTTTTCTCTAATGGAGGAATATTCCATCATGTCAGTCTCCCCCTGCAGTCTGAAGTGGTATTGCCCAAGCACCTGTTGATTTTTTGATTTGCTTCATGTGAGGTCAAAGATTGCTGTGGCAATGGGGTGCAATTGACCTCCATTAAAATCAGCAAAACCTCTGTTAACTCTGTTGAATTGCATCTATTGCATAAAAGCAACTCCTGAGAAACAGCAATTGATAGAGAAAAATACAAAATAGTACTAAAAGTAGCTAGTCTACATGTAGAGCCGTTCAGGAGGTAAATCTGGTAGTTTATGGAAGAATTCCCCTTCATATTAAAGATGCTGGAATTTTCTCATAAATTAAAAATAAGCCATCCTTCATATTTGACTGTTAGGCACTAGGCTATATACACTCTCTTTTTTAATGCACTCTTTTGTCTTGCTCTGCAGGAATCAAAGTTAAATGTGAAAAGTGTTGTGGCTGGCAGTAACTCCAGTATGGAACATAACTAGTTTGTTGTTTCAATTTCATGCCCAGTGAAATCACAATATTAATGGAATTTTGTACTGTGTGTTCAAAAGCATGACTACGTAACCTCCTTTCTTGAGGGACTGCTCTGAACTTTTCCCAACATGCACTAGAGGTACAGCAAGTTAAAAAAATTTCCAGTCCTGCAGGAGCAAAAGGTTAGTTTATCATAGATAAACAATTTAAAGTGGGGAGACTCTTCTGGATTGAGATGCTATTGGTATCAAGTAAAATTTTAGCTGAGAAATGCCATGGCAGTTGTCTTTTGTTTAAAGTTTTATATTGTGAAAGGAATTGGGCTAACATCTCTGCCCCAAAGAGATCCATGTCTTCATTTATGAATGAATATAATCTGGACTGGGAATTCTGGAGTAAATCCAATTTGCCTCTTAATGCATATTTGAGTTGGGATGCAGTTTGTTGGCACTGTGTTGCTTTGAGTGGATCTGTGTTGTGACATGTGTCCCCATCCCACATATTCATGCAACTAGTTGTGCGTTCCATCTCCTGTTTGCATGGGACAAGAGCTGGAACAAGGCCTTTGGCTTTCAGCTGTATAGTAACAGTGAAACTCAACAGCTTTACTCACCCATTTGCTTAACAGTGAAATATGTCAAGCAATCATTCTATGTTTTTAGTTTATATATGCAAGCTGGTGAAACCCTTTTTGTATTTTTCAGACTTGGATTTTAAATTGTTCTCTCTTTCATATGCAATGAGTGTAATTTTTTAAATGTCACAATTGATTGTTCAGCCTGCTAAATAACACTTAATAAGCAAGTACTGTTGATGTTGCAAGATATTTCAATAGGGTACCTTGAAAAAATGTTTTTCTAAAATTATTATCAGGAATGAAAGACAACAATATATGAGCTTTGAGCAAGTTACGTTTATGTGTGTCTATGGGCATATTCCTGAGCAAGTGATCAGAAGAGATTGCTTGATTCCTCCCTGTCCCGTTGAACAGGAGTATATAAAACTGCAAGGCCCATATTCTCCTGGTGCTGTCATTATTCTCAACTACCCAACAATACTTTAACACTTGGACCTTGTATTGGTGCTTTCTCAATATGTAGCCATGGTGTGGGAAAAGATGTGGGCAAACGAACTAGATTAAAAAAGAAGAAGAAGAAGCAACAGAGTAATGATTCTCCAGAGCAGGGGTAGTCAAACTGCGGCCTTCCAGATGTCCATGGACTACAATTCCCATGAGCCCCTGCCAGCATTTGCTGGCAGGGGCTCATGGGAATTGTAGTCCATGGACATCTGGAGGGCCGCAGTTTGACCACCCCTGCTCCAGAGCACTGCAACTCAAGGCATTATATGGGTTTCCATGAGTTACAAAGCCATGCGGAGCTGTGTATGCCTCAGTTGGGAAAGACGGTATTCTGGATTTGTGCCCAAGCTCTGTACAGATAAGTACTGCCATTGATCCCTTAAGACATTCACAGAGTTCCACTCATCCTCTCTCCATCCTTTAACAGCTATCCAATCAGCCCCAAGTTATAAGCTTATAAGGATCCACGAGGTGAAGGGATAACTCTATGGAATTACACTAGAAGAGATGGATGATGTGCAGTTGTAAGGGACAGTCAGTGATAACTATATTTATATACAAGATCTAGCCACATACTAATAAACATCTTTGCAGACAGGCTTCCATTAACACTAAAATGACTAACTGGAAAAAACGTAACACTATCAAATCCAACAGAACAAACACCTTTAAGACCAAGAAAGTTTTATTCAAGGTGTATACACTTTTATATGCATGCATATTTCTTCAGTCGTGTCCAAGTTTTGGCAATCCTACAACTCAACTGTTGCCACATTTTTTTTTATCTTGCTCCACTTCTTTTAATTGAATAATGCTCTGGCCAGCGTCCATTTTCTTCAGACACAGTGGAACAAAACTTTTTCAGTCATTACACATGGATTGAAAGAGAGTGAGTTAGTTGCCAGGAAGGACTAGCTAAAGTCAAGAGGCATAATTAACAGGGCCATTACAGGTGAGATTGGATTAAGACAGTTAGTAAGAACTATTAATAGCAGTAATTAGTATACAAGTACATTAGTTAACAGATGTGAGAACTGAGCTTGGCTCTAATGGCACCTCTGAGACCAACAAAGTTCAACTCTGGGTATAAAGGAGGACTTGGAATGTGTAGACTCACACTCCTTCAAAGACTTTGAAACAGATTTCCTCCATTGTTACTGGTAGAGCAGGGCATAGTTGCCAGGAAGGGCTAATTAGAGCCATTACAAGGTTTTTTTAAAACTGAAAAACCGCACCAAACCACTTTCTCAGAAGTACCAGTTCTTATAGCACTTAGGCAGAGGAGGAAAACCTTCATGTGAAAACAACCTAAGAATAGAACAACATTTCTTTCATTGGAAACAACAGTACAATATTAAGAACAAAGTTTGAGTGCAGTGACTCCTTTAAGATGAACAAAGTTTTACTCAAGACATAAGCCTTTGTGTGTATGCCACTGGGGATCCCTGAGGGTAATAGAAATATCAGGTTCTTATCTCACTACACAAGTCAAGTCACTCAGTTCTCACTTGGACCCAGAATTAAACTTTGTTGGCCTTAAAGGTGCCACTGGACTCAAACTTAATTCTCACATCTTTGTTGACGCGTCTATTATCTGCATGTCATTTTGCTGCTGTCCACAAGTCCTGCCAAATACATTGCTCCAATCTTAACTCTCACATCTGTTAAATCCTGCATTTGTACACTAATTTATTGCTATTAACAGATTTTGCCAACTGCCTTAATCCAATCTGAGCTATAATTGCCAAGTTACTTATGCACCTTGACTCTAACTAGCCCTTCCTGGCAACTAAACCTCTCCCCTCCCCTATATGCATTGGCTGAAGGAAATTTTGTTTTGCTATATCTGAAACTTATACCTTGAATAAATCTTAGTTGGTTTTAAAGGTGCCACTGGACTCCAACTTTGTTCTGCTGATTCAGACCAACACAACTATGCACAATCTTAAGAACACTTTTCTTGGAGTAACCCCATTGAATAAATGTGAGCAGACCTGTTTAGGGTGATGCTTAGGGGAAGAACTGGTACAAAGACAGTGTGGTTCTGAGAGAGGAATGAGGTTGAATGTAGGAACATTCCATAGACAGAGGAGCCGAGGTAGAAAGAAGCAGCCCACTCTACCAAGGCACAGCAGAGATTTTGATAATTTAAGTAGGGTTGTCTACTTTTGAAGCTGACAGTCTGGCCTGAGTATTCTGTCTGGTAAAACTTCTGAAAAAAACACAGGAAACATAAATGCCAAGTGCTTTCTAGTTAAATTCCAAGCAGTCCTGGGAACAGAGGCTGTGCTTGCCCAATGCAGAGGATCTGATTGGGAGAGCCCTGCCATGGGTCCCTGCAACCAACCAAGCCTCCTTGGGCAGTCCCTGTGCACCACTGTCAGCCTCCCCCCACCTTGGAGCCAGGTTGGCAGAGATCGGGTTGGAGGTGCTAAGAGGTGGATATTAGGCAGGATCCTCCTTTCTGGCCAGTCCTCCCCCCTCCACACAAACACAATTTGTATCACCACAATCACCCCTTCAAAGGGGATATACTAAAATGACAAGAATGCCTATCCCGAACAATGGGAGATGCCTGAAGGACCATTGGATATAATGGCAGCCAAGAATGCTAGTTGACTCGCATGGTTTCAATTGGAATACATTACAATGCAAATGTTACAATGGAAACATGTTGTTTACTGGATTGACAGTCCCAAGAATGGAATGATGGTCCCCAGGAGTAGCATAAATGTTCTCAAACTAGTTTTCATTCCAGGCCTAGAGGTATTCCCATTGCCCTCTTATGTCCTGCAGTATATACAAGTCAACTGGCATTCCTGGCTCCCATTATACCCAGTGGTCCTTCAGGTGTTTCTTTTTGTTCCCAATAGACATTCTTGTCATTTGTTCATCCCCTTTAAAGACAGAGAAGCACCCAAACTTTGGGCCAGTCTTCATTTGCATCATTGTTCCAGGGAGTATCATGGACACTCCTTTTTATGCGAGCATCACTTTTCTTTATGGGTGCATTTTTATCCAAGCCACAGAGCATGTTTAAATCACATGCAAAGCTTTCACTCTTGGAAGATCAGTAAGGAATTTTATGTTCAGCAAGAAACAAAATATAAATCCATAGTAAGGACTTATGTGCAAGTGAACAACAAAGTCTTCAACAACCCCCCCTCCGCCATGTAGTATTCTAAGATGCCCTTAAGGTCCCAGAACAACTTGCCCCCCCTCCCCATGTTGGGGGTTCCTTCTGCAGTACTCCTCATGAGCACAAGGGTTGTATGTGTGTGACTGATGGCTTTTTATTACAGAAATGCTGATGGCAGATGACTCCAAACAAACAAATCCTCACGCACCGGCACTAGTGGTAGGTATAGTTACTTAAATAGACTTTCTCTATAAAAATCTGCTCAGTTATACAGCAAATGATGCTCATATTTAAACAGGTGGGTTTTCACATGCTTCCTAAGGTACATAGCACATAGCCACTTGTTCCCCCCCCCCCTAAAACCCACACTGATTTAAATTGCAGTTTGGCTTGCTTCATTCAGTCACTCTTCCTTCTTGATGAAAGGGGATGCCTTCTTTAAACATGTTGGTGTGGCACAACGGTGTCTCCATCGTTCTGTCCTCCTGGGTGTGAATTATTTACCTAATTTATAATCTATCTTTTTCACTAAGGCTCAAGACGGATCACATGGTGTAAACCTGAAACATCTAATAAATATCTCTTCCTCTGCTGGTCTGCATGCTTACAACTAGGCAGTTCCTTTGCCCCTGCTATAACTGATTCCCTATGTAAGTGACATTTTGTCCATTCTTTGTAGTACTGTGGATTTAATCATTGAGCTGTGAAGTGGGCTCCATCAGTGTCCCCTTTGCTGCCTTCTGCTTGCTGGGCCACCATTTCAGGTTGGAGCCCTTGCTTGAACATCAGGCCAAGTCTGATAACAGTGAACAAGTTTTCCCCCTTCCATTCTTGGTGCTGAAAGATTAGTTTTGGAAAAATATTATAAAATTTGAACAATCTAATATGAAATGTAAGATATCGTATATGTTAGGGGTAGTCAAACTGCGGCCCTCTAGATCAGTGGTCACCAACCTTTTTATCACCGGGGACCACTCAACGCTTGACAATTTTACTGAGGCCCGGTGGGGAGGATAGTTTACTCCTCTACTCTCAACCACTGCTCTAACGCTCTCTGATTGCTATGGTAATGTTTAAACATCCCTTCAAAATAAGATACAGACACACCACAACAATGAACATAAGGAACACTTTATTTTCATGGAAATTTTAACTCATGACAATGACAAATCAATGGGAACCCTGAGCTTGTTTCTCTGCAATGAGATAGTCCCATCTGGGAGTGATGGGAGACAATGACACCCGAAGTGTGTTGTAAAGGGCCGGGGGGGGGGGGGAAGGCGTCCTTCGGGGCCCACCTCTAATTAGTCGAAGGACCACAGGTTGGGGATCGCTAGATGTCTAAGGACTACAATTCCCATGAGCCCTGCCAGTGAACGCTGGCAGGGGCTCCTGGGAATTGTAGTCCATGGACATCTGGAGGGCCGCAGTTTGACTACCCCTGGTATATGTCATAAATGTCCTGTTATACAGTTGGCAGCATCCAGATGGGCTTGGGGATCATAACCCTAGTCCCATACAACCTGAGTGCATGCATGAGTTGGGTGGACAAAGTGTTCTCAAGAGTGTGTCGCATTTCTGTTGAGACCACCTGGCAGGCCAAAATTTAGGGATACTTGGAAAAGCCATCCTATTCCATTGCAGCCTTGCAATGTCACAAAACTGCCAGACGAGAAAGACGGCGCTCGTTTGTCTGAGCGGGGAGGGGGGGGAGCCCTTTGGGTCTCCCTTGTCGGCAACCTGGCGATCAATACAAACGAGCTTTCTGCCTTCCCTCCGGTTCGCTGAGGCCGCAGGGCCGGTCGTTACCTGGCCCCGGCCCAGGGAGCCGCCGCCTGTTGCGCGCCTTGACGCTCTTGGCTGCTGCCCCGAGGCAGGAAGCCCCGCCTGACATCACCCGTCTCGCCTGCGCCAAGCGGCGGCCAAGAAGCGCGGTGAGGCGAGCGGCGGCCCCGGAGCAGCAAGAAGGGCGACCCGCATTGCCGCAGGCAGCTCTTCAGGCCAGGCCCCGGCCAAGCGCCGCAAAGGCCTCCAGGCGAAGGCCGCCGGGAAGACGCGCCCCCACCCCCGGGGCCCCGGCTCGTTCTCCTCCCGCGTGAAGCGGAACAGCCCGGCCCTTCTCCGAGAGCCATGGCGGCAGCCGGCTGAAGAAGAGGCCACCCGGGCGGCTGAGCACAAGGCCGACGGAGGCGGGCGGCGGCGGCCTCAGCTACGAGCGCCTCGCCCAGCTGCCCCCGAGCGCGGCGTCGCCATCCTCGACGCATCGGCCGAGCAGGCGGAGCGCAGGATTGTGGAGGACGCCGCGGGCGGCTCATTCTGCATCCTTTCCTTTTGTGGTTGGCGGCTCGTACCGGTAGCCGCTGCCGCCTCCCTGCTTGCCCACCTTTGCTTTCAAATATTCTGCTAATGGCAGGGGCATTCCTTTAAAAAAAAAAAAAGTATAATCCCCTTTGTCCCTTGACGCTTCCCTATGCTTCTCTTGAGTCCATAAAAAGTTTCCCCTTCTGTATTTCTCTCTGTCAAGTGTCATTCTAGAATCTAGAGGGCATGGCAGGGAGGCGTGGCCAGCTGACATCATTTCTGGGCATCCTTGAAGCCTGACAATATATTTCAGGGGCTCCTCCATAGTCAAAAGGTTTTAAAAGGCTGCTCTAAAGAGCCCTTTTTTGGGCCATTGCCTTCAACTCTACTGGTTTGGTAGAACAGGAAGTAGAAGGGAGGCTGGTAGGCCCAGGCCTGGTGTCTCCTACTAAGTCATGCTGTGGTATCTGTTCAAATTGTGTGAATAGTATACTTTTGAACTGGAAATTATACTAACGATGCAACATTGCTGTGAGATGGATGGCTCATTGCTTGCATCAAGGCTCCCAACATGACACCCTGGCACCTGCCAATACGTTTTTGAATGTGGGTGGGGCCAGGTGAGGCTTCTACTTAACCAATGGAGATTTGTGGCTGTGTATATTTTTAAAGATCTTGCTTTGGATCCCTGGCTTACAACTTTTTCTCAAAGTGCATGTTAGACTTCTGCTGCTTTCACTGCTTGTGTGTGATATTAAAATAATTATAAAATAATCTAAAGTTGCCAACATCTAGATGGGGAAAGGACTTCTGGATTTACAAGAGCCAGTTGGGTGTAATGGTTAAGAGTGACAGCTTCTAATCTCCTCCTCCTCCACATGCAGTCAGCTGGGTGACCTTGGGCTCTTCACAGCCCTGATAGTGCTGCTTTGACTGAGCAGTCCTGTCAGAAGCTCTCTCAGCCCCACCGGCCACACAGGGTGTCTGTTGGGAGAGGAAAGAAGGCAATTGTAAGCTGCTTTGAGACTCCTCGTAGAGAAAGACACAGCATATAAAAACCAGCTCTTCTTTTTCTTCTACAACTGATCTCCTGACTACACAAATCAGTTTCCCTGAAAGAAAGGGCAGCACAGGTATGGGCGGACAGTTTTGATATTGTGAAAGATTTAATAGGCCCTAGCCCTTTGCACTGTTTAACTTGTATGGTCTACAGTCAGGACAACTCTTGCCGCAATGTATGAACAGATAGTTGAGCTCATCCAGCTTCATAAGAGGAGATAGAAAGGACTTTGCTTCAAGAACACTTACTGGAGATCAAAATAAACATTCAGCTACTGGCAGCAAAGCCCTTCCTTGTTTCTGGGCTACAGAACAGTAGAATGCATGTGGGCCCATGCATTCAAGCTGCACGTAGATCATAGACCCTTCGCAATGCTATTGACTGCAATAGGACTGAGATGGACAGGAAATTGTACTTGATGATGGTTACCTAAATTATTCTCTTTTATTTAAGAAATAAAGTATAGTCCTGGCTCAATCTTAGAAGCTAAGGAAGGTTAGCTTCGGTTGGTGTGTGGATGGGAGACCTCTCCCCACAAAAAATCCCAGGATTGTTATGCAGACTAATGCAGACCAACTCAGTTAGTCTGTGGCCTTGAAAGCCCTACAAGGTTGCTATAAATCAGCTGTCAACTTGCAGGCACTTTAGACACACACATAATCCCTGCAGACTTTCTGATGATCATGCATGGAATGTGTCTCACCCATGGAATTGCGTGTGCGTGTTGTTAGCCACTTGAGATCCCTTTGAGCAGAAAAACTAGGAATGAATAATGAATACATGATCATATACGTAAATATAAAGCCATAAATTAAATTAATTTAGGAAGAAAAGCTATCCATTTTCTAATAAAGTGGCAGACAGGTCCTGCTCAGTGTTGCATCACATGTCATTAAGACATTAAGACACACCACATTAAGAATAAAGCTATAGGTAATCTGTATCAAACAGTCATACTATCACAGTATCATAAGTAACATCTGAGAAGCCACTTCAAGTCTTATCGGAACAGGCTGCATACTTATCAGTTCTTGTTATCTCTTAAATCAATATGAATTTTCTTGCTGAAGTAGTTGTCTTGCATGTGAAGTCTTTGTACACTAACCTGAAGAAGACATTAATTCATGAGAACAAAAAAAGCAGAGGCAACAAATTGCAAGGACACCAAAACAGCATACTGTCTATCAACACACTTACACAGAGATATTTATTTATTTTACTGTCTTTCTATTCCATCGCTCTAGGGTCACCTGTTTGAGAAATGTTAATTTTGTATTCATTTCCTAAAATGTCAGTATTTTATAGCTTCTGGTAGGGATATTTTATTATATACATGTATAGTTTGATGGAAGCTACATATGGTAACATTGGAATATGCTAGATTGAACAACATATGAAGGATTTCCTACAGGCTGCATCAAACGAGGTGTGTAATTAGCATATTTAGATCAGGAACTTCCTGGTATTTTTCAAATATTCCCCTTCTGTGTTATGATTGGCTCAGTTGGACACTTCCTGCTCCTTTGAGCACACTTCCTCTCTGATTGCCTCCAGAAGCAGCAGAGCAACAGTTAGCCTTCTAGAACTCTCTCGACCTTCTCTCTCTTTTTATGAAATTGTTACGATTCTCAATAAAGTTATTTATTCTTTAAGCAGCCAGTGCTTTGCCCTTTTGCACATTAAAACTCAGCCAACTTAATTTGTTGTGAAGTTCACAGAATGTTTCATCTTTCTCATGAGTCCAAAGAGAGTATGGAAAAGGGCAATGCATCAGCCCCATTCTGGGCAACACTGGTAGACTTCTAGCATGTCTGATGGGATCATAGTACCAGCCAGCCATTAGATGTGTAAGGGCAGGCATGTCAATAGCAACCATACGTATATTGTTCAGTAAATGTCAATATATATTCATTCTTATATCAACATTAAGACTAGGAAGTCGGGCTGCAGTCTTTACGGCCTTTACGTTTGAGTCAGCTCCCTGAGTAAAGCAAGTTTTCTTATCCTTCTCTGGCCCCATTTCCTGTAGTAAGGTGGGTGACAACACGGAAATTCCTCCTGTGTGTTAATTCTTATCAGATCCTTCAGCTATATGTGGGGCAACCCCCAGAAACATGTCAAGTTCACCCCTCAATTACATTTTTAAAATGCAATTATTTTGTATCTTCCATTGTTGATATATAAGGAGAAATGTGCAGATAGTTATTGTTGGAAGGGACTGAGAAGAAATAGGAGGAAGGGAACCTCTAAGCTGCTGCAGCAGTACCAGGCAATCCTTTCCCGGACAAATCTATTTACTTCTGCTCTATCTTACAACCTCCCTGGACAATTTTATTTTCCTCTCTTGTTTCTGTGTTTTTAATGTCCCCAATTACAAGCATGAACACTGAGCAGAAAAGGCTAGTGACATTTATTCTGGTGTCCGCTCTGTTCAGAAGGAGAAATTTGCCTCAGGACTATAGACCTCAGGTGGAGTTGCCAACTTCCTGGTGGAAAAAAAAGTTCTTTGGGAACATTAGCAGCTGAAGCTTTCATGGCATGGTGATAAATGCATTACCTGGTAACTAGCATCCCATTAAGCCTCCATTTAAGGGGCATGGCACCTTTCCCCCAGGCTACTGTAGGCAGAGGAGGGGAGCAGTAACAGAAAAATGAGCACCCAGTTTCATTCAGCCTGCTACCATCTTGCGGCAACTTGTCTATGTAATGGGAATACATGCCTCTGGGCATGTTTAGAATGCCTTTACTAACCAGTGAATAACTACTGTCAAGCTCCTGTCTTCACCTCCTACAAGATTTGGGATTAGGGGTAAAAGGCAGTAGAGGCATAATGCTCAGGCAGATTTATACACCAAAACTCTCTCTACATAAAATGAAGCACTGCACTTTCCCAGATGATTGGCAGTGACACCCTAACCAGGTCTACTGAGATTTTCTGTTTATTTATTTAATTACATTTATATACTGCCTTCCCTTGCAGCTCAGCACGGTTTATAGTGAAGAATTTTAGTACAATACAGAGAAAGCATCATGATTATGAACTTATCACATTTCTATATAACTGTGTAACTGTTAACTGCATAACTGTAATTCAGTTCTTTCTGAGAGTATTCGACTGGGCACAGTCAGTGGTAGGAGGGGCCTCTGGGGGCTCTAGTTGGTGAAGTTGTTTCATTGGCCTCAACTGAAAGCTTGGTGGAAGTGCTCCATTTTGCAGGCCCTGTAGAATTGTTTTAATGCCAGCAGAGACCTGATCTCTTCATTCCAGTGGTAGCCAGGACAGAAAAAGTCCTGGCTCTGCTCAAGGCCAGTTAAGCCAACCTGAGGCCAGGGGTCACCAGCTTTTGAATAAGAGCTCTTTGGATGGCATAGGTAGAGTGGTGGTCACTCAGGTACTCAGAGCCCAGACCGCATAAGGCCTTGAAGAAAATTACCAGAACCTTAAGTCTGATCTGGTATTCAGCTGGTAACCAGTGCAGCTGTTGGAGCAGAGACTGGATGTGGTCCCCCACCCCCCAAGGTGTTCCTGTGAGAACCCTGGCTGCTGCATTCTGCACCAGTTGCAGTTTTTGGATAAGAGTAGGCCTGCATAGAGCAAGTTGCAGAAATCTAGCCTAGAGGTGGATCACTGTTGCTAGGTGTTCTGGGACCAGGTAGGATACTAGTAGCTTATCTTGGCACAAATGGAAGAACACCAGCTGTGCTACTCTGGTGACCTGTTCCTCCATGGAGAGGGAGGTGTCAAAGATCATACCCAGGTTACTGGCTGTGTGGGCTACTAGTAGTTGCACCCTATCCAAGTAGGGCAGTCCTCTCCAGGACCCTTCCTACCGAACCACAGGACCTCCATCTTTGAAGGACTGAGTTTCAGATGACTCTGCTTGAGCCATCCCATCACTGCTTCCAGACATCTGGTTAATGAGTAATTGTACTCGTCTATGGAATGGGACTTACTACCAGGAAAGTGTCTTTAGGATTGCTCTGTGAGAGTTCTGTTGGATCAGTTTAGTCAAGCCCTTTTACCTCTACTGAAAAGCCGGGTCGTTGAGAGGCTCTAGCTCAGGGGTCTGCAACCTTTTGAGTCTATGGGCACCTGACAGCCAGCATGGTGTAGTGGTTAAGAGTGGCAGACTCTAATATTGAGAACTGGGTTCGATTCCCCCTCCACTTGAAGCCTGCTGGTCTTGGGCTAGTCACAGTTCTCTCAAAACTATCTCAGCCCCACCTACCTCACGAAGTGTCTGTTATGGTGAAAGAAAGGGATGGTAAACATAATCTGCTTTGAGACTCCTTAAGGTAGGGAAAAGTGGGGTATAAAAACCTACTTTTCTTTGGAATTATGACAACAGAATGATGATGGGTGCAACCACAAAATGGCTGCCACAAGAGGCAGATCTAACCACAAATTGTCAGGGAGTAAGGTTCTGTATATCTCTAATAGCAACTTTTCAACATTTCAGATAGAGGCTCTGTTTAACAGGAACACTTTTTAAAATGTTGCTTAGAAATATTTTCTTGCATATACCCAGCTTCCCTTCAGACTTTATGCCGTGGTGGCTGTTGCTGCCAAAGCAACTTAGAAATAATCTGGCGTAGGCAATTAGATCTGCAATGGCCAGTCAGAAGCCTTTGCTGGTCAAAAGCCTCATCTGATTTAATGGGGGGCACCATGTTGGGGGGGGCACCATGTAGGGGGAGAACCCCTAATCTCAGGACTGTATGAAGTACTCTGGCACAGCTGATGAGCTGTTGGAGACCCCTTCTCAAAATATATTTGAAATAATTTTATATACTGTCAGTTTTACAGTTTCAGAGAAATGATTCCAAATTAGATTACTTCAAAAACAAAGTCTGTGGCTTGCCATGTGACTTGGCTCTTAGAATCCATTCACTTGGCAGTCTAAATCAACACACGACAAAGCCTTAAGATGTAGCAGGAAGAGAGTATATTATTAATCCATGTGGGTTCATGTGGTGGCTCACGTTTATGCAAATACAGAAAAATGCAACATTACAAAATAAAAAATAACCTTAAAATATAAATAAAAAACCCATTTAAAATTTCTTAACAACTTTCCCAATGGTTTACTTTAAAAATCCTAAATTGGGACCTCTCTCTCTCTCTCTCTCTCTCTCTCACACACACACACACACACACACACACACAGCCATAGTTAAGAGCACGGGCAAAATGGAATTCTGGAGCAATTTCCGCACAGAGTGCCAAATTGCACTTTGTGTCCTGCCTGCAATTGCAGGATAGTAAATGCCACTATTTCTCCCCTCCACGCTCTGCAGCCACGTCTCGCCTTTCCCCCTCCTCACTAGCAGTGAAAAAGGCACAAGAAAAAGCAGCACACTATTTTACTCACTGTTCCTTGGCCTGTCAATCAATGAAGGCAACCAGTTGGAGGCTTGTCTCCAAAGTTCCCCCAGCGTGATTTTTTTTTAAATTGAAACCAATGTGTGGCAATGTGTACTCACTGAAATGCATATGCATTGCCACAGAAGATACAGCACCAAAATAAATAAATAAATAAATAAATAAATAAATAAATAAAATCCAAACACGGCCGGCTGGCCTCTCATGTGTCACACCCCTGTCCCTTCTGCTCCTCTTCTCCCCCACCCACCCTGCTGGTCTGCCCGCCTGCCACTCAGAAAATGGCAATGGAGCAACTGAGCATCCTGTAATCTTCCTCAGCTTTGTTTGCTTGGAATACCAGTGAAACTGCAACCCAGTACAGGCACCTGGCCAGCTATTATAGGTGAACAGTAACCCAAGGGTGCACTATGCACAGATTTATGCCTGTGCACTAAGGTAACTGCAAGATCCCTCCATGTATATGTGTGAGATCTCATATCTGACTAGCCATCACCAGCCTTTGGGTAGCAGGTATTTTATGGACTTTCAATCAACATGACAATTATCAATATTGCTGAATTGCAGACTTTCCGTTTTGCAAATGGGTGCTCACACTGGCTCTTAGTTGATATCTCATTCTGAATTTTGGCAAGTTTGGTTCTTTAGTTATAAAATGCTGCCGGCCTCTGCCTTTGGGCCTTCCAGTTGCCTTTTTATTGATTAACTTTCCTTACACTCTCCTCTTTCCATGAGGTCTGTATGAGGTTTTAAATCAGCCAAAGGGATTCTCTTCTCACAGAAACTTTACTATGGCTTTTTTGCTACTGTTTGTTCCCTGAGAAGTTGGAATGCTCACAAACATTCCATAGCATCATAAAAATCCAGTCAATCAATGTCAGTGTCTTCATTGCTATACAGAAAATACAATACAGACATTTTAAACTATTTGGCTTTTGTTACGAAACCACAAACATAAAACAACATTTATTCCACGGTGACGATTAGCTGCCTATGGTGGATGCTTGCTTAAATGAGAGAGATTTTTCTCTGTCAATGTTTATTGAGCAAAATTCTGTAACCGGGAGGAATCAAACAGTTCTGTGGCAAAAAAAAAATCCTTTTTTGTATCAAGTGAAGATCTCTACTGTTAAAATGTGGTGTTTGTTAGTATAATAAAAATGAAATTCACCACCAGTTTTTGTATGTTGCTAATGTGTTTATTTCTCTTTGACATCAGTGCTGTTTTTATGAGTTTAACATTTATCTATGAAGACTTTTAAAAATGTCTTTCCAACTTATCAGAAATGGAAGACCAGTACCATATCTACACTGTATTTTGGACAAAAGTTATAATTTTCTTGCTTAATACTTCTAGAAATATTAATTCTCTGTGCATATGTCCTGATTTTCAAGTGATCTAGAGAGGTTAATTGATTCTGACCTCTCCTCTTGCACAGTTATATGTCACAATGCAGCAGGAATTTATTTGGTGGCATGGTGTTCAGTGATACCGATACAATGATGACAACCAGTGCAGCATCTCTTTTCATCTGGCCCCTGTCCTGGCTGTTGGTGCTTTCTGGAGACCTATATTGGACCACAGTTCAATGATAAAGCAACTACTTTGCATGCAGAAAATCCCAGGTTCAATCTGCACTGTCTCAGCCCATGACTAAAAGGATCAGGTGGTAGAAAGCACATCTACCATTCAGCTTAGACAGTTCTGACCTTGATAGACCAAGGGGTCTGATTCCGTATAAGTCAGCTTCATATAAATGCTTATTTTTAAAATTTTGGACATAATCAGCTCTCCAACACTCATCTTAGATGTTGCCTCTTGCTTTTCTCTTAATAAACAATGGCTGCTGTTCCACTCTAGAGTATTGTTTCCCTAGAACTGGAATAAAGTAAAAAGGACAACATTTCTTTGGCATTGGGAAGGGTGTGATAGACGTTCTTAACTAATTAGTTTGATTGTTTGCCATTAGCCTGAGGCAAAGTGGTAACCATGGTGTTTTAGGGTCTACTCTATGCATTCAGAAGGTGGTACAACAAAGAAGGAAAGCCTGAAATGTTCACCCTGATATATTAATTTTCTGTGAGTGCCTGGATGGATGGATGGATGGATGGATGGATGGATGGATGGATGGATGGATGGATGGATGGATGGATGGATGGATAGAGATATAATGTCTATAGAAGATCAATCAACATGGACACTTCCTCCTTCATGTGCAGTTTAAAGTGGTCAAATCTTGGGAAAATTATGGCCCCAATTGTGTCGATGGTATAAATTGTCTATGGCGGATCGTTCTCTCTCCCTTTCTCTCTCTTGTATGATCAGTATCATTTTTAATCAGCCACTGCTAAGTGTTTATCAATCAAACAACTGAAAGCTCAACAAAAATAAAATGTCAACTTACTGTATGACACTGGTGTGTGTGTGTGTGGGGGAAGCAGATATTATTACAGGGCTTATTTAAAAGAAAATGCCCTTTCTCACAGTATATATCTGTACGGTGGCTGCTTTTGGAACCGTACACAGTTCTGCTTGCTGAATCACATAAAGAATTTTGTGCATGTGAAATAGATCTGGAAGGGGCAGCAAAACAACCCAAATGACAACATGTTAGAGTACTTTTGCTATGAGACTTCATTTCCTGTGCAGCTTTTCAGTTTCAAGAAAAAGATTGCAATAGTGAACGTTATAAGAGACTTTACATATATGTGTAGTGTGGATAAAGTAGGTTGAGGAACTTCTCCCAGAATTCTAGAGGGCACCCAGTGCAGTCAATGGACAGTAGACATCTCATTGGCCACAGGGGAAAACAGGAGGTGGACTAGATGGATTTTGGTCAGGCTCAGCAGAGCTCTTTTTGACTGTGAAAATATTTTGTAGGACAATATTCCATAGAAGTATTTTATATCAGAGGCATTATCCTCTGTTTCTTCATGAAGATATCACTGTCATACTATTCTTTTTTTGTCTTGAGCATGTTATTTCTGTTGCTGACCAAACAATTATGTCATAGGGTGAATTGGAAATATTTTAGACCTTAGCTTAGCCAAGCAGTGGTTCAGATTCTTGGAAGCAAAATTAATTAGGAAAGAAATCCATCTGCTGCCTTGCTGGCCAAACAAGCAATCTATGTTTGTCATCATAGATGGCCTGTATCACATCTGTTACAAAGATGCTCAGTGAACTTATAGATTCCCAGCACTCTGTGTGCTGTATTGTATATCATACCCAGCATGACATGCACACGAACCAATATAGTTTCTATGTAGCTTAAAAGATGTGGTAAATATGTTCATCTGATGCTGGAGAAGTATTAGAATAACTTTTGGAACAGAACTTTCACATGCCAAGTTTTTGCTTTCACCTGGAAATAGGCCCCTGAGACTAGATTTCTTTTTTTTTCTTCAGTAAACTTTGAGACAATTGCCTTCTACTAGGATTTAAAAATCTCAAAGAGGAGCCAGGCTGATGGAATCAGCTCAAGAAGCAAAAAATCCGGCAGCCGTGTAGATTACACAGTTAATCCTTTTAAAATATGCCCTGTCCTTAAAAGACAGAAGGGACAGAGGGAGGGTGAAATTGTGACCCCATCAGAGGTCAAAGAGAATTTTGCAATTGATGTGGATAGAGTCCAGATTTCAGTTTCTCAACCACAGAAAAATTCATATTTTGAATGTATGACTAGGACTATTCCTAGTTTAATGTCTAAGATTCCTAGCAGTAAGCAAACTATATGACTTCTCTTCTTATGGTAAGGCCAAATTTACTTTAAAAAGTTTTAAATACAATTTTCAGAATACAATTTAAGTTGTAACAAACACCATGTAGATAATAAGTGAGTTTTGACATGGAAGATTATACCTTGAAAAATTCTGTGGCTCTGTCAGTTGCTTCTGGGCTCAAATTTTGTTCTGCTACTACAGACTAACATGACTACCCATCTGAAATTTACTTGTAAGAAGGTTCCACAAAAATCTAAGGGAAATTACCATGTTCAACAGAAAATCCTACAGGAACCATTGCAATACATACGAAATAATTTGCATGCTTCTGAGTACAGTAGATCACTGCAAAATGATCACAGATGTTACTTACCAGTGGACTTGCAATTCTATGCTGTTAGAAATTTTCACTGGCATTAAGAATTAAACAGCTAAATAGCCCATGGATACAGTTTGAACAACACACTCATGCAGTTTGGGGTTTTCACTTTCTAAATCCTGTAGCTTCAAGAGATTTCTTTTGAAAACACTAATGATAATTTCTATAATGTATGTAACACAAGACTAAATCTAAATTTACTGGATTTAATTTCCCTTCAACCTGGGTTTTTAAATATATTTTTGTATAAGCTTGAGTTTAAGGTAATTGATATCTCAACTTTTGGCACGTTTACTTAAAAATCACCTTGTCAGAGCTTCTGCTATATTTGTATCCCATCTTCCGCCAAAGGAATTCCAGGTAGTATATATTCTCTTCCCCACATTGTATCCTCACTGTGTTCTGTGAGTTAGTTTAGGCTGCCAGACAGTTGTCACTAATTAGTCCCCCAGTAACCCTCATGGCAGATTGGATGGTTTGAGCCCCACATGCATCAGCTGTTTAGCCACGCTGGCCACCCAAAAAACAAGAGTCAAACGCCAGCAATACCTTGTATTAAGTTTGAAGTATTGGTTTTAACCTTTAAGGCTATACGTAGCTTGGGCCCTGAGTACCTGCGGGACGGCTTGTCTGTCTATGTGCCCCACCCACCCCTGCAGGGCACTCCGCTCTACAGGTATGAATCTGCTGGCCATCCCAGCACTCCGGAACATTTGCCTCAAACAGGGCCAGGGCTTTTTCAGCCCTGGCCCCAGCCTGGGGGAAGGAGTTCCTGGAAGAGCTAAGGGCCCTGCTGGAGTTATTAGCTTTCCACAGGGCCTGCAAGATGGAGCTCTTCTGCCAGATGTATGGTTGAGGCCAGGCTGAGGTCCTGGAGTTACTATCAGCTGATCCCCTAGAATGAGTGAGATCAGGACCCTCGCTCCTAATGAAAGAGCTCCTGGACAGAGGAAGGGAGATCTCTAATGAATAGCCATCTTTCAATGTGTTTGGGGTTTTATGGGTTGTGTTTTATTGTTAACTGTCGTGAGTTTCTGAGAGCAGCGGTATATAAGTTAAAATATAAATAAAATAAAATAATTGACCCCAAACAAGTTTTTGACCTCATCAGTACTCTTCATCCTACTGGATGTTTAAAAAAATATAAAAGAGGCTAATCTTCCACAAATCGCTGGGAGATGCAGGTATCTAAAGCAGCTGTATTGCCACTCTGGTCCTAGTCGTGCTCCTGCAAAAGTAGCCCTACTGAAAGCAATGCAACTTCTTTCTGGATAAAAACAAACTGCACTTATCAGAAGTAAATGAACAGGGCTTTTTAGGGCTCTGCTTTTAGGACTGCAGCTTTAGGCTTTTGGAATGAGCTAAGAAACATTCCATGGAAATCAAGGGTTTCTAAGTTAGCAAGACTGTTCCAATTCAAACCCCATATTTAATTTTCTGCAACATTATCCATTTTAGATTTAAAGCAATCCGGAACCCTGTGTAATTTCTTCCCAGACTAGAGCCCTAACCTAATAAAGAGTCTAGGAGCAGGCCAGCAAAACTCTCACTGCACTTCATCCTTGCTGGTTCTTAGGAGCCCCTTTCATCTTTGTCGATAGCAAAATATGTTGAAGTTATCTAAATGTGGTGGCAGGGCATACTCAGGAGGGAGTGGGGCAGAAATTGCAGAAGTTGTTTTTGAACAGCTGTATTAGATCAATACACATATCAAAAATATCCTCATGCAATGTGACCCAAGCAGTTTGGTTTCTTCTGGCTGCATAGTTGTGGTTCTTTTGTGGACTTTGAAAATTATGGATCCCCTGCTCAGGTCTCCTGTCTTTGTGTGATACTAAGATAAACATTTTGAATTGGTTTGTAATTTTGGGTCATGACCCTCTGCCAAGTGTTCAACTCCTCCCCCCTCCCTTCGAGGTTTGGTGCAGAGAGATGGCCTCCTCTATAAGGGGAAGTGGGGATTCAGAAAAAGCATCCGGTTAGCTTTTTAGTGGACATACTGCTGATGGTACCAGTGGCAAGCAGCCCCTGTCCCCCCAGTTTCCAGGATCAGGTGTTGGACCAGCCTGGAACCACTGATTGAGCCATCCCTTGGTTTCTTTTCATCTCCAGTTGTTCCAGCCCATTGGTTCAGCTGCATTAGAGGTTGGAGGGATTTTTGCAGTTTGTAACCGCTACCTTGATGTTTTTGGGATTTCTTGTAATGTTAGGATGTTTTATTGTTGTATTGGTGTTTTTATGGATAGATGTTTTATAATATATGTATTGTGAACCACCAGCTAGCATGGCTGGGAGTGCTGGTATATGAAATGAATGAATGAATGAATGAATGAATGAATGAATGAATGAATGAATGAATGAATGAGGCCCATGAAGTAGGCTTAATCCACTGAGGGGAGTAGCTTTTAAAGTAGCCAATTACTGTGTTCACAGGGGCCACTGTTACCAGAGAGAGGGGGGCATACTAGACTGTAGGGTGACTTAGTAACTAGATTAAGCACCTGCCTGAAGAAACAGTTCTAGGGAACACCAAACCCAGCCCTCCGGATCAGAGGCCACCTCACTTTACCACAGTTGAGTCTCTTGAATGGTGGTGAGGGAAGAAGATTAGGTCACTGAGCGTCCCTGGAGCCTGGACTGGGGGCTTCAGCCGGGCCCTCCTCTGTCCTTGCTGGGCACCTGCCTGGCCAAGGGGGTGGGGGTGGGTGTGTACTTCTTGCTAACACCTCTAACCTGCTCTTGTATTGCGGATCTTTCATGGCAGCGGCAGCAGCAAGAGGGGTGAGGCCAGCGGGTCTCCAGCCAGCACTGCAAAGTGTGTCTTGGCCATAAAAGCAACAGCACAAGCATCAAAGGGCTCCCTGATGACTTCTCAACCTTTATTTATGTGGCTATTAATGCAATCTCCTAGGCGCAGATATACATCTTTATCCTTTAAACTGATATGCTGGGAATCAATTAGATATGCAGATTACATTTCATAAGATTCCAAATGTTAATCTTTCTTCTGGCCCTGGCTCTTAAACATATATATATATATATATATTCTCCATCTCATATTATGTTTCAGGAATTGGGATGGGTGGGGAGGAGCAATTAATCTTCAGGCTACTTGATTCGAAGGCCCTTTGGAGAGCAGGAGGCGGGTTCCTACTCTTGGGGGTCACATATATACCGGGACAGGACGAGGAAGCAAATTGCGGCAGTCTCTGAACCAGCCGGCACGGAAAGCCAGGACTGTCCTATCCTCAAGGAAAACCCGCAATTAGCTCCTTAAAAAAAAAATCAATAATTTTGAGGTCCAGAAATGTCCCAAGGAATTCAGAAGTATTGACTTCTGAGCGTGTTTCTTCGCAGCAGTCACATTTGCTTCTTCAACTTGCAGAAGTTTGGAAAGTCTTAAAGCGGAAGCCATGGGCCAGAATGCTCATGTGCGGAAAGACCCCCCTTTGCCAGGCAGGGGGGAATCTTGAAGTCTGTTTCCCTTGGTGGCCCAAGCAACCAGGCACACAGCTGGAGTCTGCCAATGCTTACTTGGGAGCAGGTCTCCTAGAAGTCCATGGGCCAGCACCCTTTGGATGGGCAATGACGTCCCCTCGTGCTCGTCAGGCGGGGGCGGGGGGGGGGGGCTCGGACCGAGGCTGCCGTGGAGGAGGGGAAATCCCGCTGGCTACAGTGGTTTTCCCAACCTCGTCATCAAGGAGCGCCTGAAAGGCCCGGGCCGGGAAGGCAGCAGGCTTCCCGGGAAGGGCGCTCCCTGCACTCCTGCCTTGGCGGGTTTGCTTCCCAAAGTCAACGTGCTCAGGCGGAAGACGCTTCAGGAGCCGTTTAGGACGCCTCTTCGGAGACCGGCGGCAGGCGGCCTACAACAGGAGACGTGACAAGAACGAATCAAACGAGCGCTGCAGGGGCCGCCATAAACAGGCGTGAAATGAGCGCTGCCTAAGGCTTGAGGGACTGGGACAGATCTCGGTGGCTCGGCGCAGGATCCTGCCACGGGGAGATGCGGGCGAACCCTGGAGCCCTTCGGCGCAACTGGGGCGCTGCAGGCGGCGGCTGGGCAGGCGAGCGGAGGCATCCGGCAAGGGGCTCCCAAGAGCGACTCCGGCTCTGCCTGGGGAAGCCGTCGGACGGGTTGTCCCCCTGCTTGGCTCGGCTCCTCGGGAATTCTCCAAGGACGTTGGCTCAAAAGTGTGCGGGATGATCAGGCGGATCCGCAGCCGAGGTCGGGGCTTCGCTGCTCTTTGAGGAGGAGGCGGTGCGGCCGCGGGGCCGAAGTCAGAAAGCGCTCCTCGCCCACCGGGCGCCGATTGGCTGCCCAAGGGGACATCGCCCGGGAAGCGGCCCGAGAGAGCCAGGCCAGAGTTCCCTTTACAGCCCCACGAATCGCGATTTTCGGCCGGGAGATTTACTCCTCTCTCGCTCGCTCTCTTTCTGCCCCAAGGATCTTTTGTTCGCGAGTCCAAAGCTAGATTCGGATATCCTGAGTCCACCAGACTAGAGGACTCGCGTTTACACTTGGATCCTGACTAGGTTAAAGCAGCTGATCCCCCCCCCCCATCCCCCTAGAATTTGCTTCCTAGAAAGTTTTCCGCACCGGTCGGGTGTGAGGATCAGGATGACGCAGATAAATTGCCTTCAGTGGGCCTCGCTTCAAGCTCTACGTATTGGGCACTGGGCTGATCCCTGATCAGCCCGATCCCACAGGCTTATTCAGATGCAGCTTTAGCAACACTCAGTCCGTTGGGACTCCTCACAGGTAAAAATGCTAGGACCGGCGACCCCGCCTCCAGCCTCATCGGCATCCCGTGGATTTCCATGGACCTCCTTCCAGTTTAGAGGCCAGTCTGAAAGCACGATCCGGGCAAACTGATCCTATGCTGCTGCTTCCGAACAAAGCCCCACCGGGTTCAGCAAAGCTTGATCCTAGGTTAGTGTGTCTTATCATTGCTGTTTAAGTGCCTTTAGGACATTTTGGTGCAAACCCACCAGTCATGGATCCAGATTTCTTTCCACATGCACGCGAGAGGACAGGGTGCCTGTCTTTTGTTTAAGGAGGACGCAATGCCTTCACACGTATCCGGCAACAAACACTTGAGCCAGTGTGGTGTAGTGGTTAAGATCAGGGGCCTTTAATCTGGAGAGCCAGGTGTGATCTTCCACTCCTCCACATGCAGCCACCTGGGTGACCTTGGGCCAGTCACAGTTCTCTCAGAGCTGTTCTCACTGAGCAGTTCTGTCAGAGTTCTCTCAGCCCCACTTACCTCAGGGGGTGTCTGTTGTGGGGAGGGGGAGGAAGGATAGGCAATGGTGAGCTGCCTTCGGAGTCTTGGCAGTTAAAAGCAGGGTACTAAAATAAAGCTCTTCTCTCCTATAAAACTCTGGTCAAAATTTTGTTTTTTTAATGGGGCTTTTTTTAATGCAGCTTGCGGGATCCACCTGGAAGTCGATTAGAATGTGTAAAACCATGATTATTTAGACTCGGGTCGAGAGGCAAGAGCAGTTGAAACAGTAATAAGTCTTTGATACAAGAAAGGTATTTTGAATTGAAGCCGAGGTCTCATTAGAATCCGAGTCTAAATTGGGGTGTTGGTGCATTTCCGGCAAATATGCAACTCTCCAGATGTCTGTTCTCCCTATCCCAAACCGGTTTATTTGGATGTCACATTTTAATTATTTATTTATGACCATTGACACATTAAACTTCCTTTTCTAGACTTCCCTTGTTTTCCAACAAACAAACAAAAGTAAATTCTGTCCAGGGGTACATGGTAGGCCACTGTGGGGATGTGCATGATTGCCTTAAGGTGGATTTGGTGGGCCCTGACCAGGATCCAAGGGTCTAAACCCATATCTCCCACTTTCAGTTGGGCGGGGGGGGGGGGAGCGGCTGTGAATTTGCTTTGTCTCATTACAACATTTAAAAAACCCAGTCCTTCCATTGTATTTTCCTCTCTACTGGGAGCTTTCAAAAAGCTTTGCTCGCCTGCAACAAGGTGTCAATAATTCGGTCCAGAGGTGCTGACCCTTGGCTTAGCTGAGCCTTCGGGTTGGCAACTGCTGAGAGCCACGCCACCCGATTATAGTCCCCAAATGTGGGCAGTCATTAAATAATTCTAGGGGAGACATTTACGTAAGAATGCCAAGCCCACCGAAGCGAACTCGAGCGCCGAAGGACCTCCTGAACTCCGCATGACGAAAGCGCCTCTCTCTGACCCACAGCTGCGGTCTTAAGTTTCCTTCGCCCTCTCCAATGTGCCCTGGGCTTGGCCGAGGTTGCCCTTCATTTTTATGTGCGGCGAATTCCTGCAAACCGAGTTAAGGAAACAAAAAAACATGCAAGGCGAGACCAAGCGCAGTCACACGCGCGCGCACCATCTTCCCTTCAAGGCCGGCAACAGGATCAGAAGGCAGAGAAAGTGCCGTTCCGTGTCCAGAAGTTAGAGGCCCGATCCAGAACGAGTTACGCTTTCCCCCCAGCCCAATGCTATTCAGAAATGCCTTTATTCGCTCAGTTCACGGGGCTTACTAACGAGCAAGAATGCACAAGGCTGCAGTCCGATAAGCCTGTGGTGAGACCAACAGGGGAGAAACCGAGGCTGAAATCCCCCCACTGAAATAAACAGGACTTTGAACAGCGCCTTCTTAGTCGTCTTTATTCCGAAGCCCCACTTTGCTCAGTGACACCTACTCTCAAGTAACCTGAGCTACGTCTGCAGACTGACGCGTTCAACTTTGACGGGATGGTGTCCGAGATGGACTGTGAAATGAAGCAGAGGTCTGTTTCAGGAAGTCGATTATAATCCTGCCTAGATTATATCTTTGGCCGCATCCTTTCTGCCTGGTAGTCCCATCCCACACGCATCTGCCTAGATTGTGTCCCCACCTGCCATTCCTGTAGATCCAGAGTCCAAGGGAAGGTATGCAGGCGGCTATCTAGAAATTGCTTTGTAGTGACAACCCAAAGACTTTCCAAGCTAAGAAAGGGGAGGGGGAATCTAGCAACTTATTCTTGTCCGAGACAGCTTAGAATCCCCTTCATGAAGAAAATTAGGAGAAACAGCAATTGGAAAACTTCCTGCTGGACATGGAGGGGGGGGGGAGCCTCCTGAATAGCATAATTGATATTTTCCACCCGAAGAGAGAAGAAACACACTAATGTTACCGTCCATAAATAATTGCCTGGGTGTTGTTAATAGCTCTAATTTTCCCTGCCCATTTGATGTGCTGCAGGTTTAATATAGAGCACTTACTAATCCAATTAAAAGTGCACCTGGCCTGGAAGAGCTCTATAATTAGCAGGAGCATTTTTAGCTATTTCCACTGGAAAGGCGTGAAATCCTCTCCGCTGGGCTAATATGGGGGTCCGGCCATTCGCGGCTAATCGTTCGCCTGGAATGCGAACAGTTCCCGGGCAGACGGACGTCGAGGGACTTGGGCTCCCTCTGGGGAAACGGAGAAAAGCCACAGCCCCGAGGCTGCCCTCCCTCTGACCAAACAGCCGAGTCGGGATCGGGACCCCAGGAGGCACTGGTGGCTTGCCGAATGAATTGTTCCGCCCAGCGGGGAGAAGCCGCCCGGGTCACGGCGGAGAAAGTGGGCAGGCGGAGGGGCCTCTGGGGAGCGGAGGGGCCCGATTCGGCCAAGGGAAGCGCCACGGAAAGTTCCGCGAGAAAGACACCCCCCCCTTCCACGTTGTCTTCTCTACTTTTTAACTTGGTCCATTCCCCAGGTGTGAAGCGCGCCGTTTCTCAACGGCCTTGTGTGCTTCGGTTCCCAACAAGTTACATTATAGCCAAGAAGAGCCAACTTCTCCTTTCTTTCCTCCCTGGGAAAGGGCCGTCTGATTGTTCTAGACTAGTACCGTTGGCGATTTGCTCTGCCTGGCGCAGGAAGGACGGGCCTTGGGGCCAAGGGGAACAGTGAATTTAGCTGCATCTGAAATGTTATTCTGGGTTGGCGATTTCTTGCTTAAAAGAGTACGAAGCTTTACCTAGGAATCACAGAGATTGTATCTGAGAGATTCAGGTGGTCTGAAGCAGCAGAAGAAATCTGGCGACCAGTGGGACCATTAAGACCGAGGAAGTGTTCTTCGTAGCCTAAGGGGACATTCACACGGAAGTTTAAACCTTGAATAAATCTTGGTTGGTCTCAAAGGCGCCACTGGACCCCGACTTTGTTCTTTGGGCTCCACTCTTTACCTGTGCCCTTGATGTCACCAACCGTGGCAGCTCTACCACCCAGTGGGCTCTACCACCCAGTGGGCTCTACCACCCAGCCCCAGCTCCCTCTTCTTCCCGGTCGCCAGGTAGCCACAAGAGCCAGGGGCGGCTTGCCGGCCACATGCGAGCGCGGCGGTTTTTCAGAAGCCATCCTTGCGAGGTCTGCCCTGCATGGACTTCGGCGGGCTGCTCCCTTGCTAAAGGGAAAGCCCTCCCCGACGGTCCTTCAGCTGCCCAGGAATCCTTCCAGATCCCGGCCAAGTCCTCAGCGCTCTTTGCTCCAGCAGCCCCGGATTCCAGTCACACCCCTGGACAGGCTCTCTTAGGCAGAAGACTTTTTCAGAGTGCGTCCATCATTTAACCAAGCACACGCCTACTCGAAAGTAAACTGTCACTGGGTCCGAACTCTTCTTTAGCTTTAGGCCATTGGGTAACTTTTACTAGGAAGAAAACAAAATGCTGTATCTTGTATCTTGAATGTGCTTCTCGAGGATCACACAAATCACCGATGTTTTTTTCCTACCGTCGAATTTTGGCTTGCCGGCCTTTGACCGTATAACAAATACCCATCCCCCCCCCCCGCCCTTTTGTTGTGGTGGCGGTGGTTGCTTTGAGGCCCGCCGGTTCCATTCCGAGAGAGGGGAGCAAGCGGGGACCTCTCTGCCACTGAACTCGAGACAAACGTGGTCGCTAGCAAGGAGTCCTCGGGGCCTCGCGAGTCCTTTCCTCGCCCAGGCGGCGTCCGAGGGGCCGACCCAAATGGATGGCAACGCGAGCCTTCCCTGAGGCAGACCTCAGCTCATCTCCTGCAGCACTTGCTGCAGCGGTCCACGACGGTCTTGGTGGCGCCGCACTTCTGCTGCATCGAGAGACCGACGGGGATTTGCTCTTCCTGCCCTGGACATCCTACCCATGCGGAGGTTTTGTGCTTCCTGTCTGGAGCCCTCGGTGGGAATGGCAGCGTGAGGAGCGCTCCCTCGGCACGCCTTCCGGCCGGAGACCCCCTGCCCCCTCCCTCGCTCGGGGGAAGCCTAAAGGGAGATCGTTCTCCCGTTAGGAACTCCCGCTCCAGCCGGGCTGTGCTGCGGGGAGCCATTCAGGACCGTCGCGCGGCCTGCCCGGGCCCCAGCGGCCGAGAGCGTGAAACTGGGGGTTCCGCGCTGTGGGGCGACCCGGATGGGGGGTGGTCTGTCGGGGCGGGGCGGACTGGGGTGCGGCCCGGATCCAAGAGAGGTCGTCCGTCCCCTGGGAGACCAAAGAGGAGAAGCTGCGGGCCAGATCCGTCGACAGCCTTGGCTCTCCTTCCGTGCTCGGGGTGAAGTTTCAGGCATTTTGCTCCCCGCGCAGAGGGCTCTCCCCTTGCCTCGTCCCTTCACACTTTTGCCACTGGATTTTCCTGGGCGGAACAGAAAGACCTGCTTCTAAAGCGCGTGAAAAGAGTATTATCTAACAGAATGGGCCCTAGTCAAGGGCTGGACCCCCCTCGACCAGCCATGCTCCCCCTGCCTCGGCATCTGGCATTTACTTCCTCCCAAGGGGTCCCAGCAAGGCTGAACGATCTCGCCTTAAAGCAACCGGGCTGCACTTCCGGTCAGGTGTATCGGCCTACAGGTTGCCTTGGTTGCACAGGTAACGGAGACAATGGAGTTGGCTTCTTCCTGGGTTAGAGTCCAGGGATTTTTCCTACTAAAATCTGCAGGGCAGTCCGCAGTCTGAGCTGTGGCAGTCCAGGGGCAACTGGGAGGGCGCTGCGAGCAACAGCAGCCAATCCCAGGCCTCTCGGTCAGTCAGACGGAGTGATGGGTGCACGGAGTCTTCTTTTGGGTCTGCGGTTGCGCATCAGGACAGGCCGGTGCCTGGGATTTTTAAAGGGTTACCATACTTTCCAGCCCCTTCGTGAAACGCCTTCATTAGTTCTTTCTCCCTTTTTTCTTGCATTTTAAAACTCTTGTTCTCTTATTTTCCTATCTCGTACGATTAATAGGTGTTCATTGATTCAATGAGTAGCCTTTTGCATCGTTTCTTTTATTTAATCTTTTTTGGGAGGTTAACCCACCCCCAGTCTCCCGCCCCGCCCCCTTTGTGTACGGCCTTGAATTAGGATGAACGGGAGCAATCCACTGGTGGGTGGCGTCCCCCGGGAGGAAGAGGAGGCTGATGACTATTTTCGGGCATCAAGGCACAGGCCAGAGTTTCTTTTACTTATGGAAGGTAAAGGTAAAGGTAAAGGTATCCCCTGTGCAAGCACCGAGTCATGTCTGACCCTTGGGGTGACGCCCTCTAGCGTTTTCATGGCAGACTCAATACGGGGTGGTTTGCCAGTGCCTTCCCCAGTCATTACCGTTTACCCCCCAGCAAGCTGGGTACTCATTTTACCGACCTCGGAAGGATGGAAGGCTGAGTCAACCTTTTACTTATGGAAAGCTTCAGGCAAATATGGTTTTCAGGCTTATGATTTCAGGGGGTCACTCTGGGCTCCGGGACACGTGGGTCCTGGTTCTCCCTCTCCCCCTCCCATCCTGTGGGTGGGTCGGTGGGGGCACCTTCGGAGGCAGTGAGAATGGAGCTGGAATAGCAAATCCTGCGTCAGACGCCGAGAGAACCCATCACCCTTGCAGGCTCTCCTCTCTCCCACCCCGTCTATCCAAAGACACGCCACGGAAATCCATCGGCGGCCCATGGGTTCCGATCACGACTGAGAGCCGCGGCTGGATTTTCGGGTGGCTTCGTGCCTGGCGCCAGAGTGCGCAGCTCGGAACTGGCCGGAGCCCTGGGCAGGCATGGCAGACCCCCGGCGCTCTGTGCGACCCAATCCAGAAAAGAACACGGGGAAATCTCTGGGGAGTGAAGCAGCCCAGAATCGCTGCCGGGCATCTTGGATGGAGTCCATCACTGGCAAAAGTCCCACGGGTCGCTCTCCGCCTTCCAGGAGGGGGACTATTCTCGTTTTATTCTGGGAGCAGGAAGTAAGAGGACTCCGCACCCACCCGCTCCAAGTCACTGTATTGGAGAGAGTGGACCAAATAAAGGAATGTTCTCAGATTCCCCCTCCCCCCCAAAAGCCGGCGTTCCTGATTTATGGAACAAGGTGTTTTCCTGATCTCCACCTCATTTGCTTTCACTGAATTTACTTTTAAGTAAGTGGAGAGGCCTTTGTCTGTTTTGTCACCTGCGCAAACCTATGTTAACGACGCTGATGCGGTCGCCTTGCAAATTCCCCCCCCCCGCCCCCTCCGAGACTCCCGGTCTGTTTCTCGCACAATGTCTTTTGGCAGAGGCCATCTCCCCACAGGGCCAGCCGAGGCAGCAAACCTCCGAGCTCCCCAGAACGCCCCTGAGAGACAGGAAACGAAAAGGTGGGGAGGAAAAAAATAAAAAGATGGCTGACTTCATCTGAAGAAAGTTCCAAGTCTGTAGCCTCTCGAATTTCTGATTTAGGTGAACATCTGATCTAATTGTGCCTTGAACACCCCCTGCACTGCGCTTAACATGCCCACAGGGTACAGATTTGGATTTCCCGACGTGCTCTGGAAATTCCCCCCTCCCTTCCTGTTTGTTTGTTTGCTTTGTTTCGACGGGAGGGGAGTTGTGCATCCGATTTGACGAAGACTACTGACGAAATCGAAAGCTTGCTCATTATGCCGCTAGGGTTGGACCTGTGTTTCAAAAAGGACAAGCCTCCCTTCACACCAGTGACCCGGCCCGAAAACCACTGCCAGTTGCGGGGAGATATTCTTGACTCCAGCTTTTTACAATCTGATCCGAAGCAATGAATAAACTGTAAAGGCAATTTCTCTCTCTCTCTCCTCTCGCTCTCTCAAATCTAATAATAAAATCAGAGTCCAGTAGCACCTTTAAGACCAACAAAGATTTCTTCAGAAGAGTGCTTGCAGAAGAGTGCAGAAAAGCTCAGGCCCTGAATAAATCTTTGTTGGTCATAAAGGTGCTACTGGACTCTGATTTTATTGTGCTACGTCAGACCAACATGGCTACCCATTTGAATCTCTCAAATCTAGATTTCTTTGAGGCATTGCCAGTCTTCCAGTGCGTTTCAAGGGGACGCCTCTGGCCCACCTAACAACCGGCAAACCCATCTGAAGCGCGCTCCTTGGAAGAAAAGCTCATTGAGTGTATCGGGCCTGTCGCGTCACAAGGCACAGTCCCAAACCATTACTTCTGGTTGTCAGGTGTAGAGAACCTCTAGCCCTCCAGGGCCACCCTTCCAGTTTACTGTCAGGCCAGCATGTTCTGCACGCCCATTTGGAATCGCTCTTTGTATAGTTTTCTCCAAATATCTAAAATACATCCTAATGATCAGACATCAGGCAGTGGGAATGGAGATCCAAGGGTCAAAGGCTTTAAACCATGAGAAAATATAAATGTTAATATTTGTGCAAGTTACCTACATGCGAAAATTTAAAAAATCATAATAATTGAGGTCTCATAATCCTTCTCGAAACTTCCATATTACTTGGAAATCTCTCTTCCCCCCCCCCCATTCCTCATTCTCTTAAGTGGTCCAACCACTGACAAAATCATGAGACGCCTTTCTTAGATGCTCATTTGCCTTACTACAATCCAGATTCTCAAATGGCCTTCGGCTCTAGGACAGAAAAACGATCAGCAATTGTTTTCTTTTTCTTTCTTTTCTTTTAATATACTTTAAACAAAATTCAAACGTGTCAGAAAGTTGGGCGGGGGGGGGGGAAGGTGGACCTTAAGTTTAAAACTCATTGTTTCCTCCGTTTCAAAAGGGGAGGGGGCAGCTGAACGATTCTCATCCTTTTGATTGATTAAGGTCTTGAATAACTTGAGGCTCAAGAGTGACAGTCGCTGAATAGACGATTGCAAATAAAGAGCCCTGTGGAAAGCCGGCCTGGCACTTCAGAGTGTAAAGGGGGCGAGTTTGCTGGCACTTACCAAGTTATAAATAAAGGGACACGCACAATGGTACCTTCTTTAAAGACAGACACTCTTTACAACATTCCTGGCGTCATATCCTGCTGTGGTCACTTCAGCCCCAGTCTTTTACTCTCTCTCTCTCTCTCTCTCTCTCTCTCTCTCTCTCTCTCTCTCAACTTCTTTTATTTTGTTTTCTCCCCAGCCCTTTGGTTTCCTCGCTACAATAAATTCCTGGGAACAGCCGCTTCTTGGCCAGATTCACTCGAAGGCGCCCACAGAGGAGCGCGCCGGTCTCTTCTCCACGCGCGTCCAGCCACTTTCCCTTCCGCGCGCGCGTGCTTGCAGAGCCGCTCCCGCTTCGCTTTAAGGGGATCCGGGGCAAGTCCTGTCGCGGCTCATTGTCTGCCTTTCCCAACCGATCGGAGGGCAACCCGAGGCGTCCTCCCTCCAGGGCCGTCGGAGCTTTGGAAAAGTTTCTAAACGGGAGGGGGAGGGGAGGTGGGGAGGAAGAAGAGAGGTTTGCTGGGTGCCAGACACGCACCCAGGGGGGAAGCTCGTCTGGAGGGAGGAAGACAAAAGAGTGTCTCGAGAGAAACGCCGGAGTTTCCCTGCAATTTCCAGCACATACAGCTGCACGTTTACAACCTCCCAGCAAAGAAGGGGTGGGGAGGGGGAGCGGCGGCGGCGGGGAGAGAAAGGCGCTGACTTCCAGCGAGGCAAGAGGCTGGCCGCTTCCTCCTTGCCCTCCCCCCTCCCCCGTGGCATTGTGCCAAGAGAAGTTGTAAAAAAGAATGAACCGTCCACCGCCGCCCTCGCGCCCGCCGCCCGCCCCCTCCAGCCGCTCTCCTCTCCCTGCTCCTGCTGCCTTTTCTCCTGTCCGGCCATTCTCTGCCAGAAAAGACACTCCATCAAGAGAGGAGGCGAGGCAAAGCCCGGGTCACCCTCCGCCAGCGGAGCCGTCGATTGTCAGGATGAGAAGAGAAAGTTGGCGCCTCCGTCCAATCAGCGCCTGTCTTCCCCAGACGGGACAGTCTCCCGCTGGCCAATCGCGGCGCAGGGATCCCAAGGAAGCTTGGGGTGAAAGAACTAATAAATACTCCGCGGCCCCGTCGCCTCTCACTCCTCCGTATCCACAACAGGAAGGAATCCTCGCCTGCCACTCAAGACCCGGCCCGATCAAAGCCAGGCGGCCGGCCAGCCAGCTCGCCCTCTCCGGCCAGCGGCTCCGGCGGCAGCAGGTCCCTCTTCGCCAGGCAAAACTTCGCTTCCTTTTCTCACCCCCCCCCGCGCCCAGTCTCCGCCAGCCTCTCCTTCTGTCACATCTCTGCTTGGGGACAGCGAACTGCAGTGACAAACAGGAAGGCAGAACGAGCTGCCCTCCCCCCTCCCTCGAGGGTCCCCCTCCCTCCTTCCCTCCCTCCCTCCGTCCTTTTTTTTTTCTTTTTTTTTGGCTACACCGATTTCGTCTGCTGTTAAAACTTTCCTCCTTGTTTCGTGTGGATCTCCTAGCGGAGTTGCTCTTCTCCCCCCTCCCCTGTCCGCAATCTCTGGATATAATAAGGCCAAGCGAGCCAAGCTGTGTCCAAAATGACAACTCTGGCTGGAGCTGTCCCAAGGATGATGCGACCAGCTCCCGGGCAGAATTACCCGCGCAGTGGGTTCCCATTAGAAGGTAAGGCCGGCGAGCAGGAGAATGGCAAAGCGGAGTCTGGATTTGTGCAGGGCAGGGGAGGGGGTGGGGGTGGACCGCGTGTCAGTGGAGCTGCGGGGAAAAGTTTTGGAAGGTGCATAACTCAGAAGACGGAAAGGTTGGGAAGGTGATCTGACTCGGAGGCAGGTGACACTGAAATCAACGGGGTTTATTTCCATGTAAAACCGATTAGGAGGACTAGAGCTGGGGAAACAGCAGGGGAAAGTACCCCAAGGGTCCCTCCCCTCAAGAGCAGCACCCACAACGGTCAGACGTTCGTTTTTGTTAATTGTTGGGAATAGAACTTTTCGGAATCCCATGGCATGAACGCGGGTAGTCCCTTCTGGTCAACGGGCTCCGTTCATTTCCAGGCCGATTTCCCTGTCGTGGAGTTCAGCCTCGGCATCTCTTTGGGCCAGACTATACTCGCAGCCGAAGGAACCCGACGGCAGTTTTAGACCCCGGATCCTCCACTGGGACTCCAAGGGATCCAAACCGGGGGCCCTGCCTTTCACTTGAGGACCGAGGCTTAAAAGAACCTACTTTCGGTTGTTATTTGGCTGTCTTTGCCGACTGGAGCTGTTGGCGCAGCTGCTGTCAGCCTCACGGAACCGGCCTTCCTAGTACTCCGTTGCTGCTCCTTGTCCCGTAAAAGCCACCAGGAGAGGTTCAAATGCAGGTGGAACCACCGCCTTGAAATCGCTTCTCCTGGGCCACGCAAACCCACCCTGGAGCCAAGCTCCCGCTCCTTGACCATGCAACACCCCAACATGCATTTGTCCAAAGCCAGGTCAGGCTCGCGGCAGCAGCAGCCAGGATTCGGGTGGACGCTGGCCATTGGAAGTCGCCATGCTGGTCGGGGACCCCCCTGGGGCCTCTCTCGCCCCCTCCCCATTTAAAACAGAAACATTTGACCAGAGGGGAGAACATCCCTGTCCCTACCTGGAAGGGACAGAAAAGAAAACAAGTGACACTCCCCTGACAGCCCCTCGCCAAGCCAAGGGGAACGTTAAACGTGGCAAGCGGATGGATGGTTGGCAAACTTCGACAGAAATGTAAGGGGGGGGGGGAGCAAGAGGGCAAAATGAACCCGCCGACCAACTGTATCTGCCGCTAAACTCAGATCCCGGTTTTCCATCTAAACATAGACGTTCCCAGTAATGCAACCATATGACAATTTAAAAGTCTTCATGCTACGGTTTTCCCTTCTCTGACTCCCCACGGAAGTGGGGTATCCAAGTGTACTACATATAGTAAAGTGAGTTTTTTTTTCGTTTAGAAGACTCTATTTAAAATGACCTAGGTAGACTCTGTTGAGTTCACAGCTGGTCCTCTCCTCCTCCTCCTCCTCTTCCTCCGGCTACAGACAAACCGTGTTCCGTATCCCCCCCCCTTCCCAACCATTTGCCTCTCTTGAACGGAAGAGTGACTCTCCCGCAGGCATTTAACGAGGGAGGCGACATCCCTGTGAAGAAGCAGCCCTAGTCGCGAATGCGTGTTTTCCTTTTGTGGGGAGAAGGAGTAATTAATAAGAGGAATCAATTTATGGCGGGCAAACCAGTCCCACATGTCGACTTTGGCAGGCGTTTAGGAGTCTGAAACTCCCGTCTGGACGGGGAGCTTGATTAGACAGAAACCCACTTGTCGCTGGACTACAGTTCCCCGGACAGGAATGGGTTTCTTCATGAAGCAGAGCGCATCGGACCAGGCCGCTCATCCAGAAGAAACACGACTCATTGGTTTAGTAAGGACTTCTGCTAAGACTCATCACAATCCCCACTTCGCTCAGAAAGGATAAGAAAGCCTCGCTTTTCATCTTCCTCGATCGACTCGGGTCGGGCGGCTCTGTCCCCTTCCCCTCGTGCGCATCAGTGCTGGGAGTTCCAAGGGAAAGTTTCCAGGGGCAAGAGGACAGCCCCGGGGACCAGCGGCACCTCTAAGGCCGTGCACGTTTTAGACAAGGTGCAAGCTTTCGGGTGCCTGCCCATTTTTTTCAGACGAAAGCTTAGAACACCTGGAGTAAACCTTGGTCTCCCCCCCAGCCCCGCTGCCCCCCGGAATCCATGGGGAAGGGGAAGCGCCCAGACCCCGCCCGTTGGGAGCGGAGCGCCCCCGCGGGTGTTGCAGTTTCGGCTCTCTGGGCTCCCACCTGTTGGGGCCAGCCGCCTGCCTGGGCCGCTCCTGAACCGGCACCTTCTCCTTTTGCCTTCCAGTGTCGACCCCCTTGGGCCAGGGCCGAGTCAATCAGCTCGGCGGCGTCTTCATCAACGGCAGGCCGCTGCCCAACCACATCCGCCACAAGATCGTGGAGATGGCCCACCACGGCATCAGGCCCTGCGTCATCTCCCGCCAGCTGCGAGTGTCACACGGCTGCGTCTCCAAGATCCTCTGCCGGTACCAAGAGACCGGCTCCATCCGGCCCGGGGCCATCGGGGGCAGCAAACCCAAGGTGAGGAGGCACAGGCGGCCCGGCAGGACACGGGCCGAGGCAGGGAGGCAGGGAGGGAGGAGACCGTTGCCAACGGGCTGAGGCTGCAAAGCCCAGAAATGCGGGGAAACTCCCAGCGCACCTTCACGGCCCCTGCGGGGATTGGAGCTCGGGGAAGGGCCTGCGTGAAAAGGGACGGGCGTGGAGAGATTTCCCCCTTACTCCGTCCAGATACAGGACGGCCAGCCCCCACGCGAGTGAGTGCCTTTGCGGAACAACACACAGGCCTTGGGTGAGAGCGCTCCGGCTACAGGCCGCTTGCCCCGGCGCAAGGAGGAGGCTGGGAAACCGAACCATTGCAACACCCCCCCCCCCCCCCCGCTCCTTTTAGCATAAGTTACACACAGACACAGCACAATTCTTCTTTCTTTCTTTCTTTCTTTCTTTCTTTCTTTCTTTCTTTCTTTCTTTCTTTCTTTCTTTCTTTCTTTCTTTCTTTCTTTCTTTCTTTCTTTCTTTCTTTCTTTCTTTCCTTCCTAAGTCATTTCTGGCCGCTTGTATTGGGATGGGAGACCTCCAAGGAGGCCGAGGCGGGCAATGGCAAACCGTCCCTTGCCTGGGGGCCAGACAGCCCTCGGATCTCGCGGCCTCACCGCGCACAAGTCACAAGGTCAATAAATCCAGCCCATAAACGGGGCCACTGGCTTGCTTGCGGGCTGTTCCCAGGCTTGGCGCTGTCATGCGGGCAGAGGAGGGCAGTGGCATCCGGGCACTCGTGGTGGGTAGGAGGTCGGGGACACATCTGAGGGTCAGGGTGCTGGTCCTTCAGGCCTACAGACAGGAAGGGCCGAGTGCAGGGGGAAATCTGGCGAGTTTCTGCTCCCCTTCACCCAACGGCCCCTCCCTCCCTCCCCCTCAGTGGCCAACCCCTTCTTGCCCGGAGAGCAGCTTTTAAGATTGGGGCCGTGGGAGGTAGGAAAATCCAGCTGCAGGCTCAAGGCCCTGCGTAGCTTTCGGGGGCCGTGCGACCCTCTGGCCCGGAACCAGTTCGGACCAGCCCTCTGGAAAGGCCTTCAGTGGCCTGACCAAGGGAGCGCTGCCTTCCCGAGGACTGCCGGGTTCCAAGGTGTATTGCGGCACCCTGAAAGAAACCCGAACGGACTGGGTCGGATTTGCCAAAAGTCTTCTCAGAATACTGTGGGATGGCATGGAATTGCTTGTCCTGGATTCAGATCACCCCGGTCACGAGAGCCACGCTGCCCGCCGTCCTCCAAAGGCTCCTGGGAACTGCGCAGAGCGCCTTAGGGCCTGGGGAGCTACCTGCACCGCATTACCTGGCTGGGTTTTTAATGGAACAGCTGGTATATTTTTGGAAGGTTGTGATAAAGGGTCTCCTTACAAGTAAATGTGCTAGATCCACACGGAGCATTTTTGTGTAGGCGGAATTTCCTATGCAGACGCAAGCAGATACTGATTCTGAGGGTCCCTCTACCATAATATGGTTTTCCTCCAAAAGTTAATTCTCAGCTTGGAATACCCCAAATGTCGAAAGACGTCTTCTCTTGCTCTCTCTTCGTGCCTGCCCATTTGTTTTGAAAGGGTAAACAACTCCACCGACTTACAGCCAGAAGGCCACTATGAACCGTGGACGCTCACGAGGGCGCGGGTGTGGGTCGGGTGTGTGTCCCCGGCGTGCTTTCCTTTCGAAGAGGGCTGAAGGGCAGCGTCAGGGGAATACCCTGCTGCCCTCTCCGGAGCAAAAGCGCCGCTGGTACCGCCGAAGAACGGCCGAGAAACGCCTCGGCGGGGCTCTGGCGCCGGTTTTCGGCAGGTTCCCTCGCTGGCTGTTGCTTAACTCACGTTCCAGGGAACTTTTTGAACATTTTAATGACCTTTTGCGGTCTTTTAAAGGAATGGGTTTAAAACAAAAAACAAACATTGACCCTCCCCCGCCCCCAAAACGGAAACCTCTACTATTACTTGGGAAAAGGCTCTATTGCTTATAATGGAATTTATTGCCCAGTTAGGGCTTTGGACGGGGATACCGTTTATTTTTCTGCTAGGGAGGCCCCTTTTCTCTTGCGGGTCCCGATCCTTCGTTTTTTGGAGGAGAGGGGTTGCTTTAGAAGTTCCTGACTGGGGCTGTTTGTCGTCCAATGGACCGACCCCCCCCCCCTCCCCTCCCCTCCAGCTAAGCTCTGCGCAGTTCTCCGTTGTGAGCTTCTCCTGGCCCCCTTCCGTTCTCTCTCGACAACGGGGGCAAACTTTTCCTTCCTTTCTGGCTCATTTGCATTAAAGCAGGTAACGACGCCGGATGTCGAGAAGAAGATCGAGGAGTACAAGCGCGAGAACGCCGGCATGTTCAGCTGGGAGATCCGGGACAAGCTGCTGAAGGACGGCGTGTGCGACCGGAACACCGTGCCCTCAGGTAAAGGCCGCGCGGTGGGCTGGGCTGGGCTGGGCTGGGCTCTATCTGCAGCAGAGACCTCCAGGGCCAGAGAGCCAGCGCCTTCCTCCCGGCGGGAGACTAACAGCTTCAAAACCGAGGCGTCCCCCCCCCCCGTAGAACTCCAAGGTAGTCACATCCCGCGGTTTGCTCGTCCCGATCCTCAGCAGGTTTACGCGCAAGTAAGCCCGCTGAGTTTCCTGGGATTTGCTTCCCCGACGCATTCTGCTTAAAAGAAAAAAAGAAAACAAAAGAAACCCCCAAAGCAACCCCCGCGGAAGGCGAGTGGCTCTCCGCAAGGCCTTTGAAATCTCCGGCGCCTTCTCCTCGCGAGCCACCGCCCTGGCCCGGGGTCTCCGCAGGGCGGCGGGTCCTTCTGCGTTTCGTCTGCAGCCCCCTTCGGAGACATCAAACGGCCCTGCCCGGAGTCGCCAGGCTTTTAAGGTCCCGGCTCGGGGCCTGGGCGGGCAAGAGAGCCGCTTTATCTTATAGGCACGAGATGAAAGGGAAGGGGGACAGGGATCGCCCGGCGTCGGGGACGAGCGCGGCCCAGTGGGTTTCGCCGGCGCTCCCTTGCAACAGCCGCGCGAAGACAAGTGCCCGTCGCCGCTCGCCGTTTCCCCGGCCCATAAATCCGGATGATCCGATTAATCACCATTTAAGCAGATGTACACAGCACTCAGGGTGGGGAGTGGGGAAGGGTTGTTTTTAATTAAAATCCGACGGCATCGCTTTCTCTGTCCTCTCTCTCTCTCTCTCTTTTGCTCTTGAGAAGGGTTTCCGGAGACAGGATTGTTTAGCAGGCGGGGATCTGGAAAATATAAGTCCTTAATACAAATTGGCACCATTTATAAGAAATAAGGACCCCTGTACGTCGGGAATGGAAAGAGCCTTCGCATATGCACAGCGGTTTCTTCTCCTTTCCCTCCGCATTCTTGTTTTTTGGGGTTTAAAAAAAAAGGTCCATGGTTTGCAGGGAGAGTAACCGCAGTCCATCCGACTCAGGACGTTTGACTGCCTGAGATTTTGATGTGGGAAGCATCCTTCTCAGATAAAGGAGGGACGTAGGGGGAAAGGGAGCACGGTTCACTTTGGGAACATTGAGGCTGGACAGGTCTCCTTAGGCATTTTTCAGTGCCATTTCTCGGGCCAACAAGACTGAAGGGGGCCAGTTTCTTCAGCATAGCCAAGGGAAGATTTTAACGACCCGCCACTGGGCTTGGTAGGTCAAAGTTCTTGATGGGAGTTCATGCGAGGCTCCAAGCTTGTCCTGCTCCCACCCATGGCAAGGAAATCTGACTGGGCCGCTCCTTTCCTCCCTGTCCCTCCATATATTCTGAACGAAGGTTCAGAGATCTGAACGTACAAACTCATGACCAGTGGAACTGACTACTAAGTAGGAGTGCAAGGAAATCATTCTGCTTAGGAAGGCTGCATGGATTGGGTTTGAAGCAAGAACTTTGGTCCCAACAGTATGATTCTGATCTTCTCACCACCAGCAGATGCAGTTACCTTTCCCTTTGGAGCCTACAGCCCCTCAGGTGGTTTTCCTTTCTTGCTGAATGCTAGCCAGTCACTTGACTCCGATCAGGCAGCTGCATAAAGGCTCATAAAGGCCCGCAGTTTTTAGAATCAACCCCAACCTTGGCTTAAGGAGTCCCACGAGAGCTCCCTTGTCTCCAAGAAATGAGGGTGCAGATAGATTTCTTTCACCTTCTGCTTCATGCCGGTCCTGCCTTCCTTCTTTCCCCGCAGTGAGCTCCATCAGTCGCATTTTGAGAAGCAAGTTCGGGAAAGGAGAAGAAGAAGAAGCTGAGCTGGAGAGGAAGGAAGTGGAAGAAAGCGAGAAGAAGGCCAAGCACAGCATCGATGGCATCCTCAGCGAGAGAGGTAAGGCCCCATATCTCTCTTCAGGGGCAGGGAAACTGAGTCACGTGGGAACCATTTCTGGTGTGTGCAAAGCCAGAGGCAGGCTTTGGGGGTGGGGGGGATGCTGATGCATTCTGGAGAAACCAGAATGACTTCCATGCTGCTCTTTGTGGAAGGCCAGGTTGCCCCTGGGGAGATTTGGCTGCTCAGGGTTTTTGTTGGAAATCTGCCTCTGTGCCACTAGTGTGTGGATCTCGGCTTTGTTCTGTGGCTTGGGGACGAGGGAGACTGGCTGAGTGTGGGTTGTGGACCCTACGAGGCAGCCTGTGGATTCAGGAGTCAAATCGAAAAGAAAAGGCTTTCAGGCTCCCTGCTGAGGAAGCCATGTGGCTGAGATGGTTCCCATTCATCTTTAAAAATAAAAATAAAGCAGGCGAGGGAGGAGGCCAATTGCCAGGGCCAATCTGATCCTGGGGGGGGGGGATTTCTGTGGGACTGTGAGGGGGGGAGCTGGGTGGGATCCCACTGATGGCCCATCCAGACTGGCCTTGTCACTTGGCTCTGGACACAGGGAGCCCACTTGTGAGGAGGAAAGGTGATGTCAGTCAGGACCAGTGGGGCCTACCCCCTGGGAAAGTGTTCTGGGGGAGTGCTTGCCTACTGCCCCATCTGCCTGCCTGGCGACAGCGGCTAGAGGCCAGAACTCTAGGAGCGAAGCAGGGCAAGTGTTACTTTGCAGGCCTAGGAAGTCTGGAGAACTGCTTTGCTTGCTTCATTTCTGTCTGTGGGGCAACAGTGCAAAGCACAAGAGTGAGGGCAGAAAACAAGGGCAGATCTGGTTAAACGGGAGCCTTTCTCTGTGCGATAGCCGGGTGGCCTTTTCAACCCTGGAGCCCCTGCCTGCAACCCAGAGCACTTTTAAGTTCCACGGAAACTGGATCATGGCCGCTGGTTCTAGGGGCTTTTGCTCCTGCCCAGTGTGTGTTCAGGATTGCAGGCTGCAGTTCTAAAATCCTTAGTTAAAAATAGATTCAAGCGGGTAGCCGTTTTGGTCTGAAGCAGCAGGACGAATGTGGAGTCCAGGGGCACCTGTAAGACCAGCAAAGTTTTATTCAGGGTGTGAGCTTTCGTGTATCTCTCAGGTATCTGAGGGAGTGTGTATGGCCACAGGTGCTCTCACAGGGTGTCTGTTGTGGGGGAGGAGAGGGAAGGCGACTGTAAGCCGCTTTGAGCCTCCTTCGGGTAGAGAAAAGCGGCATATAAGAACCACTTCTTCTTCTTCTTCTTCTTCTTCTTCTTCTTCTTCTTCTTCTTCTTCTTCTTCTTCTTCTTCTTCTTCTTCTTCTTCTTCTTCTTCTTCTTCTTCTTCTTCTTCTTCTTCTTCTTCTTCTTCTTCTTCTTCTTCTTGCCTTGAATAAAACTTTGCTGCTCTTAGAGGTGCCCCTGGACTCCACATTTGTCCTCAGTTGTGGCATAATGCACGGCTGAGCAGAGAGGCTGGGCCACAAGTGTCACTGGGGCTCAACTCAGACGCCTGTTGGAAGGCCTGTGCCTGGAAGAAGGAAGAAGGAAAAGCCCCAAAGCCCTTCACCAGAATGCCTCGGAAATGACCCCTTTTGAAATCAGTGAGATGCGGAGCACAGTCTTCCCCACACTCCCCTCGAAGTCAGTCCCGTTGAGTCCCAAGAGGCGAGCACAGGATCGCAGCCATCAGTAGAGGCGACCCCTGTGAGCAACGATGCGCACGGGCCGCACTTCTCACGGACTGGCAGGGCCCCGGGTGCATGGGAGGGGAAGTGTAGGTCTCCCTTAAGGCCTCCTTCTGGTTTCTCGGAGTCCGCGTGGGGATGAGCAATCCCGATGCATTCCAGGCGTTATATTTCAAATCAGGGGGCCTTAGGATCGGGCCCGAAGATTGGGCTCTTCCGCGCAGTTCGAGGGCAGCAAATCAAGGCAAGTGAAGGCCGGGGGGGGGGGGGTCTTGCTGCCGGGGAAACACACCCAGGCTCGGCTTGCAGGGCGACACCTCCCCCCCCCCACCCGCCCACAAGGTCGCCCGAAAAGAGAGCTCGCCCCAAGCGCGTGGCAGAGAGCCGGCGGGCACAAATGCCCGATCCAATTCCGGCCAATCCTTTTGGGGCCGAGCCCAGGCTGAAGACGAAGAGACGGGGGCCGGGGGCCGGGGGTGCTGGTCCACTCGGATTGCCAGACTGCGCGCCTGGAGAAAGCGGTCTCCAGGTGAGCACTTCCCCAAACGGCCTTGGGGTCGGCGGGCGCAGAAAGGAGGAGCGAAGGAACGCCTCCCCTTCTGCCCCTCCGAAGCGCCCGTCGGGGGACCCAGGGCGGCCGAGGGAGCCGCAAAGGGGCGGCGGGGGTGGGGTGCGGTGGGTCCTCGGGAAAAGCGTCTCTCTCAGTGGTGTGGCTGGAGTCAGGTAGCCCCGGCCCTCCGGGTCCTGCAGGCGAGCGGCATTTGGGGTCCGTCAAGCTGAAGGCGTTCAAGAGGCAGAGGGGGGAAGCGAAGGGGGTGGGCTGAGAAGGTCCTTGAGATCCTGCCCCTTTCCCCCAAGGGCTTCGAAGGTGCCCTGGGGAGGAAGGCGGCTTCCACGAGACGTGGGTCCCACTGATTTTAGCCGAGCTCCGAAGTAAATGTCTTTATATATTCCTCCTAATCTGGTTCTCCTTGGAAACTTTGTGCCGGTTTTAAAAGTCCAATGGGACCTTCGATCCCCACCCCCCCATGTGTTCCCACAAGAGCTAATAGTGGACGCAACATCCCCCCCTCCAATTCATTTTGTTTAAAAATAAGAGGAAACCTAATTAGACTAGACATTTCAAAAAGTGACTTAAGATCGAGGGGTAATCGCCTAGCTCTGGGATTCTGAATCCGCAGTGGAATCCTGTGTGGATGTTCTTGGAACTGAGTCCTGCTTCAACTGAGACTTGGTCACTGTTGAGAATGCCGGATTCTGGCCTGTCGTGTGGAAACCAGGGCGGTCTGCATGCTGCTTGGCGTCTCCTTGAAGTCCGTGGGACTGACCTCATTCCAGAGAGCCAGGCAGATTTGCACTGATTTCCAGTGGGTTTGATTAGTAGTTCAAGTTGCACTTGCCACCTCAATGGAGGAAGGAAACCTAATCCAGTTCTCTACAGGTTTCTGCCTGTTGTGAGTGGTTACAGCTAGTTTTTCAAGACCTTGTCGCTTGGGTAAGCAGACAGGCTGTTGCCAGTGCTGGCTGACTTTGTTGTTTGAGGTTCCTCGGGCACTCCTCCTCCAAAGCTGGCCCTGCACATCCAACCATAGGCTCTGGAGAGCACTAGACAAAAGTACCAAATGAGCTGGTCAAACATTTGTACAACTTTTCCAGCTTTTACAAAGAAGGCCTTCTATACACAATCTACACTTGGAGATGAACTTGGAAAACAAAGAGGGGAGAGTCCATTGAAACTCACACTTTAGCTTTGCCCAGACAAAGGTTCAGCTAGCAGCAGCTTGATGTGGACAAAAGAAGGCAACCTTTTTATAATTCAGGGAGAAAAGAAGAGAAAACAGGCCCCACAAAAGACCCAGAAAAGACATTATGGTCTTGCAATGAGGGATGAATTATTCAATGAGCTCCAATAGCCAATGCTCTGTGGAGTTTTATGGACTCTCCACCGTGGAAAAAGTAGCTATTTTCACCTACAAAATGTTTCTAGCCTTTCTAGACAGCTAGAGATAACCGACAGCCATTCAGGATAGATAACTGAAACCATTCTTTGAAAGCTATAGTATCTCTCTGCATTGTCAAAACAAAGGAGAAAGAAAATGCCTTACTATGGAGTTAAGGGTAGCTGCATCTTCATGGTGTTTAAATGTAGGGGTTTTTAAAAAATTGAACAGGCAGGAAAATGCTTGCAGGTTCATGGATATTTTAAGGTCTTTGCATTAAATATAGATTTCCACTCCATGGGAGCAAGCCTCGGTAGGTCTACTCAGAAGTAAACTCATACTTTTCAATGGGTTTATTCTCAGGCAAATGTCCTGAGAATTATAGTCATTTTTTTAGAACAATAAAATATGATGTTGTAGGAAATGGATGGCTAAAGAAGAAGAATTAATGACCAATACATTTTTAAAAAAGGCAACTAGTCTTATAGTTTGACTCAGACTAGTTAAATAGAAATGATTAGGTTTATGTTGGTTTACTTCCACGGCACCTGAACTCTGAAGATATATATCTGAAAACACACTGTTGATTTGAATGAAATTGAATTTTTGGTTTGTAATCTTTTGGTGTTAGATGTCAAATATAAAGTATAGTTCTTTCTTTCTTTCTTTCTTTCTTTCTTTCTTTCTTTCTTTCTTTCTTTCTTTCTTTCTTTCTTTCTTTCTTTCTTTCTTTCTTTCTTTCAGGTCAATCTTGTTAAGGATTCAAACCATATGTTAAAATAGTTTGTTGTTGTTATTATTATTATTATTATTATTATTATTATTATTATTATTATTATTATTATTATTGGGTTGATTGAGGCAAAGCTTGCTATTTCTTTGTGGATATCAGATAATATAATGTATGATATGAGAACACCAAATAACGAGTTTCCATTCACTCAGAACAAAAATCTTAAATTCATGGAGAGTATAATTTTGTTGCCTTCTGCTTAATGTATTGTGTTTACTACTGATAAAAGCTACAAGTGTCAATGAGACATATGAAAGATCAATAATGTTCTAATTTTCTAAGGAAGTGTATCAGTAGAAGAGTTTGTTTTTGCTGTCTTTAGTAATAATAGCTACTTCTGATTCTGAATTTTCAAAAGAAGCAAAACCACTGGTTTTAAACTGAGAATGTCATGAACCCATCCAGTCTTTTAAGACATCTGTCACACAAATTATGCATGTTTATCGGAAGTAAGTATTGGAGTTCAGTGCGATTTATTCTCAAGAAAATGTGCATTGACTTTTAGTTTTCTTTTGGATGCCTTTAATTGAAGATTGTATCCAAAGGTATCCAATTTGCAAATAGTAATTTTGAGAAAGAGATAAGTTTTGAGTCAGGGAATCTTCTGGATACAATGTATGGATAAATCTTTCATGTTACTGTTTAGTGTTGTACCCATCTATAAGATAAATGAAATTAAAACAAGGATGGAAGATTATATGCTTTCCCCTCAATTCATAATTCTATACCGCTACTGTAAAATTATGGTTGAAATATTTAGCTTGTGCAATGTACTTACTAGTTGCCTATCACTTCATTATCTATTTAAGATGTTCACTAAAGTAAAAAATTAAAGATTTTATCATGATATCAAAAATTTTGAGACTGTTTCTGAAGGACTAGCATATTTCTAGCTGCCAAAATAATTTGTGTACTTCATATGTGGGAAATGCATTTTCAAGTCCCAGACTTTTCCACCTAACTATCTTGCAGGATTGTAATGCAGAAAAAAAAAGAAAAAAGAAATCCACCATGGAGTCAGGGCATAATGCCCAAATGATAAAGTATTTCACAATGTACAAATCTGGATAACCCAGCCAAATAGGCTCCTAGATTTCACAATGATCAAGCCTTCCTGCTTATTATTTTTTTAAGTAACATGTCATGTCAGAATAAAGTTGCATCATTCCCATTCAGTCCCTTTCCCCACATTTTTACAGTGACCCAATTATTTACTTCCATAAAAGGAGATAAGAAAGTAAGACTGAAACACAACACCATTTTTGGGGGGAGGGAAAACCCCAACTTAAGGGAACAGAGTTTTCCTTGTAAATTTCATGTTTCCCGCACCTCGGGCTAACTGCCTCATATTTCAGTCCTGAGTGATTTCAGAGAAAAGACTCATTCACCTGTACATCAGTAAAAATGAATCACAAGACAAAATTTATGTGTTTAAGTGAAAGCATACACATGACCACAAAGTATAGATTGGTAGGGACTGGCGTATTTATATAGAAGCTGTATGCATACCAATTCATCCAGAGTACATGGATTCAAAATTGTTTGTAAGTAATCTTAAACATATTTAAGTGGAAATATGTTCCACTAGTCTGATCACAACCAATATTTTTATTTGCTGGAGCTCAAATTAAAAATAGAATTTGTGATCTGGCAACTCAACAGGGACTTGGCAGCTATTCAGCCATTCAAAGTTGCTCTATGGTATAATTATTTTAAACATTCTCCTAATCTTGAGTCACATTTTTTTTTAAAAAAGGACTGTTTCCTATGAATCATAGAGAAGTTTAATACTCACAGGATTTGTGCTATATCATCAATGTACTTAGAAGTGCGTCTCATCCGAGTGCATACTTTGTGTTTTGGGGACCCTGTTGCTGAAAATCAACCCATTACTTTTCAGAATGCTTTTCTTTTTTCTTTTCTTTTCTTTTCTGGTCTCCAAAAAGAGTGCTGTCTGATATCCTCAGCAGAATTGCTTTTTCATTCTTACCTGGGACAGTTGCAATATTTTATGTGGCAGCAGCTGAATTTAGGCTTCAGTTTGTTCAAACAAGGCTCTTGATTGTGAGCCTTATGCCAAGGCATCTTTATTAATTATTGAAACTAGTCGGTTTGTACTTCTCCTTTCTACCATGCCCCTTTAGATTGATAAATGACTTCTTGGTTGACCTGGTACCTCGATCAAAGGCTGCTGTGGCCTCATAGGATCCTTAAATGGTGCACATATACTGACAGTCCAATGTGTTTAGAATCAGGATGGTGCAGTTTTTGGTGTTTAAAGTCTCATGCAGGATTTGGGAAATCTGGGTTCAAATCCCTCTTCGTTACGAAACCTGCTGGGTGATTGGGCTATTCACTTGCTCTCAGTCAAAGCCTCCCTCACAGGGCAGTTGTGAGTGTAAAATAAAGAAGGGGGAACAGGTATGTTTCCTGGGGTTCCTTAGAGGAAGGGAGGGGGGATTAAAATGTAATACATCCAAGATGTTATAGAGCTTTGGGCTGCATTTTGGGGTCCTCTTCCTATTTTACCTTAAGACAGGCATTGAACAGCTTGGTGTAGTGATTAGGAGTGCTGACTTCTAATCTGGCAAGCTGGGTTTGATTCCACGCTCCCCCACATGCAGCCAGCTGGGCTACCTTGGGCTCACCACAGCACTGATAAAGCTGTTCTGACCAAGCAGTGATATCGGGGCTCTCTCAGCCTCACCCACCTCACAGGGTGTCTGTTGTGGGGAGACTCCTTTTGGTAGAGAAAAGTGTAATATAAGAACCAGCTCTTCTTGCTCGTCCTGGCTCATCACACACAGCTTTGCTTTTGCTTGTGCTGGGAGTCCAGGTGAAGGAGTGGACTGTGGAATGCCCCAAGTTAGGCACTTGGCAGTTCTATGGATCTGCAGTATAAGCCATTATTGCAGAAATATATGGAATATATGGGACTGATTTATAACTTGCTTTACCCCATACTCCTGCCATAAGATTAACATGTTCAGCATGGACTTTGATTAGAACTGTGTGAGAGGACCTATATGATGGCCCTGCCTGTTTGATACTGGATCATTAAATATTACATTAATGGAAGGAACACCCAGATAAAAGCCCTCATGTCACTACAGTAATTTGTGGAGGACACCTGTGTGATGGCTGGAAAGCAGTATTCTGCTTCAGAAAAGAGAAAGCAGTGCCTGGATCTGTCTGGGAATCTCTGACTGGGACTGAACATGATGGTGCTGACAGCACTTCCTCAAATATCATAATATCTGTGTTTTTGTTTCTCTGCTGCTGGATCTTGTAAAACTGAAATTGTACTTAAGACATCATAAATTATGTTAAGTCTTCAGTCCACTGTGGAGGAAGCCCATAATTTCCCGCTGTTCAGAGGAAGGGAAAATAGTGTGCTTAGCAATGGGGAGTCATGTCAAATGATTGCTGGGATTTGTCCAGACCTAGGATGAATCTGCACTGCGCTTTTTATCCTTGGTGACCCTGAATTTAAAAAGTCATCTGCATGTTATTCGATTAGCATTCTGATATTTAGTGCTTTAAATTTTGATCTGCAGTGAAACTACCTTTCCCCATGATATCCAGGAGTGGATATAACTCGCTACATTTGAGGAAACCACTCCAAGAGCCCCAGTATTAAATGTAGATATTCTGCATTTTGCCAGATTAACTTCCTCTCCAGCATTTCCAATGCTGACGTAGTGAAGCAGTCTGTTGCTGACTGGTCAGGGCATCAGTTCAAAGACTGTCTTGGTTCCCGATTGCCATTATCTCACAAGACTTATTTTTGCCCTCACTTCTATGAGCAGAGATTTGGATTTACATTCCTGTCCTTGTTCCCTATGAGGCGGCTCCCTCCCCTCCCCTCCCCTCCCCTCCCCTCCCCTCCCCTCCCCTCCCCTCCCCTCCCCTCCCCTCCCCTCCCCTCCCCTCCCCTCCCCTCCCCTCCCCACACCCCACTCCTGTAGGAAAAGAAAGAAACAAGCAGCCTTGTGCTCCACTTGTCCCTTCCCCGGCTTGCTCTGGCTATAGACTCGGAAGTCAAAAGGCAGAAAATAAAGCACTCTCTAGCCTTGTGCTTCTCTAATGCCAGCTGGACCTTCACCTGACACTCCACCCTAATCAAATGGGAAGGAGACCAAAAATTGAGACAATGCAAATGTAGAAGGGTGATGTGTTTAAAATTGGGGAAAAGGAAGGCTGAAGATACGGGTTCAAAATCAGAATTTGGCAAGATTTACAGGAGAAAGAAATGTGAGTGCAGAAAGGGCCTTAGTGAACAAATAAGTTCACTCTATGAACAAATAAGTGGGTTCTAGACTGATTCAATCCTGAACCCTCCCCAGAAGCTAAAATGAATAAGCTGAGGCTCTTGAACTTTGGCCACAGGTCAGAGGAAAAGACAATAATGCTGGGAAAAGTTGAAGGCTGCAGGAAACGAGCTGGATTGACAGAGCTGGATTGACTCAGTCAGGGAAGCCATGGCCCTCAAGTTCACAAGACCTGAACAAGGTGGTTAATGATAGGATGTTTTGGAAGTCATTAATTTGCAGGGTTGCCATAAGTGCGAAGCCACTTGATGGCACTCAGCGCGCACACACACAGTCTATGAACATAGTACACCCGTGTGTGTATGCGATATGTAGACCCTCACATCTGTTGCAGCAGCATGAAGGCTATATAAAAATAAAAGCTAGAGAAAAGCCTTCAGGGATAAATAAGAAGCGATGTATAATGGGGGAATGTATCTTCCCTTTGGAAACACGTAGGCCTCTGGTATATTCCTGCTTTGTTGTGTTTGCTTATTAGCCCACCTTCCCTCTGCTGCCAAATTTGTGAGATGATGGTTTTAACAGGGGATGAAAAAAAAAAAAAGATACCAAACTCCTGTTGGCCTTCTCGCAGCCCTTTCTGGAGCTTGTGCTTAGGAGACACTGCTGTTGCTCTTGCTGTTGTGCTGGGTGACTCCTCCTGTTTATGGCTTGAATGGTACTCTCTGTTCTCTGGCCCAGTGGAATTGGCCTACAGGCATGGTCACAATGAATTGTTCCCTAGTCATGTGCGCTATTCCAAAGAGCCCGACTCATCCCAGCCCTCTACCCTGGGCTTCAGTGAGAGAGCAATTCAGGCTGGAGCAGACTAAATTGCCTCCTTTCTTTCTCTCTTACTTTCATCTTGGACCAAGCCCTCCCTCCCCTCTCTTTATTTCTGCTTTGCCTGAGGGTCACATTTGTGCAAGTTATTCATCCACCCCTGTTTTGAAGGTGTGTGTGTGTGTGTGTGTGTGGAATGGAGGAGGAGAACAGTTTAGAGAAAAGAAAGAGGTAAACACAAAAGCCCCACTCAGCCGGTAACTAAAGAGCTGATGCCGCCTCTCTCGATGTGATGATGCTTTTCCTGTTTGTGAATTTTTGAGAAACATTTTTGCTCTGTACTCTAATGGAATTAGAGGACAGATGCTGCCTGTAAGTGGGACACGCGACTACCGGCCTCTCGCTCCAATATTTAGAAGCAATGTTACAATTACTGACTTGATATGCTGACTTTGAAGTGGATGCACATGATCTAGGGAGTGCTGGGGAAGAGATGGATGGTCATATGTTGAGATTTTAGTTGCTGTTTATGGGCTTGAGAATAGATAAACGTTATTAACTATTTGATGCTAAACTTTGAGCTGACAAATCAGGTTCCAGAATAAAGTTAGAATTCAGTGGCACCGTCAAGGCCAACAAAATCTCGTTCTGGGTATAAGCTTTGGTGTGCATGCATGCTTCGTCAGATGCCTGTGCATAGGCAAGAAATCTGGAATTAAACGCGGTTCGTCTTAAAGGTGCCACTGGACTCAAGTTGTGTTCTATTCCTCCAGACCGACCATGGCTACCCACCTGAATCCAGACCCTAGAATGTTGTTAATCCCTTTTTTGTTGGTTTGTTAGGTTTTATTGGCAGTTTCAAAAGCACTACTGGATGTGAACTGATCCCCCCCCCCGCCCCCCAGTTCTTACTGGAACCACCAAATGGATCAGCTCATGCAGCTAGCTGAGGTGGCAGTTATCAGCTCATAAGTTTATGGGCAGCATCAAAGGGGCTCTTCTCTCTACAGAAGTTTCATGTGGAAAAGCTGCTCTTCAGCTCTACTCCTTCCGCCGTATTGATTTAGAACTGAGCTTGAAAAGGATGTGGTGGTGGAAAGTGGGTCACATGGTTTTCCAGGCTTTTCCAGGCAAGAGACACCCAGAGGTGGTTGGCCAGTGGCCTGCCTCTGCATAGCAACCCAGAAGGAGATCAGTCTAGCCTGGTTATTACAAGGTAAATCTACCATGTGATGATGTTTCCCTATAAATGGCTGGTCTTATCTGATATCCTGACCATACTGTTTTAATTCAAGCAAAGCAATATCACCAGAGGTTCTAATATCCTCCTCCCTAGACTATGTACAGTTGTAATAGCATACATACAGGTTCTCACTATGAAGACAGCTATACTTGGCAAGAAAGGCAGGCCCACCCTGCAACGATCTTTTCTAAAAGCTTACTACTGAATATTGTTGAGCTATGGCAATGCAGGGTGGCTACTGTGCCTCCATAGTCCCCTTTACATCTCCTGTTGTGCCCTAAGCATGTCACCATGTCCAGTTTGATGCTTTGCAAACATTCCGCATGATACAGCTTCTTCTGAATGCAGGGGCTGCTGCTGGCTCAGTATTGCCTCTTAACCACACAATATGGTCAGAACCTGGGGATTCACAGAACCTGATTGAACAATACAGATTGTTGTCATATTATAACAATGTTCAGCTGACAATTAAAAGAAGAAAAGACAACTGGACTTGTACCCCTGGCATGGGGTGGTGGGGAAGTTGCCACTGCCATGGTGCTGGGGCAGAGAAATTTGCCATGTGGCTACCCTGTTACTGTTGCAATAGCTGTAGTGGCAACACGGAAAGGATGCAGGGATCTCTCTGTGTAGAAGACATTAACATGTAGAATGCCCCTATCCTGGCCAGGTTATTCTGTTCACCCCCGTGCTCTAATTGGCCAGGATCAGCACTACACAGGATGAAGTGATAATATATTAAATTCTAATAAGAAACACGTAGTAGAGTTATTTTTTTTAAATAAAAATGAGAAATTTTGGTGGTGATTTGACATACTTACATATTTGAGGTGATTTGAAACATTTATATCTTTTTGGAACCAAAATATCTAGCACATGAGTCCAGTTCACCTTAGATTAGATTCACTTTATTGCTTAATGTTGCAATATGCTTTAGGGAGCAGAGATCAAGCAGAGTGGAGCTTGATAGATCATCAGGCATCCCCCAGGGCTAGTTTATAAAACAGCAATGGGGAAATGAAGCAGAACTACAAAGTGCTCTCTGGTTAATTTAAGAAGAAATTGAGTGAAACACAAAGCAATAAATCAGACCCATCTTGTCAACGTTGGCTTCTTGTTGTAAAAATGTCACCTTCTATTGCATGGAATGAACTCAAGAGCTAAACAGACAAGTGGAATTTGCAAGAACTGGAAATTCTTTGCCAGATTCAGGGATGTACAGCAAGGTTCTAACCTACAAGGCTCTTTATGAGTATCTCTTTCTCCCCCCCTCCCCCACCAGCATGTTTTCCTGTGGTCTTCCTATCACATGCTGTTAATCTAATTCAGTTGAATTCCATTTTACAAGAGGAAATAAAATTGAAATATTATGAAATGGAAATGTCACTGCAGTCCTATTTCAATTCAATGGAGTCATGTGGGGTGCATATTTAGTTACAGATGAAGATGCTCATAAAAATCAACTTATTGATTTCAGGGGAACAAACGTTTCCAGAGTAATTCAAAGTTTACATCTGCAACTAACAGTACAGAAAAGGACAAGTAAGGCACCCTTATTGGGTTTCTTATTGGGTTTCTTGTGCTCCTTAGTTGTTGTAGGAATTAAGATTTGAAAAGGAAGTTTTCAGCAGTCCTGGCCAAATATTGATTGAGTACTAGTTTGGTGATTCTAGGGTTGCTCTCTACAGGCCTGTAGCTCTCTATTGTTGTCCCTCCTCTATTGTAATCCTGAGATCAAAGCAGAGTCCTTTCAGTTTATCCCTCTTGGAAATCTTTCTTTGTGTCCGTAACTCTCCATGGATTAATGAGCACATTGACTATGGAGATCTATAAGGTTGAGTACACTGTATACATATCCTTCATTTTTACAGTACAGGTGCCATCATTTCTTATAAGTAGGCCAGGGTAATTTGAGGTATCAACGCTGAATAACCTCAAATACATTTTATTTACGATAATGATGACTGGCACTCCAACAAATTCTAAAATAAAATAAAACGTCTTTCCTTAGTTACAGGATAGAACTAAGAGTTTTAGCCGGGCAAGAAATGATCATCCGGTTATATTTTGCCAATATAACCTGATATACCTTGATTAGAGAAAAGCTTCATAAATTGCAGTGTTAACATTTTAACATTTTAAAATGTTGATCAGCCAGTTACTCTAACATCCTATTTCTAAATAGAATGGATTTCAAATGAAGTGAGACCTGCAGCAGGATCCCAAGTAAGCGTATTCAGAAATAAATCCGACTTAGTTCAGTGGAACTAACTCCCTAACAACACCCTAGAGTAGGCTTTCTTAACCAAGGTTTCGTAAAACTCTGGGGTTTCTGGAATGGGTGGGAGCTAATTAATTTTAATGTATTTTTTAAATATGTTAAACATTTATTGGGTGATATGAACATATATGGTCATGTTGCCCCACTGTCCCCTCCCAAAATGGCCCATGATGGGACTGGAGGGGGTGGGAAGGGGAAAAGTCCTTGGTGGGTGTGTACACAGCTATGTTTCCCAACCATATTCTGCACAATCACATCACTTCTGGAGTTTCTTAAAGCCTGGAGAATGTTTCAGGGGTTCCTCAACAACAAAAAAGTTGAGAAAGGCTGCCCTAGAGAGCCGGTGTCACGTAGGGGTTAAGAGTGTCAGAGTGTCTTGGAGATCTGAGTTTGAATTCTCACTCATGCCATGGCAGCTCGCGGGGTGATCTTGGGCCAGTTGCACGCTCTCAGCATAGCCAAACTCAGTGTGTTGTTGTGAGAACAAAATGGAGGAGAAGAGAATGACATAATATGTTTTGCGGCACCACTGGAGACAAAGGCAAGGTACGAATGAATGGAAAACAAATGTGCTAAGGAAATGAATCTGATACCTGGGCAAAACAGCTGGCAACTGAATACGATCATGCCCTCTGCTTTGTTAAGGTTCAATATCTTGAAACCAGCTGGGACAGGCAATGTTATCCCTGAGAAACCAGTGATGCTATGAGGAAGTTATGATATCCTGGACTTTGAACAACAGCAGAACAATGTGGGATACAGCCACGTGGAAGGGGACATCACAGTGTTCAAGTCACCAAAGAGCTGGCATTTTGTGTCCCAGAGCTCTGTGTTACTGAAAGTTATTTGTGAATTTATATCCCACCCCTACACCTGAAGGTCCCAGGGTGGGTTACAATGGTTCAGAATAAAAGCGAGAAAAAATAATGTACAAGACATTAAAACACTTAAAACACAGTCCCTCTCTCCCTGGCAGGACCTAAATGTCAAAAACCTGGATGAAGAGGTGTGTCAGATCGGGAAGTCAGAAAGGGACGTGTTTGGGTGGTGGGATGTCAATCCTCTGCAAGTCTACATCTTTTAAATTCATTTCTTGCCTCAGATGTGCTAGTGCAGTTCACATGCATGGGGGAAGCAGCCTCTAATGGTCCCTCTCTTTCCCCAATGAGGTGAATTCAGAACTGGCATAGATGAGGTGTAGTAAACATTTTTTATAAAACAATACGTGTAATACGTTTTGAGGGGAAGTCCCCTGTTTTTCCTCTGGGACTCACAGAGCTCCCAGACAGTTGTGCTTTCATTGTTTATTTTGAGAGACTGGGCATGTAACTTGTGGATATAGAGTGTTAACAGAGTATTATTGGTATCATCCACAATGCATTCCCTTGTGCACTTGCGTGTGGTTTACTAGGGATTTGTGTACTGTTCCTTTGTCGAGTTATGTGCCGGAGCTGACAGGGCTAGTCATGTGAAAAACAAACAGGTTTTAACCCCGCAGAGTAAACAACCCCAGACTTTACAACACAGTGCTGCATTCATCTGAGAGATGATGAAATATGTGTGTTTTGCAGGCACAACAACCTTAATGTACATGTTTATCCAACATATAAAGCTCAGCTCCCCCCCCCCCCTTTTTTTGCAGCAATGTGACTGAGGTTAAAGAGCAGAACAGAATTGGAGAGACAAATTTTCTTCTCAGAAGTAGGGCAGGGGGCCAGTTCAGGGCAGAGCATACCCATCACATGTATAAAATCCCAGTTTACGCTCTGGAATTGCCAGTGAAAAAGAATCTTCAGAAACAGGGCTACAAAAGACCTTTTCCTGAAACCTTGCAGAGTCACTGTCAGTCGGCAATGGACCAGCAGACTGACTCAGGTCCTTGCAGCCATTTAATTAGGGTTGGAAACTTTAATCATTGCTACAGCAATTTGATGGGGAAGAACTTCTCTTCTCAAATGGCAGCCAAGTAAACAAATTCTTCTACTCAGTGTTAAGCACAGAGATGTTTAAATGTGAAATACATGCTTCACTTTCTGAAAAACTCCCAACAAAAAGGAGCTCCTGCAAACCTTCAGGAATGGATGTTCACATGAAAACAAGCTTTATTGCAAACATTAGCATTTTTACAAGTATTTAAAGGAAAAATAAGTTGTGGGTAAAGATTCTCAAAGAAAATCCTCCTTTTCAAAGCCTTCCTGAAAAGCCAGTTAAAACAACTGGGACACGGTTTAGCTAAAAAGCATTTCAAATGTGGTCAGTTTAAAATTGGGAGGGGGGTAAAATGCTTATCTTTGAGTGGATTGCGTCCATTGGTTTTAAGTCAATATGCAGCCTGATCCCATTCATAATAATTTGAAAGGCAGTCCTACTCATGTGAATAGAATGGATTTCCTGTGATTACTGCAATACACTGTGATCTTAATCTACTTAAATCAAAATTAGTAGAAATAGGGTTAAAAAAATTAAAAGTGCAACCATGTCAGAATTGCTGCCATCTCTGTACATCGATTAATTTCTGCACAGAATTACATTGTTGTGGCTTGTCAACTTCCTGGATTTGGTTTCTTATTTTTCCTAGTTCCTGAAAGAACCAGTAATAGATGTTTTTGCCTTATTTTATGATTTTGGTGACTTGCATATTATAAGAATTTTGCGTTTTATTGAGTCAGGCTATTGGTCTACCTAACTCAGTGCTAATAACTGCTAATGAAGGGTATGACTCCACAATGTTTCTGGCAGAAGTTTCCCCCAATCCATGACTTCAGCAACTCTGGGAAAAGGCGAAGATTGAAATTTGTGCTCTTCCTCATGATGCTCTTGGTTTGCAGAGTGATCTTCTCTCTCATTGCTCAAGGCCTTTATCTGATGACAGTGACGATAAGCTTTCTTGTGAAGAAATCTGCATGTAGAGCTGTTTCAGAATTAATGCAAAGATTCTTATGAATTCAAGAATTGTCTTCCAGAGAGAAGTTCAACAGATGCTGTTTTTTCTCACTGCAGCAATGGAATAGAACAGCCTGCTGCCGAAGTAGATTTTTCTCTTTTCAGTATTACCTTCCCCCATTGCTTCCCTCCAGCACACAGATTTTTCTAATGATTGTGCTAACAATGTGGTTCAGTGTTTATATAAAGTTGTACTGGCATGTAGATAACTAGATTAGGAGGATATATGATGAAAGGGGATAATAGCAAGTGTCATGCTAAATTTTCTGATAATTTAGCAGATAATACTTGATACTCAAAATCCTTTAAGATGGACTATTGTCATAGGGCTCGCCTTGAAAGCAACTTGGGAGCCATAGTCAGGGGGAAAATCCACATTTTGACACCCACAATATTCTAAAATGACTCTTGGTTATCTTATTTCCCTTCCCCCACTGTTTCCTCTTTCTCTTCCCTGTATGCTTTCATAGCCTCTTCCAGCTTCCTTCTCTCCTTCCCACCTCCCTCTGCTCTCATATTTTCAGTTTTCCCTCCTTCCCTCCTCCTGACAGAACTTCCCAGGAAAACTATGGCCCTGTTATGTGATGCCAACTTCTGGCCTTGCCAGTTTCCACAGATTTGTATTGAGAATTAGATATATCCATAAATATAGATGCAATAACAAATATTCACAGCATGGTCTTTTCTGTGACTTCTTTGACGTCATAGAATGAGCTGTCAGGTGAGATGGGAAGTTCTTGTCATTTTGAGGCTTCAGACAAGACACATTTCAGTCAAAGCTGTATTAATCTTCCTAATATAGATAGAGAAAGTGAAGGAGAGGTTGCACAGGAGTAGGTAAGTCAAGCCTTTCTTTAGGTAAATCTAAGGTAAACCGATTGTCCCACTTTTGGAGGGACATCTGGGGGCACCTGGAAAATTGTACTTATGTTGAAATTATATATATATATATATATATTACAATACTATTTTTGCATTCTATGAGTTCTATGAAAATTTTTGTTGCTCCATATAGACCAAATTTTTAAATCAATGGTGTCCCACTTTACCAATGTTTGGTCACCTTAGGTAAATCACAAAACCCAAAGATCACTACTGAATGTTGCAGACATCTAAATGTATTTGTCAGAATGCATTGATATCCATAAGGAATTTTTAGGATTGTCAACAGAAGCCTCCATTGAGTTTCTTAGTAGAGAATGACAGAAACTAATCCTGAAGATAAATAATATTTGATGGCTAATTTGTATGCAACTTTCCTATCAATGAATGAATAATGACATATTACTCCACATTAAGGGCTGGTGAATTTTATTATTTTCACAAACCACCCAAAAGATCTGGAGGTAATGTACAAGTATTTTTTGTAAGAGAATTATCATTCTGTATCAATATGCTATCAGATTAGTTACCACAGCAATGCAGATGATCAGTAAATATGAACAGTGCCTCTGAATTCCACTATCCCTGATTTTGTTTTACTTGGAGATTAATTTTGTATAATATATAAATATATTTTAATGAATATATGGATGGAGGGAGAGAGAGAGAGAGAAAGGGAGAGGGGGAGAGAGAGAATACATAACAAGAACCTATAGTGTGGAATACATAACAAGAACTCCATATTATTAATTACCTCTTCTAAAACTTCAGCTTGAAAATCTTTCCTTCCTAAAAATTTTGGTTAGTCAGTATTGTTTTTGTATATCACCAGCAGTTAGTGACTGTTCAAAATGGCCTCTGTTTTTAAAGATTTTGCAAACTATTGTGGGGATACTTGAATGAAAGAGACTTAACTATATAACTAAACAAACGGCAAAATTCAAATATCAGTAAGCAAACAAACATATATGTTGTCCCTCAGTCTGAGGGCTGCCAACATCTGAATATCATTTTTAAACAAATGAATGGGATTAAAATTTTAAACATTACAGTAAGGTTAATTTGGCTGTCCTGTGTATGGATGATAAAACAGTAAAACATCACTAAATTAATCTCTGTATTGGGGACTCTTCATGTATGAAGAAAAATAGCATTTTACAATTTCACCAGAGACACCTCTCCCATAGTTTGAAGGGAGACTAGATATGCACCAAAAGGGACAGGATGTCTAGAGCAACTGAGGGTTGCTTAGAAGAAAAAGTGTGAGTGTGGAAGTGAAGAGATCAAATTTCTTAAGTCCCTGTCAGCTTAGAGAACTTTGGAGAAGGAAATATTAGTAGATGGGATTTCCATATACCCCACTGTAATTCTTTACAGACCTCTTAGTTTGGTCTCTTTAACAGCAAACCTGGTGATCATGTGCAACAAAACATAAGCATCCCCAGACAAATCTGGGATTTCTAAATACTTAGGGAACTCTACCTGTCTTCAGAAAAATTTTACTTTGTAAGAATAACAAACAAGCCCTCTATAAGAACAGTTAAAATACCTGACAACAATGAAAGTAAAACAGGCATTTGGAAAATAATTAGTAACAGCTGAAAGTGACATTTAGTTAAAAAAACAAAAAACTGCCTCTAACATCTTAGAGATGTGGTAGGATTCCTGAGAGAAAAGGAAAAAGCAACAGGCTGAACTGCCATCTGAGGAGAACAATAGCCACAAAGTGATATAAAACAGGCAGGCGGGAAACCCCCCCTCCCCTAAATAGAAAAAAAGAGAGAGAGAAGTGCAAAACTAAAAAAGTGCTGAAGACATCGTACATTGAGGGAGAATATAAAAGAAGAAAATAAGACAGTAACAATTAACAATCTTTGATCAAATGTGCAGATTTGGAACACTAATTGTTTAAATTTATAAAATAATTTGTAGGGACTTAGGGAGATAAAGGCTATGAACATAATATGCTTATGGTGCCAAAGTAGGTTCAGGTTCACACCCAGCCATGTACTGGCTGGTCTTAGATCAGGCACCTTCTTTTAACCTGGCCCACTTCACAGGGTTGTAAGGAAAAAGATAAAAGTGGCCATCTATAAAACCATAAGCTTCCTGGAAGAAGGATGAGATAAACAATATTTTTTTCACTATTCCAGAACTTGCTTTAGCATTAGAGGTATGCAGTTGGATATTGCTGCCCTAAAAGTTGTCTGACTTACCCAGTATCAGATTGGTTGGCTATTGCTGAGGCAGTCAAAGCCTGTCTGGGATGACTCCTGGCTCTTCTAATGGCAGGAATTAATTGTATTATTATTATTATTATTATTATTATTATTATTATTATTATTATTATTATTATTATTATTATTATTATTTCAATTTATTTCCCGCTGCTCCCTGTAAGTGGTCTCACAGTGGGTTACATAATAATACCCCACAATAAAACAATATCCCCATTAAAACTATATATAACTCAGCAGCAGCAAAAAACAAACAATTTTTTTTAATCCCCCCATCTCCTAACCACTAACAGCTGTCTCTCAGTGTGTCATGAGTATACAAAGCTGACAATCCACCAATGGCAATGGACTGGCCAGGTGTTGCTTTTTTCTAGGGGGGGGCATAAGAACTTCCATACCCCAGCCTCAACTGTAAATCTGGTAGAAGAGCTCCATCTTGCAAGCCCTGCAGAATGCTGGAAGGTCCTACAGGGCTCTCAGCTCTTCTGGGAGCTCGGTCCACCAGGATGGAACCAGGACTGAAAATCCCTGGCCCTAGCTGAGGCCAGGTGAGCTTCCCAGAGTCTAGGGATCACCAACAAGTTACTGCCCACAGAGCATAAAACCCTGTGGGGGGGCATAGGGCAACAGGTGGTCCCTAAGATATGTGTGTCCCAGACTGTGAAGAACCTAAAAGGTCAAAACCAAAACCTTGAACCTAACCTGGGCCACAACTGGCAACCAATGCAGCTGCCTCAGCACCAGCTGGATATGGACCCTCAACGATATTCCTGTGATGACCCTAGCATTTTGCACCAGCTGCCATTTCCAGGTCAGAGAAAAGGGCAGACTCACATATAGTGAGTTACAGAGGTCAATTCTGGAAGGTGACTGTCACATGGATTACTATGGCTAGGTGTTCAGAAGACAGATAGGCTGCTAGTAGCCTTGTCTGGTGCAGATGGTAAAATGCCTGGTGGGCTACCCTCATGACCTGTATCTTTGAGACCATCAAGGCATCCAGAGTCACCCCAAATTCTTGGCTAGGGACGCAGTGTTCACTTGTGTCCCAGCCAGAGTGGATAAGCACCCTTCCTGACCTGCCTTCTTCCTTCCCAGTCATAGGACTTGGGAAGGGGTTGGAGGGTTGAGTTTCAGATGACTCTGCTCGAACTATACAGCTACAGCTTCCAAACATCTGGCAAGTGGTTCCAGGTGGGGAGTCTGGCTGGCCATCCATGAGGAGATAGAGTTGGGTATCATCTGCATATTGATGACAACTCAGGCCAAAATTCTACACCAGCTGGGCTAGAGGGCACATAAAGATGTTAAAAAGGGTTGAGGAAAATACTGTCCCCTGAGGGACCCCACAAGGGATGCGATAACTCAACCTGCTATTTCATTGCAAGTTTTCCACCACACTCGCTGTAGTCTCACTTCCCTCTTCCTCTCCTGAAGATTCCTGGGATACCATGGAACCCACTTGAGGTGAGGGCAGAGAAGACATCTAGGGGCAATCTCATCTATGGCTGCCAACATATGGGACTGCCAGTCCTCTACCAGTGCCATCAATGAGTCATCAGGAGGCATCGAGTCCCACAGAGCATTTGGGAATCCAATTGGTGGGCTAAAATATGCCCCTCAGCCAAATAGGGAATTTTTAGATAATTTAATGGAGCCCGCCCACCCATTTTCAAAAAAATATTTCTCCCTACTCCCTGGACAACAGTATTCTACCATCCAACCTTAGCCCTTGGAAAAATCAGATGAGTTACCTTGGCCAGTTTCTTGGAGGGAGGGGACCATTTAGGCTACAGCTGTCCATTGTATTGGTAATTTTTTAGCCACTTGTGTGCTGCACTTGCTGCTCCTTGAATCTTGAGAGAGATGTCTTGTTTGGATTATGCTAGCCTTCGGCTGGTCAGATACTGCCTGGATGGTGCTTCTTTACAGTCTGGTCTGATATGTTTATTATTACTAATTACTAATAAGGTAACTTTCTCCTCAGGGGATAGTTAATAGGCACACATTTGGATACCAATGTGGAGATTTCAAGAAAATATTATTTTTATAGTTCAGCGTCCTTGATGGTTTAATATTTGGCTTGTTTTGATCTTCTGCCTTTCCTTCCAGTTTGGTGTAGTGGTTAGGAGAGCAGACTTAATCTGGCATGCCGGGTTCAATTTTGCACTCCCCCACATGCAGCCAGCTGGGTGACCTTGGGCTCACCACAGCACTGATAAAACTGTTCTGACCGGGCAGTGATATCAGGGCTCTCTCAGCCTCACCCACCTCACAGGGTGTCTGTTGTGGGGAGAGGAAAGGGAAGGCGACTGTAAGCCGCTTTGAGCCTCCTTCAGGTAGAGAAAAGTCACATATAAGAACCAACTCTTCTTCTTCTTCTTCTTTTTCCTTGTGTTTCTGAAGAGTTTGTTTCTTTTTTATTGTGGGTTTTTCTTGGTTTGTTGGCTTTTCAGTTTGCCTTCAGTTAGCGGGTTATCTGCTCCTCACTTTTTGCAGATTAATGAGTGATTTGGTGTGACATCACATCTTAAATTGATTAATGTCACACATAAGAGGGAAAAAATGTCACGTTCACTTCAAGTTCACTTCAGGCATTAATAATGTCAGGGGGTAGCCATGTTGGTTTGCAAAAGACCAGGCAAATTCCACTCCTGTAGCATTGATGGTAGTCCAAAGTGGAGGGACATAAAGATGTGAAGAAAAAATAAAACTGAATGTGGGCAATGGGAGAAGAGTGAAGATTTCTAAAGCAAAATGGCAATAAACTCAAAACTCTGGGTCTTGTACGTAGTAAACAGAGAGCATGTTTTATAAAATTCTTATTATATGGTTGAGGGAAACTGAAGTGATGAAAGTAGTTCATATCCCAAACACAACTTCTTAAAAAGGCAGTTGCCTAAAGCAGAGAACAGAGGACACTGAAGGCATTTATACGTAACACATTTTAACAGGATAGAATAAAGGTAGTATTATAAAATAAATCAGTTTTTTAAAAAGAAAAACTAAAGAAGTATGGGCTTAAGAAACAAAAATTTGGGAAACCTGAGTGTGACAGAATTTGAGTGTTACTGGAGTGCATAATATGTCTTGAAATATTCAGATACCCATCCATGCAAACATATCACTTTTGACATCAAGGTTGTTCAGTCATACATTTCAGGATTGAGGGAAGTTTTGACCATTACAAAGTATGCCCTCACAATGTAGAAGTCATTTTACATAGTCTCCAGTGAGTGTATTCATCCACAGAATTTACTAGAAAATAATTTTTGATATCACTACATACTTCCCTTCGCATTTGTAGCATTCAATTTTAAAAATCCACCTGGACAAAAAAATCTATTGTTTTAAAAATAAGGAAGCAGTGTATCATAACAAAACCATTTAATGAGGAACAAATCTGTGTTATCTTGATTCTTAATTTAAAAAATCATTTACATGGGGAATATTTTTTTAAAGAATTCAGCAGAGGTAGCAAAAACAAAAGCTTCCTGAAACAAGGAGATATGAGGAATGGGGTGAATATTCAAATTATTTCATTGATAAAGGTGTTGTAGTAGCAGAAGAAGAGCTGGTTCTTATATGCCACTTTTCTCTACCCGAAGGAGTCTCAAAGCAGCTTACAATCACCTTCCCTTTCTTCTACCCCAACAGACACCCTCTGTGGTGAGTGAGGCTGAGAGAACCCTGATATTACTGCTCAGTCAGAACAGCTTTATCAGTGCTGTGGCAGGCACAAGGTCACCCAGCTGGCTGCATGTGGAGGAGCAGAGAATCAAACATGGCTCATCAGATTAGAAGTCTACACTCCTAACCAAGTTGAAAACATTTGGACTGAAGGGACACATTCTTGAATGAGTAGATTAAAAGTATTTGGGATCAGCGGTTCATGGCTGACTTGAGAAACCATACTGCCAAACCAGCAGGATAACGAATCTCTGCAGCTAAGTTTGGGAGAAGAATACTGTAACAGACTGTTTTGTAGTTATACTCTGGTCATGGCTGGTTCTGTAGGGTACACATAAACTAGTGATAAAGCTGACCTTCAAGATCTGCCCAGTCACTTGTGAAATGTACCTCCCTGTTTTGTGATTGGACTGAAACATGGATTTCACTGTCAGTATTAAGAGTAAGTTTGAGTCTTAATTTACAATAGCTACTTAAATACCTGAATTTTTGGCCATGTTCACATTTTGGTGTATGTATTGGGTATGCTGGACAGCAGATATAGGTGTGCTTCTTTCACTGGTGCTTCTAACCAGCTGCCATGGCACTAATAAACTGTTCTGACCAAGCAGGAATATCAGGGCTCTCTCAGCCTCATCCACCTCACGGGGTGTCTGTTGTGGGGAGATGGAAGGAAAGGCAACTGTAAACCACTTTGAGACTCCTTTGGGAAGAGAAAAGTGGCGTATAAGAACCAACTCTTCTTCTTCTTCTTCTTCTTCTTCTTCTTCTTCTTCTTCTTCTTCTTCTTCTTCTTCTTCTTCTTCTTCTAAGGTACAAGGGAGCTATGTTATCAAGCAGAGCAACTTATGAATTAGTCATCCAGCCAAATTCATTCTGCCCTACAAGAGATTCTATCTTTGTTGTTCGCTGTTTTGCTTCAGTTTCTTGGAAGAATTGGGAAACATTTAAAAGAGGCTTTTTGCAGGAAAAAAAGCTTTTAAAGACAAAAATATCCTGCTCCAAAAGGCACCAACCTCAGATTTTCCAGATGCACTGGGGAGAGGCTGAAATCTAAGTACATGTAAATCTAGACAATTGGACAGAAAGGATCCTATTGGGACAAGTTTTTAAAAACTTGCCATCTGCTGACTTACCTGTCACAGATGACCCATATGTGGCATTCTGGCATGCTAGTGGTAACCTTGAACAATCATTGATTCTCCTAATCTTCTCTTTCCCCTGCCACCAGTAGCCTCTTTGATGTGCTGCTTCCAGCTGACCCTGTGTGTGTTCAGTGCTGTCAAGTAGCTTCCAAATTATGGCAACCCTATAAAGAAGTACTTCCAAAACATTGTCGTTAACAGCCTTGCTCAGATCCTGCAAACCGAGTGCTGTGACTTCCTTGCTTGGCTTTGAGTCAATCCATCAAATATTGGGTCTTCCTCTTGTCCTGCTGCCTTCAGCTTATCCCAGCATTATTGTCTTTTCCAGTGAGTCTAGTTTTCTCTTAGTGTGACCAAAGTAAAATATCCTCCATTTAGTCATTTTAGCTTCTATGGAGAGCTCAAGCTTGAGCTCACCCAGCCCACTTATTTGTCGTTTCGGCAGTCCACCATATATATCTGTAAAACTGTCCTCTGATGCCACATTTCAAAGGAATCCACTTTCATTTTGCCTACTTTCTATATTACCCATTTTCATACCCATACTTAGTGATGAACACTACTATGGCCTGAATTACCTTCATTGTGGTTGCCATTATCATATATATCCTCATCCTCACACAAGAATATTTTCTAATTCCTTCATAGCTGCCCTTCCTGTTATCAGACTCCTCATGTCTTCTTGGTTGCAGAGCCAAGGAATAGAAAAAACTTGAACAATTTCAGTTTCCTCATTGTCTGCCTTAAAGTTGTGCAGTTCCCCAGTACTCATTACGTTTGTCTTCTTGATGTTCAGCTGTAATTGTGCTTTGACAGCTGCCAGAAATTATCTATTTATTTATTTAGAATATTTTTCTCCTGCCTCCCCAGATGGGGACCCAAAGTGGGTTACAAAAAACACTTTTAAACAAAAAACATTTCCCCTCCTGCTGAACAGCCCCTGGTTAAGTCCAGTCTTAAATATCTCCATAGTGAATGATGGCAACATTAGGGCATCATTAAGGCATTCAAGAGGTGTTTTGGGATCCTTTCCCATGAGACCTTTGTTCCTAGCAAATAGCCTGCAATGCTATTTTTGCTGTCTGAACTAGTTCAGTCTCACATAAAATACCTTTCACTTATGGGAACTGGAAATCCTGAAGTTATAATCCCAGAAGCTTTTGATGTACACAATCTACTAAATAAATCAGTCACCTGCATGTGAACAGGCTAAGTATGACTGCCCTGTTTTTATTTTATGCTACAGATTCCAGAATGATCTGTAAATGACATTCCTCTACTGCAGCTTTTCTCACCTTCTCTACCACTGAGAAATCCCTGAAGCATTCTTCAGACTTCAAGAAGCTCCAGAAGTGGCAGAATCATGCAGAATATAGTTGGGAAGCATAGCTGTGTACATGCCCATCTGGGGTTTCTCCCCTTCCCACCCCATCATTGGTCATTGTGGGAGGGTAGTTGACATGACTGTTTAACAGTCTGTTTAAACCTGATAAATGTTTAACAAATTAAAATTATATATAAAATATAGTCATATATTAATTTTACATATAAAATAAATTAACTCCCACCCATTTGGGAAACACCTAGGGTTTCATGAAACCTTGATTGAGAAATCCTGGGGTCTTTATGGAAGTGTGCTTTATATGCCGAATTGGAAAGGTTTTCTCTTTTTTATTTTCCAAACTGACAAAGTGTCTTTTATATTTAACAATATTTTCTCTTTTCAACCATTGAAACTGATTTAGAGGAGATATTAAACAAAGGTCAGGTTTGTCTATCATTCTGCCCTGAATGCACATATTTTGCTTTTTTGATTGCAGCTGTCACATAAATGTGCAAAGGACAAATCACTTATGATGTAGCTTCTTGTAGTGAATTGGTCCTTCATTGACAAATTCTATCTACCATTGACTTATCTGAAATTGGCCTGGACCGTTTCTGCACTAGTGATATCGGTTGGATTGACATTGTCAAAGGGCCAACTTTTCAGCCCATTTCTACATTAAATTTTGCTTTCCAGGAGCAGGCCTGTATAGCCCTCTGACTTATTGCATGTTTTGGAAATCCTGGTTACAATGATTTTGTTGGTCAGGGAGGAATCTGATTTGGGGCTGACCAACAGAGAAATATGTGCATTTGGGTTTCCACCCCATGCCTGCCATTTTGAGTCATTTGGGCCCATTATGCACGGCCGCAGAAACGGCGATTTCGGGTCACATGGGAAACGTGGAGGGGGAAGACGCGAAGCACACCAGTTATACACGGGACGGGGCGTGATGGCAGCAAAACCCAGAGTAACCGATTATGCACGCGGCGATCCCGGCGCCGCTTCTGGTTGTGCCCCGGTCACCCGGAAGCTGCACTTTCTTCCGCATTTCGCTCACGTGGCTTTTTCGGCGGCATGCACCGAAGCTGTGGCCGGTTGCAGCCGGCACCGTGCGTGCGTTATCAGTGCGTTATCAGTGATTTTAGTCGCTGCCATTCCACCCCGAATGTGCGCTATTCCCCCCGTGCATAATGGGTCTTGTGCAGGACCCTTTTCTTATCAATAAAACACAGCAACAGTGTTGACTGCGGCAGTGTTGTAAAAAAACAAACACATATCCAGTATACTTGGGGGGGAAGGGGGGAGACAATTGAGGGTGCAGAGTAGTGGAATTAAGGGGCACAATGAAAAGAAAGGTATAAGCAGGCAGCATATTGCAAAAAAAAAAGTTGAAAAGGGGAGGGGAGCAAAGCATGATGGGAGGTTGCCTCTGTCAGATTCAGCTGCAGAAAGCATATCATGAGTTTCAGCCTGGGAAATGAGGGAAGGAAAGCTCAAATGCGGAAAGCCTAGATTCAACTTGCAACATCCAAAGGGAATTGAAAGCGAGGCTAAAACCAGGTATGTGTCCTAATGCGGAAACGGTCATGGAATATTTAGCCCAAAATATTTTAACTAGCTGTTGTACATGATGAGTTTTGATCTTGTTTTGAAATATTTTTAAATTGATTAGGTTACCAGACAGGTAGAATGTTCTTATTCAGGCCAAACAAGTTATTGAAAACATGTATTCAATTCCTTTCCAACAAACAGCCAGATACTGTGAGTTCAGAATCACATTATAAAAGAAATAGTGAACCCCACACTCTGGATGTAGTTAAGTCATTTTAAATTTGGTGTTAAGTCATAGCTGTACTCAGTTTGTGACTCAGCTCTGAATCCTCTCTTATAGTTGATACATAATTCAGAGATCTTTCCCAAGGGAAGGTCATGTAGCCAAGTTTGAAAACATCCATTACAGGATTTAGTTTCCTGTAATTATTCCTTTCCTAAGTCCCTTTTTAAAATGGAGTGCTGGTAGAAGTTTGAGGATGAGTTAATAGTCTGTTTAACTCCAGAAGACATTAAACCAAGTTTTGGAATGGAACTTCACATATGTTTTGAGTTAAAATGTTTTGAGTTCTTTGTCGTTATAATGTAGATTCTATTGTAAAGCCTACTTTAATAGTCTACAAAGTAACATTTACTGATTAGAGGAACATTCTGATTACATACATCACATCTCTATTGGGAAAGTGTTTTGCCTTGTGATTAAAGTTAAAGATTAAAGTTCTTTTAAAGTTACTTTATATAGAGATATGAGTAAATATGCTAATGAAAATTTGCTAGGAGTTAATTTGACTTTGCCTTATTATTAAATCAATACAATAGAAATAACAAGAGGTAATTTAATTCTATCATTTGTACTGGAGTAGCACTATTGTTGAACAGCTGCTTTAATGTCACTGGTTACTGGCAGTGCAAAGGAGTGTTAAACCCTTCCAAATCCATTGAAACAAAGTGTAACTTCGTTTAGGAATCTATGGTTAATTGCCTCCTGAGGGTGATACCAAAGAAGGTGTGCATATGTGTATATAATATATATTATTAATATATTTGTAGAAGTCATTTTAAAAGCCACTTTGGGGAGAAAGAAAGACAGGGAGAGAGAGAGAGAGAGAGAGAGAGAGAGAGAGAGAAGCAAGCAACATGGCCAGGAGCAAGCAGTACCAGGTTTTTCCAGCCTCCCAAAGATGGAGACCTTTTGGGAAGGGTTGCCAATCCTGAATTAAGAAATTCATGGAGCTCTGTACAGCCTGGGAAGGATAGTCTGAGGAGGAGAAGGAGCTCAGCAGGAATGTGATCCTATCCAGGCCACCTTCTGAAGGGGTCATTTCCTTCAAAAAAACAAAGCAGGGTTGGCCCTGATCAGCATTGGGATGGAGACCACTAAGGAAGTCCAGGGTTGCTATTACCCAGAGGAAGGCAATGGAAGCCATCTTGGAACATCTCTCTGGAAAATACAGCTGCAGCAGGAAGACTCAGACTGCTGCCCCCTCTACTGCTCCCCAAATACCTCACCGCACCCTACTGTCCCAAAATTCCACACCACCATCCCAACTCCACCCAAATTCCTCACCAAACCTTGGATCCTTCCATTGTTGCAGGGGGGGGGGATATACTGCCCACTTTGGCAAACCTCCTATATTAGAATGTTATCACAATTGTTTTCCATCGTTATCACAATAGTTTTCCATCTTTGTTTTCCCAGTGCTTAGCACTGTACGGCAAACTTCTTTCTCTTTCAAATATAAAGAGGCATCTGGCTGATTTGTCACCAAAATAGGAGGAACATTCTACAAATTGGACATGATTAGCCTTGCAGTCTACAGTTATATGCCTGACAATATGGGGTGTACCTAAATAAATTAAAAGAGAATGATGCATTAAAATGATGTATTAGAATCCCCTTGTTTCCCATTATTTTTTGTATAAGTAGTAATTGATGTTAATAATATTAATATTAATATCTTTTAATAATATTAACATTGAATCCTGCCCACCTCCCATTGAGGTGAATAGCGATAGTGCTAGAGCAACCAAAAATAAAAACATATTTTAGTACATATTACACTAAACAACCTTAAAAGCAAAGTATATATTATGAACCTTCTCATAGTCAAAAATGCACTGGCTATCAATGTCTCTATAGCGAGCCTAAAAAACGTTTAGCAAATAGTTAGCAAATAGCAAATAGCAGCAAATAGTTAGCTTTTGAAATTAATAACATTTTATTTGTCTGCTGCTGCTGGATTTTGGAATAATTCTGTATGAGTTTGTATTTCTCTAAGGTAATTGTCAGGAGTGACTTCAGTTTTGTCCCACAGCATTAAACATTCTTTTATGCTGGGCAAATAGTTATTTAAGTGGTATAGGAATGAGGTTAACATTCAACCACAAAAAAGAGTTCTTGTAGAAAACGTGAGGGTTTTCAGATTTGCATTGATTTCCATTTTAAATTCTAGCTGCAAAAAGAACCATTTTCAAATTAAATTCACTCCACTAGAGCCCCAGCATACTGGAACGAATGCCAAAAAACCTTCCCTTTCTTTTTAATGTAACCTTTATTTACTGCATCAGAACAAGCCACACTTTAATATGAACTATAGTGACTTTTACAAGTGATTCTTCAGAATTATTTCAAATACTTTTACAACATCTGTTGACTTCTGAGGTTTAACATTCTCTTGAAGATCAATAATGATAAGTAAAATAAAAAAAAAACAAATAGCAGGAATAAATAAAGCATTGCTTTAAAAAAACCACTTTTACACTGTTATAGGCATTCAACATATATCTTTGTGAAATGAAATATTAATGCTAACTGGCAAACAAAACCAAAGTTGGGTCAGTACTTTTTCATTCTTGTCTGTCCTTTCATTTAACTTTCTTACCCACCGAGTTTCTATAGAGTGGTTCTGCAGGAACTTTTTGGGTGATCACTGAAGAGTCAAGAATTTAATTAAATGCTGTCTATGAAGTATTTCAAACAGCTGAAGAAATAGCTATTGGCATCTTAGGTCCATGTTCCAAGGCACTGGATACTTTCTGGTGTTCACAGAGAAACACACTTCCTGGGGAGGAGAAGTTGGGCTGAATTTTATAAGTATTTTTTCTCTTCCAAACATTTCTGTGTCAAGTTACATTTGGGGCCAGTCAAAGAAAAATAAATCTAGGTGAAGGATTTATTTATTTATTTTTTAGCTTGTGTTAATATGTGCCATTAGTGTCCTGTTGGGTAGAAAAAGGAAAGCAAGGTGTAACTTTTAAGCACACACTGATTTGTTCTTATTACAGAACAAAAAGTCTATTTCTTTATCATGTTATCATTCAGTTAATAAAAATTAGCTACACTAACAGCAGCAACTTGAAAAAAAAACCCCTCAAAGTCCAAGGGATTTTCTTTCACAATGAACATGAATACTGTTCAGAAATACAAATAGTCAAAGGATAACTTTAGGTCTGAAAGGGAAACCTGGCAAGGGTAATTGAATAAGCCTGGATCCCCTGAATATGTCATGGAGAGTGCAGTCAACATGTCATAATTAGGTTTATTGAGGGCCACTCCAACAATCTGCTTCCATTCTTCCTGCCTTATTGTCCACAGCTAGGCAAATAGCCAGGGGACAAAAGGAATCAAGTGCTGACAAAACATGAAAGAGGGAAAAGATTTAGCTGCTTTTATCAAAGAAACTGAGAAGGACTTTGTGTAAATAAAGTAAGTAACTGGCCATCCTGCATTTAAGCAATACCGTTTTCATTAGAATTAATTCTTGACATATTGGAAAAGTTCCAAGGGAAGGATTTCTACTTCTGACAAGTTTAATTTGTAAATTAAAAACAGTCCGTTCAACATGAACCTCCATCAACAAACCTTAACCAAAGCCATGCACACCGAAGGCCCGAGCAGGTGAAAAAGAGAATGACTTTGAAAACAAACAAACAAAAATGTCTTCTTCAAAATAATGCAAATACCAGTTACTTCATGCCAAATGTTATCTGCTGAAGCTTATAGCAGGATATCTCTTTGGGAAGGCAGTATGGTAACTATTTTATTTAAAGTCTGCTAGTTGACCTAACATGAGCTCTGCAGTCTGCTTGGCATCTAGAAAAAGCATCAGCAAGTTCTGAGTACTGATTTGTTTTTGTTTTGTTTTTAAAGGATAAGTGCTTGTGTAGTATATAATAATTCCTCTTCTAATATTCTTGGGCAATATTATTTTCTCAGAGGCTACAAAAGTTGCACCCAATTGGTCTGATGAGCAGATTCATTACAGTAATGTTTGTATGGTATGTTTATTACACTTTGAATCTATGTTTCAATGCGGGATCAATATTTTCCATCAATACTGGCAGAGTGGTGAATGAAAAGAAAGCTAGACACTTCTTATAGCCTGTCTACAAGCTAGTCTGCTCCCACTGGAATTAATGGCCATAAGGGGGGCTCTATATGGTGCGTTAATGCCTCAAAAGTGCATGACATCAGAGTGTGCTTTCCAGGGTTGCACAAATGCCTTTTTAATGTTCAAAGCATGAATGCTTAAAAAAAAACATTCTGGGGTTTTTGCCTATAGGGTTGGAATGACCAGTTTTGAAGGAAATGGACTACACAGTAAAATAAGCATACATTTTGTACAGAAATACTTGTGCTCTAAAGTAGGTCAATGTGATTTTAAAATGTATTGGTTACTTATCTGATAACCCCCAAACAATAAGGTGATGTTGATGTATCCAAACTGAAGGAGAGGGTGATCTCATGTTTCCTGATGGGAGAAGTGCTGGAAGGAGTAGAACAGGGAGTTTTCCTTATTTCTAAATGCTGCTTCCTCTGGTGCAGCTGAGGCAAGTCAATAAAGGAATGAAGGGATTCATGGGGAGGAAAGAAAAGAGAAGGGGAGCCATGATATTGGGAGGGAGGCCAAAGAGGATGGGCATGGGCCCAAGGATCACAGACCTATAACTGTCCTGGTTTTGATCGTCCATCAGTTCTTGCTGTTGAATAATTAACTTTCTTTTACTGAGTATTAGCATGTATTGTGTATGAAGCACTTTGACCACTGAAGAGTCTATGTAAATAGATATTACTATTAAGTACAACATCATACAACAAATGACCATTTATTGAGAGCTATCATGCTTCCTCTAGGACAGTGTCTGAAAAAGAAATGTATAATATGTTAGTAGGAATCAATACAAACATGCCTTATGCATTTCATAAGCTTTAAAACCATTGGTTTCAGTGAATAACCTCATGGCATCATTACGAAGCTAAAAAGAACCCATTTCTATGTACCATTGCTTTCCAAAGGGAGGAACCTTGCTTAAGAAAAAGGCGACTATTGAAAAAGGAACTTCTAGTACAGCTTCAGACTCATATAGTCATTGGTTCTTTCCAAAAGTGGGTAGGACCACCAAGTGATGCTTGCTATAGCTGCCTTAGAGGCAGGACTAGATTTCTGCAGTGCAAGCAAGAGGAATGCTATCCCAAGCAAGCACTCCATTGGTTTCTGTTTTGAAACAACACTTTCTTCTTTTTGCACTGTATACCAATCCAAGAAGGCTGAAGACTAGAATCAACCTCACAAAAGGTTTCCCCCCCCCAAGCAGCACAGACATTCCTTCCTCTAATTAGAAAACAGACAGGTTGCATTGTCGCAATCCCCCCCCCCCCAAGTGCTGGTCATATAACTCTAAATTACTATTAGTACAATCCTTTGCAGAGTTAATCCTGCCTAAGTTTTAGACTGGCATAACAGCATAGGGTTGTTCTTTTTGGCATGGAAAGAAATTGGCATAAAATATTATGCTTTAGTTCCTTATTTAAAATATTTATATATTTGCTTTTCGTTTGATAACCTCACAATCTAGATAAATGTGCTATTTTTTCCTCTCTCTGAATTTTATTTTAAAAACTATTTTCTTCAATGTTTCTGATAAGAAACACATCTTTAATTTTTGAATGACTGGAAAGTGCCAAAAAGAACATGAGAATCTGTAGTTATACAACTGAGCCTTCCTCTTTTTTTGCTGTCTTAAACTTTTCTTAGTGTTATTGTCTTTTCCAATGACTCTTGTCTTCTCATAATGTCACAAAGTATGGGATCGCTATTCTAGTTTCTAGGCAGATTTGATTTGATCTTGTTGAAATATACAAGATCTGTAGTGTACATTAGCGATCCCCAACCTGTGGGCCGCGGTCCACATGTGGTCCGTCGACTAACTGGAGGTGGGCCACGAAGGACGCCTTCTCCCCCCCCGGCCCTTTACTTCATCCACGATCCGGCAGGCGCACATGGGACTATCTCGTTGAAGAGAAACAAGCTCAGGGTTCCCATTGATTTATCATTGTCAGGAGTTAAAATTTCCATGAAAATAAAATGTTCCTTATGTTCATTGTTGTGGCGTGTCTGTATCTTATTTTGAAGTGATGTTTAAACATTACCATAACGACCAGAGTCAGAGAGCGTTAGGGCAGTGGGCCTCAGTAAAATTGTCAAGCGTTTAGTAGTCCACGGTGATAAAAAGGTTGGGGACTACTGGTGTACATGTTTCAAGAACATATGATGCCCTACAGGGGGCATCAGAGGAGATGTGTATTTAGCATAGATAGGAACTTCCTGATATTTTTCAAATAGTCTCCTCCTATGTCCTGACTGGCTACTTTGGAGACTTCCTGCTCATTTGAACACAGTTCCTCCTGCTTGCTTCTAGAACAGACAGAATGAATGAAAACAACATAAGAGGACTCTCTCCTCTTTCTGTACAAAGTTGCTACTCTTCTAAAGTTCACTAAAATTTTTGGTTGATTTGTGGGTCATGATGCAATATTCACAAACGGAAGAGCCACCATGAACTTTCATGAATTTCAAAGCAATTCATGGTAGTTTGCAAAGAGCAGAAAGCAGGGGTTCAAATTGCTTGGAGCCATTTAAATCCCAACTTTCTGTTCCCCATCAAAAGCAGCTGTGAGAAGAAAGCAGGGGTCTTCAACTGATATGAACCAGCTCAGTTCATTTTGGTTCATGGTTCATGGTTCAGCCATGTGTATCTTATCCATCCCTACCCCTAGAGGTTCCTCACCATGTGACTGCAAACAGTTTGATCAGCACCACAAAAACTTGCCCAGCCCAGTAGCTGGCAACACATATCAAATTTCCCTGGGGAAAGGCTGCCATAGAAAGGGAAGGAGGGAATATTGAAGATCAGGGGAAGACCAGGGGCAGATAAAGGTAGGTTGAATTGTGGATGAGAAGGAGAGAAGGAATTAGGAAGGAGGAGTGATTATGGGGGAAAGAGGGAATAGTAGGAAAAAGGACTTGCCCTCTGCAAGCCTTTGTGGGTCCCTCACTTTGTAGGTTTGCCATGTTCCAGTGGGGCTACAGAATTACAACTGTTAGCCAGATGACACAGATCAATCCCCTTGGAGAAAATGACTGCTTGGAAAGGAGAATTTTTTGGCATTATATCCTACTTGATTCATCCTCTCTCCAACCCTACCTTCTCCATGCTTCACCCCCAAATCTTCAGGAATTTCATAATTCAGAGCTGGCAACCCTATTGGACTGCTTCTGTATATATAATATTACAGAAATGGGAAAAATAAGATTAGATTCTGGGATACTTGTGTGGATTTTCCATGAACTCCTGTTGTACATTTCTAGAACTTCTCTGTACATGAAAATATATCTAGCTTGGGGCAGTTGCTCTGCAAAATTTGTGGAGAACATGTTCAGTAGGCAAACATACTGTTTCCTACAGCAGTGATAATTAATGAACTGAGCTTCCGATCTTTCTGCCAATCCACTGTCTGACTAGGCCATTTGTCAAACAACTTTGCAGCTGCACAGTAGCTGTGGTGATGGAGTTCCTTTTCATTCTGCTTTGCAGCTGCCCAGTATTCAAAATTCATACTCCCCCAGGTCTATGGTGGTTGGGCCAGGTAATTAAATGCTGGGGGTGGGGAGCAGTACAATTCCCATACGGTATGCAAAAATGCCCGTGCATGAAATAATGTTGATAACAGGAACTTCGATACCAAATCATAAGTCTTTTATGAAACTACTGTATTTATAGCACTGGCTGATTGACTTGTTTGCTGGTGGTAGCAGCAGGGGGAGGACTGAATCTTATAAATATTTTTTCTCTTGTAAAAAGTTCTCTGTAAAGTTAAGCTTAAGGTCACAGAAAAAATAAATGTTTGGCTGCTGTGTGCAAGTGGGTGGGGAGGGGGAGCTAGGCCTTCCATTGGGCTCTGCGAGTTCACATATGAATAAGCTACTTCTGGTTGCACCATACCCTGTGAATGTATGGAACGTAACCTACCAAATAAGCACAGGTTGCTCATGAGTAGCTGAACAGTTTGATGAAAAATTATCTCTCTGCTCATGTCTGGCAAACAGAACATTGTCTAAACCAGCAGGTGCTTGAGTGTTCCTAAACTGTGGTGTCAAAATACTTTGAGCTGGCCCTGGTGAGACTAGAGCAGGGGTAGTCAAACTGCGGCCCTCCAGATGTCCATGGACTACAATTCCCATGAGCCCCTGACAGAGAATGCTGGCAGGGACTCATGGGAATTGTAGTCCATGGACATCTGGAGGGCTGCAGTTTGACTACCCCTGGACTAGAGGGAGTATAGTCAAGCGTGGCAAACTTGCAGTCTCTTTAGTATGTTGGGGAAGGGTCCCATCCATTTCCTTAACATTCAATCAGGTTTTATTTTGTTGAATCCTTAAGAAGTCATTTTTCAGTGATAACTCCCCCCCCCCCCAAGCTGTTGGGTGTTTATGCATGTATAGGTATGAAAGTCACACTCCAAGGGCAGACATTCTGTCACCCATGATTCAAGCCATGGGTTTCTCATTATTCATTCCATTTACTCCCGAAACTGCAGGAACACATTTCTGAAATTTGGACCTACTGTCAGAGACATAACAGTTATGCATGAAAACATCCCGTGACAAAATTACAAAGTTTATATCAACTGGGTTAATATAAAATTACACACAATTGTCTGACCCCAAGTAGCTGTTAATAGAAATGCAGGCAAATGTGACTTTGCAGTATCATTGATGCTTTCCCATAAATTCTAAAATATCCAGTGTTTTGAAAAAGAAGAACTTAAAAAAAAAAACAGCCACTGTGATATTTGTGCTTTTTAGAGTTTCTCAACAATAATAAAACCCTGCAGGATTCAAAGAACGCCAAATCCAGCTATACCCAAATGAACACAAAGCAATAAGCCACAACTATTTATTAAATAATGTGCCTCTTGTGGCGCAGAGTGGTAAGGCAGCCGTCTGACAGCTTTGCCCATGAGGCTGGGAGTTCAATCCCAGCAGCCGGCTCAAGGTTGACTCAGCCTTCCATCCTTCCGAGGTCGATAAAATGAGTACCCAGCTTGCTGGGGGGTAAACGGTAATGACTGGGGAAGGCACTGGCAAACCACCCCGTATTGAGTTTGCCATGAAAACGCTGGAGGGCGTCACCCCAAGGGTCAGACATGACTCGGTGCTTGCACAGGGGATACCTTTACCTTTACCTTATTTATAAACTGTAGAAATAAATCGGAGCACATAAATTCTGATGTTACATGCTGAGAAATGAAGATACAAAAGAGTGATTCTCTGTTTTTTTTTAGGACTTGTGCCTGTCTTGTGGAATTTATCTTGAATTTTATCCCTAAATGTCAACACTGCTTAATCATAGCACTTTTATTCTGAAATGAGGTCCACTGGGCTCAGTGAAATTTGCACTCACACATATGCATGAGGTTTTAGCACTTTTTAAAATATGGAAATTAATTTTAGTTTGTGTTTTATTGTTTATTATTATTATTATTATTATTATTATTATTATTATTATTATTATTATTATTATTATTATTTATTAAATTTATTACTTGCCTCTCCTCGAAGGCTCGAGGTGAGTTACAATGCTTAAAACCCCAATAAAAAACCCCTATACACAATAAAACACAGTACAAATGTACACAAACCCTATTTGGGGATAAGATGTGCCGGTAAAAAAACAATAGCTAACTACAGCCCACTCCGAAGAAACCATTCTAGAGGGGAGGGACACAGAGGGCACTGTTGGTATTCGTTACTATGACTCTGATCACTCCTATAAGGGGGCCCTGATCGGCCTTGCTGTCTGGCCTCAACCAACGACCTGGCGGAAGAGCTCTGTTTTACAGGCCCTGCAGAAAGCCAGAAACTCCTGTTTCTGTCCAGATGAAAGACAATTTGTTCATGAAGACATTCAGAAGGCACACACATGTTTACATTGAATCTATACTGTATACATGCAGATGGTAAAAGCAATCAACAATTTTGTTCAAATGCAAGGATCAATTTACAGCTGAATAAGTGTCAACAGAAGACATATAAATGAGTCAAACTGTTCCCCCTTGTATCCTATGAGTGATCAAAAAAATGATGAAGGAAGCTTTTTACATTTCTTTGAAATATATGCCATATGCATCCTGTGAGGAGTTCTTAGGTGATCATTTTGGACATCCCAAAAGCAGAAATATGAAGCATTCTGAACAATCCCCTAAGGCCTTCCTCAGAAAGCAAATAGAGCTTCCAAGTAGCCATGGTGGACCAAAATAACACATTGTCTTTCATGTTGTGAAAAAATCAGGCATATTGTAGGACTAGCTAGCAATAGTCAATTCAGTGTATACAAGTTGCCTTGTGCACATTTAAAATAGATATGCTTGCTTCTACTATGTTATGTGTATAGATATACTTGCTAATTTTATGGTGGTGAAGTAGACCCATTAAAACGAATGGGGAGAAGAAGAATCATTTATACCAGTGGTCCCCAACCTCCAGGCCGTGGCCCGATGCTGGGCCGCAAAGGTCTTGGCGCCGGGCCACGGCTCCCTCTTTCCGCTCCCCCCCCCCGCAGTGAGAAGCTTGCCTGACCACGAGCAAATCGACCACCAAAGTGGCCTATTAGTTTGCGGCCCTGCAAGCTTCTTGCTTCGGGAGGGGGAGGAAGAGAAGCTTGCCGGGCCACTCGATCTGATTTAGTTCATACCTGAGTGGCCTAGTGCTTTTCCCAATTTTTTTCAATTTAAGCCTAAATTTTGCAACAAGAAGCTGATGATCTGGACCACAATCAGTTCCTGGTCTTGTTTTTACTGACTGTATAGAACTTCTCCATCTTTGGCTGCAGAGCACATAGTCAGTCTGATTTCCGTGTTGACCGTCTGGTGATGTCCATGTGTAGAATCGTCTCTTGGGTTGTTGGAAAAGAGTGTTTGCTATGACCATTGTATTCTCTTGACAAAATTCTACCAGCCTGTGCCTTGCTTCATTTTGTACTCCAAGGTGAAACTTGCCTGTTACCCCGGTTATCTTTTGGCTTCCTACTTTAGAATTCCAATCCCCCATGATGATAAGCACATCATTTTTTGGCATTGCTTCTAGAAGATGTTTTAGGGCTTCATAGAACTGGTCAACTTCATCCTCTTCAGCAGCAGTGGTTGGGGCATAGACCTGGCTTACTGTGATGTTGAATGGTTTGCCTTGGATTCGAACTGAGATCATTCTGTCATTTTGGGGATTGTATCCCAAGACTGCTTTTCCTACTCTCTTATTGATTATGAAGGCTACTCCATTTCTTCTGCGAGATTCTTGTCCACAGTAGTATACCTGATGGTCATCTGAATTAAATTTATCCATTCCTGTCCATTTTAGTTCACTGATTCCTAAAATGTCGATGTTCAGTCTTGTCATCTCTTGTTTAACTATGTCCAGCTTGCCTTGATTCATGGATCTGACGTTCCAGGTTTCTATGGAATAAAAATCTTTACAGCATCAGACTGTCTTTTCGCCACCAGTTACTTTCACAACTGAGCGTCCTTTCGGCTTTGGCCCAGTCGCTTCATTCATTCTGGCGCTACTCGTACTAGCCGTCTGCTCATCCCCAGTAGCATATTGGACACCTTCCGACCTGAGGGGCTCATCTTCCGGCATCATAGCGTTTTGCCTTTTGAACTTGTCCATTAGGTTTTCATGGCAAAGATACTGGAGTGGTTTGCCATTTCCTTCTCCAGTGGATCACCTTTTTTCAGAGCTCTCAGCTATGATCTGTCCATCTTGGGTGGCCCTGCACGGTATAGCTCATAGCTTCACTGAGATACGCAAGCCCCCTTGCCACGGCAAAGCAGCGAACCTTGAAGAGGGAGGCTATATTATTAATATATTAGAAATGGAGGATACCTGTAGCAAATACAATGTGGCATTCATTGAGTTCTGAAATTGTCATAATGATAGCCTGCTAATTCTAATTTATACGAGTGCATTTTCTTGTAGTCCAAATAAGAATGCAATATTTTTTCAGTGCTGGCTCAAGCAAACTAATTGTACTGAAAGATTTTTTTTTTTTTTTTTTGCGTAGGGAGATGATCTTTGTTCATGTACATAAATATAGAAAAAATGTTTGGACAAGAGTTTACAGAAAGAAGTTTTTAAATGTCAAAGGAAAATTCTATTAAGTATTTTCCTCTTTCATGCATAACCACACAAAGGTGGACATAATCTACATGGTCTTTCATTGTTGATGGATTTATTAGTACAGGAATTGCAAAGAAGTATTCTATTCTCATTTTACTGGCAAGACAGTCTCACTTCTGATATTCTATCCATTCTGTGCATCCCAACACATAATAATGACTAGTATATAGGAACCAGATGGTATGTGGTTTCTGGACATGTACCATCAAAAAGGTGCAGCTGCCTATCCTTCATTAAGGATACCATTCTATGCATACTTAACTTGGGAGAAAGCATCATGAACTCAAAAAGGATTAATTCAAAAGAATTACTTCCTGTTAACTGTGGGAGGAATGTAATCTTTAAAAACTGAAGTCCATTGACAGGACTTTAAGGTGCACCATCATTATCATGTCATCGCTGTAAGCTGCGATTTTGCTAGAAATATTAACATATTGATGCTAGAAATATTAACATATTGTTTGTACATCTCTATTATTTTTGTATTGATGTTAGCGAAAATAACTAACATTTCAACAAAACTATATGATTGCTTTAAATACAAATTTGCTGTTTGGAATCAAAGTTTTGCAGACCTATGAACAATGCCCTAGGGAGTTAATTGGGTTTTTTTTAGAAGTCCTCATTCCATTCCATATTCATAAATATTTTATAACTTATTCTAGAAAAAAAAATTCACAGTGTGCTTGAGAAATGAGCCACATGTAAACAAGCTCAAAATATAGGGTATTGTTTATTTGGGGTCATATGTTTCATGCAAGATTTATGTGAACAGGTTTCCTTTTCCTTTCTTTGTAGAGTAAGGGTTACACTTTACTTTGGCCTTAAGTGGTTTGGCAGGCCAAAGGTGAAAGTTAAAATGGATTTGAGTACCTGTGTTTCTGAGCTGTGGATTAATAATGAAGTAGCTCTTTTGGAGCTTTCTGCTTATGCCTGCTGTCATGCAACTTTTACACAGTGTCTTCAGTTCTAAACTGAATTATTTCCCATGACTTCAATACTTTCTCCATTGTGGCAAAGCTAGGGTTGCTAACTCTCATTTGGGAAATTCCTGGAAATTTGTGGGCAAGCCTTAAGGAGGGTAGAGTTTTGGGAGAGGAGGGAGCTCGGTGGGGATATGACATAAAGTCCACCCTCTAAAGCTACCATTCTTGAGGGCAATCAATTTCTGTAGTATTGATTTCAGGTGTAATTTCCCTAGAACACCCCATGGAGGTTGGCAGCTCTAGGAAAGCTGATGCTGGAGGAAATGCTCCATGAGTTAAATTCAAGGCTGTTTTCTACCACCCATGCTACTGAAAATCCTCATGCTGTTTTTTTATCTGCTAGGTTGCTCAGGAATAACATTACAGGTATTTTTATAGGCTATAATAGGAGGGGGCAAACTGGAAAGTTCTCTTCTGCTGGAGAAGTGTCTTCAGTCAGCAGAAAATGACTTCTGGATTCAGCCCCACGTGTGAACCATTGCTCTTGCACTTGCAAGGGATTGCTAGGCTAAGTGAATATATTTCACTGGATTGTGACCACACTAGTTATAGATGGTCACACCTGCTCAGTTAGATGTATCCTTTAAATTTTTGGAGAGGAGATGGCAAGTTGGCAGTTTTAGTTATGGAAATACTGATACAGGACATGTTTAGTCCATTTGAACTTTAGGGGGAGCTGTAGTATGTACCATTCAGAGCTCGCTGAACACTTCTTTTCCCCATATCATTTCTGTTCTTCCTCTCTGCTTGTGAGGATCTTCTTACAGGGCCTACAGCCAGTTTATGCCAGTGGTTCTCAATCTTCCTAATGCCACAACCCTTTAATGCAATTCCTCATGTTGTGGTGACCTCCAACCATAAAAGTATGCAAGTGTTCTTTCACAGAAATTAAACCGAAACTGACTAGTAGCATGAAGATCCATTGTTCATGATTGGTTATCAATTGTATATAAATTGGTGGGCATCTTCAGGAGGAACAGCAACAGTGGCAGCACCCCCGCCCCCGGCCAAGTTGCTCGCCTTGCTACAACCCCTGTGAAAGGGTCATTCAACCCCCAAAGGGGTCCTGACCCCCCAGGTTGAGAACCAAGTTTATGCTGTTTGAATACTTTATTGAAAATAACTCCACACATGTAGGATTGGATTATTTCCCCAACTCTTCTAACATTAACGGCCCTACAGTCAATACCTGGCTTGTGAGAACTTGGAACTACAAATTTTTCTTTTTCAAACAGAGCTGTACTGGGAGATGTCCCATTCTGGACCCCAATTCACCACTGTTCCTCAACAGGATGAGGTGTGCGTGTGGGGGAAGTGTGGGATTCAACATCTTGCCAACACCACAACAATATTCCTTGTGAGAAATGGAGATGTTATCACATCAGCTAAGTGCCCTTGGATTCACCTCACATTTTAGGGTTAAATGACGGAGCTTTTGTCCAGTCCTAGAGTACCATGCTGAGGTGATGATGTCACTTTCAGTTTGTGCCAGAAGTATTCTAATGGCATGGGGGTGAAGTCAATCATGTCAGTTCACAGCTCCCACAGTCTCCAGCCAGGTTCCAGCCCTGGGATGGCACCTGTAAGCGAAGGAGTTTGACAGCAGGTTTCAGTGCAGGTGTTTTAGGCCAGTGGTCCCCAACCTTGTTATCACCGGGGACCACTCAACGCCTTTTACTGAGGCCCGGTGAGGGGGGGGGTAGATTACTCCTCTACTCTCAACCACTGCCCTAACGCTCTCTGATCGCTATGGTAATGTTTAAACATCCCTTCAAAATAAGATACAGACACGCCACAACAATGAACATAAGGACAATGACAAATCAAAGGGAACCCTGAGCTTGTTTCTCTACAACGAGATAGTCCCATCTGGGAGTGATGGGAGACAATGACACCCGAAGTGTGTTGTAAAGGGCCGGGGTGGGGGGGGGAGAAAGCGTCCTTTGGGGCCCACCTCCAATTAGTCGAAGGACCACATGTGGTCCGCAGCCCACAAGTTGGGGATCGCTATTTTAGACAATACCATGACAAAAATAAGCCTTGTGACACATTTTAAACTTAGCCCAAATGTTTGCAAAACAAGATTTTGGTGCGCACGTAAATTAGAGTTCCCATAAAACTATGCAAAAACATGCATGTGCAAAGGTATTAGTTCTGAACACCTTAGCCCCCTTTAACAAACATCATGGGGCACTCCTGCAAGAGACTCAAGGATGCTGCCAGCAAGCCTGTGGTTTTGTTACTGTTGTTCTTTGCTTTTGACAAAGTGCCCTTTAGCTTTTGGTGATGGTAGCAAGTTGTCACCAAAAGCTAAAGGGCACTTTGTCAAAAGCAAAGAACAACAGTAACAAAACCACAGGCTTGCTGGCAGCATCCTTGAGTCTCTTGCAGGAGTGCCCCATGATGTTTGTTAAAGGGGGCTAAGGTGTTCAGAACTAATACCTTTGCACATGCATGTTTTTGCATAGTTTTATGGGAACTCTAATTTACGTGCGCACCAAAATCTTGTTTTGCAAACATTTGGGCTAAGTTTAAAATGTGTCACAAGGCTTATTTTTGTCATGGTATTGGTGATGGTAGCAAGTTGTAGAGTGCAAAAGTTGGCTTGAAACTCAACATCAAGAAAACAAAGATCATGGCATCCGGCCCTCTCAATTCATGGCAAATAGATGGGGAAGAAATGGAGATAGTGACAGAGTTTATTTTCCTGGGCTCCAAGATCACTGCAGATGGGGACTGCAGCAAAGAAATTAAAAGACGCTTGCTCCTGGGGAGGAAAGCTATGGCAAATCTAGACAGCATCCTAAAAAGCAGAGACATCACCCTGCCAACAAAAGTGCGTTTAGTCAAGGCTATGGTCTTCCCAGTTGCAATGTATGGCTGCGAAAGTTGGACCATAAGGAAGGCCGAGCGTCAAAGAATTGAGGCTTTTGAACTCTGGTGCTGGAGAAGACTCTTGCGAGTCCCTTGGACTGCAAGGCGAACAAACCGGTCAGTCCTAGAGGAGATCAACCCTGACTGCTCTTTAGAAGGCCAGATCCTGAAGATGAAACTCAAATACTTTGGCCACCTCATGAGAAGGAAGGACTCCCTGGAGAAGAGCCTAATGCTGGGAGCGATCGAGGGCAAAAGAAGAAGGGGACGACAGAGAATGAGGTGGCTGGATGGAGTCACTGAAGCAGTAGGTGCAAACTTAAATGGACTCCGGGGAATGGTAGAGGACAGGAAGGCCTGGAGGATCATTGTCCATGGGGTCGCGATGGGTCGGACACGACTTCGCACATAACAACAGCAAGTTGTAGCATAGCAATCTATCATTTCACACACCGAGTCATTTTTTAAACATTTGGATTTTACGGCATACATCACCTTTGTTGGTTCACCAAACTACACATTTCATGCATTTCTTCTTAAAGTTTTAAGTTGTTTTTTTTTTGGTAAATAAAAGAAGTCTGCATGAAGGGAAGTTACGGATACAGTTATGCTGTTAATCTGCCTTGAGGTCACAGCACGGAATCAATTGTACAAACTGCCACGAGATTATTCTTAAGTACAGGAAACTCTGGCTTCAGTAGAATCAGATTCTTCTAGTCACAGCAGGTGCACCTGATTCTATGGGCACTAAGTTCAACCTTCAGGATCAGTAGTCAGTTTTCCAATTTTTAAAAATGTTCTACATGCAGGCTACCATTTGGTATGGAGAGATTTTGCAGGTCCCATATTTTCTGGATGGGAATCTTAGGGTATGATTCCATGCACATGCATTTGGAAGTGAATTTTGTTTCTTGGATAACCCAAAAATGTGCTTAGATTTGAGATGCCTGCTATTTGTAACAGCAGACCTCATCCACAGAGAAGAGGAATATTATTCATGGAGTTTCTACTGACAGGAAGCCTGTTCTCCCACTTTACTAAACTCAGCAATCTGAAGGGAAGCTGGCAAGGCTACAGCCCTGCCTACAGTTTACTTTGGTGTAAACCCCACTGAATTCAATTAGGTGTACCTTTCAAATAATGCAGATAACCCAGCTAAACAGCCACTGAAATCCAATGCTGGGTTTAACTTTTTTGGAATCATACAAGTTAATCCATAACATTATTAACCTGAAGATATTCTTTTTATGAGACAAAAGGAGAACAATTGAGATTGAACGTTTCCTTAAAACGATAAGCAAAACAACAATGACAACAATCTTCAGTCCTTTTAGTAAAACAATTATACATTTGGAAAACCAGATTTGAACAAAGGCAAATATTCTGTTGTAGAGTTTTGCAATGATATCCATAAGAAAGTAGCTGGATATTAATGTTGTCTCATTTTGATTTTATTACAAACAATAGTGTTCTCTTCCTTCAGCTATTCCCTTAGCTCCAAATGAATCAACATGCTTGTGCAACATTTATTTTAAAATAAAATTGAGCACTATACCCCTCTTGGTTAACTGAAAAACAAAGTCCCAGATGAACCCATTTTCAAAAATAGATTCAAGTGAGTAGCTGGGTTGGTCCAAAGGAGCAGAACAAATTTAGAGTCCACTGGCACCTTTAAGACCAACTTACTAGAATAAAAAATTGTTGTTCTTAAAGGTGCCCCTGGCCTCTAAATTTGTTCCATTTTCAAAAAGTATTTTCACGTGCACCTAGGCACCCTCTCAAGTGCCTCCAAGTACAGCCTCACCTCGAGCATGGAAAGTTCCAACTGAAAAAGAGAAATTTTGAGACAGCTCCAGACAAAAGAGGGACATGGGCCCTTGAGTCCATAAACAAACAGGGACAAGACAATGGAAGTCGAGCTGCATCCCTATGAAGCAAGTGACTTTCTTTTGTAGTGGAGGGCCCCTTCAAGTTGCTGTTGTTGTGGCTTTTAACACATCCCACCATATTAACTTATTTTCTCTTGTTGAGGATGTTTGCAGGGTTTAAAAAAATGTTTACTCTTGTTTGTTTGAACTAATCACCATTTAAGTAAGAGTCCTTTTGCCTCGCTCCCCTCTCCTCTTCTTGAAGCATTTAGCCATGGTGACCGCTCAGGCATAAAAACGTGCTTATCTGCAAATGAATGGCAGCTCTTTGCTTCATTAAAGCCTCTTTCTCTTTTGGCACTCGCATTGTGACCCTTTGATATTAATTCAAAGGGCAATTAAAGAATGCGGCCCATCTTTGAAGTCAAGCATTCAGGGCAAGGAAGGGGATGAACCTGGGACTCTGATGGACTGTGCACATTCAACAGGCCTTTTCAAGGCAGTTTGAAGTGACTCAAAGAAAATGGGCAGAAGAAGGTCAAAGAGAAAAAAGGGGCTAAAGAAACAGTCTGTATTTGTTCGAAGTATTAGCCAAGCAAACTGCAAATAGCAACAAAATGAAACAGTTAATAGAGCAGCCAGACAGAGGCATGTCAATCACTTAACTTGAAAAGCATTGGACTAACCAAGGCTTCAGTCCACTGTGTTATCTAATTATCTTGGGAAAGCCACTCGCTGGAAGTAATAGTATTGTATTTCTTTCTGCTTAGTGCTCAGAAAAGGTGATAAATACTTGCGTCTTCATAATTATGCAACATATATACATAAAGGGTAGTGTACTGCCATATTGTAGGCTAGATTTGGAAGGGGAAAAAAAGAGAGAGCACAAATTCAACCCCGGACAAAGGCAACAAACCAGCTGAAAAGCAAATAATCCGAGCCTCCACATAGGAGCATTAGCATGTTTGAAATTCTTGCAATTGCTTTCATATAGAGCATGCATGGCTTCCAATGGAACAGGCCTTAAAGAAAAACACATTTGCAAAGCCCAAAGAAGGCTTTAAAAAAGAAAAGAAATAAGAGTTTGAAAACTGCATACAATGCTAAGGCTCAGACTTTAACCCACAACAAAGAGCCTAAGGGTTTCAGCAGAGGCCCTGCCCATGCCTGGCGTGACCAGTAAAGCTAAGTAATTGAAGCACATATGGTTCAAGGCCTGTCTTCATTAAAAGACCACAACAGGGCAAGATTCCACTCACAGTTTACTTTGGTTTTTCAGATTAAGTGAGAGCCACAGGGCCAATATTTTAAATCCACAGTCACTGAAGTAGATGCAGTCACTTGTATGAAAGGACCTTCCCCACTAAACAGCAGATAGATTATAGACACTGGTTAAAAAATTCTGTTTATTGACTTAGACATTAGTTATAAAGATGTGTTTATTGTCTTATTGTCAGAGTGTAACTATTGGCATGGTTCTAAAAGAACAAGGAGGGCTTAGAAATAGTCTAGGTGGTTTCCAAACTCCAGCTCCTGTCTTCTGATGCATTCCCACTTTTCAGGCATAACATCAGTAAATGTGCTCCACAAGGCCTGGCATTCTGTGGTGAGTTTCCATCAGTGGTTTCTAATCAGCGGCTGCTATTGACATGGACTAGGGATAGGAAAAATTACTGCACGATGACTTTGAGTCATGTGGCATTTGTTTGGAGAAGTTACGCTGGAATGGTGAAATCTCAGTCTCAGAAATGAACTGGGGCTTGGAAAAGTTAGCATCTGGACCAGCTTTTACAATGACTGAGGACTTTTGTGTCACAAATGCATCTCCTTTCTTTTTTATACATTCATCTAGCCATTCAAAGTTATTTGAATCTTGATCTGATTTCATTGGCCATTATTATTCCTATGTTTACAAATGAGAAACTGAGAATGAGAAACAACAGCAATGCTTTGATGTAATGTTTTAGTTAGCTGAGAATGTACTGCAGTATTTGGAACATCAGCTAAGCGACGATATTGGTTTGGATTTTGCCTAGAATTTCTCTAGGCACAAGGGTAGGAGTATAATTTTGGCTAATTCCTGTCCTGAAGCAGCCCTCAAATGCTACTCCCAATGGTGGTGAATCCCTGTAATAGCTTGGGGGAAAATCAGAGGTTTTCTATGGAAGGAC